>NC_082720.1:15222320-16422320 GCF_030144855.1 Hypanus sabinus
CACACTTTTTAGGTGGCTCTGGAAGTCTGGCCCCAATAGCACAGGCGCACACAGTTGAGGCATGACCAGTAGCGCAAAGTCCCAATATTCTGTGCCCTGCACCACGAATGTTGCTACACAACCCACCCGGATGTCTGTGGAATGTGATCCAGAAGCCATGGTGACCCTCTGGCTTACCGACCGTGTCACGAGTCCACAGTGTTGCACCATGTCCGGGTGAATAAAACTCTCAGCGCTGCCCATGTCAAACAGGCAGCTAGTCCTGTGCCCCTCCACCAGAATGTCCATCATTGACCTTGCAAGCTGGTGTGGGGCGCTTTGGTCGAGGGTTACGGAGGCCAGAGTTGTATCACTGTCTTGGTGCCTGGTAAGCACCCATGGGTCAGAGGCGAGACGAAGTGGCGCCGACGAAGATGGCCGCCCCCCATGCCTCACACGAAGCTGGCAGGCAAGATGGCGGCCCACATGCCTCACACGCAGAGCTGCTCGACCCCGCTTGTGGTTTAGACTTACAGACCTTGGTGAAATGGCCCTTCTTTCCGCAGCTGGAGCAGGTTGCTTCTCGGGCCGGGCGGCATTTTCGGGGGTGTTTTTCGAGTCCACAGAAGTAACACTGCGCTGACTTGCAACTGGCAGCAGCTGTGGTCGGTTGTGGGGAGTTCGTGGACTCGTGAGTGGCAGCAGCTGAGGTTGATTGGCCGGGTGGCAGGGTCTGCAGCGTCTATGGGACCAGCGGGAGATTGTGCGGCTGGACAGCATCAGCATTGTGCAAGGCAGCCTCCAGTGTATCGGCCAGCTCGATCACTGACTGTAAGGTAAGATCGGCATTTTCCAGCAGCCGCTGGCACACGTACACTGACCTGATCCCCATAACAAAGGTGTCTCGTACCAGGAGCTCCACATGCTGTTCCGCCGTCAGTCCCCTGCAGTCACAGGCCCGCACGAGTATCTGTAGGGCCCGGACAAACTCAGCGCTCAACTTGCCGGTTCGCTGCCGCTGCGTCGCTAAGTGATGTCTTGCGTAGACAGTGTTCACCGGCCGCAGGTACTGTCTTTTGAGGGCATCCAGTGCCCCTTGGTAGGTCAGCAGGTTCCTGATAGGGGAGAATACCCTCGGACTGACTCTGGAGAGGAGGATTTTGTGCATTGTGGCAGGCTCAGTCACGGGAATTTCTTCCAAGTATGATTGGAAGCATGCAAGCCAGAGTTCAAAGGCAAGAGCTGCTTCTGAGTCTTGAGGGTCCAAGTCTAATTTTTCCGGATGTAAAATACTGTCCATGTTTTAAAATTCCAGCGAATAAAATTGATGCACCATCAATAACTCTCGAAGACGCGAGGCGAGACACAGGCTTTTATTCAGTGGAAGAGAGCAGTCAGCAGCAAGAGATCCCCACACGACATCCTGGAGACTGAGGGAGGAGCAGTGTCTCCAATCACCTTTATACCGGTGTCTGTGGGAGGAGCCACAGGAGCAGTCAGCAGGGTGGGGGGGGGGGGGTTGGTGTCCAAACAGGTATATGTAGTTCACCACAGATGGCAAGACCTCTGAGGATCTGACCTGGTCCCAACATATCAATGCAACTATAATGAAGGCAAGAGAGTGACTATATTTCATTCAGAGTTTGAGGAGATTTGGTTTGTCGTCTAAGACAATTGAAAACTTCTACAGATATATGGTGGAGGGCATTCTGACAGACTGCATCACTGTCTGGTATGGTGGGAGGGGGGATGTGGGGTGCAAATGCGCAGGATTGAAATAAGCTATTGGAAATTGTAAAATTAGGCAGCTCCATCTTGGGTACTAGCCTCCACAGCATCCAGGACATCTTTAAAAAGCTGTGATTCAGAAAGGTGGCGTCCATCATTAAGGGCCCCATCATCCAATGAGAAGACATGTCCTCTTCTCATTGTTACCATCAGCAAAGGGGTGCAGAAGCTTAAAGACACACTCAGTGATTCAGCAACAGCTTCTTCTCCTCTCTCAACCAATTCCTAAATGGATATTGAACCCATGAGCACCATCTCGCTTTTATTATTTCTGTTTTTGCACTATTTACAATTCAACTATTTAGTATAGATATATATATTTACTATAATCGATTTATTTATTTACTTTTTCCTTATATTATCATGTATTTCATTGAACTGCTGCCACTAAGTTAACAAATTTCATGACATATGCTGGTGATATTAAACCTGATTCTGATTATTCTGATTTTAAAATATCCCTTTATTGTCATTTCTGATCTTTTTTATTTATTTATGTCTAGGACATCTGGATGTCACTGACAAGACAGTATTACTTGATCTTGAGAGGATGATAATGAGTCACCTTCCTGAAATGCTGGAGTTCTCCACGATGCTGATCGGTGGAGAGTTCCAATTCTGACATTCAATGAAGGACTGGTGATAGTCTTCCAAGTCTGTGCAACTTCAAAAGGAACTCACAAGTCGGCGTGTTCCCAAGTGTTTGCTGCCTTGGTCCATCCTGATAGTGGGTTTCTCACTTTTGTAGTACTGTTCGATTAGGCAGAGTACACTTGTGGACTTGGTAAGTGGTGCTTCCAAGCCAGGGCATGAACATTCCTAATTTGACCCCAGCAACCAATTATAATACAGATAAAACTGAACCTCTTATTGTATGCAGCTGTGTTATCATTAGTCAAGGTACAACTTATGTCAGAATAACTCAGTATTATGCTTCCTAATCTTTAAAATTTGCACTCCTGTTCTTCCTAGATGAGGTTTGGAGACATACTTGTCTGGTTCTTATAAAAGTTGTGCAATCAGCTTTCCAATGATTATGACTTAACAATACAATACTGCTCCTAATTTGTCACCCAGACAGACTCGTGCTCTGTGTCGGTATCTTGTGGAATGGCATTCAGAGGATGTAGTAGTTGGAAATCATAGCCTCTGCTTTTCCAACCTTGTTGAAACATCTTTTCTCTGAGCATCATTAATGACCTCTAGAGAAAAATCAACCTCATTCTTGCCTGCCGGTCAGTCACAGAAGCAAAATTCATGACCATTTTGGCAGGAGTGACCACCGCATACTGTTTGATGTCATGAAAGTCCCGCCTTCACAGTGAAAATGCACTTCATTATGTCCTGTGGCACTACCACCTTGCAGAATGGACAGAATACAAACCAATCTAGCAGCACAGAGCTGGGCAATTGTGCGCACTGTGGGCCATCAGCAACAATAGAACTATACTCCACCACAGTCTGTGTTTCTCCAGCTCTACTATCACAATCGGACCAGGGGATCCACCCTAGGTCAATGGAGACTGTACAAAAACATGCCAGGAGAGTATCGGGCATACCTCAAAATGAGGAATCGTTCTGATAAAGCTACATAGCGTGATTACTTGTATGCCGAGCAACATAAACAGCCTGTTGCACAACTTGCCAGGTCCTTGGCCAAACTGTTCTGCTACAGCTGCAACGCTGGCATTTCCCTGACAAAGTGCAAGATTATCCAGACGTGCTTTTATCTCCAAGATGCAGGACAAATCAATCGTGACTAATCGATCATCAGCTAAGTGATGGAAGTGATAATCAATAGTGCTATCAAGCGGCACCTGCTGAGTAAAAATATGCTCAGTCTGGGTTCTGAAAAGTCACTCAGATCCTAACCTCATCAGAGCCATTGGTCAAGACATGGACAAATGAGCTGGACTTCAGAGATGAAGAGAGTGTACCTGCCTCTGACGTCAATGACAGCATTTAATGGACGTTGCATTAAGAAGCCCTAGCTAAACTGCAGTCAGTGGGAGTTAGGGGCACATGGTTGAAATCATACCTAGTATAATGGAAAATGTTTGTGGGGTTGGAGGACCATCATCTCCTCCACAGGACATCTCTACAGGAGTTCTTAGAGTAGTTTCCTGGATCCAACCATCTGCAGCTGCTTCATCGATAACCTTCTTTCAGTGGTAAGGCTTAAAAAGGGATGCTTGCCGATGATTGCACAATGTTCAGCACCATTTGGGACTCCTCAGATAATAAAACAGTCCACAATCAAATGCAGCAGGACCTGCACAACATCCTGACCTGGCCTGAGAAGTTGCAAGTGATATTTGTGCCATGCAAATGCCAGACAAAATAACAAGAGAAAATCCAGCTACCAACTGCTGACGTTCAATGGCATTACCATTACTGAATCACTAACTATCATACTTTACTGATATCTCTGCTTGCTGTCTTGATTGTGTGAGGACTAACTTCAAGCCACAGTCAACACATACAAACAAGCTGGATGAACTCAGCAGGTCGGGCAGCATCCGTTGAAATGAGCAGTCAACAGATGCTGACTGACCTGCTGAGTTCATCCAGCTTGTTTGTATGTGTTGATTAGGCCACAGCATCTGCAGTGTACTTTGTGTTGAAGCCACGGTGTTGCCTGTTCATAGGAGAGAGCGTCACAAACAGAGCTTGTGTTCTCCGCCAGGGGCATTATAGCTTGGCATTGTAGGTTGGTGCTGCCACCCCAGTGTTCGCTTGGCAGTAGACAACATCTATTGTGGTCATCTGCAGATTTTGCTGATGTTGGATGGCTCAAGTATGGATTATTTTATTGTCTGGCTGCATCTTTCTATCTCATGTGTGCTATGTATGCCTGTGCTGTTGGTACTGTGTTTTGCTGTGTCACTAGGCTGTATTCATTGAGTTTTCATGTATGGTTGAATGACAAACTTGAATTAAATTGGATTGAAAGGCACTCCATCTACTTTCTCTCTCTCCACTTGATGCACAGTTGCAGCAGTTTGTACCAGCTATAGGATTCAGTACAGCAATTAGCAAAACCTCTTAGGCAGCACCTTCCAATCCCATGACCTCAGCAAGGGTAGCAAAATGCGAATCCCAGCACGGGTGATGCCTTCCATGTAGCATACCATTCTGACTTGGAAATAAATTACCATTCCTTCACCAACAGTTGTTTGAAATCCTTGAACTGCATTATGGGTATAGCCCCACCTCAAGGATTACAGCAGTTGAAGACAACTCACCATCACCTTCCCAAGGGCAACTATAGGAAGCCAATACTGGCTCAACCTGAGAAGCCGACTCCCCCGAAGTAAATGAAAGAAAACATACATTCCATGATTGGAAGATAATCTTCAAAAGTTTACCAGTTGCCATGAAGTCCTGTTTGAACAATAAATATGGATACCTCAGAAAAATTACCAAATTCTGTCCTTGTCTCAGGTCATCTGATGCTGAAATCCTCCACTTCCTTCACTACCTCTTTACCAATGCTCCCAATTAGCTCCCTTCTTATACCCTGCGTTAAGACTGAGGTCAACCAAAGCTCTGCCTTAACTTGCACCAACATTCATTCACCTCTTGCCCCTATACTGGATATTCCTGTTTAAGCTAAAAGGTTAGTTTTAAAGCAATTTCACTGTTTAAATCTGTCCAAATTGTCACTTCCTCTTAGTCTTCTGGACTCCCATAATCATTTAGGATATTTCAAACTTCTACAATTCTGGCTAATGTGCACCTGATTTTAACTGCCTCACAATTGTTAGCTGTATCTTTGTCAGCTAATATCTGGGGAATATTCTCCCCAATTTATTCAATTTTCATAAGATTATCCATGAAACATATCTCTGAAAAAATTTTGATCATCAATCCTGGTCAGTCAAAGTTGATTTGATAACTCAATGCTGAAGCAATCTTTTGGAGAAAGTGTCAAATGAGTAACAATTATTATAGTATAGACCCTTTGAATAGTGTGAAATAGATCATCCTCATCTGCATCTTTGAAATATCAAGAGTATCATTGATAACTCCTGGTCTTACAAAAAATATATTTAGCTATTCAATGCCTTCCCCTGTTCTACACAATGGGAGCAATTTTAGATCTCTGAGTTAATTGGGAGGAAGCAGATTGGCATTCAATTACTCTCTGGATGACATATTTTTTTTATTTAAAGTACCTGTTATTATTTGAGACTGTTTGGCCAAGTTTTCAGGTGTCTCATCACATTAGTAGATGCAAAGAATATTGGGTTCTTAAAGAGTGGACCTGTGTGTCCTTGGCACCCTATCCTTGATCCTGATCTTCCTCTACTTCCCATGACCACTTCACTCAAGACCACAGTCTTTCCGTCAAAATTATCAACCTTACACTTGCAGACATCCCCAGCACAAATCTTACCATGTTTATAACCCTTCAACGATGACAATTCCTCTTCCCCACATTCTTTACAGCTCACTTCTCAACATGATCACATCCTTCCCACTGCCATATTAATCCTACTGGTCCCACTATAAGCATATCTCCTGAACGCTATTCAATTCCATGTACATGATCTCCTTTGCCTCCTACCACTGTCCCCTTCCCTTTTATTTCCTCCCTTTAAATGCTCCCATTCTCCCGTGCAGTGTTGAGTCACAGGCCCTGCCTCATAGTTTCACAATAAGTCGATTGACTGTTTAGAAGATTTGTGAAAAAAAGTTAAAATACCGCCATCTGTTTTTTTTTCAAATGACAATTATCTTTCTGCCTCAGTTACTTTTTTGAAAATTAGCATTTTGGTCTCTACATTGGTGAGGCCTGTCATAAATTGTGGGACCACTTCATCAAGCACCTCTGCTTCATCTACCAAAATGGAACTTCCTGGTGACCAAATATTTTAATTCCCATTCCCATTCCCATTCCAACATTTCTGTCCATGAGGAGGCCACCCTGAGGTTGGAGGAGGAACACTTTATATTCTGTTTGGGTAGCCTCCAACCTGATACCGAAGTTAAGTTGATGCTAAATGGCAACTCCTTTGCTTGCATCTTTAGAAACAGCTCTATTTCTATCTTTAATATCTTTATTTTTCCCTTTGAGGGTTATTTTGAAGACCCTGACCTAGAGATATATGCTGACTTCGATTCTTTGCGGGAAGCGATCCATTCTCAAGGATTCACAACTGGCCATTGTTCGGCAAGTCAAGGGTACAGCCTGAGAATCCGGCTCAAATTCAGAAGCCTAAGATCTTGGGGCTCTGGAGCCAGGGGGATCGAGGGTCAATCTCACAGCAGGAAACCCGTGTGTCGTTGGGGGAGTCGAAAATCTGTGGGCCCAAAGACCCAGAGTCTTTGCGATCTTCAGACACAGAGCTCGAAAGAAGTGATGTAATGGACTTCTAACATCGTAAACTAGCGAGTTGCTTGTTATGTCTCCCTGCCCACTGGGAAAATGGAGACTCCCCTTTCTCCCTTATTAGGGAGAGAGAGAATATGTGGTATGTTGAATGCTGGGTGAAATGCCAAGTCTTTGAGGTAGCTGCAAGTCTGTGTCTTTGATATTGCTTTGCTCACACTTGAGTGCTTGGCAGTGGGTGCCGATGCTTTTTTTTGCTGGTGGGGGGGGAGGGCGGACTGTTGCTTGCTGCCGCTTATGCGCAGGAGGGAGGGGAGCTGGGGGATCTTTGGGTTTCGTACATTTAACTGTAGTTCATTATTTTGGGACACTTTGTAGTTTTTGTCGATGTTTGTGAAGAAAAAGCATTTCAGGATGTATATTGTATACATTTCTCTGACATTAAATTGGACCTTTGATCATTTGAATATTGATTTCTCCTTCTGGTAAAAATAATTCCCTCCTTTTCTGTTCTTCTTCCATTTCCCACTCTATCCCCTTACTTCTTCTGACTCACTTATCACCTCTCCTTCTTCCCTTACTCCCTCTCCTGTCAGATTCCTTCCTCTCCAGTCCTTCACCTTTTCTAACCACCTGGCCTCACCTATCTCTTTTTAGCTGTCCTCCTTCCCCTCTCCCACATTTTTATTCTGTCATCTTCCCTTCTCCTCCCTAGACTGGATGAAGGGTCGCGGCTTGAAATGTCGAATGGATATTCATTTCCAAAGGTGCTGCCTGACCTGCTGAGTTCCTCCAGCATTGTGTGTGTGTTGCTTTGGATTTCTGAAACCTGTAGAATTTTTTGTGTTTAAGATTTCATTTTAGTATTTAAATCCTCAAAGGAGAATTACCATATATATATTTGGCATCAAGCTGTGTGAGTTAACTCACCCCCTTATAACCATTATCCACAATAAGTCACCCAGAACAGTATATCCTTTGATATAACTTACTGTGAGAAAATATTCAGCTTGGACTTGACATAAAGCCACTGATAAAGCCTTTGTTATCAGTTTGGAGGTGGATATCAGAGATGATTTGCCTCCTCTTTTGATCCATTAAAAGATATTTAATCAATTGCATTCTTTTGCCCTTGGCATTGTAAATTGACTGCACTACATAACCAAATTATTTCCTGAAATTCTGTACTCCCCCAATTAAAACAGACTCTGTTCCAAGGGATTTGCTTATGTGTGACATACTGCAAATGGATCACTTTCTTACATTAAAAGCAAATGGAAATTTATGCATTTTAATCCAATTTCATAGCTGCGTAGTTTTCCCTTTGTTCCATAAGTCTCAAATTAAGTCTGTATGGTTGAAGCTATTACAGAATGACATTTCCTTTTCACATAGAAAAGGTACCAATATGCTCAACACTTGAGTTTGGGGATAAATTCTGAATTAGATAGATTTAGATTTAGTAGGGAAGGGAAAAATTAACTTGTATTTTGTCTCAGTTTGAATAATCAGAATTCAGATTTTTTTCAGTTTTATGCTTAATTTGCCAAAAAACTATTTATTTTAATTTCTCTAAGTCCTAACGTTTAGCCAGTTTGGTAGCTGTACTCAAATTATATTGCTTATAAAATGGCAGTTAAGTTAGGAAGAAACCTGAATCTTGTTTGTCTAATGACAGACAGCCCTGGTTTCTATCAAAAGGACTGTGAAGGTGGGTTTATTTTTCTGGCCAGTCTCACACTCTCTCTTCTCCAAAGATTTATAGGACTTGAACTAAATCCTGCCTGTTAGTACTGCTGCTGCAGACACATTTTGCGATATGTAGGCAAATTCGGCAAAGTGAGGTTTAAAAATAATTTAATGCACTTGGGTTGTTATGATACGTACTTTAACCCATGAATGTTGTTTGTTAACATCATTTTCAAGTCTGGCAGTAAACTATTAGCTGTGTGGAGTAGGGAATCATGGGTTAACGTGAAGCCATAGGGGGCATGGACATTGCAAAGCTGTTTGTAGGATTGGCTTGCATTGAGATAAAGAAAGTAACTCTGAAAGCTCCGATACGTACCTTTTGTCAATGTGACCCTTGTGAAGAGTGCAACATGAGATTGTGAATAATTTGTGTAAGATTTGTCCATTAATGCGTCATATAATTTCTACAGGGCCATGATCTCACTTTGCTTTCATTAGTGTTTCCAGGAAGTCTGCGAAACCATCAGCCCTTCATTTCCTCTACTAGCATCCAATTATCTTTCATACATTACCTTCATATGGCCTCCCCCAGCTATTACACTCCAAAATTCCCCCACACCTTGGCCAGGTCACTAGTGAACTCAAGTGCAGGAATCATACAGACTTCAGCAATTCAAAACAAACAAAAGATTTATTACAGAAATTAACCAGAAAAACTAACAAGCACTCGGGAAAAATATACGGAATCTAATCACTCATGATACTCCGAAGGACTCGGTCCCAGTATCACCAAGCATGATCAACAATGACTGAGCAAAGAGGGGTTGACATGGCCCCCTAAAATACATCCTGAAACACGTAGGAATTCAGGACCAATCAGACAGCTCTGTTGCCCAGACCAACCAATAACCCCTAAAGACAACAATTACAATGCAAGACATTGAAAAACCCCAAATTTAATTACCCTAAATTGAATAAAAGTGGTAAATACAAAGAGATCTCAACGATCTCCGTGATCCCAAATGAGATACCTGAAAAACAAAGTGAAAACCCAGAGCCAGTCAAAGGACAAACAATTAGGTTCAATGGCAACATTTAATGTCAGGGAAATGTATACAATATACATCCTGATATTCTTTTTCTTTGCAAACATCTACGAAAGCAAAGGAGTTCCCCAAAGAATGAATGACAATTAAACATCAGAACCACAAAGCCCCCCCCCAGCTTCCCACTCCCACACACAAGCAGCAGCAAGGCAACGACCCCCATCCCCAGCAAAAAAAAGTATCGGCGCCCACTACCGAGCACTCAAGTGTGCAGCAAAGCATCAATAAAGACCCAGGCTTGCAGTACCCCGAAGACTACTCGTTCACCCGGTAATTCAGCATACGACAGGCTCTCTCTCCCCTAATAAGGGAAAAAGAGGTGTCTCCGTTTTACAGCCAGAGGGCAGGCATAGTGAAAAACTTGCTGACTTAAAAGTCTGTTTCGTCGCTTTTTCGAATTCTGCACCCAGAGAGCTCAGGTCTATGCACACACAGCCAGCAGGCAAAAGCTGCTCCCAACGTTCCATCTCCTGTGACGCCTCAGTCAGGGGCACTGGCCTTGAATCAGCCCATCTCCAGAGCCACAGAAATCCGGCACCCTGAAGGCACACTAGTATTCCAGGTCGCGTCCTTGGGATATCAAAAAACGGCCAGTGGTGAGGCCCTGAGAGCGGTCCCATTGCCGTAAAGAACCAAAGTTAAAGTGTAACGCCAGGTCAGGGGCTCCAAAAGAACCTTGAAAAGGAAAAAAAGAGTTATCAAAGATAGAACTAGAGCTGTTTCCGAAGATGCAATTAGACTTAAAAAGCAAACAATCCAAAGAACACTGCATATGCATGAGGTGAAAAAGAAAAAATACAATCCACATACTGACTGATAAAAACCTTTTCTTTTTAAAAAAAGAAATGACCCTTGGTTGTGACACTTCCACCCAGATTCAGTGCCTAATGTACGGTGTGGTATCTTTACTCAGTGTTATCACAACTAATGGCCAGGATTGTTGATCGTATCCTACTACCAATTCAGAATTTCCTCAGTTGGTATCAATTAAGGAGAATGAGTGTATTGAAGCGATTCATGACACTCAGCAGAATGGAATTCTAGTCTATGACGAACAAAAAGGATCTTAAAACAAATGACTGTGTAAGCAATTAGGATACATGTTTTACAAGGTGGTTCTCACATAAGTTGGTCAGTGAACATAATCAGGCCACCTTTGCAAGTGTCAAATGCTTCACTGACAATACATACTGAAGAGTTAAATGCTTCACTGACAGTACAGTACATACTGAAGAGTCAAGTGCTTCACTGACAGTACATACTGAAGAGGTATTTTTTTCCTCTTTCCACAGGTACTCCTTTACCTGCTGAATTCCTGCAATTTATGTTTTACCTTCACATTTCCTGAATCTGATGTTTTCCTTCTGATTTTCAGTTGACGTGCAAGAAATGCATGGGGTTGCAATTGGAATATGTTAAGCAGTTTGAAAAGGATTATCGCTGGGAAATATTTCATTGCAACATGCAAATATTTTTGATGCATTATTATGATTCTCAATTGTCCTCACTGTTGCTGGGTTACAGAAAGGAAGAGACCTGGAGCATAGGAACAGAGAACGGGCTTTTCTGAATTGGTTTGCTAATGATTAGGTAGAACTCAGGTAATTTCCAGTTGAAGAAATGATATGGTAGCCATTTTATGATGGAATGGACAATGTGTAAAGATAGCAGCAATTTATTTGGTGGAAGACAACCTGGACTGCGTTCACCTACAGCTGTATTTGCACAATATCTGTAGTTGCAGTGGGCTTTCTATGTTATTATTATTGTAGCATTAAGACCAGGAGCAACAGGCTACAGGTCAACTTCTTTCTACAAGGTGACAACACCTTGTTCATGAAAGAGGTTAGAGAAGAATGGCCAGACTGGTTCAAGCTGACAGGAAGGTGAAATTAACTCAAATAAACATGTGTTACAAAAGTGGTGTGCAGAAGAGCATCTCTGAATGTGTATCACATTGAACTCTGAAGTGGATGGGCTACAGTAGCATAAAACCATGAACATACACTAGGTGGCCACTCTATTAAGGGTCTGGAGGTACTTAATAAAGTAGCCATTGCATGTATATTATATAAAAAGGTGAAGTATGAATGAAGAAGCAGAAAGATTGCAAATGCTTGAAACCTGGAACAGATCAGGCAGCATCATTGGAGGGAAATGAACAGTTAACATTTTGGGCCTAGACCCTTCATCAGCTCTATGAGATTAGTATAATCTGTCGCTTTTACCCTTAAGCTATACAGACATGAAACTATGGGCTACTAGCATGATAAAGAGTCTTTAAATGACACTCCAGCTTGGGAAAGGGCTGCTATTATTCACAAGAGATTGTGACGTCATAAAGATGCATATCGTAAAGTAATTATATATGCATGGTTGGGAACAATGGCAGATTGGTTCATGCTGACAGTAACTCAAATAACCAAGCATTACAACCATTATGTGCAAATGAGCATCTCGGGATGTGCGAAGATATGTTTTCAATCACCCAGAAAGTGGTGTACCTGAGATAAGCTGTACATTGTGTACAATGGCGGTTTGCAGAGGTACTGTCATTATCTTGGTTTAGTGTTTCAGTGACCTGGATTGACTGGTTTGGTAATTGATTGAGAAAAAAGAGCTACAAATTACCAGTTATCACCTGCAGAGGGAGGGAAATAAATGGATGCTGGCCTGGACCAGAGCCAATAAGGTGTTATTAAGGGGCAATAAGGGGCAGCGGAGTCCGTGGAAGCAGAGTCCTGGGCTTTGGCTAAGTGGTCTTCGGCGTAAGGGGAGTTCAGTAAGGCTGTGTGATTGCTCGCTGAGGGGAAGAAGGTAAGGTCACTAGGTGCTTTTTAGACTTATTCTATTAATTCAGTTCAGGTATGGGGGAGACAGTCAGAGCAGTGGTGTGCTCCATAGGCAGTATGTGGGAGGTCAGGGTCAACACAGTTGTCCCTGATGACCACACCTGTAAAAGGTGCGTCCAGCTGCAGCTCCTATCAGCCCGAGTTAGAGAGTTGGAGCTGGAGCTGGATGAACTACGGATCATTCGTGAGGCAGAGGCAGAGATAGATAGGAGTTATCAGGAGGTAGTCACACCAAAAAACCAAGAAGTAGGCAGATGGGTGACGGTCCAGTGAGGCAGGGGGAGCAGGCAGAGAGAGCAGAGCACCCCTGCGGCCATTCCCATTAACAATAAGAATACCGTACTGGATACTGTTGATGGGGATGACCTACCAGGAATGAGTTGTAGTGGTCCTGCCTCTGGCACAGAGGTTGAACCCTCAACTAGAAAGGGGAGGAGGGAAGAGAAGAGAGCAATAGTTTTAGGGGATTCTATAGTTAGGGGGACAGATAGGAGATTTTGTGGGGCAGATCGGGAGTTTCGGATGGTATGCTGCCTCCCTGGTGCCAGGGTCCGGGACATCTCAGATTGGGTGCAGGCTATTCTTGAGAATGAGGGCATGAACCCAGATGTAGTGGTCCATGTAGGGACCAACGATGTAGGTAAGGTGAGTGAGGGGGTCCTGCTTAGAGAGTTCAGGGAGTTAGGAGTGAAGCTGAAAGGCAGGACCTCCAGGGTGACAATCTCGGGATTGCTACCTGTGCCACGTGCAAGTGAGGCGAAGAATAGAATGATTATGCACATTAATACGAGGCTGAAAGCAAGGTGCAGGAAGGAAGGGTTCAGGTTTTTGGATAATTGGTCTTTGTTCCAGGGACATTGGGATCTGTTTCGAAGGGACGGTCTACATCTGAACCGGAGGGGTACTAACATTCTTGCAGGAGTGTTTGCCAGTGCTGCTTGGGGGGGGGGGGGTTTAAACTAGATGTGCAGGGGGCAGGGATCCAGATCCAGAGGGTTGGTCAGAAGGAGCATGGGGCTAAATGTGTAGAAGGTTTGGGTGATCTTGAGAAGGTCATCAAAATTCAGGGTGCAATTAGCCCGATGGAAGTTCAAAGAGCTGGGTTAGGTACTGTAGACAGTGTTTTAAGCAAAGAGAGGAGGAATGGGCTAAGAATTCTATACTTGAATGTGCATAATGTCAGAAATAAGACAGATGAGCTTGAAGCTCAGATGAAAATGGGGAACTATGATATTGTTGGGATAACGGAGACATGGCTGCAAGGGGATCAGGCCTGGGAATTGAGTGTACCAGGGTATACGTGCTATCGTAGAGACAGAAATATGGGAAGAGGGGGTGGGGTGGCCCTGTTGGTGAGGAATGAGATTCAGTCCTTAGCAAGAGGTGACTTGGGAACAGGGGAAGTAGAGTCTGTGTGGATTGAGCTGAGGAACAGTAAGGGTAAAAAGACCCTAATGGGTGTTGTGTACAGGCCCCCAAACAGTAGCGTGGATATTGGGTACAAGTTGATTAGGGAGTTAACATTGGCATGTGCTAAAGGTAATGTAGTCATTATGGGAGATTTCAACATGCAGGTGAACTGGGAGAATCAGGTAGGTGCTGGACCCCAGGATAGGGAGTTTGTGGAGTGTCTAAGGGATGTATGTTTGGAACAGCTTGTGCTTGAGCCAACGAGGCTATTTTGGACTTGGTGATGTGTAATGAACAGGAATTGATAAGTGATCTTGAAGTAAAGGAGCCATTAGGAAGTAGTGATCATAACATGATAAGTTTTTATCTACAATTTGAGAGGGATAAGGGCAGATCAGAGGTGTCAGTGTTGCAATTAAATAAAGGAGACTACAGAGCCATGAGGGAAGAGCTGGCCAAAGTTAAATGGGCGGATGCCCTGGCAGGAAAGACAGTGGATCAGCAGTGGCAGATATTCTTGGGCATAATACAAAAGATGCAAATGCAGTTCATTCCAATGAGAAGGAAGGATTCAAAGAGGGGGAAGGGGCCACAGTGGTTGACAAAGGAAGTCAGAGATTGTATAGCATTAAAGAAAAAGAAGTATGACAGGGCTAAGATGAGTGGGAATACAGATGATTGGGAAAGTTTTAAGGAACAGCAGATCTTAACTAAAAAAGCAATACGGAGAGAAAAAATCAGGTATGAGCTCAGTCTAGCCAGGAATATAAAAGGGGATAGCAAAAGCTTTTTTAGCTATGTGAAGAGAAAGAAGATAGTTAAGAACAATGTTGGTCCCTTGAAGAATGAATTGGGAGAAATTGTTATGGGAAACAGGGAAATGGCAACAGAATTTAATGCGTACTTTAGATCTGTCTTCACCAGGGAGGACACAAGCAATCTCCCAGATGTATGGATGGGCCAGGGTCATAAGATATCAGAGGAATTGAGACAGATTGACATTAGGAAAAAAACTGTGATGAGTAGACTGGTAGGACTGAAGGCTAATAAATCCCCGGATCCAGATGGTCTGCATCCGAGGGTTCTAAAAGAGGTGGCTCAGGAAATTGCGGATGCATTGGTAATCATTTTCCAATGTTCCTTAGATTCAGGATCAGTTCCTGAAGATTGGAGAGTGGCTAATGTTATCCCACTTTTCAAGTAGGGAGGGAAGGAGAAAACGGAGAACTAGCCTAACGTCAGTCGTGGGGAAGATGCTTGAGTCCATTATTAAGGACGAAATAGTGGCACATCTAGATGGCAGAAATAGGATTAGGCCGAGCCAGCATGGATTTACCAAGGGCAAATCATGCTTGACTAATCTGTTGGAGTTTTTTGAGGGTGTAACAAGGATGTTAGACGAGGGTAAGCCAGTGGATGCTGTATACCTAGATTTTCAGAAGGCATTCGATAAGGTGCCACATAGGAGATTGGTGAGTAAAATCAGAGCTCATGGCATTGGGGGCAGGGTTTCAACATGGATAGAAAACTGGTTGGCAGATAGAAAGCAAAGGGTAGCAGTGAATGGGTGTTTCTCGGACTGGCTGGAGGTGACTAGTGGGGTACCACAGGGCACTGTATTGGGACCACAGCTCTTTACAATTTATGTTAATGATTTAGATGAGGGCATTGAAAATTATATCAGCAAGTTTGCTGACGATACTAAACTGGGTGGCAGTGTGACATGCGAAGAGGATGTTAGGAGAATACAGGGAGACTGGGTGAGTGGGCAGATACTTGGCAGATGTCATTCAATGTGAATAAATGTGAAGTTATCCATTTTGGAAGCAGGAACAAGAGGGCAGAGTATTGTCTGAACGGTGTAGAGTTAGGTAAGGGAGAAATGCAAAGAGACCTAGGAATCCTAGTTCACCAGTCAATGAAGGTGAATGAGCAAGTGCAACAGGCAGTGAAGAGGACAAATGGAATGTTGGCCTTTGTTACAAGGGGAATTGAATACAAGAGCAAGGATGTCCTTTTGTATTTGTACAGGGCCCTGGTGAGACCACACCTGGAATATTGTGTACAGTTTTGGTCTCCAGGTTTAAGGAAGGACATTCTGGCAATTGAGGAAGTGCAGCGTAGATTCACTAGGTTGATTCCTGGGATGGCAGGGCTGTCTTACGCAGAGAGATTGGGCTTGTACACGCTGGAATTGAGGAGATTGAGAGGGGATCTGATTGAAACGTTTAAGATAATTAAAGGATTTGATAGGATTGAGGCAGGAAATATGTTCCAGATGTTGGGAGAGTCCAGTACCAGAGGGCATGGATTGAGAATAAGAGGTCAGTTATTTAAAACAGAGTTGAGGAAGAGCTTCTTCTCCCAGAGAGTTGTGGAGGTGTGGAATGCACTGCCTCGGAAGACGGTGGAGGCCAATTCTCTGGATGCTTTCAAGAAGGAGCTAGATAGATATCTGATGGATAGGGGAATCAAGGGATATGGGGACAAGGCAGGGACTGGGTATTGATAGTGAATGATCAGCCATGATCTCAGAATGGCGGTGCAGACTCAAGGGGCCGAATGGTCTACTTCTGCACCTATTGTCTATTGTTAAAGGTTAGTCAGATGACCCATAGCCCATAGCCAATAACACTGAAATGCAACATTTAAACTGGTAAGGAATAAATATAAACGAGGCAACCTTCTAACCACCAGAGAGCAGCCATTGCGGATATAGAGTACATGTGGAGATCACAGCGGAACAATGAGGAGCACATGGCCAGCATAGACTCCTTTTACTGGTGTTACTTTTTCTATTCTTTGACTTTATGAAGGGTCATAAAAACTTAGTAGGTGTATACACAGGTGTTCATTTGTGCAAATTCACCTGCTCTTGCATTCAGACAATAAAAGTACTTAATAGGTAACCACCCCCCCCCCCCCCCACCCCAAACACTGAACATATCTCCATGAAATGCTGTTGTGGGAAAGTAGCATCTATCATCAAAGATCCTCACCAACCAGACCATGCTCTTTTCTCACTGCTGACATTAGACAGAAGGAACAAGAACCTCAGGATTTGCACCTCTAGGTTCAAGAAAAGTTACTACCCCTCAACTATCAGGCCCTTAAAAGAGAATAATTCCACTCATCTATTCAGATGTTCCCACAAGCAACAATCTGAGTTTAAGGACTCTTTATGGTGTTATTTCATGTTCTTGTCATTTATTGCTATTTATTTGCAGTTGCATTTCAACAGTTTGTTACCTTCTATGCTCTTGCTCTTTCATTGATCTTCTTACAGTTACTATTCTATAGATTTGCTGAGTATGTTCACAGGAAAAAGAATCTTAAGGTTGTATGAGGTGACATGTATGTACCTTGATAATAAATTTTACATTGAACTTTGAGCTTGTCAGTGAATACAGATATTCCCTGTGCCTATCTAATCATTAGGTAGAACATACAAGGTAAATGGTAGGGCACTGAGGAGTGCAGTAGAACAGAGGGATCTAGGAATACAGATACAAAATTCCCTAAAAGTAGCATCACAGGTAGATAGGGTAGTAAAGAGAGCTTTTGATACATTGGCTTTTATAAATCAATGTATTGAGTATAAGAGTTGGAATGTTATGGTGAGGTTGTATAAGGCCGAATTTGGTGTATTGTGTGCCGTTTTGGTCTCCAAATTACAGGAAGGACATTGATAAGGTTGAAAGAGTGCAGAGAAGGTTTATAACGATGTTGTCGGGACTTGAGAAACTGAATTACAGAGAAAGGTTGAATAGGTTAGGACTTTATTCCCTGGAGCATAGAAGAATGAGGGGAGATTTGATAGAGGTATATATAAAGTTATGATGAGTATAGACAGAATGAATGCAAGCAAACTTTTTCCACTGAGGCAAGGGGAGAAAAAACCAGAGGACATGGGTTAAGGGTGAAGGGGAAAAAGTTTAAAGAGAACATTAGGGGGGGCTTCTTCACACAGAGAGTGGTGGGAGTGTGGAATGAGCTGACAGATGAAGTGGTGAATGTGGGCTCACTCTTAACATTTAAGAGACAGGTATATGGATGAGAGGAGTATGGAGGGATATGGTCCAGGAGTAGGTCAGTGGGACTAGGCAGAAACATGGTTCAGCACAGCCAAGAAGGGCCAAAAGGCCTGTTTCTGTGCTGTAACGTTCTATGGTTCTATGGTTCATTATTACTAGTGATAATAATTGAATGTTACAAGGAGTGATCCTTGTAACTGAATTGGCACCCAACATGGGGCATCCACAAGGTTTATACTAGTTTGAGGGTTGGATTGTCATGATGTTGCATCATTTGAGAGGTGATTTGTAATGTAGATTGTTCTTTTATTTGTCAATCAAAAGCCAGTTCTACCATGCCGGTCATCGATTGGCCCATTTGAAGATGCAACAGCTCTTTCCCATTAGTTGCCTTGTGTGTCATGGCTCTGGTGTCCAGTTTCAGATGCATTCCTTTGTGTCCAGAGCATCATCTTCACATTGATCTCACAAGCAGTGTGCTGAAGAACTAGTAGAAGAGTATGTGGTAGATATGGGAGGGCCCATGCACACCGTTAGCTAAGTCTCTGTTGAATGTTTAGTTTTATAACTTTGGGAGACTTGATGAAGTGCCCAGTGAGTTTGAAGTGTTACTAAATGTTTAGAACGTAGTGTTTGTAACTTTGAGTGGCTTAGATGTGTGATCGAATGTTTTACAGTTTGTAAATAAATGATTAATATGCTTATTCATAATCAGTGTCTTCTGTCTCACTTACCAAACCTTTATTGGAACAAGTGGAAGGGAAACAAAAGACTGAATGCTTTGCCTGCGTCAAGCTTCATGCTCATTGCTGCAATGCACCATAGAGTTCAGGACCCTAGTAGACATGTGCAGCTGGAATGCGGACGTGCTGCGGAGCATCAGAGAGTCCATCCAGTTCCACTTTATCAACTTACCTAACACTCCTCGCTTCTTGGGTTACCCTTGGCTCTCCACTCATGATCTTACTTCACCTGGTCTTCTACCTGCCTAACCACCTGCCTGAACCTCAGTTGGCTTCACCACATAAATCTGTGGAGACTGAGAAAACTCTCGACCTCACCAAACTCCCGCAGAAATACAACTGAATGGATTAAATACTAAAGGGGAAGCCAGCAGTCTGCTGCCTCAAAAACTTGTCTTTCCAACAGGCCAGCCATTTTCCAAACCTTCATCAATGAGATCCTCTGAGACATGCTACACCGGCATATGTTCACCTATCTTGACGACATCTTCATCTTCTCCAAGGACCTCCAAGTCACCTGACTATGTCATGTCCATTCACTTCTCCACCATCTCCTCAAATTAAATCGGAGAAATGCCAGTTCCACGCCCCAGTCATTTTCTTCCTGGGTTATATCCATTCACTCTAAGGCATAATTATGGACCCAGGAGAAGTTCATGCCATCAATGAATGGCTCTGACTGTGCTCTTTCAAACTGCTACAGCACTTCTTGGGCTTCTGCAACTCCTATAGCTGTTTCATCAGGAACAGCAACCCAGTCGCTGCTCCTCTCACCTCCCTCACCAAGTCACCTACCGCACGGGTAATCTGGTCTTTTGCGGCAGAAAGTGCTTCTGAAGAGCACAAGAGACGCTTCACCACTGCTCCCATTCTCCACCATCTGAACCCCAGCAGAACTTTTGAGGGAGAGGTGGATGAATTTGATGTGGGTGCCAGGACTGTCCTCTCTCAGCAAGGACTGGATTGGAAGACACAACCTTGTGCCTTCTCATGCAGATTCAACTCTGCACAGAGCTGTTATGGAGTCGGAGATGGAGTGACATGCCATTCAATGGGGCTTGGAGGAATGGAGGCCTTGGCTGATGGTTAACTCTCACAACCAGCGATCATTTTTAAAAGGAACAATAATCAGTTAGTATGAGGATTGTATTTTCTCAGTGTCACCTCATGGGTATGCAGTGTTCCTTGGGTTGTTTACCTTTTATGTCTAATTGTTTGTCTTTGGACTAGTTCTTGGTTTTCACTTTGTGTTGTAGGTGTGTCATTTGATATCATGGGGATTGTTAAACTTGTTTGTATTTATCACTTTTGTTCAATTAAATTAGCACGTGATTTTCTATGTTTTGCATTGTAGTCGCTGTCTTTAGGGATTATTGTTTTGTCTCAACACTTGGGTTGTCTGATTGGTCCTGAGTTCCTATGCACTCCAGGGTGTATTTCAGGGGTCACACCAACCCCCCACCCCCCTTTGCTTGGCCACTGTGGATCATTGTCTGGTAAATTTCATACCAAGTTTTTCTGTGCATTGTCAGTGGTTTCAGTTCTTCGAGATTCTGTATAGTTTGACTGAGTTCTTGTTAGTTTTGTCAGTTAATTTCTGCAATAAAACTTTTGTTTAGTTCGAATTGTCAAAGCCTCAGTGATTCCTGCACTTGAGTTCTCTAGGGCCACTGACTGGTAACACAGAGCCCTTCCTGATTTGGCCTGTCCGCCAGACCACGTATCCATACACAGACCTACCAAATCAACCCATATCAGGCACATTGGGCCTCTTCGTTGAGCAATTCAACTTCATCATCCTACCAAGCTATCTCCAAGATCACTAACGAGGATGCCCTGTCACGATAGTTCAACATAGCTGAAATGGAGATCAACTCTCAGCCATTAATCGATCCTCTCAAGTCCTTGTTCCAATCATCTGGGAACTTTGAGAACCAGATTCACCAGGCATGAACCTGCTCCAGCTGACAACTGAACGTGTTGGGGACCATGCTCTCTGAGGTACTCAGGTGGGCCCAACCGTCACCACTCTCAGCCATCCAGGCACACGATGGACTACGGATTTTCTGTAATGATGGTTCTGGTGGCTCACTATGATTGCAGATGTACGTCAATTTGTTGCTGCCTGCCTCAATGTGCCCAGTCCAATTCTTCCAACCAGTGCTCCTCTGGGCTCCTGTGGCGCCTACCAGTCCCTCGACATCGCTGGTCAGGTATCACGGGCTTGGTCTTTTTGATAGGGCCATGGTGATAAGGACAGTGGTGAAGCAGTTTTCCAAATTAGCTCGCTTCATTGTCCTCCCCAAAATTAAGACCATAAGACCAAGAGGCTAGGAGCAGAATCAGGCCATTCAGCACATTGAGTCTGCTCCGCCATTCCATCATGGCTGATCCCAGATGCAACTGAACCCCATATACCTGCCTTCTTGCCATATCCTTTGATGCCCTGTTCAATCAGAAAACGATCAACTTTCGCCTTAAATATACACACGGACATGGCCTGCAGCACAGTCTGTGGCAGAGCATTCCTCCTTACCTCTGTTCTAAAAGGTCACCCCTCAATTTGAGGCTGTGCCCTCTAGTTATGGATACCACACCACTGGAAACATCCTCTCAACATCCACCATATCTAATCCTTTCAACATTCTGTAGGTTTCAATAAGATCCCCACATATTCTTCTAAATTCCAGTGAGGACAAGTCCAAAGCTGCCAAATGCTCCTCGTATGTTACCCCCTCCATTCCCAGAATCATCCTTATGAACCTTTTCTTGATTCTTTCCAATGACAACACATAAGTTTTTGAGATATGGAGCCCAAAAGTATTGACAATATTCTAAGTGTGGCCTGACTAGTGTCTTATAAAGACTCAGTATTATCTCCTTGCTTTTATATTCTATTCCCCTTGAAATAAATGCCAACATAGTGTCTGCCTTCTTTACCGCAGACTCAACCTGTAAATGAACCTTCTGGGAGTCTTGCACAAGGACTCCTAAGTCTCTCGGCACCTCTAATGTTTGAACCTTCTCCCCATTTAGATAATAGTCTGCACTGAAGTTCCTTTTAATAAAAAGCATTATCAAGCATTTCCGAGCACTGTATTCTATCTGCTACTTTTTTGCACATTCTTTCAATTTGTTTAAGTCTTGCTGCAATCATATTGCTTCCTCAGCACTACCTACCCCTCCACCTATCTTGTATCACCCACAAACTTTGCCACAAAGCTATCAATTCCATTATCTAAATCATTAACAAACAATGTAAAAAGTAGTACTGACCCCTGAGGAACACCTCTAGTCACCAGCAGACAACCAGAAATGCCCCTTTTATTCCCACTCGCTGCCTCCTGCCTGTCAGCTATTCAGCTTTCCATGCCAGTATCTTTCCTGTAATGCCATAGGATTTTATCCTGTTAAGAAGACTCATGTGCAGTACCTTATCAAACACCTTTTGAAAATCCAAGTAAATGACATCCACTGCCTTTCCTTTCTCCCCCTTGCTTGTTACTTCCTTGAAGAACTCTAACAGATTTGTCAGGCAAGATTTCCCCTCACAGAAACCATGCTGTCTAACTTATTTTATTATTAGTCTCCAAGAACCTCGAAAGTTACCAAGTACCTTATTTCCCCTTTCTTTGGCCTTTATGCAGTTCTTAACTTTCTTCGTCAGCCACGGTTGCCCACCCAGCCATTTGAGAACTTCTTCCTCAGTGGGACAAATCTATCCTGCACCTTGTGAATTATTCCCAGAAACTTTGGCCAGTTTTGCTCCGTTGTCAACCCCTGCCCCCCCCCCCACTGTATTGTCCTCCACTCCTCCTGGGCAAGCTCCTCTCTCATGCCTCTGTAATTCCCTTTATTCCATTGCAATACTGACCCATGTCAGTTATGCTTCTCCCTCTCAGACTGTAGTATGAATTCAATCATATTATGATCACAGACTCCTAAGGGTTCTTTTACATTTAATTCCCTAATAATATCCGTGTTAATACACAACACCCAATCCCCGAGTAGGCTCAAGCACATCATGCTCTAAAATGCTATCTCATTGGCATTCAACTAATTCCCTCTCTAGCAATCTGACAACAACCTATTTTCCCAATCCCCTTGCATATTGAAGTCCCCCATTACAATTGTGTCATTACCCTTTTTACGTGCTTTTTCCAGTTCCCTTTTTAATCTCAACCCCATATCTTGGCTGCTATTTGGAGGCCTAAATAAGACTTCCGTAAGGATTGTTTTACCCTTGCAATTTCTTAATTTCACCCACTGATGCACCATCAATCACTCTCTCTGAGAGTAAAGGCGAGATATCGACCTTTATTGTCTGGAAGAAGGAACAAGCAGTGAGTGACCACCATACTACATCCTGGAGACTGAGAGGCCGGGCTCAGACCTCAATCGCCTTTATACCGGGGTCTGTGGGAGGAGCCACAGGAGCAGTCAGCAGGGGGCGTGTCCAGACAGGTATATGTAGTTCACCACACCCACAAAGATTCAACAGTCTCTCACCTTATATAACCTCTTTCTGAAGATGTAATTCCATCTCTTACCAATAGAGCCACATCTCCACTTATGCCTTCCTGTTTGTCTTTTTGATACAAAGAATCTCCTTTAATGTTAAGCTCCCAACTATGTCCTTCTTTCAGCCACGACTCAGTGATGCCTACAATATCATACCGACCAATCTCTAAATGAGCCAGGAGTTTGTCCACTTTCCATCAGCCATTGTGATAGCAGAGCTGGTTTTCCAACATGTAGTTGCCTCCACTGGACGTTGTGTTTTACTCGGCTCCCAATTCACCTCTTGCTTCTGGCAAGCCTGCTCCCTCCTCAGCCCCTTATTGAGTGTCCTTTGGTTATCATTCGCATACTAACAGTCAATCAAAAAGAACAAATCAGCAAGTGGAGAAGTTTCTGCAATGATTCACCATCTCTAACTTTTCCACATGGATGAAGTATCTGCTCTGGCCCAAGCTTACCCACAATCTACACACCTGCTCTACAACAGGTATATCACCCTTTGAAGTGCTTCATGGCTACCAAACTTGACACCCTCCCCACCCCCATTATTCCCCATGGAGGAGCCAACAGTGGAGGTCCTGTCCACCGGGGCCCTTGTTTGCCACAGTTGGAATGCTTGTAAGAAAGCACAGAGACAGAGGGTAGTCCTAGCTGCTAACCATGCCAGCTGCTGCCAAGCCAACCACCACCAGCGGCCAACCAGACTACTCTGGCTGGAGACCGTGTCTGGTTGTCCACCCAAGATCTGCTCCTCCTGTGCTCAGTTGAACTGCTGCAAGGTCTCACCCTGGTTCACTGGTTCCTTCAAAATCACTCATTACATCAATCCAGTCAATTACGATATCCGGCTGCCACTATCCCGCAGGATCACACCTACCTTCCAAGCGTCCTGCTTCGAGTTCAACTTTACACTCAATGTAACATGATATAGTTGATCTTGGAAATGAAATGTGCTAAACTATTTAATCTACAGGCTTGGAAACTCAACATTGCATATTGCACCAGTGATTCAGGACTATTATCTATCCTGTACACTTATATTCACAATGTTCAATGGCATTATTAATACCAAGTTAATCATTTGATATGAGAGCAACTGATTTGATTGTTTGTTTTGTATCATTCTTTCCAGGAAAAAATAATGCTCAATTTATTTAAATAGGTTTACCTTTAAAATTCAATTTTCTTCTTCACATCTCTGCCTAATATAGTTTGTTCGCAACTTTTTCTTTTTAAATTAAGTTCTTCAGCAGTAGAGTTAATTGCTCCTGCTGGGGAGCTATTCCACAGATCCAACGTTCTGTGAAGAGACAGATAACCTTATTTCCATTGTGGTGTCTCAGAAATCTGATAGTTCATTCCTTGCAGTTTCTACTCTTACAATTGGAGATTTCAAAGGAGTGTCTCAAGCTGCTCGAACTACTGAAATGTCATCCGTGAAGGCAATTACTTAGAATAATGGATATAAAGGAAAATGTGCAATACATTGCTTAAAGTGTTCTGTCGGTAATGTGGAGCATACAGACGTGCAAATCAAAAGTAGGAGTAGGTTACGTGGACCCTTGAGTCTGAACAACCATTCAATGTGATGATTTTAACATAACCTCAACATTCTATTCCCATCTACCCATGAGAACTTTTCACTCCCTTACTTATCAATTAGCTTTGAAAGTCTACTTTAAAAGTAGTTCCTAACCTTTGAGGAGAGAGCATTGGATTACTCTGGTGAGGGACAGAATGGACTTGACAGGCCACTTGGCTATTTCCTCTGACCTAGAAAGTAAATAATTAAAAATTTCAGAGCTGGCTATTTTTGCCTTATCTCTACTTAAAATATAAAGCTTTTTATAAATAGTGACCCCTGATTCTAGACTCTCTGATGAAAGGAATCATTTACTTCAAACCTGCCACTTGAAGACCACTCAGATAAGCTTTAATCAGATCGCTTTGATTTTTCTAAACTCCTGATTACCTCTTGGATAATGCATGTCAAATGGTGAATAATGGGTGGACTGCAGATTGACGTCAGGCTCCAAATTCCTTTACGTGATATGGCTGCTTTGATCACAAAGTGGATAATTTTGTTTATCTAACACCCAATTACTAAATGGGATTTGATCATCGTTTCATGGCTGTGCACTAACAGATTTGTTCTGTGTCTCCCGTGCTCATGGTGTTTGAAAATACAAAGTCGGCCCGGGGTCCACAAAATTCTTTTGTATTTTTGAGAGCACTCTCGTAAGATGGTGATGCGCTTGGTTGCAGCAGCCTCTCTGGATCTAAGTACAAGTGTTATTGCTCATCCTTTATGTCTTTTATGATTGCAAGACATTGCTGGATTATCAAGAGCACAAGTACTAAGTTGTTCAATAGCGGAGGAGGTGGGTGTTCCACTCCACATTACAGCCTGCTTCAGCCACCAGGGAAGAAGGTGATGCACGGTCCAACAAATGGTGGAAGTGATTGGCTTGGATACTTAATTGTGATTGCAAGACCCCACTGGACATCGGTAATCCGGAGTATTGTGAGCCTGATTCACTGGCTCATTGTCGAGGCTAACAGCAGGGGAGCTGCATGGCCTCGATTGTTGAGCAGATCAGACCCTCTTGCCGAGGGAGGGGGAGTGGGGGAGTTGGTGGGAAGGTCACCTGCTGCAGCCACCAGGGAAGGAGATGCAGGAGGTGATTGTGTGCCGCTGGATTCTGTGCTGGGTTAGCGGCTGACCTCTTCCATCAGAACTACATTTGGAAGACAAGCTGGATTATGTTCATCTGCAGCTGTACTTGCACGAAATGTGAAGCTGCTGCAGGATTGTTCTTGCAGAAATATCCAGGACAAATCCATCCACTATTAATCTACAGGTTATAGCACTCAGGGACTTGGGCTATATTATTATATTTTGTAACTATGTTTTTCTGCTATTGTAATTATATGTGCTGTGTGTCTGAGACTGTTGGTAATGCGATTTTGCACCTTGTCCCGGAGGAATGCTGTTTCGATTGGCTGTATTTGAGACTATAAGATATAGGAGCAGAATTAGGCCTTTTGGCCGATCCAGTCAGTGTGTATGGTTGAATGACAATTAAACTTGAACTAAGAGGTACAGGTCACTCATCCTGCTTTAGCCTCACGTCATTTGACCTAAAGTGTTGAATTTCTTGCAGGTGGGCTCACCTTTAATTGTGTAACTTAATTTTTATTCCCCTCGATCTCTCCCTCTCTGCCAGCAATGGCTAGCCCCTACTTGTATCTTCAGTTAATGCTCTCAATGTTATGTTCGTATGTCTGTTGTTGCCTCTCTATTCATTATGTGTCTGAAACCCACTCCCAATTCTGGACTTTTACCGCCTCTACTCCAAATTCATCTCCCCTCCACAAAAAAAATTACTGCAAGCCCATGATCTGTACTCCCCTAACCTTTCACTCACCTCATCTGAAGACAGAATTTAGTTTCCAGGAAGTCTTATAGAAAACAGGCTCAATCTTTAGACCCTACTTTCTTTCAATTTTGACATTTTGTGTCCTCAAAGTGGGTGTTATCAGTACAGTCAGAAAGAAAATGAAGTGATTTTGCGGCGTGGGTGCCAAATCAAGAACTTCTGATAGGTATAGTATGCATTAAATATCAAGTACAACTCCACTCTGCAGATAATCTGGTTTAGCTCCAACCCCTGAGTGCTCCACACATCTGTGTGACTTTTTCTGGAAGAGGTTGCCAATTTCTTTTTGGAAGAGGACTGAAATTACTAATACTAAACTAATTCAAGATAGGATAAAAGCCTTTTTATTTGAAGCTATCAGCATCAGTTGAAAATCCAAAATCTACCACCAAATGGATAAAGCACCAATAATTCTGGATGCCACTCAAACTGCTGTAAATTGGTCAGAATACTTGGGAGGCAGAGCCACTCAGAGAATGAATATCTGAAGTTAACTCACCACACTGTTGATTAAGTTCACCTTAAGTAAATCAGTGATAAAGGGGCTACAATTGAATTTAATATCTCTTGATTCAAGGAAACAAAATAGAAGGGGGTTTTGACCTATGTTGCAATTCAGTTACTTGGAAACTAGTTCACCATCAGTGGTTCTAAGTGCATTGTAGCGTTACATCAAGATATTGTAGTCTACCTCAATTTTGTTCCGGTGACTGCAATAAATCTAGACAACCAATGTATCCTGTTTGCCTTTGCCAAGGCAAGTAGGGCCCTAGGACTTTTCTAAATATAAAAAAAGACACAGTTCCTATATTATCCACTGCCCAACCAGCCAGTTATCTAGCCCTCCATAAAAGATCGCTTATGGAAATGTAGACCAGTTTCCCTACCCTGCCCGCATTCTCTCCTCAAAGCAGACACTGACTCAGGGATCAACCACCACCTGAGCAGTGCTAGTGCAGCTCGTGCAAGAACGAGGAAAAAGAGTCTTTGAAGACTGCAACCTACAGGTTCAAATAAAACCTTTGTCCGATAGAGCAGTCGCCCCTCCTACATTATTGTATGGAGCAAATGATGGACCATCTACAGTAAGCACCTGAAAGCCCCGGAACAATACCACCAAAGATCCTTAAGAAAGATTTTGAGGATCAGCTTGAAGGCCAGATGCACTAACACCAGGGTATTGGAGAAGGGCACCATGATAAAGGAACACCAGCTCTGATGGATAGGTCATGCCATTTTGATAACTAACTCTCAACTCCCCAAACAGAACCTTTACTCCCAGTTGAAGGAAGGTCAGTGAGCCCCTGGTGGGGAAAGGAAATGCTTCAAGGGTAACATCAAAATCAGTCTGAAAAAAAATACATTACATGAAAAACTGGGAAGACACATTGCACTCAATAGATACACTTGGAGGAAGTCTGCTCAAGGGGGAGCTGTGCTGCATGAGGACCATCTCTGCTGTGCCACACAGAGCAAGTAGTAGTTGCAAAATGAGAAACTGAAAAGCCGAAAGATCGAGCCTTAACCATAGCCACCACTTACTCTTACTCACACTGCAGGTCAGCCTCTACAGCCACCTGAAAACCCAACAGGAAACCATTACGAGAGGATCATAGTAGATGTGAGTGATTTACCATAAGCCGTCGGAGCAGAATTAAGTGGTTTAGTCCATCAAATCTGTTCCACCATACCGTCATAGCTGATTTATTATCCTTTTTGACCCCATTCACCTGCCTTCTCCTTGTAACCTTTAATGCCCTTACTAACCAAGAACCAATTAGCCTCCACCTTAAGTATACCCGATGTTTTGGCTGCCACAGCTGTCTGTGGCAATAAATTCCACAGATTTACCAGGCTATGGCTAAGGAACTTCCTCTTCTTCTCTGTTCTTCTGAGGCTGTGCCCTTTAGTCTTTGAATAGCCCACTCTAGGAAGTATTCCATCAACGTTCACATCCACAGGCCTTTCAAAATTTAATAGCTTTCAGTGAGATCCCCTCTCATTCTTCTAAAAATTCCTGCAAGTACAGACCCAGAGCCATCAAATGCTCCTCAAACACTAACTCTTTCATTGACAGAATCATTCTTATGAAACCTTTCCAAACACAGTGCATCTTTTCTTAGATATGAGGCCCAAAACTTCTCATAATACTCTAAGTGCAGTCTGGTCAATGCATTATAAAGCCCCAGAATTACATCTTTGCTTTTACAATCTAGTTCTCTCAAAATGAATGCTAGTATTGCATTTGCCTTCCTTACCACTGACTCAACCTGCAAGTTCAACTTTAAGGAATCCTGCATAAAGAGTACCAAGGCACTTTGCACCTCTGATTTCTGAATTTATGCGCCATTTGGAAAATAGTCCGTGCCTTTATTCCTTCCACCAAAGTGCAGGACCAGACACATCTTGCCATGACCCCTACCAGCCTTGCACCTGTATTTGTTAATTGTTGTCTTATCTATGTCATTAAGACCTTGTACTTTCTGTTTAATCTCATCAAAATAATTGTGACTGGCATGTGTGTTCTGTATTCTGTGATTATTTATGGCAGACTTGCGATTAGCACTCATTGCAGGGTTCTTGTGTCAGTGTGTGTTTCAAAAATGATTTGTTTCACGGTGTTGCTCGGTCAAGCCATCAAAGTTCAGTTGGAGTCCTAATGAGTAAGCTCTCATTTCTT
This sequence comes from Hypanus sabinus, assembly GCF_030144855.1. Lineage (NCBI taxonomy): Eukaryota > Metazoa > Chordata > Chondrichthyes > Myliobatiformes > Dasyatidae > Hypanus > Hypanus sabinus. Next base: position 15,251,901 of record NC_082720.1, read on the forward strand.
TCTCATCATGGGAGTCTGTCATTCCTCCTCAGCTGGGTTCAGTTGTCTGCCAGCGCTCACCGTGACACTTCTCCGCGCTCTATTCCATCTGCCATTTTTTTGCCCATCATCCGCAAACTTAGCCTTGAAGCTGTCAATTCCATCACTGACACAAAACATGAAAAGAATTAGTCCCAGCACCAACCCTTGCAGGATGCCAATAGCTAACCAGAAAAGACGCCCTTCATTCCCACTCTTTGTCATCCAGTTTTCTTTCCTTGCTAGTATCTTTCCTGTAATGTTATCTTTATCTTATTGAGCTGCCTCCTGTGCAGCACCTTGTCAAAGGCATTCGAAGATCAAAGTAAACAACATCCACTGACTCTCCTTCATCTTTCCTACTAGTTTTTTCCTCAAACAATTCCAACAGATTTGTCAGACAAGATTTCCCTTAAGGAAACCATGTTGAATTTGGCCTATTTTATCATATGCCTCCAAGTATTCTGAATCCTAAATTATAAACTGCAACATCTTCGAAACTACTGAAGTCAGGCTAACTGGCCTATAATGTCCCGTCTTTAGCCGCCCTCCGTTCTTAAAGAATGGAGTGAGAGTTGCAATTTTCCAGTCCTCCAGAACCATTACAGAATCTAGAAATGTTGAACGATCTTTGTTATTGCTTTCACAATCTCTCCAGGTACCTTTTTCAGAACCCTGGGGTGTAGACCATCTGGTCCAAGTGATTTGTCAATCATCAGACCTTCTAGCTTTGCAAGCACCTTCTCCTTGGTAATAACAACTACATTCACTTCTGCCCCCTGACACTCTCAAGTTTCTGGCACACTGCTGGTGTCTTTCATAGTGAAGATTGATGCAAAATACTTATTAAGTGCATCCTCATTACTTCCTTACTTAGGCACAACAAAAAGGCTGAATTTCTGAGCACAATCCCCTTCCTTCAGTGAAGTAAGAGAAAGAAGCTTGTTCATTGAGACTTTGAGGTTGGGCTCAATCCACTTCACCGCCTATGGGATAATTTTAACTGTATTCACTATTGTAACCACAACAGCCAATTTAGTTCATAACAAGCACCGTTAAACAGTTCCTCTAAGGAGAAGGTGTTTGGGGAGCTGCTTACTAAACAGTAGAGCTTGCTAGGGACAAAAATAGCTGGTTCAACTATTGGTTAAGGAATAAATATTGACAAGGGCAACTCTTTCTTTTGCAGTGCCTTGCCCCAAGTAAATGTAGAAAGAAGACTTTGATTTAACATCTCATCTGAAAGATGGTGTCTCTGACAATATCTGAACATTCAATTTCTGAGTTTATTCAAGTCAGGTCAATAGATTTTAAGTTACTAAGGAAATCAAGGGGCATGGGGTCATTTCAGGAAAGCAGAGCATCAGTCACCCTCTTATTAAATGTAGATAAGTGTGAAGGGCTGAGTGGCTACTGTTGCTCTTATGTCCCTTAATATATTAACATGGATATTAACATGTCCATATGACCGAACAACATAGCAGCAAAATTGAGTCATTCAGTCCATCAAGTCTGCTCTGCCATTTCATCATAACTGATTTGTTATCCCTCCATACACCTTTCTCCTGGCTTCTCCCCATAACTTCGATGACCGTATTAATTAAAAATCTATCAACCTTTGCCTCAAATATTCCTAATAACTTGGCCTCCACAGCTGTTTGTGGCAATGAATTCCACAGATGCACCACCCTTTGACTTAAGAAATTCCACTTTGTCTCTGTTCTAAGTGGGCATCCATCAATTCTGAGGCAGTGCCCTCTGGTCTGACTACCCCCCCCCCCAACAATTTGATACAATACATCCACTCTATCAGGCTTTTCAATATTGGACAGGCTTCAACAAGATCATTAACCCCATTCTTCTAAACTCTAGTGAGTACAGACCCAGAGCCATCAAATGGTCCCTATATATTAACCCTTTCATTTCCAGAATTAATTCTTGTGAATCTTGTCTGAACCCTCTCCATGCCAGCACATCTTTTCTTAGATAAGGGGCCCAAAACTGTTCACACTACACCAAGTGCAATCTCTCAAATGGCCCTCTAAAGCTTCAGATTTACATCCTTGTTTTTATATTTTACTCCTCACAAAATGAATGCTAACATAACATTTTCCTTCCTTTACAGCGAATCAACCTGCAGGATAGCCTTTAGGGAATCCTTCACGAGGGCTTTCAATTCCCTTCACAATTCTGATTTAAAAATGTTCTCCCCATTTAGAAAATGATCTATGCCTTTATTTCATCTACCAAAATGCATGACCCAACACTTTCCTACCTGGTATTCTATCTATCACTTCTTTGCCCTTTTCTTTCAATCTAAGTCCTTCTGCAGACTCGCGGTCTCCACAGCACTACCAACATATCTTCACATCATCTGCAAACTTGACTGGAAAGCCATCAAATCCGTCGTCCAAATCAGTGAAATGCAATGGGAAAAGAAGTGGTCCCCTGCAGAAAACCACTAAGTCATGGGCAGCATCTGGATTGGGCCCCCTTCATTCCCACATTTTGTCTCCTCCCAGTCAGTCAATCTTCTATCCATGTTAGTATCTTTCCAGTAATGCCACTAGCTCTTGTTAGGCAGCTTCATGTGTGATAACTTGTCAAAGGCCTTCTGAAAATCGAAGTGCTGTATACAACATCCACTGACTCTCCTTTGTCTATTCTACCTATTCCAAAGAACTACAACAGATTGTTAGGCAAGAATTCCCTTTAAGGAAACCATGCTTACTTTGGCCTGTTTTATCATGTGCCTCCAATAACTTGAAACCTTATCCTTAATAATGGATTCCAACATCTTCCCAGCCACTGAGGTCAGGCTAACCAGCCTATTTTTTTTGTTCTTTTGCCTCCCTCCCTTCTTAAAGAGTGGAGCAACATTTGCAATTTTCCAGAACCATTCCAGAACTTAGTGATGTCAGTTTAGGTAGCAGCCTGAAAGCACGACGTGTTGGTTCAGGGACAAAACTGTTATGGCTTTTGGTCTAAAGTATCTCTCTGACATGAATAGGTCAAGGCAGAATGATATTCATTGCAATATTCCCTGCAACTAACTTATGGAAGATTGGTTTGGTTATGACCAAAGGATTACTGGTGTGCATTTTTTCATAAGGAGTAGTCACCCTGAGGAGAGGAGGAAAAATCAACACCTCTAGGAAAACAAGAAAAGATTTGGGGTGAGAGGGTGGTAGTTCTTGGAGGTGATTTTGTCAAATTTCTATAGCTAGTTATAACATAAATGGTGAAATTTCAAGGGGCGACAAATGAACAAACTGCAGTTGCTGAAATCTGGAAAATTGAAAACAAAGCAACACTTGGCAGGGCTGGCAATACCTTTGGAAGCAGAGACTGATGGAGATAGTGTGTTCTCTGGAAGGCCTGTTCTACCTGGCATATCTAAACAAATAAACAACAAGTGATTAAATAAGGTGTAAATAGCACACGTGGAATGTCTTGGAATAGAGTGAGACTCAGGTGATCAGGTGACCAGTGCTAACAAAGCTATCCAGCTTAATGAGAGCAGCTTGAGAGAGAGAGGGAGAAGAACAAAATAAGTCAATGTTATAGATTTGTGCGGCAGTTCAAACGTCTTGCTGAAATCCAAAAATAAAAGTGTAATAGTGGAATTGCCTCGATTAGGTTGCGTTTGTAAACAGAAGGAATAGTTAAGGTTAGAGCTGGGTGACTTTACCTCAGAACTGCCAGGAAAATCTGGTTAACTGCAATTGTTGAATTTAACATTGAGTCCCAAGGTTTGTAACATGGAGCATTGTAGGATAGCACAGACAGTACCATAAACTCAGGAGCACTTTTACCAGAACAAAACAAACAGTGAAACAAAGTCAAGTTTATTGACAGATGCACAAGAACATGTATGTTCAGGTGCAAAGAAAAACTCACTTGCAGTAGCATCTCAGGGATATGATGTCTGTGACGGAGAGTGTTTGGTAAACACGCCCTGTACACATCTGCATTTAGACACGCACACAAACCTTGCCTTGTCATTCTGCTGTTGTTGCACCAAGTGAACACACTGCAATATTTTCCACAGTATATTCTCTCAGTAGGTCGTAAACAGTTTGGCTTTATGGTGCCTTTCCCGCCATACATGATGGAATATTACATTCCTTTAGTAATGGGGTGTGTAAATTCATACATATTGTTTATATACTGTATTTAAGGTAGATACTTCTGTTTATTTTATAGTATGATTGTAGCTACATTGTAGAATGCATCATATTCCAACTCATGTGTAGATTTAAATTAAGTTAATAGGTGATTAAAGATGCAATGTCCTGCTGTCTAAAAGCCAGAGTGGTTCCCTCTCAGTAGGAGAGAGAGATTCAGCTGCAAGGAGTTCACGCTAAAACAGTATGGAGCTATTTTTAAACAAAAGAGAATCTGCAGATGCTGGAAATCCAAGCGACATACACAAATTGCTGGAGGAACTCAGCAGACCAGGCAGCATCTGTGGAAAAGAGTAAACAGTCAACGTTGCAAAGCAAGACCCCTCATCAGGACCCTTCATCTACTCTGTTTTCTGGTAGATAGCTTTTTGTAAATATTGGCAGTTTTCTTTTTGCTATTTTTACTCATTTTTGTGAGTTTGATTTTTGACGCACCGAATAAACACCCTTGCATGAAAGTGCTAAGTGACTCTAGCCATTTTTTCCCTTTGGGTCAAAACGCACAAACTTAAAAGTGTAAGAGGTAACGGTGATATAGAAGGGATGCGCTCAGACTGAAGGTTTGAAACGTGTCTAATTTAATGAGCGGATGAGCTTACAGCGTGTGTCAGTACTTGGAGATATGATGTGGTGGCCATTACAGAGACTTGGATGGCTCGGGGACAGGATTGGTTACTTCAAGTGCCGGGTTTTAGATGTTTCGGAAAGGACAGGGAGGGAGGCAAAAGAGGTGGGTGCATGGACTGTTGCTCAGAGATAGTATCATGGCTGCAGAAAAGGTGGACGCCATGGAGGGATTGTCTACTGAGTCTTTGTGGGTAGAGGTTAGGAAGAGCAAGGGGTCAATAACTTTACTGGGTGTTTTTTATAGGCCGCCTAATAGTAACAGGGATATCGAGGAGCAGCTAGGGAAACAGATCCAGGAAAGGTGTAATCATAACAGAATAAACACAAAGAAATCTGCAAATGCTGGAAATTCAAGCAACACACACAAAATGCTGGTGGAACACAGCAGACCAGGCAGCATCTATAAGGAAAAGCACTGTCGACGTTTCAGGCCGAGACACTTCGTCAGAACTAACTGAAAGGAAAGATAGTAAGAGATTTGAAAGTAGTGGGGGGAGCGGGAAATGCGAAAAGCAGAGTTGTTGTGATGAGAGATTTTAATTTCTCAAATATCAATTGGCATCTCCCTAGAGCAAGGGGTTTAGGTGGGGTGGTGTTTGTTAGATGTGTTCAGGAAGGTTTCTTGACACAATATGTAGATAACCCTACAAGAGGAGAGGCTGTACTTGATCTTGTATTGGGAAATGAACCTGGTCAGGTGTTAGATCTCTCAGTGGAAGAGCATTTTGGAGATAGTGATCATAATTCTATCTCCTTTACAATAGCATTGGAGAGAGATAGGAACAGACAAGTTAGAAAAAAGTTTAATTGGAGTAAGGGGAATTATAAGGCTATCAGGCAGGAAATTGGAGGCTTAAATTGGAAAGAGATGTTCTCAGGGAAAAGTATGGAAGAAATGTTGCAAAAATTCATGGGATATTTGTGTAGAGTTCTGTATAGGTACGTTCCAATGAGACAGGGAAGTTATGGTAGGGTACAGGAACCGTGGTGTACAAAGGCTGTAATAAATCTAGTCAAGAAGAAAAGAAAAGCTTACAAAAGATTCAGAGAGCTAGATAACGTTAGAGATCTACAAGGCTACTAGGAAGGAGCTTAAAAAGGAAATTAGGAGAGCCAGAAGGGGCCATGAGAAGGCCTTAGCGGGCACTATTAAGAAAAACCCCAAGGCATTCTACAAGTATGTGAAGAGCAAGAGGATAAGATGTAAAGGAATAGGACCTATCAGGTGTTACAGTGGAAAAGTGTGTATGGAACCGGAGGAAATAGCAGAGGTGCTTAATGAACACTTTACTTCAGTATTCACTGTGGAAAAGGATCTTGGTGACTGTAGTGATGACTGAAAAGCTTGAGCATGTAGATATTAAGAAAGAGGATGTTCTGGAGCTTTTAGAAGGCATTGAGTTGGGTAAGTCACCAGGACCAGACAAAATATACCACAGGCTACTGTGGGAGTTGAGAGATGAGATTGCTGAGCCTCTGGCAATGATCCTTGCATCATAAATGGGGACAGGAGAGGTTCCGGAGGATTGGAGGGTTGCGGATCTTGTTCTTTTACTCAAGAAAGGGAGTAGAGATAGCCCAGGAAATTATAGACCAGTGAGTCTTACCTCAGTGGGTGGTAAGTTGATGGAGAAGATCCTGAGAGGCAGGATTTATAAACATTTGGAGAGGTATAATATAATTAGGAGTAGTCAGCATGGCTTTGTCAAAGGCAGGTCGTGCCTTATGAGCCTGATAGAATTTTTTGAGGATGTGACTAAACACACTGATGAAGGAAGAGCAGTAGATGCAGTGTATATGGATTTCAGCAACGCATTTGATGAGGTACCCCATGCAAGGCTTACTGAGAAAGTAAGGAGGCATGGAATCCAAGGGGACATTGCTTTGTGGATCCAGAACTGGCTTGCTTACAGAAGGCAAAGAGTGGTTGTAGACGGGTCATATTCTGCATGGAGGTCGGTGACCAGTGGTGTGCCTCAGGGATCTGTTCTGGGACCCTTACTCTTCATGATTTTTATAAATGACCTGGATGAGGAAGTGGAGGGATGGGTTAGTAAGTTTGCTGATGATACAAAGGTTGGAGGTGTTGTGGATAGTGTGGAAGGCTGTCAGACATTATAGCGGGACATTGATAGGATGTAAAACTGGGCTGAGAAGTGGCAGATGGAGTTCAACTCAGATAAGTGTGAAGTGGTTCATTTTGATAGGTCAAATATGATGGCAGAATATAGTATTAATGGTAAGACTCTGGCAGTGTGGAGAATCAAAGGGATCTCGGGGTCTGAGTCCATAGGACACTCAAAGCAGCTGCGCAGGTTGACTCTGTGGTTAAGAAGGCATATGGTGTATTGGTCTTCATCAATCGGGGAATTGAACTTAGGAGCCGAGAGGTAATGTTGCAGCTATATAGGACCCTGGTCAGACCCCACTTGGAGTACTGTGCTCAGTTCTGCTCGCCTCACTACAGGAAGGATGTGGAAGCCATAGAAAGGGTGCAGAAGAGATTTACAAGGATGTTGCCTGGATTGAGGGCATGCCTTATGAGAATAGGTTGAGTGAACACGGCCTTTTCTCCTTGGAGCGGAGGAGGTTGAGAGGTGACCTGATAGAGTGTATAAGATGATGAGAGGCATTGATTGTGTGGATAGTCAGAGGCTGTTTCCCAGGGTTGAAATGGTTGCCACAAGAGGACGCAGGTTTAAGGTGCTGGGGAGTAGGTACAGAGGAGATGTCAGGGGTAAGGTTTTTACTTATAGATTGGTGAGTGTGTGCAATGGTCTGCCGGCAACGATGGTGGAGGTGGATACGATAGGATCTTTTAAGAGGTTTTTAGATAGGTACATGGAGCTTAGTAAAATAGAGGGCTATAGGTAAGCCTGGTAATTTCTAAGGTAGGGATATTTTTGGGACAACTTTGTGGGCTGAAGGTCCTGTATTGTGCTGTAAATTTTCTATGTTTCTATGTAATATCAGCAGCATTTTCAAGAAAAAATATAAACTAAAAATGATACACTATTTCATCTCCTACAGTTGTATGGGAAAGTGTCAAGGGAAGCTGGAGGTGGAAAGATGGTCCAAGGTGTGAGAAAGGAAGTGATCTCTTCAGAATGCCAGAAGAGGAGAGGAGGGGAAGATGTGCCTGGTGATGAAATCTTGTTAAATTGAGTAGAAATCGTGAATATGGAGACTGGTGGGTGAAAGGTGAAAATGAAGGGAACCTTATCGTTGTTGTAATCAGGACAAAGGACAAAAATAGAAAGGCAAGAAACACACAATCTGCCCTAGAGGACTTTAATTATGGAGGCGGTGAGGCAAACTTACAGAACAGGATAACACCTCATTAGGAAATCTCACCTTCAGAGTGTTAATAATGGAAACAGAATGGAATGGACTCCTTGCTGAGGGTAGACTGGGAGAAAATAGAATTGAATTAGTGCTGTGGGTCTCTTTGTTAACCTCTCTCAAGATAAATATACAAGTAGAAGGAAGAGTTTGGATTGGGTCCTGGGAAAGTGAAAGCAGCAGAAATCGGAAAGCACAAGTAAAAATATTTCTATGTATTTTTATGAGCGTAGGAAACATCATGAATACAGTTTTTGGTGCATCAGAAAAAAAGGAAGGTGGTTCAAGAATAACTGAAATGAGGACTGTCCCACATATCCCACAAGAGGATCTCCAGCTTGTACTATTTGCTGCTCCAGTGTAAAGTCTCTTTGAGGCATGTTTCCCCGATGAAGTTTAAATTTTCTCTTTGACAGGAGTTCAGTGAGGCCCTCTCTCACTACTCCTCCACTGTAGACTCTGCTGCTCCCTGACTTTTCGATCATATGCTCAGCCAGACTCGCTACCACAGCCACATGTTCTTCCTGGGAACTTGTCTCTACCACCATCTTGTTTCAGATGACTTCCAGCTCCATTTCCTGGCTTCCAAGTTTGGGCCCAGTGATGATCCCAAGTACTTGTGTTTGATTGGCTGCCTCTCCCTCCCCTCTTCCTTCCATTTGTCCCAGGGTTCACTCACCTCTCCTATCAGATTCCTTCTTCTTCAGCCGTTTATCTTTTCCACCTATCACCTCTAGATTCACACTTCATTCCCCCTCTTCCCCCAACCCATCTTCCCCCCACCTGACTTTACCTATCATCTACCATCTTGTTGTCCTTCTCCCCCTCCCCTGCCTCCCCACTTTCTTGACCCCCTTTAAAATCAGTCCTGAAGAAGGGTCTCAGTCTAAAAAGTTGACAGTTTATTCCTCTCCACAGATTCTCTCTGACTTACTGAGTTCCTCCAGCATTTTGTGTGTTGCTCTGGATTTCCAGCACCTGCAGAGTCTCAGTGGAAATGGTGGATTAAGGCTAAGGTTATAAACTGTGTGAACTAATTGCTGAAAAATTATAAAATTCCAATTTTGGGATCACACTAACCAGAATTGCACCAGAAACTAATTAAGAATGGTTCTGTGACACGTTAGGGGATCTTATAATGGTTTCACCAAGGAGAAGGATTAATTGTTGATTGGGTTAAAAGTCAAGTGAATCAATGCATTATGAGAACATCTGATGGTCCAAAATTGCTGCGAAAGCTGATTTGGAGGAGCAGAGCAAGGGAAAGGAATTATTTGAAAACAAGGCAAACTAGGAATTGATGGGGCACATTTATAAAGTTGATCAACTGAGCACAGAAGAAATATATTTTTTGTAATAACAGGATCAGACACAACAGTGACTAGATTTCATTAGGAGTTTGAAGAGATTTTGTCTGTCACCAAAGGCACTTGTGAATTTCTACAAATGTACTGTGGAGAGTATTCTAACTGGCTGCATCACCATCTGGTATTGGGGGGGGTGGGTACAAGGGTACTGTACAGGATCGAAATAAACTGCAGAGAGTTGTAAACTTAGTCAGCTCCAGCATGGGCACTAGCTCCCATAGTATCCAACACATCTTCAAGGAGTGATTCATCAAAAATGTGGCACCTACTATTAAGGATCGCGTCACCCAGGACATGAACTGTTCTCATTGCAACCATCATCAAGGAGGAATCCTGAAGAAACACATTCAGTGATTCAGGGATGGCTTCTTCCCCTCTGCCATCTCTATTTATGCACTACTTACTTAATTTAACTCTTTTATATATACACACACTTTTCTTTGGTTGTCCATCGAAATCTGATGATGACATTCACTCCTTTAACGGTGAGTTCTTAGATGACGATACAACCCTATCCTGGACCCACAAGCTCTATTGCAGGTGGGACATGTATATGTGGTAGTGGTGGTAGTGATGGCAACCATGGCTGCATTTCTCCTGGCTTTCTTCTGCTGTCTTCTGGTTGTTCTTTCCATCTCCAGAATATGAACCCCGTCCCTACACAGCTGTTGCCAAGTGTTACGGTCAGCAGCAACATCCTCCAGGTCCTCAGGTCTGATCTTGCACTTCCTTAAAGCATTCTTCATCTGATTCTTATAGCATTTCTTCAGCCCTCCAGCTGAGCGTCAATCATGATGTAGTTGGCCGTGTAGCTGACATGGGGGCATCCTTATCACGTGTCCCAGCCACGGCAACTGACGCTGGGTGATCATGGCCTCAGTACTTCTGCAGTTGGTCTTTACAAGTATTTCAGTGTGAGGCACCCGCTCACGCCAGGTAATTCCCAGGGTGCGCTGAAGGCAGCTTGTGTGGAAGTGCTCCAAGAATTTGATGCGGCGGCTGTAGGTTACCCAAGCTTCACAGCTATAAAGGAGGGTGGTGACACAGACCGCTTGGTATACGGCGACCTTTGTGAAGGGACGAAGTCTCCTGTTCTGAAAGACTCTATGCCAAAGTCTCCCAAAGGCAGCTGATGCCTGTTTAATGCATCTCTGGATGTCGTTGTCAATGCCGCTATCCTCAGAGAGAATGCTCCCCAGATATTTGAAAGATTGCACTACTGACAGCTTTTCATCACCAACAGTGAAGGCAGGTAGGGTGGGTGGGACACACACATATATATAAACGTACTGATAACTATATGTATTTACTAAAATCCCTGTTTTTTTCTTTATTGCATTGCATTGTACTGCTGCCACAAAGACAACAAATTTCACGCCCTATGCCAGTGATATTAAACCTGATTCTGATTCCGAAAATAAACTTTTGTATTGGTGAATGAAGGCATCAGGATAAAATTGAAGTATTATATTAAGTAATAAGATAGAATGCAAGATAGAATTCAACACATGAGATTAAATAAAGCAAAGAAATATTAAAATCAAAAAAGGACATGTATTTATTACATCAATGAACTAGCCTAATGGCAGGATGGGAACTTCACCGAAGTATTGAACTTTGTATTTTGCTAGGTAATAGAATCAAATTGGCACAATAATGGGAAATTAAAATTAAAAATTAAGACAGAAAGGAGCAAGGTAATTGATAAATAATCTAACCACAGTAACATGTTAGGATGAACCATGTTTCTTACTCAAGTCCAGACATCTAATACTCTTTGGAGAACTTGTTTCAGATAGGATATTAAAGTGCTTATACAGTATGTATGAAAAGTGCAACATAAAGGTGTGTGCACTTCACTTCTCGTGATTGCAATGTCAAGAACACTTCAAATGGAGAACATCAGATATGATGCCCCAAAGACACTCAGTTGGACTTTGAACAAGGAATAGAAATCTTATAAGTAAAATCTTCATGCCCGCATTGAGCAAAAATCAAAGATATTCTGCAATATTTCACCATTCTTTCTTCTTTATTTTTATATCTATCTTTCTCTATTTTACTTTTTCTTCTTCTTCCACATACATTGCGGGTAAGGCGGGTGCCTTCCAAAGCTTTTGCCTCCTGTCTCAAAAAGATCTCTGGATTTAGGATATTCCCTGCTGTTTCATTGAGCAACTTCTTTCAAACACTTTGTATAATCATCATTTGTTCTAAGTGGTACGGTTTTTATAGTGCACAGTGATTTGCTTCAGTGATTAAATGTGTCCAATTCATCCACCAAATTATTAACTCTCTTTAATTTTAAGAATTTGATCTTTTTGGAAGTAGGTCTCGGTGCCCCCTTTGTGATTCTGCATTGTTCTACAAATGTCATCTATTTTAAGCAAGCTTGATATTTTACTGCAGTGACCATCAGGGCCTTTCAGACTGTCGCCTTACTTTTAAGTTTATAAAAGAGTGAAATGAGGCTAAACAAGCTTCCTTTATTTCTTCTCATAAGTGGTTTCTTTATAACTCTTCCAAATGTGGCTTCCACTGTTAACAGTCTCTGCTTTTAAGCTCTTGAAGGCGCTGCTCAGTAGCTGATGAATTCCAGAGTCCAATTCCAGTGCATAATTTATGCTGTTGATTTTTGAAATGAGGTATTTTTGTTTAGCGTGACATCCAAGATAGTGCAGTTGCACTACCCACCGAGCAAGCATGTCACATGTAAAACAAGAAGGTGAGGTAAAGATGAAGTCGGTGTTCCTGATGAGTAAGCTTTTGGATATCTTTTCCCTGTGGGGAGCAGTTGGAATACATTGCTCAAAGCCAGGCTGCATAAGGTCAAGGCTAGTATTGTTGACAGGAGTCATTGGTGATTTTGCGAATACTCGATCAACGGGCTTGTATGGAAGGATACACATGAAGAAACACTGAAAATCCTGCTCATGTGTTGTTTATGCATGGTCTGCATCTGGTGTACCGGTCTTGCAATGACGTTGGTAGTGATAAATTGGCTTATTCTGTACACTTCCAGCTTAGGTGCTCCCCAGTATAGCATCCAATTGAACTAGAGCCTCAAATGTGGGTCTGTGCTCAAAATACCGTCTTGAAATCACCGTGACTCTTGAAGCACATACACACTTGCAACATAGAGCTGAATTTTCAAACACCATCCAGACATTTCTGTTCTAAAATTGCAATCATGTTGTTCTTAACCTGAAGTGATAAATTAATGTGTTCTATAAGAACAATAAGATGCGTGACTTTAAAGCGTGCATTGGATGGGTACACCCCTGTTGAACATACCCAAGTCTTTCACTTTACTTGAATGATTTCCCAATCTGAAATAATGCAGGAATTCAAAAGCATTAGTAATCTTGTTGCATGACGATCAGAAACTAAAGATATCCTGAACATGGTATTGTCACAATCTGCCGGAAGAGCTCTGTGGGAGGAAGTTAATTTTTAAACTTTCAGGACAGGATGTAGCCCTGATGCAGGCTTTGGTCCAAAACGTCAACAATTTATTTCCTCCTATGGATGCTGGTCGACCTGTCAAGTTCTTCCAGCAGATTGTATGTTGCCCCAGACTCCACCACCCTACAGCCTTTTATGTCTCCAAGGCATTGCAAACATCCTGTCCATTGAACCTGGATCGCTGGCACAAAGCGTTACATTTCCAACGACCCGGGTTCAATTCCCACCACTGCCTGTAAGGAGTTTGTACATTCTCCCCGTGACAACATGGGTAGATGCTCTAGTTTCTTCCCACAGTCCAAATGTGTACTGGTCGGTAAGTTAATTGGTTATTTCAAATTGTCCCATGAGATTAGGCTATTGTTAAATCGGGGTTTGCTGGGCGGTACAGCTCGAAGGACTGGAAAGGCCTATTCCACACTGTATCTCGATTAAAAAAAAGTAAATTATTTTGGAACTCCTGGTTAACTAATTGTGCTCCATTACTACAATTAAACATTTGTCATCTAAAAAAAATCTGCAAAGCAGTAAAATGCTAACATCACACAATTTGAGAGATAAATAGAAGATTCTACTTCTTACTTGGAATGTTTAGGTGATGGTTGGAAGTAAATGACATTGTAGAAGATATCAATGCAAATCTATTTGGCATTATTTTGAGTTCTATAGTTATCAAAACCAATGCACCAAAGGAAAATGATGGATATATTTTATACAGAATTTATTGTATCATAGTTAAAGTATTTCAAGCTCAAGGCAATTCTCACTGCAAAACTTTTCAGATTTCAGCATTGGCACCAGGATGAAGTGGTTGATGCCGATCGCATTATTGGAGTGAAAAATGTGACTAGCTCCTCTGATCATAGTGTGATCCATAATGATGCCCCACAAAACCAGTTTACCCATAGTGTCTGAGAGGAAGTTTATCACTAATAGCTTTTATCACCAGAAGATCAGAGTTTTAAACCAGTCAGTGATATTGCCCTGGCTTGGGAATTTGCCTTAAAGGAAACCACTGCCATCCTGACCCAAATAGGAGTTACATATTATGCGGAGCAAGAACTACAATGGAGTGGTATGATGAGTAGGGCCTGCGGAAATGAAATAGATGCAAACTCAAAAGCCCACACCCAAACGAGAGTACCTCCAACATGCAGGAGGCCTAATTGAGTCACCACATGATCAGTTGGCAGCAAATGCATTCACTATACTCTTGCAATTGATCTGATATAGTACATTTCTCAACATGGGAACTGCAGAGGAAGGGAATATGAGGGGTAAGCTGAGAATGATGAAATGCTTATCCCACTTGCTGGTGGTCAACTGGCCTTGTGGCTTGCCACAAGGGTCAAATTTCTTCTTTGTGCTTTACTGGTTAGATAACATCAAGGAGAGTGGACTGTAAATGACCTCTTCTCTTGATGAAATCTGCTGAGATGTTGGTTTCATCAGTAGAAAGACTCTTCTGTAGCTTCCATGGGACCTCTGTCAGTTCACTGACGTATATGATCCAAATATCGCCCAACAGTTCATCTATCTGTCAGCTCAAATGCTGCTACTTCACCGTGACGATGCTGGATGACAGCTGGTAGTCAGTTTACTTCAAGTGAGATGTGCATATAGACCTTGTCTTTGACACCCAGCATTTTTGGCCTGGTGTGCATATAGTATCTTTGTTTTGTGGCCTCCTGCTTGCTGCAAATTCATTTCTATGCAGCTGTCCATTTTCAGTCAAGCTCTTCTTGAATCTCTGGGTTGAACGCACACGGCACTGGGTGGGCCTTATCAAACTTTGGCTGGCTGTTCTCCTTAAATTTGAACTTAGCCGCAGGATGACTTTATTGACCTGTAGTTGTCAGCTTGGAAACCCCGATGGTACTTCTGTAAGAGAGAATTCAATGTGGAATTACATCCAATACCATTGATGCAGGACAGGACTGATGACAATTTTCTCACCCAATATCTGCCCAGCAAATTGGGCCATTGGACTCCCCTGATCACATGCACTGGTAAGTGAAACAGGACTCCCTGATGAACCACTTCTGCTATAAAGACGTCACATACATCCACGCTGTCTCTAACGTAGCCATGGAACACCAAGTTCAGTGCTCATAATTTTGCAGTCTGGCACAAAAATAATTCACTTACCAAGGTGATTGCTGACCCTGTATCCATCTCAGATTTCATGAGCCAGATTTTCACTGTGAATGTAGCCAAGAAAAAAAGCTGTGGGCTGGTATCCACTGGTAAACATTGACATTTTCTGGAGGGGGCGGTATCTGCATAAGGCCTCTCATGACTGCTTCCTGGCAGCAGGCTGTGAAGCATGCTTTATCGCAGAACAAATCATACTTTCCAGACAGGTAGCTTTCTGTGTCTTCCCATCCTGGACTCCAAAAATCAATGCTTGGATAAGCTTGGGGGAATATCTTTGTACTTGCATTTCTGCAACACTAGGGTCAGTCTTGTGATGAAATCATCTGTGTTTTTGTCAGTTATCCAATGCCTCAAATGCCTCTGTCAGTTCAGATTAGTTCTGCAAAAGTGAAGAACATCAAACTATTTCTGCCTGATTTCTCCCAAGTGCAAGTGGTGCAGCTTCCTCCATCTTTGCTGCTGGTAGCATTTCATTTAAACAGGAAGGTTTTCTTCTGTTGCAACCAGTTGCCAGCAGTTGGTTTTGCAATAGCTGTGGCCCAAAATGGGTTGGATGTTTGGAGTAGAGTGGCCATTCTTTTATTTTGATCCTCATAACCAAAATATTGCTTTTTGCATAGAGCAAGAACTTCAATGGAATAGTCAGAGTAAATGTATTTATTGAGTCATGTTAGTAACAGTACACACTGTGCAAGCGACAACTCAAGCCCACCGGGATGAAAGGGATCAAAACCCGCGTGGAGGAAGCCCAATTGATTCACAGCATGATCGATCAGCCGCATATGTACCTTTGCCTTGTTCTTCCAGTCCACCTAATACGGTACAAGTGGTACTGTTTAAAGAACCTACACAGCATCAGGAGCCAAAAAATGAAGAGGCCTCCTCCAATATATCAGCAAAGACAGTGTGCTTTTGAAGTACACTCCTCACACCATTGCTACATGACCTAAACAAGCAAAGTCATTATGGAATCTACCAACAAATTTCAGAAAACATGCCACAGTTGTGTTAAGGGGCATATCACTAATGCAGACGGAATTTGAATAACAAGTTATGCTACAGTACATGGAAGCCACTAAAGCCATAGATTGTGCTGCTGCATTCTCATAAGGAGTGAATGCAGCCAACTCATGGGTATTGCCTTCAGATGTGGAGCATCCCACCTCCTTGTTTGCAGGACCCTGGACCCTGACACCAAATGAGTAAAGTAATAAGACCATTAAGATATAGGAGCAGACTTTAGCCTTGACCCATTGAGTCTGCTCTGCCATTTAATCATAACTGATCCTTTATTTCTCCTCCTCAACCCTTCTCCCTGTATATCCAATTAGGAACCTATCAAACTCTACCTTAAATACGCTCAATGACCTGGCCCCCACAGCTGCCTGTGGTAATAAATTCCACAAGTTCACCACCCTGTAGCTAAAGTAATGTCATTGCATCTCTGATTTAAATGGACACCCCTCAATCCTGAGGCTGTGCCCTCTTGTTCTAGTTTTAATGCTAAAAAAAAAATTGTATAATTGTTGGGACAAGGAATTTCACAAATATTTGCATGCTTGAAGATTCAGTTTACTGGTAGATCACAAATCTTTCTTGAGCAAACTTGAGCTAAAGTTAGCAATGATAACTATTGCAGCAATGAGGACACAGAGCAGGCACCTGACTTGCCTTGGCCTTTGTCCACATGATTAGGACGTAGCAAATGATAATGTGCTCTCAGCTGCTGTGTAAACATCAGAAAGAGACCAATGATAATGTAGGATTTCAAGTATTCCATAATGGGGACCAACTTGTGTCATCCAGAAATATGTGACAGAAACAACACGGGTTCCTGTCCTTTCAAAGGTCCTGGGTTTAACCTCGATTGCCTGGCTCATGAAGCAGTAGTGTGACCTTCCTTTGATAAAGTCAACCACAGATCAAGGCTGTATTCTGTAGGGTTCCAGAACTATAATGCCATAATTTCAAGCTAACTATATCAGACTGATCTAAATATGTGTCCCTTTACCCTGGGTTGCCTTCGTGGCCAGAGTGAATTAAGACATGCAGAGTGTTGTTAATCAGCCTATGTTGTGATCTGTGTCTCTGGACCACTACACTGATGGGGCACTGATGGGGAACACTCACTTGGACTATGAAGAAATAGACAGCATGTTCTGCTTATTACTGGCAACTATGTAAAATGGCTGGACTTGCTTCCTCTACAACAGAACACTATTGATGGGACCATGCATACTCTGAGGCATCTCCTTCCAACTTTTTGAAAAAAAATTGTTTTTGACAGCCTAAAGGACAATGTTAAATATTTATAAACATTATCTGTACCTATTCAAAACCATTTGTTTGAGTGTTTCTCAGGGAAAAGCTCTGCCAAAAGGTCAGTGAGATATTACAAATTATACATTTTAGGAAGTAGCATACTTAAGGATTAGATATCCATTTAGCAAGAACATTTAAAATGTCTATTTTAGTTTATTTTGTGTAAATAACAAGAAGTTTTATAATAATTTGGAAAGAGACTGAGCAATGTGGTGTTCATCAGGATACAGCCAGTGATCCTCTGATACTTTCTGGAATGAAATGGACTTGACCATAACTTATCCCCACTGGATCTTTCTGCATCTGCGGTGAGCTGGACAAATCTTCAAGCAGGATCACTCTCAGTCTGTTCCCGCTTTCCAGTTCTTACAGAGCACATCATTTGTTCTAAGATGTTAACTTTCCACTCAGGTGACCTTATTCTAGTCTGATTTAACCTTCACTGTTTCTAAACATCAGCTGTAACAATTGAGAGCTTATGAAATACTGTTGGGAGGGATGACCTGCCAGGGGGAAGCCGCAGGGCCCGGGTCTCTGCCATTGAGTCTGGCTCAGAAGGGAAGGAGGAGACAAAGAGCAGTGCAGCAAAGACAGGGAAACCCATGATCAGAGGAGAGGACACAAGGAATGGAGTTAAGGAGTGAAGATAAGGAGTGGAGATAAGGAGTGGATATAAGCAGTGGAGATAAAGAGAGGACATAAGGAGCGGAGATAAGGAGTGGACATAAGGAGTGGTGATAAGGAGTGGACATAAGGAGTGGTGATAAAGAGTGGAGAGAAGGAGTGGACATAAGCAGTGGAGATAAAGTGTGGACATAAAGAGTGGAGATAAGTAGTGGAGATAAAGAGTGGAGAAAAGGAGTGGACATAAGGAGTGGAGATAAAAAGTGGAGAAAAGGAATGGACATAAGGTGTGGAGATAAGGAGTGGACACGAATGAGACACCCAGTTGGTATATTGCCTCCCAGGTGCCAGGGTCAGATATGTCTCGGATGGGGTGCACAGCACTCTAAAGGGGTAGGTTAAGCATCCAGAAGTCGTGCTACATATTGGTACCAACACCATAGATAGGAAACAAGAGGAACTCCTGAAAAGAGAATACAGGCAGTTAGGTAGAAAATTGAAAAACAGGACCACCAGGATATTAACCTCAGAACTGCTGCCTGTGCCATGAGCCTGTGAGGGATGAATGCACAGGAGATGAGGGTGCAGGGGCCAGGGTTTCAGATTTCTGAATAATTGGGATCTCTTTTGGGGAAGGTAGGACAGGTTACACCTGAACCTGAGGAAAGCTAATATCCTTGTGGGCAGGGTTGCTGGAGCTGTTTAGAAGTGTTTAAACTAACTTGGCAGGAGGTTGTGGAACTGAATGATAGGGATGAGGATGGTATACAAGCAGATGCAGTGTGTAGTGAGACTGTGAGGATGGACAGGCATATAATAAGGCAAAACTGCAGTCAGTGGGATGAGGTGAAATGTAACATGTGGGCAAAATCAAAAACGGTGATAACTATGGGACTGAAAATTATATAGTTGAGTGCACAAAGTATACACAATAAGGAGATGGTCAAGTAACACAGTTAGAACTCAGTTGGTAAGATGTTGTGGGCATCACTTAGTCGTGACTGAAAGAAGATCCTAGTTGAGAGCTAAACATCCAAGGATAAACATTGTTTCAAAAGGACAGACATGTTGGCAGAGGAGGTGGGGAGGCTGTACTGGTAAACAAATGAAATCAAATCCTTAGAAAGAGGAAGTATAGGATCAGAAGATGCAGAATCTTTGTGGGTGGAGTTAAGAAACTGCAAGGGAAAAAAAGTCCCTGGAGGGAGTTACATACAGACCCCTGAACAGTAGCTAGGATGTGATGTTCAAACTACAATGTGAGATAAAGAAAGCATGTAAAAAAAGGCAATGTTATGATAGTCATGGGGATTTCAATTTGCAGGGAGATTGGGAAAATCAGGTGCTGGATCCACCTTTTTTATTCTGGCATCTTCTCCGTTCCCTGAAGAAGGGTCTCATCCCAAAATGCCAACTGTTTATTCTTCTTCAATAATGCTGTCTGACCTGCTGAGTTCCTCCAGCATTTTGTGGATTTCCAGCAACTGCAGACTTCCTTGTGTTTGTGATCCAGCCAAAGTTGATTGGAAGGGGTCACTAGCAGTGATAGCAGTAGAGAAGCAACTCTAGGGGAGTGTCTAGGGGCAATTCAGAAGGCACAGGAGAGATACATCCCAAAGATGAAATATTCTAAGGGAAGGATAAGGCAACCATGGATGTCAAGGGAAGTCAAAGGCAGCATAAAAGCAAAAGGAAGCATATAATGTAACAAATATTAGTGGAAATTTAGAGGATTGGGAAGCTTTTAAAAATTAACAGAAGGCAAATTTAAAAAAAAACATAACGAGAGAAAAGTTAGCCAAAAATATAAAAGAGTGTAACAAAAGATTTTTTCAGATATATAAGGAGTTAAAGAGAAGTAAGAGTGGATATTGGACCGCTGGAAAACAACACTGCAGAAGTATTAACGGGGAACAAAGAAATGCAGATGAACTTAAGTAATTTGCATCTGACTTCACAGTGGAAGCCTCTGGCAGGAATTCAATTCCAGGGGAGAAAAGTGAGTGTAGTTGCTGTCACTAGGAGAAGATGCTTGGGAAGCTGAAAGGTCTGAAGGTAGGTAAGTCACCTGAACCAGATGAACTACACCACAGGGTTCTGAAAGAAGTAGCTGAAGGGAATGTGCAGACATTAGTAATAATCTTCCAAGAATCACTAGATTCTGGAATAGTCTAGAGTAATGGAAAATTGCCGATTTTCTCTTCACTCTTCAGGAAGGGAGAGGGGCAGAAGAAAGGAAATTATAGGCCATTTACCCTGACTTCAGTGGTTGGGAAAATGTTTGAGTCCATTACTGAGATTTCAAGGTACTTGGAAGCACATGCTAAAATAGGCCAAGATCAGCATATCTTTGACAGGAAATCTTGCCTGTCAAATCTGTTGGAATTCTTTGAGAAATGAACAAACAAGGTCGACAAAGGAGAGTCGGTGGATGCCATTTACTTGGATTTTCAGAAGGCCTTTGACAAAATGCCAAACGTGAGGTTGCTTAACAAGATAAGATCTCATGGTACTACAGGAAATATGGATGGAAAATTAGTTGACTGGCACAAGACAAAAATTGGGAATAAAAGGTGTCTTTTCTGGTTGCCTGCCAGTGACTAGTGGTGTTCCACAGGGGTTTGTGTTGGGACCGCTTCTTTTTACATTATATGTCAATGATTTGGATGATAGAATTGATAACTTTTTTGCCAAGATTGTGGTTGATACAAAGACAGGTGAAGGAACAGGTCATGTAGAGGAAGCAGGGAGTCTGCGGAAGGACTTTGACAGACTGGAAGAATGGGCAAAAAAAGTAGCAGATGGAATATAGTGTGAGGAAGTATATGGTCATGCACTTTGGTAAAAATAAATGTATAGACTATTTTCTAAATGGGGGAAATTTCAGAAATCAGACTAGCAAAGGGACTTGGGACTGATTCATTTTACATTATATTTCAATGACTTGGATGATGGAATTGATGGCTTTGTTGCAAAGTTTGCAGACAATATGTAGGTGGAGGGCAGGGGGTTTTGAGGAAGTAGAGAGGCAACAGAAGGACTTAGATTAGGAGATTGGACAAAGAAGTGGCAGATGGAACTCTGTTGGAAAGTGTATGGTCATGTACTTTGGTAGAAGAAATGAAAGGGTTGACTATTTCTAAATGGGGAGGAGGAAATACAAAAAACATGAAACACAAAGAGACTTGGGAGTCCTTGTGCAGGATTCCTTAAACATTAATATGCAGGTTGAATATTGTGAGCAGCTTTGAGACCTTTATCCAGGAAAAGATGTGCTGGCATTAGAGGTGATCCAGAAGATGTTTCGAGAATGAATCTGGAAATGAAAGGATTAACGTAAGAGGAGCTCTAGGCCTGTACTTGTTGGAGTTTAGAAAAATGAGTAGAGATCTCTTTGAAATCTATCTACTTTCTTTCTTTATCAATCTCTTTATTGATTTAAAAAGAGCATATATACAAGCAAGAGGAGAATTATCTCAAATATATATATCAATAACAATACATACAGAAGATGAAATAAACATTATCAAAATCATACATGGTATTAATCCGATATAGAATGTATAAGGAAAAAGATAATTAATTCTCCTCTTATCAATTCATAAAAAGAAAAAAAGACGTTGAATTTTTTTATATGAGAAAACCCTCACTATTCTCTACAAACAAAAACAAAAAGAAAAAAAAAAGTCTGGGCAGTCCATCTTGAGAGTAAAACCAAGAAAAGAAAGACTTCCTGATCAAATCCAAAACTTTGAAAACATAACTGGACGAGAGTCAGTACAAAAATCAATAAATCAAATCATATGAAAATATTGAATAAAAGGTCACCAGATTTCTTCAGATTTAAAGGATGTATCAAGTGTCAGACTTCTTATTATTAAAATAAGAAGTCGGACATTTGAAATCTATCCATTATTGAAAGACCCAGATAGTGTGGATGCAGAGAGCATGTTTCCTATAGTAGAGGAATCTAGGACCAGAGGGCACAACATCAGAATAGAGAGACATCTATTTACAAAAGAAATGGAGAAAAATTTCTTCAGCCAGAGGGTAGAGTATCTGTGGCGGCTAAGTCCTTGGCTATACTTAAAGCAGAGGTTAAAAGTTTCTTGATTAGTAAGTGCATCAGAAGTAAGGTCAAAAGTAAGGACAAGACAGAAGAATGGGGTTGAGAGGGATGATAGAATAGCAGAGCAGACTTGATGGGTCAAATGGCCTAATTTTGCTCCTATGTCTTATGGTCTTTTGTCTTATAAAAAGATAGCAGAGCCTGGCTGAATGTTGCACTCTGGTGCGAGGGAAGGTAACACAGCAAAAGCAGAGGAAATCATCAGGTCAGGCAGCATCTATGAGAGAACAATCACTGTTTCAGGTTAAAGCACTTCATTTTGACTGGGAGGTAGCCATTTCTGAAAAACTATGAAGAGAATGGGCGGAGCAAGAGATGGCAGGCAATAGATGCATGCCTAAAGACCAGTGAATCTGTAGATGCTGGAGATCCAGAGTAACACACACAAAATGCTGGAGGAGCTCCAAAGGTAAAGCAGCATCGATGGAAAAGAGTAAAGAGTTGCCATTTAATGTTGATACCCTTTATCAGGTCATAGATGGATGTGGCTGAGGGGTGGGGAATGATAGCCAGGAGGTGGAGTGGGAGGTGTGAGAAGTGTCAGAAACTGGCACTGTGAGAGGAGATCAATCAGAAATTAAAATAAAGAAAAAAAAGTGCAGAGAGCGCAAGAGAGCCATCTGGGGTAATGAAGTCCACAGATTTACCATCCTCTGTGAAAATATTTCTCTTCATCTCTGTTATAAATAGAAGTCCTTGAATTCTCAAACTGTGCCGTCTGGTCCTAGACTCCCCCAATATCAGAGATGTCCTCTCTACACCTACTCTATCTAGGCCTTTCAATATTTAGTAAGTTTCCCCCTTCATTCTTCTAAACTCCAGTGAGTATAAGCCCAGAGTAACCAAACATTAACTATTTCATTCCTAGGATCTTTCTTCCAAAGCTCCGCTGGATCCTCCCCAATGCCAGGCCAAACTTTCATTAGATATGGGGCCCAGAACTTCTCACAATACTCCAAATGTGATCTGACCAACACCTTATTAAGCCTCAGTATAACATCCTTGCTTTTCTATTCAAATCTTCTTGAAGTAAATGTTAACATTGCAGCTCAACATGCAAGTTAACCTTTAGGGAATACAGCATTAGGGCTCCCAAGTCCCTCTGCAGCACGTTTGATTTCTGTAATTGCTGCCTGTTTATCTATTTACAGTGTTTATTTTTTTATTGATACAGACAGAGCGCGGAACAGGCTCTTCTGACCCAACAATCCGCCTATTTAACCCTGGCCTGATCTCAGGACAATTTACAATGATAAATTAACCTACTAACCAGACATCTTTGGATGTATCAAAATGCCCCTTCCCAACCTCCTTAACCTTACCCCACATGGATAATGTGACCCCACACCACTCTTTGTCAAAGGGTTGGCAATCTCTCCCCGTAAACCAACATTTATCCCTTCAGCACCAGAAGCAGTAGAGATTCATTGCTCATGTGAACCTGCAATATTTAATACTGGTTGTGGGTTCACTTGTTCCAGCAATTAGAAACAGAGCACCAGGTGGAAGCCCATGTGCTCACAGGAACGATATACAAATTTCTTACAGAGAGCATCGGAGCTGAACTCTGAGCTCAAACAGTTCGAGCTGTAACAGCCTTCTGCCAACCACTACGCTACCATAACATTTCGTCTATACCTTTATTCCTTCTAACAGTGCATGACAATACACTTCCCCACATTGCAAAGAAACCATGCTGACTTCAGCTTTTTTATCATGTGCTTCCAATCTAGTCCTTAATAATGGACACAACCATTTTGCCAACAATTGAAGTCAAGCTAACTGGCCTATAATTTCCATCTTTTGCCTCCCTCCTTCTTAAAGAGTTGAGAGACACTAAGGAGAGGGGGGAAGGAATTACTGGAAATTGGAGCAGTCAATGTTCATGTCACTGGGTTGTAGGCTAGCCACGCAGAATATCAAGTGCTGCTCCATTTATTTGCACTTAATCTTGACTTGGTTGTGGAGAACTCAGAGGACAGATGGGCTGTGAGAAATAGAGAGGAGAATTAAACTGGCTGGTAACAGGGAAATACAGACAGCCACGGTCGATGGAGCCAAGGTTCTGAGGAAGTAGTCTCCTGGCTTGTGTCCTGTCTCTCCATTCTAGAGGAAGCCACAATGCAATAAATAAGTCTGGGGATTTAGACATGAAACAGAGCCTTGTCTGGAAGGACTCTTTAGGGCCCTGAATGGGGCTGAGGACAATTTTTTAAATCTTGCAGTTACAGGAATTACATCTGGGAAGGTATGGGTTTGGGTGGACAGGGATAAGCTGACTAGAAAATCAGAGAGAGTGATACCTATAGAAAGGTGAGGGAGAGATGTGGTTGGTGATGGCATCTTCTTGTAATGGTGGACATCACAAAGAATGATGCCGATGCTTAGGCTGCTGGGATGATAGATGAAAATCATGACAACCTAGTCCATCTTCTGCCTGGGAGTGGGAGGCAAGGGGCAGATGGATGGGTTAAAGGCAAAAGTGCTGAAAATATATGTAGGGGTTTCATCTTTTATGTTACTGCTAAGGCTAATAAAATGGCTTCTTTGTTATGTTATACTAAAATGGGTTATTGGTACTGTTAACTGCTGAGACCGTGGTTCTCTGTAGCAACTTGTTTGCGTTATAATTACTGATAACTGGAATTGTACTCATTTGCTAACCAATTGGAATAGAAGTTATTCTTTCTTGTGTAAAGAGGGTTTCTTCTTTTTGTTAACTAGCAGGAATGCTAATTTACTGATAACGAGAATGGTATTCCTTTGTAAACCAAATGGGGATTAATGTTCTTTCTTCTGAGTCTGTAAGCTTTTGTTGACGGGCTTTTGGGCAGATCGGCGCGAGGGGGTCGAGAGAGAGGACGCAATGCTGTAAGCTGGGCAAGGATCGGACCCCAAAGGGGGGTCCGAGGCCGGGAGATTCTCCGAGGGGGGGGGGATGAAGATAGATGTGCTTGGTTGACCACTCGGAGGGTCCTGAGCTGTTTGGAGAGTCGAGGAGTTCGGAGGGTCCTGAGCTGCGAGTCGAGGAGTTCGGAGGGGAGCGAATGATGGCCAGAAGACTTCAGTAATTGAGCTCCAACGGCTGTGCACGAAGTGGTTTGGACTTTGATAAGTTTGGCGCCTTTTCTTTAATTTTCTCTTCATATATACTATAGTTATTAATCACTTAGTTATAGTAACCTTTACAAATTGTACTCATTTAATCGCATATGGTGTACTGTCTGTTTTTGGGCGAGGTGGGGACATCACACAGCATCCACACCAGCTGATTACCCAGTTTGGCAGGGCTGAAGGCTGCTCCCCCTAGACAAGAACGAGCTGAGCGAGCCTGAGGCGACCCAGGGGGTTACATTTGTAAGGGAAAGCTATTGTTTTTTGGAGGCTTTGGGCAGAAGGCGCAATGGGGACAGAGAGAAAAGGCCAGATGCAGTAAGCTGGGTGACGGAACAGACCCCGAGCAGGAGTCCGAGGCCCAGGGTCTTCGGTGAGGAGAGAAGACGTGGACAGAGTTGAGAAGGGTGTTTGGTCGATCACCGAGGGTGGTCCCATTCATGGGTCGGCAGAGTTCGGAGGACGTGGACTGGAGGAAGGGGGACCCGGTTCTGTAAGAGCTCCAATGATGTGTGCACAAACTGGTTAATAATAGTGATGCCTTTTTCTTTTTTTTTAAACAGTTAAACAGTTCTTATTTTTTTCCTTTACTATCTGCATCGTCAAAGTAAGAGTTATAAAGTGTAATCGTTTAATCACATATGGTGTACTGTCTGTTATTTGGCGTGGTGGGTTACATCACACAGCATCTACACAAACTTGATCACACAGTTTGGTGGGGCTGAAGTCTGCTCCCCCTAGACAACAGTAAGCTGAGCGAGCCTGAGGCTTACCAAAGGGATTTGCTGGCTGGAGCTCTGACTATAACAATGAAGGTAAGAAGCCCCATTTTCTGGAAAAGAAGGATAATTCGGTTGTCCTAGAGTAGAAAGGATCATTTTGGATGCTGAACTGAACTAAAGAGCTTGAGAGCAGCTTCAGGCTGGTTGACAGTGTCTGGGCCCAGAGCAAGTCACTGGGTGTCGTGGTCTGGGCTCAAAGCAAAGTCACTGAACAGCATGGTCTAGGCCCAGAGCTTTTCACTGCAGCAGTAGCCAGGTCCAAGTGCGAGGGTCGATATGCTGTTTGGACGATTTAAGTGCCAGCCCAGACTGGAGGCAAGTGAGGATTTTGCTTGCTCTCTGCAATCTTCACTCCTCTCTCCAGGATCCTGGAGCCTTTTGCTGTTGTGTCATTGGGTCAATTCAAACGTCAGCCTAGATAGATCAAAAAGACAGGGTGTTGGTTGAGATGAGAGCCAATTTCACTCACTCTCTGCAATGGTCATCTCAGTGGTGCTGACATTATGAAGGCTGTCCTGGCTTCGTACTCAGTAATATGATGAACTGATAAGTGAGGCTTTGGGCCTACTCCAGGCTGCTCCAGGGTTTGAATCCGAGGACTCAATTTGCTTTGGAATGCTGTTGTTCGCTTCTAGAGCTTGCATGATTTTTATTTTTTTCTTTCTCTTGCGCAATGAGTGTTGGTCCTTTATTCTTATTTGTTTTTTCCTTAATTGGGTTCTTTGGGGTTTCTTGCTTTGCGGCTACCTGTGAGCCAGCAAATCTCAAGGTTGTATAATTTATACATTCTTTGATAAGAAATGAATCTTAAACCTTGAGGATGGATGTGATGGAGGTGGAGGAACTGAGAAAAAGGTGGGTGGCTGTGGATGCCAGTGGCTTTGTTGTAGGTTTCAGTGAGGATAATCTGTCTTCTGACAGAGCATAGAGATGGACCATGTGAATTTGAGGGCAAGGTCGAAGTTGATAGCAACATTGATAAAATGGACAAATTCTGTGAGGGTGCAGAAAGCGGTCACCAATGTAGTGGAGAAAATGTTGAGGGTATGGTGCTCATGTAGGTTTGGAACAGGGACTGCTCCTTTTAGCTAACATAAAGGCAGGCACGCGAGTGCCCACAACATTGACTCAGAGAAAGTAGGGGAAGCCAAAAGAGAAGTTGTTAAGGGTAAGAACTTGTGCTGGATGAAGGCGGGTGTTGGTGGGGGAGAATTGATTCTGCCTGTGTTCCAGAAAAAATACGGAGAGCCCTATGTCTTCCTAAAGAGGAATAAACCTCCAAATTTCTTAAAGCTTAATCTAAGGAGTAGGAGTATAGAATAATGATGTGTGCAATTCTTTGCATTTGCCTGACTTTGGGTTACCATAGTGCTGACTTAGTTTGCCAGCAAGGGGAGTCTGGAGGAGGGATTAAAAAAAACAAAAGTGACTGCACCCAGATGAACACCACATTGCTCAGACCCTCTCCATACTATTAGAACAAAGAATTTTACATAAATTAAACTATTTTCCATCTCCGATCTAAAAGGTTTTTTTAAAACATGCTTCCTAAATTGAAGTCTAATCCTTAAGTACACCACTTCCTAAAATGCATGAAATGGAATCTCTCATTGACCCTT
This sequence comes from Hypanus sabinus, assembly GCF_030144855.1. NCBI lineage: Eukaryota > Metazoa > Chordata > Chondrichthyes > Myliobatiformes > Dasyatidae > Hypanus > Hypanus sabinus. The sequence continues at coordinate 15,279,654 of NC_082720.1, forward strand.
TTCCAGCAGTATTCTCTGTGAAGCACTCAGCACCTGGGTTTAAACAAGATGATGGAATAGGTAAGGATAATGTTTATAAATATTTAACATTGTCTTTTTGGCAGTCATGACAACGACTTTTTAAAAAATCTGGTGTAGCTATTTCATTCAGCTGAAGAAATTATTAATCTCAGGTACCTAACTTACCTGACACTTGCACTTGTTTGGGGGGGGGGTTTTGATCTTTAATTTTTGTTTATAATAATTAATTATTGTTCTCCTCCATTGACTTATTTTTCATTGTACTTGAATACATTTTAACAAGGCTGACAATAAATGTGGCTTTGACAACATCAGGTTCTCTGAACTATTAAAATAAAGTACTGACATTGTTTAGGAAACATAACACAAAAGTGTTACAAAGCAGGAGCAAGAATAGGCTATGGTCCTCATGGTTCAATAAGATCCTGGCCTCATCTATGTGGCCTCAGATCCTCCATTGTACCATCCAGTGTCTCCATAAAACCCAATTCTGCAATTTTTCAAATAGTTAACTGTCTCTATCCTAATACCTCTAGACGTCTTGTGTTTTACTTGGTTGCCAGACCTGAATGCCACTGATCTGACACTCAGCAACTTGTGGATCTCCTGGTTCAACCAAGGGTTCTGGCTGGGCAAGACTCTGAATGACTTTGTGGGGACTGTTTTTCTACAACAGTTTTTATAAAATCCGTGACAACTGTGGTGTATTCTTTCAAATTATCTGATGAGTCCTTTACCATGCTCTCTACTGACTCAAAGCAATCCCATAGACACCCCTCTCCCTCCTGTGACCACTGTTTCTTGTCCTTACCTCTGTAGCCTTGCTCTTTAGCATCTGACTTTTTGGAGGTAGGAGGAGAGACTTCCCGAAATGTGGTCTAAGGAAGTGATGATAGGCATTCCTAATCATAACAGTGGCTGAGTGTGTTGGGAACCTGGTGCTGCATATTATATGTTATGATAATTGGGCAGAGATTTCTTCAAACATGCCTGATTGAAGTCTCTGATACTGATTTGAAAGGTGATGAGGTCGGCTGTTTCTTGTCTGCTGATCATGGCATTCAATACTTTGAGTGGCTGTTTAAGATATTTCTTTGGTGGTATGTAATCTGTGGTCAGGATCACAACTGAGAACTCTCTTGATACGACGTAGAATGGTCAGTACTTAATGGTTAGGTATTTCAGGTCAGGGGAACAAGAGTGTGACAAGACTGCTGCATTGGAGCACCACGAAGAGTTTATGATGAAACACAGACCTCCACCTTTTTCTTTCTCTGAATCAGCAGACTGGTCTGTCCTGTGTATTGAGAAACCCTTTGGTTTTACTGATGTTCTGGCATGTCCAGAGTGAGCCACGTCTCCATGAAACAGAAAATACAGCAATTCCTCATTTCTATCCGATACAGCAAGCTTGCCCTTGGGTCTTCAATCTTATTCTGCAGTGACTGTACACTCGTTAGCAAGATACTGGGCAGAGAAAGTTTCATGCCTCGGCATCTTACGCTGGCTTGGAGTTCTTCCCTCCTCCCTCTCTTACAGCTGTGGCAATCTACATTTGTCCACTTTAATAAGCCATACCTGCATGGTTAAGAGTTAAGTCCGCCAAGTTCTTCAGAAGATCGTGAACTCACTAGTTCATTCATATGGTTCAAAGGTATGTTACTTAAAGGGAAATACAGGCTGCAGATTGCAGTGAGAGTAGTTCAGAAGAAGCATAGCTAGAAGTTTCATAAACTTCTGCACCATGTCGCAGTGATTCACTGGCACCACCTTGCAAAAAACCAGCATGTCTTTCTGGTTTAGATATTGCTTGACCTAATCCATTGGGAAACAGTATAGCCTTGTTAAAACTTAGTACACATGATAATGTTTCACTCTGACTGATATTATTAGTCTTAGCTAGATTCAAACAAAATTCCACAAATTAAGCTTCTGGCTCAGCACAATGGTGGCAAATGTAATAAATCCCAGTTACCACTTCCTTAAAGTGTTATTTTCTGGCAGTTTGCTGAAGTGGATATATTTATTTATTATTTATGAAGATACAGTGCGGAGGCAGAGGAAACATGCGGGAACTTATGATGAGAAGGTTGTCAGCCGATGTCCGAATCGATTTTGCTAATTATAGCTATAAGAAAGATTAAAACACCAAATACCTGCCTTTTTTCGCTGGTGAGATCACTCTACTATGGAGAGGGAGCATGTTGCCCAAGGTTTCTGTGCTTTGGACATGGACTGTGGACTTTTAATCAGTCTCATGGTTTTTTTTTTGTATCCTGTGCGTTTTGGGTTTTATTTGTGCAGAGGAGGGAGATTTAGGGGTCAATGTAACGGTTCCATTTTTGTTTGTTTTTTTGGGGGGGAGGAGGGATTTGGCGGTTGATGTCTGTGCTGCATTTCTTTACTTTTCTTTCTTGGTTTCGTGGCTATCTGGAGAAGAATTTCAGAGTTGTGTACTTTGATAATAAATGAACCTTTGATTAGATCCTCTGGCCCCTCAACCACATTGCCCGGCAATACCCTGATTTAATCCCAGCCTAATCACAGGACAATTTACAATGACTAATTAACCTACCAGGTACGTCTTTGGACTGTGGGAGGAAAGCAGAGTGCCTAGATGAAAACCACACGGGGAGAATGCACAAAACTCCTTCCATAGGGGAATAACTCCTGCAAGTTATAAGGTACATCAAGCCTGAGATCCCTCTTCTCTCTCTGCCTCCATCCCTTTCAACTAGGTTCTCTGCTCTGCAACTCAACAGCCACTCTCATCACTTCTTTCTATCATGCTGCAGAGCCAGAAAGACATCCATCAATGGCCCTGTTTCTGCCAGGAACAAGTTTAACTTGCAGACTAGCCACCAGCTGGACTCCAGTTATCTGAGCTGTGTAATTTTCTGGAATCTCCCCTTCTTCCATTTATTTACCAATAGATGCATGCTGTTGGCAATCATTTTAAATAGCAAAGATGTGGACATTCTTGCTACAGCCATGTGCTGAGTTTTCCTTGTGGGCAAAATGTGATGTACTAGTGGGAATATCAAGGTCCCATTTGCCAATGTTTGTCCCAGTTTAACAATTATAAATATATTAAGATTTGTTTTGTAAAATTCCAGCTAAACTTTTACCTGGGGCACACAAGCAATGTGTTATGATTCCAATTCTATTGCTTTAGTCCCATGTACTTTACACTCCAGTTGCCTAAGTATTTCACTATACTTTTCTAAGTTTGTTAAACCTTTACATGCAGATTATCCAATTTCCTTGATAGTTTAAATACCAGAAATTATTCTTGCTTTAGCCTTCTTTCTGCTAGTAAAAACAAGTTCAGGAATAAGCTTCAGCATTTTAATTATGTTTCGCACAGTTCATTGAGCTCTGTCTAATCTATTTAACTTCCTGTTGAAGTTTATATATTAGACCTTTAAGCGATATTGAAAAGATTACTCTATCCATTTGCAACGATCAAGAACTGGGCAATTTAAGAGGGTATTGAATCCAATGTATCTTTTAAACTCTATAATGGAGGCTTACAAACTTTTACTCTGGCTTTCCTGGAAGAATTATTAAGAATTCTTTGCACCTTCCTTGAAAGTGTAAGACTTTCATCTATACATATTGTATTGTTGATGCACCATCAATAACTCACACTGAGACGTAAGGCGAGATATCGGCTTTTATTGACTGGAAGAAGGAACCAGGAGTGAGTGTCCATCATACTATGTCCTGGAGACTGAGGCCGAGCGTCAGGCCTCAGATCGCCTTTATACAGGGGCCTGTGGGAGGAGCCACAGGAGCAGTCAGCAGGGGGCGTGTCCAGACAGGCACATAGTTCACCACAATTGTGAAATATCTAGTCAGGTAGTTCTTTTATAGAAAGTATTCCAGTCAAAAATTAATGATGAGTGGCCGATCAGTAGCCCAGCCATATTTCAAAATACATGTTTATAATTCGTCAGTTATGGGCTTAGGTTCATAACTGGGGTTAAGAGGAGAGATAAGACATAGAACATAGATGATGGGGATAAACCTTCTTGTTCATTTATGAGATGGGGAGGATATTTGATCCATAATTTATGAATTGGATATTTCACCATAATTTTGAAGCAATGGTAAGAACAGCTACAGTAAAGCATGTGTCCTACCTGTGTGATCTTTCTGCTTCCATTGGTCTTAATACTCTGGCCGAAAGGACTATAAACGCTCGTCTCAGACTACCACAACCAGCATAGGTTAAAACATACCATTTTATGTAAGAGGGATTATTCTTAAAATCAATGATTTCCAACTTGGTTATGGTCAGCATAACCATTTGCTTCCTTTTAAGACAACTTTTACCTTTTAGATGTACAAGAGATCCTTACTAGTACTATATGACTTAGTAGGTGGAACATTGGAGGTCATAAAGTATATTGTGCCTCTCAAAGTCCGACCCTACGTGAGGGATGGAAACAAAAGGGCTCTGGTGAAGCTGAATAGGACAATCCCCTGTACAGTGGATACAATGGATTGCAGAAACAGTGATGAACTCCAACCATGCCATCAACTTCAGATGATGGAGACGGCAGATCAGTAAAGGCTTATATTCCACTGTGAGCTAAAGGCCCAAGAAAAAGAAAGTATATTGTGACAATGCCAAACATTACTAAACATATTATTAATTGCAAATGATATAATATATGTTTAATGTGAGGGAGCCAGCTTAGATACAATCTCTTGTGTGTGAGATGGGTTCATTCTGAATTGAAATTTCAACCATGAAACTTTTCACATATGGTACAACCCAGAAGCTAACTGAATTGCATCAGAAAAGAATATTGAGCCAACTACTTATCTGCGAAAGTGGGGTTCTGTGAACTCTAAGCATCAATAATTACATACTTCAGCCATTTGATATAACTGACTAGTGATATCCACCAGGATATTTGCTCCAGATAATTGTTTCATTGTCTCCACTTACGTATTGTCATTCTGAAAGGATAGCAATTAGATGTAGCTGTGATAGACTACTGTCCAGGAAGTGCTATCATCCAAAACCCTTATGCTCATTTTTGCTGGTTGATAAAAGTGCAATTTCAAAAATGGAGTAGGAGCTCAAAGTGGTTATCAACATTGATTCATTTCTAAGAAATGCCTAAGCACTTGTATTTATGGTGCTTTTAAGTTCTAAATAGCTGAGGTAATTGATTTATTCTGAATCAGGAACATATCTACGGAAAATAGTGCCTAGGGCAAGCACTGAAACTGTGCCCCGTCCAAACATCTGACACTTATCTTTTAGATAACTTTACCATGATATCAGCTCAAAAGTACAAGTCAAGCTTGTTAATCTTTTAATTAAGAAATTATGACACTACACAAAAATTATAACTGCACCTTCCTGCTTTCACTGATGCAAATTGGTCTATGATGTGATCAAAGTCAGTTTTCTCAGTTTCTTCTCTTTCTACACTCAGCAGAGCAAGATCACAGAGTCTGCCTTGACCCATGGAGACTCTCAAATATGGAAGTATTAGTTTTAACTTTCTGAATGATCTCTCATAGCTGGCGATGGAAACAGTGAAACAAATGGCATTATCTGAAAAGTAATGCGAAGATTGGGGAAGACGCTCTCATCTCCATACTGAACAATAAATTCAAGAAGCTCTTCAAGCTTTTTATTTTATAAATTCAAGTTTATTTTCATGTTGACCCGCCTTGATTGCAACATTCTGCAATCCAAGATTTCTTCATATAGCTGCTGTCCATCAATATCAGAGCTGTACAATTCGCCCAAATTTTCACACTTCCTCTTTAGGTCGTTACTGCCATAGTGCCATAACATAGTCCTTCGACATCAAGAAGGAACCCAAACTTGGCGTCAGTGTCATGCAAATGAGCAAACCTTTCTTCCATTTCTCTGTGAAGATGGTCGATTGTTCCCTTAATGACTCTTTCCATTTCCTCCTTAGCTGTTAACCCAACATCTCTAGAGTTCTCATCAGCCATTTGTTTCTTTCGTCTCTGACATCTTTTAATTTCAATATTCCATTCTTGACAGAGACCGACTTATTCTTCGAGTGACTCACTGAGCAACACTTCTCTTTCATCATAAAAATGATCTCGAAGGGCTTTCAAATTCAGGAAAGCATCATGGAAGTTCATGCTAGGATCCTGCAGCCTCCTTTGAATACAGTCAATGCGAATGAGTACTCTGTTCCAAAATCCTAGCAAAATCAGAAAATTGTAACTCAACATACGATTGTACAGCTGCCTTGCGTCACTTTTAGCCTCATTTTCATTGTCTATCATGTCCTAGAGAACTTGAAGTATCTACTCAAGGTACTTGTTGATGGGCTTCACTGCTTCTGTCCTTGCACTCCACCTGGTTTCGGACTCAGAATTAACAACCTCAGACACGGTATTTTTGAGTTTTTCCCAGCGCTGTGTTGAACGAGAGAAAAACACATAGAGAGCTTCGATGGTTTCAAAAAGCATGACCATCGTTGTATCTGCTTGGCTGCATGTACACCCACCAAGTTGAGTGAGTGATTGTCGCAATTCACAAACACTGACAGGTTGTTTTTCTCACTTATTCTTTGATGAACACCACTTCTGTGTCCAGCCATCACAGCAGCGTTGTCATAGCACTGTGACCGACAATCTTGTAGCTCCATTGCATCCTCCTTTAGCTCTTCAACAAAGCTCTCAGCATCCTTCTGACTTATGTGGATAAAACCAAAGAAGGACTCTCTAACACGGACTGCTTTCCTCTCAAAATCAGCTTCAACATTCCTCAATACTTCTGACACCTGCTCACGGTGCACCTGATCAGGAGTCGAGTCGAACATGAGACTGTAGTACTTGGCTTTACGAACGCTTCTCAATAAACTCTGGCGAACAGTAGATGCCATCATGTGGATGAATGCGTTCTGGACACCTGGTGAAAGATAAGGCGTGGATCCAGGATGACCTTCCAAGTGAGTGAGGTGTTCTTTTATGACAGGGTCAAAGATGGCCAGTAGCTTCAGTAAGGCAAGGAAATTTCTTACATTGGATTCATTATCTAGCTGAAGTGACTCCCTGTGTCCTCACAAAGCCAGGTTCAGTCACAAGGAATTCCCGTCAAGATATCATGCCACTTCTGTTTTTCCTTCTCAATCTGTGGCTGAAATACGGCAATAATAACTCCTCTGTTTCCAGATAGATTTCTCTCCATATCTTTCCAATGTGTGAAGCATTCCCGATGATTCTTGCCATTTTCATGATCATTAAACCTTTTAGGTGCATTCCACTGGTTGAAATCACTTTCCTGCTCCAATGAGGATTGATGGTCTGACCGCGAATAGAGAAGACAACAGTAACAAAATTCAGAAGGGAAATAGACCAGCCATAAACGGGTAACTTCCTCACCATGACCATTTCCCAATTTCCTCTTGAACCAAGTTTTGCTCATTGAGCGGTTATTTGTTGGTAAGAAAGGCCCTCACTGTTCTGGAAGTACTTTGAACCCAGCTTTATTATTTCTGTTCTCAAAGCGTCAGGCAGAATTGCTTTTCCACTATCCTTGTTGAACTTCTGAAGTCCAATGTCATGCTGTTCAATCACTTCTGGTTTGACATTTCGAGGTTCTTTGACACCATCCAGTTCACTAGGTTCAGTGTTGTCAGGTAAAATCTCGTCAATAAACTCAACATCACCACCACCACCATTGTCTTCCCCTCCTGTCATGTCCACATTCTCTGTGGCAGCCTCACTCTTAATCTCGTCACTCAGATTTATCCGACTTGACTTCCCCCTCGGCTTGTGATGCATTTGTACTTGATCCGCCTTTGGATTCTAACAAACTTGTAGCAGGTGCAGGCAACTCCATGGCATGTTCGATCTACTTGTTCCAGGCTTTTCAAAAAAGGGCATGAAGAACTTGCTCGACTTCTTGGCTTCCTCTGCCTCCAACTTTTGTCTCTTCCGTCCTTCAGCTCCACTTCTTCTTCGTGAAGAAATGTTTCATGTTCTTCTTACACAATGCTCTGAAATAAGGCCATCCTAGTGCTTCTCACCCATGATAATCAAAGACAGATAATATATCTGAAGAAAATTCTTTTTTCACTATCCGAGGATGGCTTGTCTGACTTTAATAGAAACTGCTCAGTGGCACCCCTGCCCCTTCAAGTGGCGCCCAGGGCACGTGCCATACCTGCCATACCTTAGATACGCCACTACTCTGAATATCCTCTGATTTAACACACAACCTCAACCATGTGGCTAAACTTTTTAAATGAAATTAATTGTCCATCCTTCGCTGTCCTTGAGGAAGTGGGATGGGTCTTTTGGGACTTCGACAGGCCTTATGGGAAAGGTCTACTTGGACGGCAGGTGAAGAAGGAGTTCCAGAAATTTGACCCACCGACAAGAAGATGAGAATGAGAATTATTTATTCATCAGGTTGGAGAGAAGTTGGGAAGTTTGTAAAGAAAAAGCCTTCAGTTTAACAGAGGCTATTATTAACACCAAAGATGAAGTATTTCTCTGCTATTAAGTGACCAGCTGTAGTAATCAAATGATACTTTGTCCCAGTGTGCACTATTATGATGAAAATGTATCAGGAATTGCACTTGAAACTGCATCATCTATTATGTTGGAGGGTTACTGCATTATAATAAAGAGAGCGATTCCACATGTCAGACCATCTTACAAAGAAATGGGATGTAGTGTTTCCAAATGCCCATTGAATGTTACCCCTCTGAACCTTGTCACAAACTCAGCCTTTTTGTGTGAAGCATCCCCTAGCAGTCAGTATTGAAGTTCAGGTTCATCAGCTCCATATTTATAAATACTCCCCCATAATAAGTTTTGTAACGAAACACTACTGTTTAACTAAAATAACCTAAGCAAATACAAGTGGGTTTAGGTACAACACTCTCCCCACCACTGAGCACATCTACATGTTGCAAGAAAGCAGCATCCATCATTAAGGACCCCCACCATCCAGGCCATGTTCTCTTCTCACCGCTGCCATCAGGAAGGAGGAACAGGAACCTCAGGATTCATACCACCCGGTTCAGGAATGGCTATTACCCTTCAACCGTCAGACTCTTGAACCAGAAGGGATAACTACACTTAGCTTTACACACTCCCAACACTAAACTATTCCCACAATGTATGGATCCACATTCAAGGACTTTTCATCACACGTTCACGATATATATTGCTTATTTAATTATTTTTTTCTTTTTGTATTTGTACAGTTGTACTTTGCACACTGTTTGTCCCACCTGCTGTGAGCAGTCTTTCATTGATTCTATCGTGTTTCTTTACATTTACTGTAAATGCCCAGAAGAAAATAAATCTCAGGGTTGTATATGGTGACATATATGTAATTTGGGAATAAATTTACTTTGAACTTTGACAGAGCCCTTTCACAAGTTTAGAACTAAATTAGGTCCGGGTGATAGATATGTCTAATGAGCAAGTACAATTACAATGAGCCATGTACAATTACAATATTTAATAGACATTTAATTATGTACATGGACATGAAAGGTTTAGAGTGATGTGGGCCAAATGCATGCAAATACATTTTGGCAAGCACCTTGATATGCATGCATGAGTTGGGTAGAGGTATCTAATCCTATCAGTATATCTCTATGACGTGACTCTTATCTCATCATCCCCTTCCTTGGGAAAGGAGGCCTAGGCTGCCAATAATTCCTTTTCAGCTTTGGGAATACTTTGATACAATCCTTTACATTATGCTCTTTGTCTTCCACAATAGAACTGGTTATATATATGCATATAAAATAATCCTTGAAATAATTGAATGGAAGCTTTGATTAAGATGTGGAAGTTTATGTCCTCAGAAGTGTCATGCAATAAAACTGACAGCACTTCAAGTACTAGTGATTGGGGAATTCAGTTTGTTTGTGACATTTCCAAATGCCTACGAAAGGGCTCTTCTTCAGAAGTTAATTATTCTGCCTGAAGTTACTAGTATTCTGAAATTGCCAGGGGTGATGCGATAATTTAAACTGTTCTGTCCCTAAACACTGTTCTGATCTTTTTACTGATTCATCTATTTATCGGGAGCCATTGCAGCAGATTTTATCCGTGAGCACAATAAATACTTTGGAATTATTTTCAGGCTTGGTAAGATGACGGAACAAACACTAGTCCTCATAAAGGGATCAGAAGTGGAAAGAATGAACAATTTCAAGTTTCTGGGTGTCAACATCTCTGAGGATCTATCCTGGGCACAACATATTGATGCAACTACAACGAAGGCATGACAGCAGCTATATTTCACTATGAGTCTGAGGAGATTAGGCATGTCAAAGACATTCGAAAATTTGTAATGGGTGTACTGTGGAGAGCATTCTAACTGGCTCTGTCACTATCTGGTTTTTGGGGGGTGGTGTGGTGTACTGCACCAGACTCAGTTGACTCCATCACGGGCATAAGCATCCTGAGCAACCAGGAATCTTCAGGAGTGATGCCTTAAAAAGGCAACATCCATCATTAAGCAACTCCATCACCCAAGACATGCCCTCTTCTCATTGCTACCATCGAGGAGGTGGTACAGAAGTCTGAAAGATCACACTCAACATTTAGGAACAGCTTCTTCAATTTTTTTATAAAATTCAGGCAGAAAACCGTCTTCTCCTGGAGATTTATTTAAATTTAAAGATTTATTAATCCATCCCTTTATGGAGCTAATATATCAAGCGGAAAGAACACATAAACTTCCACAATCTTTTTCGACAGAGATCCTAATAGTATTGCCAAAAAAAGATAGAGATCCTTTAAAACCAACATCATTTAGGCCTATCTCTTTGTCGAATACAGATTATAAAATAATAGCAAAAATTGTATCTAATAGATTATCTAAATATTTACCAAAATTAATAAATATGGATCAAACAGGTTTTATTAAAAATAGACAATTGGCGGATAATGTAACTCGGTTACTTAGCATAATTCACCTGGCACACAAGAAGGAGGAAATGAGTGTGGCAGTTGCTTTGGATGCAGAAAAAGCATTTAATAGATTGGAATGGGACTTTTTATTTAAGGTATTAGAAAACTATGGGTTAGGAAAATCTTTTATAAAATGGAATAAAACCTTAAATACTAGTCCCAAAGCTAAAGTAGTGACAAATGGTCAAATTTCAACATCATTCCAGTTAACAAGGTCAACTAGACAAGGCTGTCCATTATCACCTGCCCTATTTGTTTTGGCAATAGAACCATTAGCTGAATTAATTAGAACCGGTCCAGATATTGTGGGTTTCAGAGTTAACCAGGAGGAATATAAGATTAATTTATTTGCTGATGATGTTCTGATTTATTTAACAAACCCATTGCATTTGTTGCATAAATTATCTTTTAGATTGGAAAAATATGGGAAAATATCAGGGTATAAAATAAATTGGGATAAAAGTGAAATTTTACCCCTTACTAAAGGAGATTATAGTCAATGTCGATTAGTAACTCAATTTAGATGGCTGACAAATGGTATAAAATATTTAGGTATAAGAGTCGATAAAGATATAAAGAAATTATATAATTAAATTATTTGCCATTATTGAAAAAAATACAAGAAGATATTGATAAATGGATGATGTTACCAATAACATTAGTAGGCAGAGTTAATGCTGTAAAAATGAATATATTTGCTAGATTACAATATTTATTCCAAACACTACCAATACAACTGCCCCAGAAGTTTTTTCAAGAGTTGAATAAATGTGTGAGGAAGTTTATTTGGAAAGGTAAGATGTCAAGAATTTCAATGGAAAAGTTGACATATAAATTTGACCTAGGAGTTTTACAACTCCCAAATGTTAAGAATTATTAAAAAGCAAATAAACTTAGATTTATTGCATCTTTTTTTGATGAAGGAAAACCGGCATGGATTAGAATAGAACTAGATAAGATAGGAGAAAATATACCAGAAGATTTTATATATAAATGGGAATCCAAATGCATACGGGAAAAGAAAGAATCTCTTATATTAAAACATTTGATCGATTTATGGAACAAGGTAAATGTGGATGATGAGATAAAGAAATCTTTAATAGCAAAGAGAACCCTAATTCAAAATAGACTTATTCCTTTTACAATGAATAATCAACTTTTACATAACTAGTTTCAAAAAGGGATCAGATATATAGGTGACTGTTTTGAAAGAGGTATATTGATGTCGTTTGATCAATTAAAGAATAAATATAAAATATCAAATAACTCTCTTTTCTGTTATTTTCAATTAAAGGCCTATTTAAGAGATAAACTGGGTCAAACAATGTTAATGTCAAAACCTAATGAAATAGAAACTTTAATTCAAAAAGGAAAAATTTAAAAATTTATGTCTTGTATGTATAATTTGATTCAAAAACAGACAATTAAACCAGGAATTCATGTCAAGACAAAAATGGGAAACTGATTTGAATACTAAAATTGATGAAAAAAATTGGTCAAGACTATGTCTTGATAGTATGACAAATACAATAAATGTCCGACTTAGATTAGTACAATACAAATTTTTACATCAATTATATATTACACCACAAAAAAATAAATAGATTAAACCCAAATTTATCTGACCAATGTATCCGACGTAATCAAGAAACCGGCACTTTTTTACACTCTACTTGGTCTTGTTTTAAAATTCAACCTTTTGGGATAAATCTAAGACTTTTACTGGAACAAATTATTGGAATACAACTTCCACATAGCCCAATATTATTTTTATTAAGAGATATTGAAGGGATAATACCGAAAACTAAATTGAATAAATATCAGAAAAAATAATAAAATTTGCATTGTCAGTAGCCTAAAAAGCTATTGCAGTTACTTGGAAATCAGATTCATACTTAACTATGGACCATTGGAATAATGAAATATATAGCTGCATCCCACTTGAAAAAATTACTTATTATTTAAGAAATGAATATGATATATTTTTAAAAATTTGGCACCCCTATCTACAAAAGATAGGATTAAATATATAGGTCCTTTGAAGATGAAATTATTAGTTATTTGGGGAAAAAATAAAGATACGGTATGTACTAAAGTTATTTTGAACTCCATGGAGCATGTGGGGATCCTCCGATATCCAGGCAATCTTTCTTTCTTTTTTTTCTTTTTTCTTTTTTTTTAGACAGGAATGTTAAAGGGGGAAGGGTTAAGTGGAGGGGGAGGGCTAATATTAATTTTCATTACTCTATTATTCTTTTCATTTTATGTAATTCTCTTAAAAATTTAATAAAAACATATTTAAAAAAAGAACAGCTTCTTCCCCTCTGCAATTTTAGGGGACATCACCCCTAGGAGTCAGGAGACAGTTAGTTGGGTGACTGTCAGGAGAGGGAAGGGGAATAGACAGGAAGAGCAGAGCACCCCTGTGGCCGTTCCCATCAACAATAAGTATACTGTTTTGGATACTGTTGGTGGGGATGGCCTACCAGGGGCAAGTTGCAGTGGTTGCGTCTCTGGCACTGAGACTGGACCCTCAGCTCAGAAGGGAAGGAGGGAAAAGAGGAGAGTAGTAGTGATAGGGGATTCGACAGTTAGGGGGAACAGATAGGAGGTTCTGTGCAAGACATTGAGAATCCCGGATGGTTTGTTGCCTCCCTGGTGCCAGGGTCCGCGATATCTCGGATCAAGTTCTCAGTATTCTCAAGAGGGAGGGTGAGCAGTCGGATGTTATGGTCCATGTAGGGACCAATGATGTGGGTAGGAAGAGTGAGAAGGTCCTGAAAGGTGAGTTTAGGGAGCTAGGTGCCAAGTTAAAGGACTCAGGATCTCCAGGATAGCAATCTCAGGATTGCTACCAGTGCCATGTGCAGGTGGGTTTAGAAATATTAAGATAGTGCAGATCAACACATGGCTGAAGGCATGGTGCAGGAGCGAGGGCTTCAGATTTATAGATAATTGGGCAGTTTTCCAGGGAAGGTGGGACCTGTTCCGGTGGGACGGTTTACATCTGAACTGGAGGGGGCCAAATATTCTTGTAGGTAGGTTTGCTAGAGAGTCTCCAGTGGATCTAAACTAGATATGAGGAGAGAGGGGAACCAAAGTATAGGAACAGATGTATGGGAGAAGGAAGAAAAAGAAGACAGTAAAGTTCCTTGTACTGTTAGAGAGAAACAGAGAGGAAGAGTTGGAGAATTTCTTAAATGCATTTATTTTAATGCTAGGAGCATTGTAAGAAAGGTGGATGAGCTTAGAGCATGGATTGATACCTGGAAATATGATATTGTAGCTATTAGTGAAACGTGGTTGCAGGAGGAGTGTGATTGGCAACTAAATATTCCTGGATTACATTGCTTCAGGTGTGATAGAGGGGCAAGAGAGGGAGGTGTTGCGTTACTTGTCAGAGAAAATATTACAGTGGTGCTCTGGCAGGATAGATTAGAGGGCTCATCTAGGGAGGTTATTTTGGTGGAATTGAGGAATGGGAAAGGTGTAGAAACACTTATAGGGGTGTGTTACAGACCACCTAATGGGGAGCGAGAATTGGAGGAGCAAATTTGCAACGAGATAGCAGATATTTGTAGTAAGCCCAGGGTTCTGATTGTGGGAGATTTTAATTTTCCACACATAGACTAGGAAGCCCATACTGTAAAAGGGCTGGATGGTTTGGAGTTTGTAAAATGTGTGCAGGATAGTTTTTTGCAGCAATACACAGAGGTACCAACTAGAGAAGGGTCAGTGATGGATCTTCTGTTAGGGAATGAAATAGGTCAGGTGATGGGGGTATGTGTTGGGGAGCACTTCAGGTCCAGTGATCACAATGCCATCAGTTACAATATAATTATGGAGAAGGATAGGACTCGACCCAGGGTTGAGAGTTTTGATTGGAGAAAGGCTAACTTTGTGGAGATGTGAAAGAATTTAGGAGGAGTGGATCGGGACAATTTGTTTTATGGGAAGGATGTAATAGAGAAATGGAGGTCATTTAAAGGTGAAATTTTGAGGGTAGAATCTTTATGTTCCTGTTAGGTTGAAAGGAAAGGTTAAAAGTTTGAGAGAGCCGTGGTTTTCAAGGGATATTGAAAACTTGGTTAGGAAAAAGAGAGATATCTGCAACAAATATAGGCAGCATGGAGTAAATGAGGTGCTCATGGAATATAAAGAATGTAAAAAGAATCTTAAGAAAGAAATTAGAAAAGCTAAAAGAAGATATGAGGTTGCTTTGGCAAGTAAGGTGAAAATAAATCCAAAGGGTTTCTACAGTTATATTAATAGCAAAAGGATAGTGAGGGATAAAATTGGTCCCTTAGGGAATCAGAGTGGACAGCTATGTGTAGAGCCAAAAGAGATGGGGGAGATTTTGAACAATTTCTTTTCTTCGGTATTCACTACGGAGAAGGATATTGAATTGTGTAAGGTTAGGGAAACAAGTAGGGTAGTTATGGAAACTATAACGATTGAAGAGGAGGAAATACGGGCACTTTTAAGGAATATAAAAGTGCATAAATCTCCGGATCCTGACAGGATATTCCCTAGGACCTTGAGGGAGCTTAGTGTAGAAATAGCAGGGGTTCTGACAGAAATATTTCTAATGTCATTAGAAAAGGGGATGGTGCCGGAGGATTGGCATATTGCTTATGTGGTTCCATTGTTTAAAAAGGGTTCTAAGAGTAAACCTAGCAATTATAGGCCTGTCAGTTTGATGTCAGTGGTGGGTAAATTAATGGAAAGTATCCTTAGAGATGGTATATATAATTATCTGGATAGACAGGGTCTGATTAGGAACTGTCAACATGGATTTGTGAGTGGAAGGTCATGTTTGACAAATCTCATTGAATTTTTGAAGAGGTTATGAGGAAAGTTGACGAGGGTAAATCATTGGTGTTGTCTATATGGACTTCAGTAAGGCCTTTCACAAGGTTCCGTATGGAAAGTTAGTTAGGAAGTTTCAATTGTTAGGTATTAATATTGAAGTAGTAAAATGGATTCAACAGTGGCTGGATGGGAGATGCCAGAGTGTAGTGGTGAATAACTGTTTGTCAGGTTGGAGGCTGGTGACTAGTGGTGTGCCTCAGGGATCTGTACTGGGTCCAATGTTGTTTGTCACATACATTAATAATCTGGATGATGGGGTGGTAAATTGGATTAGTAAGTATGCAGATGATACTAAGGTTGGTGGCATTGTGGATAATGAAGTAGGTTTTCAAAGTTTGCAGAGAGATTTAGGCCAGTTAGAAGAGTGGGCTGAAAGATGGCAGATGGAGTTTAATGCTGATAAGTGTGAGGTGCTACATTTTGGTAGGAATAATCCAAATAGGACATACATGGTAAATGGTAGGGCATTGAAGAATGCAGTAGAACAGAGTGATCTAGGAATAATGGTGCATAGTTCCCTGAAGGTGGAATCTCATGTAGATAGGGCGGTGAAGAAAGCTTTTGGTATGTTGGCTTTTATGAATCAGAGCATTGAGTATAGGAGTTGGGATGTAATGTTAAAATTGTACAAGGCATTGGTAAGGCCGAATTTGGAGTATTGTGCACAGTTCTGGTCACCGAATTATAGGAAATATGTCAGCAAAATAGAGAGAGTACAGAGAAGATTTACTAGACTGTTATCTGGGTTTCAGCACCTAAGTTACAGGGAAAGATTGAACAAGTTAGTTCTTTATTCTTTGGAGCATAGAAGGTTGAGGGGGGGACTTGATAGAGGTATTTAAAATTATGAGGGGGATAGATAGAGTTGATGTGTATAGGCTTTTTCCATTGAGAGTAGGGGAGATTCAAACAAGAGGACATGAGTTGAGACTTAGGGGGTAAAAGTTTAAGGGTAACATGAGGGGGAATTTCTTTACTCAGAGAGTGGTAGCTGTGTGGAATGAGCTTCCAGTAGAAGTGGTAGAGGCAGGTTCGGTATTGTCATTGAAAGCAAAATTGGATAGATATATGGACAGGGAAGGAATGGAGGGTTATGGGCTGAGTGCAGGTTGGTGGGACTAGGTGAGAGTAAGCGTTAGGCATGGAGTAGAAGGGCTGAGATAGTCTGTTTCCATGCTGTAATTGTCGTATGGACATTGAATCCATAAACACTACCTCACTACTCTTTGCATTTTTATTTTATTTTAGGAGCAGGATGAAAGATGCAGGGACAACATACACTGAATGGCACAACCAAGTTGCAGGAATTGTGTACAGGAACATCTGTGCTGAGTGTGGATTGGTCACTCCCAAGTCCAAATGGGAAACACCCAAGTAGGTAGTGGACAATGACAGAGCTAAGATCTTGTGGAGCTTCCAAATACAGACTGATAAGCAGGTACTGGCCAACCAACCAGACATAATATTAAGTAAACAGTTCATTTACAGTTTATTTTGAAAATAGTAATGTGAATTGTTTAAACAGAACTCGTGACTGAAAATGTAGAAACCTTTGATTTAAAAAAAACATAATGTTTCATGTAATACAATGTGGAAGTTAATTGGATGTCTGTTTCAGGCACAAAATCAATCTGTTCAGTAATCAGCTTTTTAAATGGAAATGCTTCATCCATTTAGGAAACACTATACATAAATGTATGTTATGGATAAAAATCACAGATATGCTCAGCAATTCTTTACTATATTAAATAATATTCACTTTTAGAATACAATAGCGTGTACTTTTTAAAATGTTATCATTTTTCTTGTCTTCAATTTTCCAACTATTTGTAACATTCCATTAGTTTTTGGTCCCTTTATTTAAAATTGTCAATGACATTGGAAGCAGTACAAAGGAAATATGCCAGGCTAAATTCTGGGATGAGAGAAACTACACAAATTGGGATCTGTATTCCTTGGAGTTGATAAGAATGAGGGGGTGATCTTATTCAGATCATATAAGATTCAAAGGAATTATGTAAAGTGGATGTTGCAATGTTTTCACTAGTGTGAGAGGCTCAAACAATGGGATACAACTGCAAAGTGAGGGGCCAGTTCTTTAAAACAGAGGTACTGCACGTGGAAATAGTCACGCAGAGACCTGGTGAATCTTTGGATTATCTGGCCTAGCCAGTGGTGGAAACTGAATCATTAGATGCACTTAACGTGGAAGCTGATAAATTTTTGATAGATTGAGGATCTAAAGTGTGTGGAGGAGCTGATGATGTCAGAGGTGGGCCATAAGCATATGTAATTGTGGGGCTGGGGCAGGTTCAAAAGGGCCTGATGCTTTATTCCTGATTATATCTGTTCTTGTTTTGGTAGAAGAAGTCAAAGCAGATATCTTGTGTGCTGAATGACACAGGAAACCACCTGGGGCTGCTCTGGAGCTGTTCCTGGCAGTAACAAAACTTTGCTTATAGCAACCCTACTCTTGGAAAGGGTTGAAGGGACAGGGTTTTTGGAAAGGATGCAAGAGAAGAAAGCAGCATGAATAGATGTTCAGTGTGCCCAAAGAGATTGCTTCTGTGTTGTATGATTCTGCTAAAATATTGATGATAAATAGGTCTTATGGATAGCTAAGGATCTGCATGGATCAGATTACCTATCAACAGGCCCATAGCCTTTGATGATTCACTTTCATGACTCAGGTGTGCGACATAAATTGCAATTAATCCTTGCTTATCTGGCTCATCCACAGTTTCATAGGGAGCTGGAAGTTAGGCATTACAGAGTGGTTGATGGCTCCTGTGTTTGCTTCACTTGCTGTGTATGCTGAAGTCGCATGCAACTGCTTTTGATGCTCTAGTAATGAAATGTACAGTATGCAAATTAAATTCAAAACTATGTAATACAATTGACTCCTGTTGGGAGTTTGATTATGTAACACATGAAACAGGCGTTATGTAACATAGCTTCAGTACATCAGCTTGAACTTTGAACAGAAGATTGGTGACTGATTAACTAATAACAAATCAACCATTGCTGTAGATTGCAAATTGTGTTGCACTCCACTTCATGCCAGAGATGATATTCACTTTAAAGCAAGGTAGCCTCTAACTGGAGGCCACATTCTAGATTGTATGGTTGTGGTATTCCTGCAGGTAAAGCTGACAAAAATGCAACATTTCATACAAACTGAGGAGTACTGACAGTGTTTCTAACTGTATTCTGCTGAATACAGTCTAATCTAGAAGCAGGTAACCTGAACACACAGATATACGGTCTATGTACAATTTTCTTTCTATGTTACCATATACTACCTTGATGTGTTGGCATGTGGTCAAGTGGTTAAGGTATTGGTCTAGTGATCTGAAGGTCACTAATTTGAGCCTCAGCTAAGGCAGCGTGTTGTGTCCTTGAGCAAAGCACTTAAACACACATTGCTCTGCGACGACACTGGTGCCAAGCTGTATCGGCCCTTGCCCTTCTCTTGGGCAACATAAGTGGCATGGAGAGGGGAGACTTACAGCTTGCCAGTCTCCCATACAACTCTGCCCAGGCCTGTGCCCTGGGAACTTTCCAAGGCACAAATCCATGGTCTCTCGAGACTAACAGATGCCTATACTACCTTGAGATTAATTTTTTGCAGGTATTTATAGGAACAAAGAAATACAATGGGATTTTATGGAAAATATATGTAAACAGAGATATACTGTAAACTAACATACACTGATGTAAAAATGAAGACAAAGTTTGCAAATAATAATAATACTGAGAACATGAGTTGTAAAGAGTCCTTGAAAGTGAGACTGTAGCTCCCAGAATCAGTTCAGCATAACGGTGAATGAATATATCCATGCCAGTTCAAGAGCCTGATGATTGTAGGGTAATAACTGTTCCTGGACTTGGTGGTGTGGGACCAAAGGCTTCTGTAGTGCTTGCTCTATGGTAGTAGCAAGAGAAGGGCATGATTTGGATAGTGGGGTCTTTGATGATGGATGCTGCATTCTTATGAGCTCCATGTAAATGTGCTCGGTAGTGGGAAGGCATGGGCAGTATCACCACTTTCTGCAGCCTTTTCCATTGATGGTCATTGCTTTCTCCAAACCAGGCTGTGATCCAACCAGTTAGGATACTCGATACTGGGCATTCATAGAAGTTTGTCTAAGGTTTTGGTGATATACCACACCTATGCAAACTTCTAAGCAAGTAGAGCTGCTGTCATGCCTTCTTTGTGATAACATTTATAGGCTGGTCTCAGGACAGATGAGCAAGAGGAGATCTGGGTATGATCAGCTAGGAACATACAAGGTAAATGGTAGGACACTAAGGAGTGCAGTAGAACAGAGAGATCTGGGAATACAGATACATAATTCCCTAAAAGTAGCGTCACAGGTAGATAGGGTCGTAAAGAGAGTTTTTGGCACATTGGCCTTTATAAATCAAAGTATTGAGTACAAGAGTTGAAATGTTATGGGGAGGTTGTATAAGACATTGATGAGGCCGAATTTGGAGTAAATGTGCAATTTTGGTCACCTAATTACAGGAAGGATGTTAATAAGGTTGAAAGGGTGCACAGAAGGTTTACAAGGATGTTGCCAGGGTTTGAGAAACTGAGTTACAGAGAAAGGTTGAATAGGTTTGGACTTTATTCCCTGGAGCGTAGAAGAATGAGGGGAGATTTGATAGACGTGTATGAAATTATGATGGGTATAGATAGAGTGAATGCAAGCAGGCTTTTTCCACCTGAGGCTAGGAGAGAAAAAAACAGAGGATATGGGTTAAGAGTAAAGGGGGAAAAGTTTAAAGGGAACATTAGGGGGAGTTTCTTCACACAGAGAGTAATGGAAGTGTGGAATGAGCTGCCAGTTGCAACGGTAAATATGGGCTCACTTTTAACATTTAAGAGAAACTTGGACAGGTACATGGATGAGGGGGTATGGAGAGATATGGGCCAGGTGTAAGTCAGTGGGACTAGGCAGAAAAATTGTTCGGCACAGCCAAGAAGGGCCAAAAGGCCTGTTTCTGTGCTGTAATGTTCTATGGTTCTATGGTTCTATAGGATGCTATAGGTTCTATAAAATGCGCAAGCTTGAAGGGTCGAGTTATCTATTCCTATTATTATGAGGTGGCCAGTTTAGATGGCCAGTTTGTAAAGTGATGAGTGGTGTCCGTCACCAAAGTCACCAGAAAGACAATGAAGCAGGTGATATAGAAATCCTTATTCACTGCAACACTCAATAGAGTCTACCAAATTTTTATTTTAGACATCTCATTTCCATACCTGCAAAATCAATGGTAATAGATGGTGATTCAATACAATTTCAATAGTTAAAATGACATCATTTGCTACAATGCTTTAGGTTAGATGTGCTTCCTTTGAATTGCATATCTACAGTGAGAGATATCTCTGAATGTTCAAATACCTATGTCAATGCAACTTCCTTGAACTTATTTTCAATGGTTCAAATTACTAAAATCCATAGTTGCCTGGTCAATTAACACAGACTTATTTGCTTAACATTTGTCTGAATGATGATTTTATAAATCTTATCTCTTACTCTGTGGACCAGTTAAATTTCAATTTAGTGCTTGCAATTTACAATAAGAAATGAAAACTGTTTCTTGTTTGAACTAATATCTATTATATTGACAACACTACAAAATACTCCCTAACGTGGTGTTCTCTTTCTCTCTCTCTCTCTCTCTCTCTCTCTACCACTTACCCAGGGCTTCTGTATTTTCCTGATCTATGCACTTAAATTCTTCCATGCCATACCAAATGCTGCTTCTCCACTTCGAGTATTCACTTGTCAGAGCTTCCCAAGAGTGAGTGGGCATGCTGCATTTATTCATGGAGTATTTGAGTACATCCTTGAATCTTTTCCACAGCCTGCATAGTTATCTCTTCCCATGACAGAGCTCAGATGGAGTTTTATATCAGGTTTGCAAAGAACATGACCCGTCCAACTTGGCTAAGTGCTTTTTGGGTCTTGGTGCTAGGACGTCGGCCAAGGAGAGGACATTAGTGTTGAACTATAGACCAGAATCATCCTAATTGTCACAAGGGACCTGTACCAAATTTCAGCTTTGTGAACTTGCAACATTTAAGAAACAGATAGCTGTCAGCTTCTGATAAAACTGAACTACGTAAATGATTTTGGAAAGGAATCTAAAAGCCTGCGCAAAGTCACCTTGACTCCTGGCTGTGCATAGATTTATCTGTTCATTGACTTTCTCAAGAAATTTCAAAAACCATTATGTTTGCTGTTAACTGCAGATGAATTCAGAAGTTTATGGGAACTACAGACTAAATATTTTTACAGAAATTAGTTCCAAAATTTCTGGCCACCTCTGGGATTATAGCATCAAAAGTCTAAAATAGATGTTGTGACACTCAGCAATTTTTGGAAAGGATGCAAGATTGTGTGATGTATTTCTGAGAGGAATGTAGTCACTTGGCAACCAACCACTTTTTCTTTATTTTTTTGAGCTTTTCATTCAGCTTGCTGGTCACCTGTTAACTGAGAAGAGAGTAACTTTGGCTTTAGCAACGTAGAGAAACAAGTTAATGACACAGATTGAAGTCTAGGATTAACAATAAGCGAATATGCTTTAAAGTTAGTCCAGGTAGTATTTTTAATTATATAAGTTGAACTTCGATGTCTAACACTTAAATTGTAAAAAATAAGCTTATCCTGGATAAGTCATGCAGTTGAATAAAAATGTTGTTTTTATTTGCATAGAGAAGGAGGTTCACTGGCAAATTCTTACCCTTGTAGGTAAAGATGAGGTACCACATAAACCACTGAGGTCTTTCTGAAGGAAATCTCACAATGTTTTACATAGGTGAGTAGTAGAGAGATACATGGATGGAAGAACCAGTTAATCTGGGGTGCAAGAGCAAAATTTATTGAAAGTAGCAAGCAAGTTGAGAAAGTGGTTAGAAGCAGTAGAAGAACAAAGAAATAATAAAACTGGTTTAGCCACAGCTGGACTACTGTTTTGAATTCTGGCCACAACATATTTGGAACAATCTTTTAAGAATATAGCAGGTCACTACAAAGATGATTCCAGGAATTAAGGACTTTGCAGAGGAGATTCACTGGGTCATTATGTGATCATTGCATTCCAGGGATCTGGTAATCCGGGTTTCCCGTAAAGCAGAGAAGGTAAGGGTTATGCAAAATTGAGGATTATAGAGTAGATGGTAGGAAACCTTTTCCTGTAGCAGAGGTGTCTAAAACTAGAAAACCTAGGTTAAAAGAAAGGAGGTAGAAGTTAAGTGGAGACTTTGTGGTGAACTACATATACCAGTCTGGACATGCCCCTCTGCTGACTGCTCCTGTGGCTCCTCCCACAGACCCCAGTATAAAGGCGATTGGAGGCACTGCTCGTCCCTCAGTCTCCAGGGTGCTGTGTCGTAGTCTCTTGCTGCTAATTGTGGTCTCTTGAAGCTAATAAAAGCCTATCGTTCACCTCCCATCTCTAAGAGTTATTGATGGTACATCAGACTTAGAATGTTTTCACCTAAAGGCTGTTTAGAGTTTGAAATGAATTTCCTGAGTGGCTGGTGGAAGCATGTACTGCTGAAACAATTAAGAAGTAGTGCCAAGCCACAAAAACACTACAGACCAAGCACTGGTAAATGAGATTAGTATAGATAGGTTATTGATAATCAGTTTGACATGATGGACTCAAGGAGCCTGTTTCTGCATTTTATAACTGCATGAGTGAATGTTTAGGATGGTGAATGGTCTGCCTATTCGGTTGACTACTTTATTTTGAATGGTGTTGAACTTTTCAGGTATTGTTGGGTCTGCACTCAAATGGAAGATATTTGTCCACACTCCTGACTTGTGCTTTGCAGCTTTGGGATATTTAAAGACGAATGATTCACCAGAGGATACACAGCCTTTGACCTGACATTGGAGTCATAATAGGTAAATGACAATCCAGTTGAGCTCTGCTCAAAGCAAAGTACTCCAGCGGGTGGTGAAAACTGCCCAGCAGATTACTGGCACCCAATTACCCACCATTGAGAACATCTCCTATAAACGCTGCCTGGGCAGGGTGAAAAGCATTATTAAGGAAGCATCTCACCCTAACCATAGAATTTTTACTTTCCTCCCATCTGGTAGGTGCTACAGGAGCCTCCACTCCCGCACCAGCAGGCACAGGAAGAGCTTCTTCCCTGAGGCTGTGACCCTGCTGAACCTCACATCACAGCACTAAGCAATATTACACCCACCTTGTACTGTCTCAGAGCTTTTATATTTGTGTGTTGTAGCACATACTTCTTATTCATAGTTATTTTGTAAATAGCATTATTCTTTGCATTTCTGGTTAGATGCTAACTGCATTTCATTGGCTTTGTATCTGTACTTGGCACAATGACAATAAAATTGAATCTAATCTAATCTTAAGTTATAATTCTTTAATATAATTCCTTTAATCGCATGCAATGTACTGTCTGTTATTTCGTGGCACTAATTTGCAACAGGGTAGCAAATTACCCAGCATCCACACAAACCGGGGTTTGGGGTGGGATCAAGCAGTGTCAATCTCACACGTTGACCAGAGATTGTCTCTGGTCAATCTCCGGAGACCAGAGGTTGTCTTCCCTAGACTTACGCAGCCAAGGAACCCAGGAAGTTTCACTTGTTAATGACATGTGAGCACATGAAATATTTTCCAGGTTCGACTGGCTTCTTAGAAACATAGAAACATTGAACATGTCCCTACCTTAGAACTACTTAGGTTTTACCTATAGCCCTCTATTTTTCTAAGCTCCATATAGCCATCCAGGAGTCCCTTAAAAGACCCTATCATTTCCGCCTCCACCACTGCCTCCAACAGCCCATTCCACGCACTCACCGTAAAAAACTCTACCTAAAAAGTCTCTGCGTAAAAAACTTACCCCTGACATCTCCTCTGTACCTACTTCCAAGCACCTTAAAACTATGCCCTCTCGTGCTAGCCATTTCAGCCCTGGGGAAAAGCCACTGACAATCCACACGATCAATGCCTCTCGTACACCTCTATCAGGTCATCTCTCATCCTCTGTCGCTCCAAGGAGAAAAGGCCAAGTTCACTGAACCTATTCTCATAAGACATTCTCCCCCATTCCAGACAACATCCTTGTAAATCTCCTCTGCACCCTTTCTATGGTTTCCACGTCCTTCCTATAGTGAGGCGACCAGAACTGAGCACAGTACTCCAAGTGGGGTCTGACCAGGTCCTATATAGCTCTTAATCTCAATCCCATGATTGATGAAAGCGAATGTACCGTAAGCCTTTCTTAATCACAGACTCAACCTGCACAGCAGCTTTGAGTGTCCTATGGACTTGGACTCCACAATCCCTCTGATCCTCCACACTGCCAAGAGTCTTACCATTAATGCTATTTTCTGTCATCATATTTGACCTACCAAAATGAACCACCACACACTCATCTGGGTTGAACTCCATATGCCACTTCTCAGCCCCAGTTTTGCATCCTATCAATGATTCGTTGTAACCTCTGACAGCACTCCACACTATCCACAACACCCCCAACTTTTGTGTCATCAGCAAATTGACTAAACCATCCCTCCACTTCCTCAGCCAGGTCATTTATAAAACTCACAAGGAGTAGGGGTCCCAGAACAGATCCCTAAGGCACACCACTCACTGGTCACCAACCTCCATGCAGAATACGACCCACTACAACCAGTCTTTGCCTTCTGTGGGCAAGCCAGATCTGTATCCACAAAGCAATGACCCCTTGCATCCCATGATTCCTTACTTTCTCAATAAGCCTTGCACGGGGTACCTTATCAAATGGCTTGCTAAAATCCATATACATTACATCTATGGCTCTACCTTCATCAATGCGTTTAGTCACATCCTCAAAAAATTCAATCAGTTTCGTAAGGCATAACCTGCTTTTGACAAAGTCATGCTGACTATTCCTAATCATATTATGCCTCTCCAAATGTTCATAAATCCTGCCTCTCAGGATCTTCTCCATCAACTTACCTACCTCTGAAGTAAGACCCACTGGTCTATAATTTTCTGGGCTATCCCTACTCCCTTTCTTGAATAAAGGAACAACATCCACAACCCACCAGTCCTCTGGAACCTCTGTCCTCCCTCGCTTCCCACAGTAGCTTGGGGTACATCCCGTCCAGTCCCGATTACTTATCCAACTTGATGCTTTCCAAAAGCTCCAGCACATCCTCTTTCTTAATATCTACATGCTCAAGATTTTCAGTCCTCTGCAAGTCATCCCTGCAATCACCAAGATCCTTTTCCTTATTGAATACTAAAGCAAAGTATTCATTACGTACCTCTGCTATTTCCTCTGGTTCCATATGCATTTTTACACTGTCATGCTTGATTGATCCTATTCTCCCACATCTTATCCTCTTGCTCTCCACATACCTGTAGAATTCCTTGGGATTTTCCTTAATCCTGCTCGCTAAGGCCTTCTCATGGCCCCTTCTGGCTCTCCTAATTTCATTCTTAAGCTTCTTCCTACTAGCCTTATAACCTTCTAGATTCCTATCATTACCTAGTTTTTTTAACATTTCGTAAGCTCTTCTTTTCTTCTTGACTAAATCTACACCTTTGTACACCGTGAATCTTGTACCCTACCATCCTATCCATGTCTCATTGGAACTTACCGACTCAGAACCCCATGCAAATATCCCCTGAACATTTGTTGCATTTCTTCCGTACATTTCCTAGAGAACATCTGTTTCCAATTTATGCTTCCAAGTTCCTGCGTGATAGCCTCATAATTCCCCTTACTGAAATTAAACGTTTCCCTAACTTGTCTGTTCCTATTCCTCTCCAATGCTATGGTAAAGGAGATAGTATTGTGATCACTATCTCCAAAATGCTCTCCTACTGAAAGGCCTTTCATTTCCCAATACCAGATCAAGTACAGCCTCTCTTCTTGTAGGCTTATCTACATATTGTGTCAAGAAACCTTCCTGAACACACTTAACAAACTCTACCCCATCTAAACCCCTCATTCTAGGGAGATGCCAATCAATATTTGGGAAATTAAAATCCCCCACCACAACAACCCTGTTATTATTACTCCTTTCTAGAATCTGTCTCCCTATCTGCTCCTCTGTGTCCCTGTTACTATTGGGTGGTCTATAAGAAACACCCTGTAGAGTTATTGACCCCTTCCTGTTCCTAACATCCACCCACAGAAACTCCGTAGACAATCCCTCCAGGTCTTCCTCCTTTTCTGCAGCCACGACACTATCTCAGATCAGCAGTGCAACGCCCTCACCTCTTTTGCCTCCTTCCCTATCCTTTCTGAAACATCTAAAGCCTGGCATTTGAAGTAGCCAACAGCATCATAGATCCAAGTGCTGATCCACTTGCAGGTTTATTTTAAACTTGCCATCTTCAGAAGTTTTCTGACAACTCTGCCATAGTTGGATGCATCAGCAAGGGAGATGAGGCTGAGTACAGGGCTACAGTGGGAAACTTGTCACATGGTGTGAGCAGAATCATCTGCAGCTTAATGTGAAAAAGACTAAGGAGCTGGTGGTGGACCTAAGGAGGGCTAAGGCACTGGTGACCCCTGTTTCCATCCAAGGGGTCAGTGTGGACATGGTGGAGGATAACAAATACCTGGGGATATGAATTGACAATAAACTGGACTGGTCAAAGAACACTGAGGCTGTCTACAGAAAGGGTCAGAGCCATCTCTACTTCCTGAGGAGACTGAGGTCCTTTAACATCTGCTGAACAATGCTGAGGATGTTCTATGAGTCTGTGGTGGCCAGTGCTGTTATGTTTGCTGTTGTGTGCTGGGGCAGCAGGCTGAGGGTAGCAGATACCAACAGAATCACCAAACTCATTCGTAAGTCCAGTGATGTTGTGGGGGTGGAACTGAACTCTCTGATGGTGGTGTCTGAAAAGAGGATGCTGTCCAAGTTGCATGCCATCTTGGACAACGTCTCCCATCCACTCCATAATGTACTGGTTAGACACAGGAGTACATTCAGCCAGAGACTCATTCCACCGAGATGCAACACTGAGCGTCATAGGAAGTCATTTCTGCCTGTGGCCATCAAACTTTACAACTC
Source organism: Hypanus sabinus (assembly GCF_030144855.1). Lineage (NCBI taxonomy): Eukaryota > Metazoa > Chordata > Chondrichthyes > Myliobatiformes > Dasyatidae > Hypanus > Hypanus sabinus. Next base: position 15,307,577 of record NC_082720.1, read on the forward strand.
CTCCCTCGGAGTGTCAGACAACCTGAGCCAATAGGCTGGTCCTGGACTTGGCATAATTTACTTATTATTATTTAATTATTTATGATTTTATATTGCTGTATTTCTCCACTATCCTTGATTGGTGCGACTGTAACGAAACCCAATTTCCCTCGGGATCAATAAAGTATGTCTGCTGTATCACAAAGGACTTTGGAAACTGTGTACACTTAGTGCTTAAAATACTTTAAAATTTGGCAATAATTTTTTGTGATGGACTTTACATTGTTTGAATGGCTCAGTCATTGAGCAGGTGCACCTTTACTGGAAGCCAGCCAGTGGGGAAGTGGCATCTACACCAGACTTTGAAGCGTGTGGCCCCAGGTTTGAATCCAGCCAGTTCCTTGAACACGTTCCATCAGTATTGGGATGAGCATTGAGCTAGCAACTCATCCTATTAAAAAACAGACCACTGCTAAAGAAACAGCAATTACCGCCGGATGTGCCACAAAACTTGGAGAGGAACTACAACCTTTGATAAGGCAATACTTTCTTACATTCATTAAATGCCAAATAGAAATTTATTCTATATTCAATTGACTGTTCTTTTTATATTTAGTTTAAAATATGTTTTAACAGAATATATAATGAATTCCAAAGAAGGAGAAAGTACAACAAATATGACTCCTTTTACAAACATTAAATTTGGCATGCCTATGTTTAAATTAGAACATACATCTTAACCATTCTACATTCAGAAGTACCTGAATAAACATTGATGCAACTGAACAAATGCTTTATATTTTAATGCCAGTGATGAAGTGTTAATCAATTTGTTGATTTAGTTAAATGTCTATTTGGTTTTCCACATCCTGAAGCCTGACTAGAGGATCAAGTTTGCTTTCTTCAGTTTTTACTCTTATATTAAATTGTCTTTTTCAGTTCATTTTTGCGCTGAGTTAAAGGCAGCAGTGAGCCACAATCATTCTATTTGGCCCTTGGCTATGTTGGTTGAGGTGAAATAAAATAAACAGAATCCCCATTACTGATCTTAAACAATGTTGTTTCTCTGAGGTGAAATATTCAAATATAGGTATTCAAAATGATGAAATACTTAGTATGTAGATGGGAAGCTGGAAGAATTGATGTATTTGTAATGAATTAATTGAATGTCGATCTCGCAAGAACTTGTGCTAATTTTAAGTTTGGAGATGCAATCCAGGCAAAATAGAGAAATGTAAGGCTTTGAGAGCATAAGGATACAATTCAAGGAAGCTGAGGAATGAAAGTGGGTTCTGTGACAAAATGGAAGGGCATTGTATTTTTTTTATTTGCATTTCTGTTAAGCATGGCTGAATGAAGATGAGACTAGCTTGGAAAAAATACCTCTTTGTTATTAAAATTATGGTTAACAATATGTTAACAATGTGATTACATTACAGCAACAGAATAAAAATAATAAAAGCTAAATTAAATGCACAGAAAATTTATGAAGAAGAGATAGTTCATCAGTACATTTTGGGAAGCACAGTGGGTATCCTTTGTGAATCATGGCCTTATTATTAAACATTTTTTTATTTTTAATCACATCTAATTGCAACTGGAAAATCATTTTGATCAAGCATTAGTGTTTTTATGAAACTTTATTTTTCTCTTGATCACCAGCTGAGGCAGCTGAAAACCTCATATGATCAATTATCAGTTCAAAGCAGGAGGCTGCTTGTTTGCCTGACTGGACTTGTGTGATTTGTATAATCTTTGACATGTTCAGATACTCCAGAACTGTGCAAGTCTTTCACTGACGGACAGCAGTTGCCTGAATTTAAGAATAAAAATTGGCCCTGATATGTCTGTACAACCACATACCAAAAAAATAAAGACACACTCTCGGAAGAGAAGTTAACCTGTATAGTCACTTTTCAGAGAGATCAACAAATCAATGCGCTTTCGTAAGTTATCAGTCAATAGTTATTGCTAAACGGAATCATTGCATGAAAATAAATAGATTCATACATTACATTTCCTCCCCCTTTAGATTAATGTAACATAAAAGTGTATATGTAACAGAACATTCAATTTCCCTTAAGAAACCATTTTCAAATACACACCCTTGCATAACAACAGAGTTTTCTTGATTTTTCTCCTTTTAAATAGCAATCCATAACTAACTTCACTATACCAAAGATTCAGACTTTTGGATAACACTCAGTTTCTTCCCCTGGACCTGCAGAGTGGCGTTAGGCTTGGCCAGTGACGTGTCAATGACAACTTTCTTTGTTGCAGGTGTCATGTTGCTGTTGGTAACGTGACCAATCACTGAGAGGTAAGTCTGGTGGCTATAATGTATCTGCCTTGTTGGATGCAGTTGACTCAGGTGTGTCCTTTGGCTGAGCATCCAGTATCTGGACCACATGATGTCTCCATGCCTGAGCTCCAACATCCACCATGTATGTCAATGGTCCAGTTCTTGTAGCTGTTCTACAGGGTGTCCACTTGCCTTTTCGGTATCATGCATTTAGACTTAGTGTCCAACCTTGAAGCTCCTGGCAGATTTATTTGGCAGCTGGCTGAACTGTTTATTCTGCACTTCCCTCTGTAGATCTGTTTTCAGGACATCTATGTGAGATCTCATATTCCTCATAAACAACATTGCAGGTGTTTGATTTATCATATCTTGAAGAGAGGACCAATACAGGAAAAGTAAGTTATCTGCCTTGTGCTGTAGAGAAATGTCCTCCTTGTCCATCATTGTAATGGACTTCTTGAAGGTTTGATTAAACCTTTCAGCTAACACATTCATTGCTTGATGGTGAGGAGATGACTTGAAGTGTTTGATGCCATTTTTCTTCTTGAACAGTCTGAACTCTTCTGACATGTATAATTGTCTGTTGTCACTCACAATTTGTTCTGGTATGCCAAAAGGCAGGATACTTGGTAGTGTGGAGGAGCAGAGGGATCTGGGGGCACATGTCCCCAGATCCCTGAAAGTTGCCTCACAGGTAGATAGGGTAGTTAAGAAAGCTTATAGGGTGTTAGCTTTCATAAGTTGAGGGATAGAGTTTAAGAGATGCGATGTAATGATGCAGCTCTATAAAACTCTAGTTAGGCCACACTTGGAGTACTGTGTCCAGTTCTGGTCACCTCACTATAGGAAAAATGTGGAAGCATTGGAAAGGGTACAGAGGAGATTTACCAGGATGCTGCCTGGTTTAGAGAGTATGCATTATGATCAGAGATTAAGGGAGCTAGGGCTTTACTCTTTGGAGAGAAGAAGGATGAGAGGAGACATGATAGAGGTGTACAAGATATTAAGAGGAATAGACAGAGTGGACATCCAGCGCCTCTTCCCCAGGGCACCACTGCTCAGTACAAGAGGACATGGCTTTAAGGTAAGGGGAGCGAAGTTCAAGGGGGATATTGGAGGAAGGTTTTTCACTCAGAGAGTGGTTGGTGCATGGAATGCACTGCCTGAGGCAGTGGTGGAGGCGGATACACTAGTGAAGTTTAACTGACTACTAAACAGGTATATGGAGGAATTTAAGGAGGGGGGTTATATGGGAGGCAGGGTTTGAGGGTCAGCACAACATTATGGGCCGAAGGGCCTGTACTGTGCTGTACTATTCTATGTTCTATATTCTATTTCTGGAGCAGATAGTCCTCAGTCTTTTCCGATGTGATTTCCTTCATTGGTATGACGTCAGGCCACTTTGAATGAGCATCCACAGCAATCAGAGACATGGAGTCCGTGAGTGGCTGAGCAGAGTCAACATGCACTCTTTGCCATGGTGAAGATGGCCACTCCCATAGGGGCATCGGTACCTGTGGGGGTGCATTTGAACTTCGTGATATCCTGAACAGCTTTCGATCAAGTCTTTAACCTGTCTATCTATTCCTGGCCACCACACCTAGCTCCAGGTGGGATTCTTCACCTTGCCTGTACACAGGTGTCCTTCATGCAGATTTTCAAACAGTCTGTTGCACAGTTCAGAGGGAACCACAACATGACGATCCACACATCAGGGTTCTTTAACGTACAGTCAGTTGGTCTCATTACACTGAGAACTCTGGAAACAACAGATTACTATGAGCTGATCATCAATGAATGGTAATGTCATAGACTTCTCTGACAATGTCGGGTCACACCTTGTGTCTCCTTGTATTTCAGAATTTGTTACTGGCAGGTGGTCCACCAGTACTGTGTGGAACACTTCTGCTGGGTCACAGAATGAAGGCTTTCTTTTTCAGCTGTCAACAGTGGAAGGCGTGACAAGCTGTCAGAGTTGCTGTGTTGTGTGGTACCCTTGAACTCTATGTCATGAGAGTGGGTTCCGAGGAAGAGTGTCCAATGTTGCTATGGGGTAGCAGGCATCGCTGGCATTCCCTTCTTGGGATTGAAAATGGACCTAAAGGTCAGTAACTAGAGTAAATTTTGTCTGAAGTGGTAGTGGTGGAACTTCTTTATTCCCCATACTAGATTAAGAGCCTCTAAATTGAATCCCATGCTCATCAGTGATCTTGAAACAAATGCAATTGAATGTTCAGCTCAATCTCTCATAGAATGTGACAAAATAACACCAATGCCATAAGGGGACGTATCACACCCATGATGGGCAGGGATGGGTCATAATGGGTGAACAGTTCATCTGATGTTATTAATCTCTTTGTTTCCTTGAATGTTCTTCCACATCTTTCTGACCATTCCCACTTTGCTGCTGTCTGTAACAGTGCCTTCAATGGTGCAGCGCTGTAGCAAGATCTGGAAGAAGCCGGTGGTAGTAGTTTACAAGGCCCAAGTACGATCTGTGACACATTTCCAGTTTGGGTGCCTGCAGCACTGCTTCAGTCTTCTCTTGTGATTTACGTAAGCCATGCTTGTCAGTGACATGTCCACAATATGAGATTTCATTCTTGAATAACTCACATTTCTCTCTCTTTGTGCACAGACCATACTCATTAAGCCTGATAAGCAATTTACCAAGGTTCTGGAAAAGCTCTTCATCATTCTTTCCAGTCAGAATGATGTCATCAAGGTAACTTTGTGTTCCTGGAATACCTTGGAGCACTTGGTCCATTTCTCTTTGCCAAATTGCTGGAGCTGATGTGACGCCAGAGACGAGACGATTATATTGGAACAACTCCTTGTGAGTGTTGATTGTGAAGAATTTCCTGTTGACACCTCAGTCTCTATTTGCAGATAGGCTTGTGGCAAGTCAGTCTTTGAAAACCTCTCACCAGCTGTCAACGATGCAAAAATATCTTCTATTCTATTCATGGCGGAGATACTGCACGTTATGCAGCACAGGGTTAATGCTCACTTTGAAGTCCTGCAAAGCCGAAGAGCTCCAGCCTTTCCTTTCTTGATCACTGGGATAACTGGCATGCCACTCCACTCAACCCTGAAGAGAAGGCCAGACGCCTTCAGGCTCTGAAGTTCAGTGTCTACTTTAGGACATACATGGCACTGGACGTGCTTTATGGAATTCTGGTGTTGCTGCTTCATCCAGTTCAGTTCATACATTTGAATTTACCAATACCTTCTCAAACACCTTCTTATTAGCATTAAGGAGCTGTGACAGTCTCTGGTTGGTGCCACCATTTGTGCTGCAGTTGCCTGCTGATGACACATTGATAACTTGTGTGCCAGTCTAGTTGGATTTTTCTCAACCGTTCACATCCAAGAAGTGTTGTCTCTCCACTTTTCAACATATAAAGCTCTAACTGCTGTGTTTGGCCTCTGTACGTCACATTCACTTTCAGTTTGCCTTTGGGAGGCACATTTTCACCTGTGTAGGTCTTTGGCATCGCTGAGGTCTTTTCTAATAGCAGCTTAGAAAACGGTCTGTTGTAGTCAGCCTCTGACAAAGCTGACCCTGTGTCCAGCTGTGTTTTCAGTTATGCACTAGACATATCTATTGCAATCATATAATTTTGCCATCTGCTTCAGTAATGCTATACAATTCTAGGCATGACAGCTCACCTTTATCAGACTCTGTGTTGACTGAATCATTTCACATTCATTCACTTCATGCATGAGAAGTTTCCATCTGAGTGGTTATTCCCTTTGGTTGTGTGTTTATCTGACTTACACTCTCTCTCTACGTGGCCTTGTCTGTAACACTTTCTGCAAACCATTTCTCTGATCCAATAAACACCGGGGGGAGGGAAAGATGTGCTTGGTGACGGGATCCTGTTGGAGATGGTGGAAGTTTCAGATTTTGGAGAATTACATGCTGGATGCGGAGGCTGATGGGGTGATAGGTGAGGACAAGAGGAACCCTATCTCTGGTAGAGTGGCAAGAGGATTGAGTAAGAGCAGACGTGCCTGAAATTGAAGAGATGTGGTTGAGGGCAATGTTGATGGTGGAGGAGGGAAAGCCCCTTTCTTTGAAAAAGGAGGATATCTCCTTCATTCTTGGTGATGAGATCCGGTTGGAGATGGCAGAAGTTTTGGAGAATTATATGCCTGACACAGAGACTGGTGGGGTGGTAGGTGAGGACTTCATCACCTCCCCCTTCAGGTTTCACCTATCACCTCCCTACCCCACCCTTTAAATCTGCTCCTCAGATTTTATTTTTCCAGTCCTGCCAAAGGGTTACGGCCCAAAACATCGACTGTACTCTTTCCCTATATGCGGCCAGGCCTGCAGAGCTCCCCCAGCATTCTGCATGTGTGCCTTGGATTTCCAGAATCTGCAGATCTTCTCTTGTTTGCAATTATTTCTCATCAGCCCTTTATCCAACTGATGGCAGGTCTTTTCCCTCGGAATTCTCTCTAGTACATGCTCACCATTAAAGTCAAACTCACTGGCCTGTCCTTACTTCAGTTCTTGAACATTGGAACAGCATTAGCCATATTCCAGTCCTCTGCAACTTAAGTATCTCTAGGAGGCCTTCCTGGTCTCTCATCACGTATAAGAGTGCACTTGGTCTGGGGCAGGAGATTTGCCCATTTAATGCCTCTCAAGTTTGTAAATATCTCCTTCCTGATGATGTGCAGGACCTCACTATTTACTAAGCTCGTGTCTATCGATGATATAGTACTTTGTAAACACAGACATGAAATACACCGTAAATATCCTGACCACCTCCACAGATAGGCGGCCCTGATGGTCTTTAACAGTACATAGTTTCTAACTAGTTACTCCTTTCCTGTTAATAAAACTGAAGAACTTCTTGGATTATCTGTAACTCTGCCTACCAATCCCATGTCTTTGCCTTTTTGACTTCCTGATTTCCCTCTTAAGGGAATAGCTTTGCTCGCCCCCATTACTGAACTGTTCCCACAACCTATGAACTCACTTTCAAGGGCTCTGCGTCCCACGCACTTGATACTTATGCTTATTGATTTATTATTATTACTTCTTTTTTTTCTTTTGTATTTGCATAGTTTGTTGTCTTTTGCTTATTGGTGATTTTTGTCTGTCCTGTTGGGTTATGTTTCTTGGATTTTTCTGAGTGTATCCACCAGAAAATGAATTTCAGGGTTGTATATGGTGACATATACAGTAAGTACTTTGATAATAAATCTACTTTATCTTATATACGTTTCTTTCTTCCTCCTGACTGCAGGTTTCACATCTCTTTTCAACCATGGTTCCTTCACCCTTACATCCTTTCTCAGCCTCAATGGGATAAAGCTATCCAAAATCCCATGCAAGTGCTTCCTAAACAGCCTCCACATTTACATTGTGCATTTCCCTATAATCTCCACTCCTAATAAGACCATAATTTGCCCAACCCCAATTAATTATTTTTCCAGACCATCAAGTCATATCCCTGTCCAAGGCTATGATAAAGGCCAGGGAGTTGTGGTCACTGACTCTGAACTACCAATGCTTTGTAAAATCTGTCTTCTGATCAGGTTCGATGCATACTGTGGTACTAAATCTAGAACTGCCTCTCCTCTGGTTTGCCTATCCACATATTGTGTCAGGAATCTTTTCTGTACACACCTAACAAATTCTATCCATCTAAACCTTCTGCACTAAGGAGGTGCCAATCAATATTAGGGAAATTGAAGTTTTCCGTGTAAACAACACCATTATTTTTGGATCTTTCCAAAATCTGCCTCCCGATCTTCATCTCAGTGTCTCTGTGGCTACTGGATGGTCCATGGAATACTCCCATTAGAGTGATAGCTCCTTTCCTGTCACTGACCTCCACCACACTGATTCAGTAGACAATCCCTCCACAACATCTTCATTTTCTTCAGCTTTGATGCTATCCCTGATTAATATTGCCACTCCCATTCCTGTTTTACCCTCATCCATGCTGGGACACCCAGCAGCCATTCCTGCCCTTGTAACAGCCAGGTGTCTATAATGAACAAAACTGTACTGCTTTATGCTCTGAGTTAATCACCCTTGTTCCTAATACCTCTCACATTAAAGTAGACGCATTTCAACCCATCTAACTGGCTGAATTTATACCCTGTCCACTGCCTGTCCTTCCCCACAGTCTCACTACATATTGTATCTACTGTTAAAACAGCTATTCTATCCTCGGCCCTATCATCGGTTTTTATCCTCATGCCAACCTCGTTTAAAACTTGCCCAAAAGTTCTAATGAACCTGCCCACAAGGATAGTTGTCCCTTTTAAGTTCAGTTGTAACCTAATCACAAGCAAGAGAAAATCTGCAGATGCGGGAAATCCAAGCAACACATACAGAAAGCTGGAGGGACTCAGCAGGCATGGCAGCATCTATAGAAAAGAGTACAGTCAATGTTTCAGGCCAAGACCCTTAAGCTGGACTGGAGAAAAAAAGATGAAGAGTGGAGTTAAAAGGTGGGGCGAGGGGAGGAAGAAGCACAAGATGATGGGTGAAAGCGAGAGGGGAGGGGTGAAGTAAAGGGCTGGGAAGTTGATTGGTGAAAGAGATACAGGGCTGGAGAAGGAAGAACCTAATAGGAGAAGACAGAAGGCCCTGGGAGAAAGAAGAGGGGGGAGGAGAATGAGATGCTCAGGCAAGGAGATAAGGTGAAGGAGGGAACAGGAGATGGGAAATGGTGAAAGAGAGGGGACAGAGCCATTCCCATTTTGAAATGTCTGCCATGGACTCGTCTACTTTCATGATGAGGCCACATTCAAGTTGGAGGAACAACATCTTATATTCTCTTTGGGTAGCCTCCAACCTGATGGCACGAACATCAATTTCTCAAACTTCCACTAGTGGCACATCGAATCAATGATTCTGTGCTGAATGCCTTTTAGAACAAAGCACCCAGCAGGCAACAGCAATGGCCAGGGATTTCCCGATTTCTATCTTTTTCATTCCATATGCAGGTGTCAGAATTTTCTGTCAGAATTATAGTGTACTGGTTTAGAATCTTGACAGGTTCATTGCCATTAAAATGGCAAATTCTGATTCATTATTTCCACTGTCAAGTATAAGTTACTAACATGATTTTCTTATTGATTATTCTGTTTCAGCACGAAATGCAAAGAATTATGTGGGATTTGCAACAGGATTTGAAACATTCATTTTATGATTTCATGATGTACTTTGATTTTAACCTTCAAGTGAATAAAACTCAGATATCTTACTCAATGCCTCAAATTTTCAATAATCAGATTATATTTATAACGTAATGGAAATATTCAAAGTTGTTGAATCAGCAGAAAAGTTTTCCGTTGATAAAGGCTTTAAGTGCAGTTTCAAGTGCAGTAAAATTTTGTTCTGTAGTAAAAGATTCAGATTTATCACAAGTACATTGAAACAAACAGTAAAAAGCATCATTTGCATTAACCACCGATACACGTAACGATGTGCTGGGGGCAGCCTACAACAGTTGCCAACATGGCATACCCATCATGCTCAGTAGAATAATAAAAATCATAACAAAACGAAACATACATAATGACAAAACAGTTACAGTAAAACAACTCATGTTCCTCCACCCAGCCATACACAAACATAGTCGGCTAACCCCAGAACAGGCTGTCTTGTGCCTCCAGCCTTCAGCGGACCTGTAGGTTCAAGTCTACAGGTATGTATGGAGTGTATGGGGTGTCAGGGAGGGGTAGCACCTCAGGTGGGGGAATGTGTGGCGTTCTTTTCAAGGCGGTTAGTCCACCTGGCCCTCAGCCCTCACCTGTGACTCCCAGTAGCTGTTTGCACGCGACAGCAGCCACACCCCGGCAACGGCTTCAACAAGCCGGCTAAACAAGGTGAGGGTAGCCAATGAGTCTCAAACCCTCAGTGAGATAGGGAGTTGTCAGCACGTGAAGACAGACTCCGGCGGATTGAGCGGACGAGACCAATGGAAGGTCCAACGGTCAAGAAGGCGGTCTCTGCAAGCATCGTGGAATGTGTAGAGCACAACAAGGCACAGAAGATGTCCTGGTCATCCACTGCGCCTAGTCCCATCTCCAGCCGTCTCGACTCTTGTCTTGCCACTGGATTCAGATGGGAATTGGGAAGAGAGAGTGAGGTTGACGTTGTGTAACTCTCCCTCACTTAAATCCAATCGAGCGCAAGTCTCCACACCATCACTAATGTTGTTGAGGTCTATATTGACATCGATGATAGACAAACAACAGATTCAAGACACTGGGCCATCAACTTCCCCCAGGGACTTGCAGAAATCTTCGGACTTGGGGCGCTTGCCATTGCGCCTCGATTTCTGGACATCTGTTTGACGTCTGGGCTTCAATCTGGACTTCTGATCAATCTTCAGTCTTCATTCTTCAGTATATGGCCAGAACTCACCAATGATGACAAATGAGTTCACTGGATCAGGACTCGATCTGCAGGCCTCAAACTGCAGACTAGCCAGACCAGAGAACATCCTCACTGGTCTGACAGCCCAACTTTCAACCACATCTACTTATCTGGCCTTCAAACACAGAGGGAAGGCTTAGACTCCACTTGGTCTTCTAATTCCCCCACATCCCTGTCTCTAAACCATAAGCTGATCCCTAACTCCCTCTCTGTCCCCAAAGTTATCCCTACAAAGCTAAAGAACTTTTAAAAATCAACTAAGTCTGAGCCTCAACCTCAACCAAGGCCACATCTCAGCACCATCTTGACCAGAAGGAGAAAGTTGATTATTCTATTTTTTTCAAACATCATACTGGATTGTCATCCTGCTCACTGTGTTCATTTCCAGTGCTCCTTTAATCTGACATTCACCCACACATTTCCAGTGCCCCTATTCATCCACACACCTGGATTTCAACTCACTAGGTTAATTAGTAAATTTATCATCCTATTGTGTATTTTCTAAAGAAAAATAAATTAAATGTTTTTTGGGTATTAATGGAAGAGTGTTCATAAAATCTACCACCAAAGTCCTGAATTTGCTAGAAATCTTTGTCATTGTTAAAAATAGTAGAGGGTGGTAAATTGTTGTTTAACATACATCTTAATGTCCCTTTAAATTATAAAGTTTCTCATGCTAAGTCCTTAAGATGATTTACAATGGTCTGGAGACTTTTTTCAGAGAGATGCAATCAGGAAGCAGGAATAGTCAGGAAGAGTTGACCTATTGCATTATTTTATTTCTCTCCAGTATATCAGCAGATGTTAAAATCATCAGTTGTGTTACTTTTATTTATGGTCTGGGTTTGGCTATTGGCTGATTTCCAAGACTATGACCAAGATGGCAGCACCACACATAGATTAGGAAAGAACTCAAGGAATAAAATTCCTTTGCTTATCTTTCTCAGTAAACATCCTAATTTTAGCCCATATTTTGTGTCAGGCTATTACAGAAAATTTAATCAGAAAACAAAATCTTCAAAGCTTCAACAACACACACAAAATGCTGGTAGAACACAGCAGGCCAGGCAGCATCTATAGGGAGAAGCGCTGTCGACGTTTCGGGCCGAGACCCTTTGACAGGACTGCCTGGCCTGTTGTGTTCCACCAGCATTTTGTGTGTGTTGTTTGAATTTCCAGCATCTGCAGATTTCCTTGTGTTTGCTCTTCAAAAGCTTCATTACTTTTATTTTTCCTCCTTAAAATCTGTTGCTATTTTCACTCTCCCCTCACCCACATCCTATCTGGTTACAAAGACATACAACAAAGAAGCAGATGGAAGTATCTGTTGGGAGAGGAAAGAAGAGAAAGTGTTCTTTGATTATGTTGGCTACTTTAACGGACAGCAGAGTGTAAGCGGAGTCTTTGGAGGGAAGACTATGTTCATGATGTTCTGAGCTGTGCCCAACTCTCTCTGCAACTTCTACTCTCAGGCAAAACAGTTACCAATTCACACCTTGATGCAATGGAGCAGGATGCATCCCATTGTACATTCTTAAAAAAATGTGGTGTCTACATGGTTTTTTTGAAGTTCAGCATAAATTTAGCAGTGTATTTTTCTCAAGTTTGCCATTTCATAGCTCAGAAAAATTAGATATCAAGCTTGCTGTCAGTTTACAAATTGGGTTTATTGCCTTTGATTCCATCATTGATACCACTGTCCTTTGATAGCAAGTTTGAGTTATATTTCATAAATCATGTGAGTACAGTTTCCAAACATGCTTATGAACAGAGTGTGGTGTAGAATTTCTTGTATTTTTTGGTTTTCTTGAATATTCTTGTTCTTCTTGTATGTTTTCTTCTGGTTTAACTTTCCTGTGCAGGTGTCATATCACTTGAATGTGGTGATTTTATAGATTAATTGTTATCACTAGCATTTCATTATCCCCAATCTGAGCTTGAGACAATCATGAACACTTTTTCTTTTTCTTTGTTCTCTTGGTTCCTCTTTCTTTGTTTTTTCAATTGTTGTGCTTATAACTCTCAATAAAACATTCATGCCTCATTCCTGACTCCCAAAGAACCTTTGGATTGCAAAAATATCAGGATCCAACAAGGATAATTCTATTTCCCAATTTATTCTCCCTTGTATGCCATTGATTATCCACCTAAACTGGAGATAACTGACAGGCAACAATTAAACTAACAGCCAACAATTCTTTGGAGAGTGGGAGGAAAACAGAGCAGCCAGAGGAAATCCATGTGTTAGAGAGAAGGGTCAAACTCCACATACTCAGTACCTGAAGTGAAGATCAAGCCTGGGTTGCTGCAGCTGTGAAGTAGCAGGTTTACTGTAGTGCCTATTTGATGTAACCCTTCCAGCATACCGGTTGAATCAGAAATGGAGGCAGGTAATGTATCATCAGACCATCCATACATCACCCATCACACTCTTCCAGATCTGCACCTCCCAGACAACTGGTCACTTGTTCCCAGTTCACCTGTGGAGCATGTTGAGACAGCTTACAGATTCATGTAGCACTTTGGGTAGTAAAGAGATGCAGCTGGTAGACCTGTCGCCTCATACCCAGCAACAAGGATTCAATGATGACCTCAAGTGTTTACCTGTGATTGGGTTTCCCCAGGGGTTCTGGTTTCCTTCTCTACCTGGAAACATATGTTGGATGATTGGCAGCTGTAAATGATCCCTTAGTGTGTTGGTGGATGGTAGAGTCTAGGAGGAATTGATGAGGATGTTGGGGAAATAATACTTCAGCAGTGAGTCTGCTGGGGTCATATAATGTGTCCGGTGTTCCCGGTGTGGCCTCCCGTATATCGGTGAGACCCGATGTAGATTGGGAGACTGTTTCGCCAAACACCTATGCTCTAACCACCTGAAAAAGCAGGATCTTCCAGTGGCTATCCATTTTAATTCCACTTCCTGTTCCCATTCCGTTATGTCTATCCATGGCCTCCTCCACCGTCATGATAAGGCCACACTTAGATTGGAGGAACAACTCCTTATATTCTATTTGGGCAGCCTCCAACCTGAGGGCATGAACATTGGTTTCTTGAACTTTCAGATATGCCTCCTATTCCACCACACCTTCACTGTTTCCCATCCGCTTTTCCCTCTCTCACCTTATCTCCTTACCCACCCATTGCCTCTCTCTGGTGCTCCTCCCCCCTTTTCTTTCTTCTAGGGCCTTCTGTCTCTTTTACCAATTTACTTCCTGGGTCTTTACTTCATCCCCCCCCCCCCTTCAGGTTTCACCTATCACCTTGTGTATCTCTCTCCCCTCCCCCTACCCTTTTAAATCTACCCCTCAGCTTTTTTCCTCCAATCCTGCTGAAGAGTTTCGACACGATACATTGATTGTACTCTTTTCCTAGATGCAGCCTGGCCTGCTGCTTTCCTCCAGCATTGTGTATGTACTGATCAGGAATAATCAGTATGGTTTTCTGAATGGGAAGTCATGTCTAATGAACCTCTTGTTTCTCAACCAGGTAACTAATAGGACAGATGATCCAGCACGGCAGGATGATCTAGAAGGTTAGGATGCAGAGGATTCAGGGGGAAGTAGGGAGGGGAATTCAGAGGGTGTTTTTGACAGTCGATTCTCCAACTGGAGGCCTGTGACTGAGGTGGTGCTGTTGGTGTTAGTGTTGGGAATTTATATTTATGTATCTGATTTGGAAATTAGTTTATATAGGGTGATTATTAAGTTTGCTGATAATAATAAATTATGTTGATAGTGAAGCAGGTTATAATGAAGATTAAAGCAAGAAGATCTTTGTCTGTTGAAGAAATGGACTGTAGAATAGCAAATAGATTTCAAAGGTTTGTTTATTATCAAAGTATGTATCCATATACAATTCTGAGATTTGTCTTCTCCAAGTATCCATGAAACAAAGAAAACTGTGTAAGCTGTACAAGGAGAACATCAAACTCAGTTCCTTGCACAAAAAATAACAGCAATACAACCAAACCCCCTCCCCCATACAAAACACATGACATCGACTCCCCGACCCCTCTCCCCACACAAAATGCAACAAGAATATTAAACCCAAATCCCTCTCCCCCGCTACACAAAAAAAACTAACAGATCATTTGACAACTTATCTGCTTAGATAAGTTTGAACTGATGCACCTTGGATATTCAAGCCTGGATAGGACATACATAGTGAATGGAAGGACATTGACGAGTGTTGAAGAACAGAGAGATCTGGGAGTACAAGTAGACTGTTCACTGCAAGGCAAGTGGTGAAGAAGGCAGTTAGTATGCTGGCCTTCAACAGTCAGCGCACCGAGCTCAGGTGTACGGGCATTATGTTGCAGTTCTATAAGTTGCTGGAAAGGCCACATTTGGAGTAGAGTGTACAGTTTTGGCCACCCTATTACATTGTCAAGCTGGAGAGGGTGCAGAAGGGATTTACAAGGATGCCTGAGTTATAGGGGGAGGATAACCATGCTGGATCTTTATTCCTTGAAGTTTATAAAATTAAAAGGGCTGTGGATAAGGAAGATGTCCGTAGTCTTTTGCAGATTTGGGAAGTCCAAAAATGGAGGGCACAGATAGAGGAAAGATAGTCAAGAGATCAGAGAGGATGGATTCTTTGCAACAACGAGTAGTGGGTACGTGGAATGAATTGCCCGAGGACTTGGTCAAGTCAGGTACAATTGCAACATGTAAGAGGCACATGACAGGATTATGGGCCTGTAAACAAAATTATTATAAAATTTGTTAGGTGTTCTTTGCTGGTTCAGCTCGCAGTGTTTGTATACGTATTCACAAACGAAAGGAGTTGACACGTGTGTTCATGAAAACACTTTATTAGAACCAGCACAAATGCAATACAAAAGGAGAAGCGGATCTCTACAACAGTAAGTAGTAGCAGTACGGAAATCAAAATAATATGCACTGTCCTTTACCATTAATTATCATTTTTGTCGTGATGTAGCCACATGCAGGTTGGGGGAGCAACACCTTAAATTCGGGCTGGGCAGCCTCCAACCGGATGGCATGAACATCAATTTCTCAAACTTCTGGTAATTGTCCCTCGTCCGCCCCTGTTCCCGTCACCATTCCCCCTTCCTGTTTCCCTCTCTCACCTTATCTCCTTACCTGCCCACCACTTCCCCTCGTGCTTCTCTCCCTTGTCCTTTCACGGCCTTCTGTCCTCTCCTATCACATTCCCCATTCTCCAGCCTTTATCTCATCCACCAATCATCTTTCCTGCTCTTTACTTCACCCCCTCCACCTCTCCGGGTTTCACCTATCACCAGACACCTTGTATGTCCCCCATCTTTTTACTCTGACTTCTCATCGTTTTACTCCAGGTCTGAAACAGCGACTGTTTACTCTTTTCCGTAGTTGCTGCCTGACCTGTTAAGTTCCTCCAGCATATTGTGTGTTGCTTGTCATCCTGTAAATGAGGTGATCTGCAAAATGTCGATGGATTTCCATACTGCCTCTCCTCTCTCTTTCTCTTTATGTCTCACTCTGACTCTGCCGCTGTCTCGAGGACAAAACTCTCTTCCCCTTACGCCAAAAAGCTGCCTTTTTTATATCCTTCAAAGCCCTTTACACTGGTACTTTTCCATGCAGTTGGTAGCTGCACCTGCACAGCGACCTCGCCGTCCCTTGAAAAACACACTTTTCACCATTTTCCACAGTTATGGCTCTAGACTTGTACTCCCTTAACTTTCTCAAAACATTGTTGTAGACTGGTTCCCTTGTACTTTCTCAAAACAATCCCATTCCAAGCTAACACCATTTTGTCTTACAAATTTCCATTTTATTTTAGCATATACCAAGGAGGAACCACATTGAACTTTTTCCTTCCAGGGAAGTGGGTCAAGCAGGGTTTTGGGATAATGTGTTTAGCATGGTCCACTGGGGCTGAGAAGCTTGTTCCAGTGCTATATTACTCAGACCTTTCCCACTTATGAGAAATAAACTGTTCCCAGTTCAGGACATGATTTTCTATGCTATCCTGCTCGTTGGCAACCTTACTCTCAAATGTTCTCCACTTGACACTTCCTCCACTTGTCTGGCTGCAACTCCCTTTGATCACCTCTTCTCTGTTAGGCCTACCTAATACTGTGTTAAAAATCTCTCCTGAATGCCCTTAGAAAATTCCATCCTCTTTCGACAATTGTCCTACAGTCATAGATAGATGCATCACTGAATCAGACCCATCAGCCCTCTGAGTCCATGCCAAACATGAACTATTCCTTTATGCTAATCCCACACATTAATTCTTTATTTCTTATTCGCTTCACATTCCCACAAACTCCCTCCAGATTCTTCATTAATCTGCACACCAGAATCAATTCTCAGTGGCCAATTAATCTACCATCACATTGTGAGTGCTCATTTTCTTCTGTCAGATTACAATATTACTTTGGTGGTAAGCCTGAAATTTTCACTTTATTTTTGACTCGAGCATTTTCTTTTTAAGGTTTTGTTTTATTATTTAGAAATGTGGTTAACCAACAACAAACTTCATCTGAAGCTGCTTTCAGATTTATTCTCACAGCACTTTCATACCCACTGAGACTAACTTGAGTGACGGTTATGTACTGACAGGCTAGCAGAATATCCAAAAGCTGCATCTAATCTACCAAAGTCTGCTAACAATCTCTAAGGCTTTCTTTGCAATTAAACTCCAATATTGAAATCCTGTCTTCCATTAGAATAATTACTTCTATTCCTTTTAATTGGTCATTTAAAAAATTAATTAGGGCATCTCAGCTGCTTGATTTTTTTCTTGTGCACCATTGTGACTGTGAGATTTATCTTCCCTGTTTGTAGGTAAACAATTTAGACAAAGTCCCGTCCTCTCCAATATTACTGTTCCCTATTCTCCTCCCTTTTTCCTATAGTTTAAACTTCTTTATCTCAGCACAGTCCTTGAATTGAATTGGAATGTTCCAATAGGACATGAAAGAAAATTGGATGATTTTACCATAAAGGAGTGCCGTTCATGAATTCTGGTCATCTGACAGATAAATAATTACTTTTCAAAAGGTTTCAGTGTTGTGGGAAATGTAAGAGATTAACATTAATGGTTCACCACAAGACAGCAAAGGGCCAATGACCACTTTTTCTGTCTCATCAAGAACACTGGTAGTATTTCTCATAGCCTCCCAATCATGTCATGGATTCTTCAATGCCTGCTTGGGAAGCTAGGAATGGCTTTGGTTTAATACCTGTTTCAAAAGCAGAATTGGCAACAGTTCATCACTCTTCCAGCTTTGTGTCAGCCTAGACATGCTCAACTCTCCAATATGTTGAGTTTCAAGGTGAGCTTCCCTTGTCTTTCTTTATAAATGGAGGGTCTTCGCTGTCAACCAAAGGTCAGCTGTACACAGAAGCTATGCAATATTGAGGAGAAATAGAGGTATTAAAACATTCAAGGCATTGAGATATACATGTTTGCTGTGCTTATAAAATGTTTCTGCATATGTTTTACAAATAACCCATGCAGTGGTAAAAGAAACACACCCACAATGCTGGAAGCAGTCAGCAGGAACATCTGTGGAAAAGAGTAAACAGTCAGTGTTTCGGGCCGAGATCCTACTTCAGGGCTGAGTGGCGGGGGTGGGGGAATGCCTGAATTAAAAGGTAGGGGGGAGGGGAAAGAGTCTAGCTGGAGGATGATGATAGGTGAAGCCAGGTCGGTGGAAAGGGTCAAGGGTTGAAGAAGAAAGACTCTGATAGGAGAGTGGTCAGTAGGAGAAAGGGAAGTGATAGGCAGGTAAGATGAAGTGAAAAGTCAGAGTGGGGAATAGAGGAGGGGAGCTTCTGCTTGGACACCCATTATGTGCTATGATGCATGGGCAAGCAGTAGAGAGTCCTATTGGATCTGTTCCTTTCTGTTCGGAAGAAGGGACATTGCTCAGTGTTTCCACTTCTGAACAATCCGATGTGCCTGGATATTTGTCTTGGAAGGGAAAAAGGGAGAAAACAGTGTTATTATGCTCAGCTTTTGTCAATCGTTATTGTACAAGTGGAGAACTCCATTCCGGGCACTGAAAAATTGGATTTTTTTTCATACCCTAAGACCAAAGATTTGATACCTTCATAAAAAAAAGTGGAATGTTTGGGGGAAGATGCTGGAGAAAAAGAAACAAATTGACCCGGAGCCTGCTGATGATACCAGACTTGACAACCACTTCAGCAACTAGGTTTCTCTACGGAAAATGAGAAACTAATTTTTGCCCATCTTTGTCAGCTATTTAAGTTACTGTCAAACCTTTGGCTAATTTCATTATGCCGTGGCAAATCTGCTGCACGACTTATCAGTAACAGTGGTAGATTATGCCTGGAGTAGAAGATTTCCCAGGGTATGAAGTGGAATTGAAATATGCATCAATGCCCAGGAGTAACATTCTTGTCAGAATTTATGATATATTGTGCAGAATCTGACATATTTCTTCATTAACCTTGATTTGGGTTACATGGAAGCAGAAAAGTAAAGCCCATTTTAACAAGGGAAATATTCAAAGCATTTTAATTCAGACAGTACTGCAATACAAAGACAATGGAAACTAAGTTGTCAAGTATAACTTAGAGCAATTGAAAATATTGGTATATGATTTGAGCATCTGTAGCCAAGTGTAATGTTTTGTCACTGTCTGTCTTCTTTTGCCAGAGGAAGTGAGATAGTAATTTTCATCAATAAAAACTATGAATTTGAATCTGATGAAGTTACCCAAACAGTAACATGATTTCCATGATGTGCTGAGCAAGGTCCGCATCTCTGCAGTTACTTACCTCTGTTCTAAAAGGTTGGCCCTCAATATAGAGGCCGTGTCCTCTAGTTCTGGTTATCTCCACCATAGGAAACATTCTCTCCACATCCACCTTATCTAGTCCTTTCAACATTCAGTAGGTTTCAATGAGATCACCACACATTTTTCTAAATTCCAGTGAGTACAGGCCCAAAGCTGCCAAACGCTCTTCATATGTTAACCCCTTCATTCTGGGAATCATCTTCATTAACCTCCTCTGGCCTCTCTCCAATGACAACACATCCTTTCTGAGATATGGGGCCTAAAACTGTTTACAATACTCCATATGGCCTGACTAGTGTCTTATAAACACTCAGCATTAACTCCCTGCTTTTATATTCTATTCCCCCTGAAATAAATGACAACATTGCATTTGTCTTCTTTACCACAGCCCCCCAGCACTGTATTCAATCTGTCACTTTTTTGCCCATTCTTCCAATTTGTCAAAGTCCTGCTGCAATCACATTGCTTCCTCAGCACTACCTACCCCTCCACCTGTCTCTGCCTCATCCGCAAACTTTGCCATAAAGCCAGCAATTTCATTTTCCAAATCATTAACAAACAATGGGAAAAGTATTGGTCCCAATACTGACACCTGAGGAACACCACCATTCACTGGCAGCTAAAGGAAAGGTCCCTTTTATTCTGACTTGCTGCTTCCTGCCTGTCAGCCATTCCTCTATCCATGACAGTATCTTTCCTGTAATGCCATAGGATTTTACCTTGTTAAGCAGCCTCATGTACCTTCTGAAAATCCAAGTAAGTGACATCCACTGCCTCTCCTTTGTCCTCCCTGCTTGCTACTTCCTCAAAGAACACTAACAGATTTGTCAGGCAAGATTTTCCTTTACAGAAACCATGCTTTTTGATTTATTTTATCAATCGTCTCCAAGTACCCCGAAACTACATCCTTAATAATAAACTAATAATAATAATAATAAACTTAATAATAAACTACATCCTTAATAGTAGACTCCAACACTTCCCCAACCACTGAGGTTATGCCAATTGCCCTATAATTTCCTTTCTTTTGCCTTCCTCCCTTCCTAAAGAGTGGAGTGACATTTGCAATCTTCCAGTCCTCTGAGCCATGCCAGAATCATGTGATTCTTGAAAGATCATGGCCAATGCATCTGTTACCTCTTCAGCAACTTCTCTTGTGACTCTGGGCTGTACTCCATCTGGTCCAGGTGACTTAACCACCTTAAGACCTTTCAGTTTGCCAAACACTTTTTCCTTTCTAATAGCAAAGGCACTCCCTCCTGCTCCCTGACATTCAAGGGTGCCTGACACACTGGTAGTGCCTTCCACAGTGAGGACTGATGCAAAGTGCCCATTAGTTCATCTGCCAATTCTTTGCCTCCATTACTGCCTCAGCAACATCATTTTCCAATGTTCCAATATCATCTCTGGCCTCACTTTTACTTTTTATATAACTGAAAAGATGTTTAGTATCCAGCTTTATATTATCAGTTAGTTTGTTCTCATATTTCACTTTTTCCCTTCTTATAGTTTTTTTAGTTGTGTTCCGTTGGATTTTAAATGCTCTCCCAATCATCCAACTTCCCAATCACGTTTTCTACATCATACGTCCTTTCTTTGGCTTTTATGCAGTTCTTAATTTCTCTTGTCAGCCTGGGTTGCCTACCCCTGCCATTTGAGAACTTATTTTTCTATGGGACATATCTATACCACACCCTGCGAACTATTCCTAGAAACTTCAGCCACCTCTGCTCTGCTGTCATCCCCACCAGTATCCTCCTCCAATCCACCTGGGCAAGCTCCTCTCTCATGCCTCTATAATTCCCTTTGTTCCATTGCGATACAGATACGTGTGAGTTATGCTTCTCCCTCTCAAACATATTTTCATCACTGTCTCCTAAGGGTTCCTTTACACTAAGTTCCCTAATAAGATTTGTGTTATTACACAACACCCATTTTAAGATAGCCTTTTGCCAAGTAGGCTCAGGCACAAGCTGCTGTAAAAAGTCATCTCGTTAGGCATTCAACAAATTCCCTCTCTTGCATCTGACACTAACCTGATTTTCCCAATCCCCTTGCATATTGAAGTCTCCCATTACAATTGTGTCATTACCCTTATTACATGCCTTTCCAACCCCCTTTGCAATCTCAACCCCACACCTTGGCTACTATTTGGAGGCCTATATATGATTCCCATAATATGGTTTTTCATCCTTGCAGTTTCTTAACTCCACCCACAAAGATTCATCATTCTCTGACGCTATGTCACCTCTTTCTAATGACCTAATTCCATCTCTTACCGACAGAGCCACACCATCGCCTATGACTTCCTGCTCGGCCTTTTGAGGTAAAGTATATCCTTTGATGTTAAGCTCCTAACTATGGTCTTCTTTTAGGCACAACTCAGTGATGCCCACAACGTCATACCAACCAATCTGTAGTTGCACCACGAGTTCGTCCACCTTACTCCAAATGCTACACGTGTTTAAATACAGCACCTTCATTCCTGCATTGTTCGCCCTTTTGAATCTTGCCTGTGTGGTACAGTTTAACTCTTTCCACTGTCTGCATTTGTACCCAATTATTGGTTTATCCTTCCTTACATTCACGTTACATCCATCATCTACTTGTAAACCTGCTGGCTCATCTTCAGCTCTATCATATTGATTCTTACTCCCCTGCCATATTAGTTTAAGTCACTCCCAACAGCTCAACTAAACATCTGCCTGCAAGTATATTGGTCCCCTTAGATTCAAGTGCAACTGATCCCTTTTGTACAAGTCACACCCTCTCCAGAAGTGGTCCCAATGATCCAGAAATCTGAATCCCTACCACCTGCTCCAATTCTTCAGCCACACACTTATCAGCCACCTCTTTCTGTTCCCATCCTCACCGATGGGTGGTACAAACAGCAATCCTGAGATTACTAGCCTTGAGGTCCTGCTTCTCAGCTTCTTTCCTAACTCCCTGTATTCTTTTTTCAGGACCTCCTCTTTTTTTCTATCTATGTTGTTGGTACCAATATGTACCACAACTTCTGGCTGCTCACCCACCCTTTTCAGGATATTGTGGACGCGTTCAGAAACATCACAGACCCTGGTACCTGGGAGGCAAACTACCATCCTCGTTTCCTTTTTGTGTCCATAGAATTACTTATCTGCCCTCATGACTATAGAGTCTGCTGTTACTGCTGCAATCCTCTTCAGTTCTCTACCCTTCTGAGCCACGGGTTACCCATTTATCTGTCCCTTGTAGCCTTGGGGTGACTACTTTCATGCAGCTCTTGTCTATCACTGCTTCACTTTTCCTAACAAGTCAAAAGTCATCAATTCCCTAAGGAGTCTCTCAGGAGCTGCATCTCAATGCACCTGGTGCAGATGTAGCCATCAGGAAAGCAGATGCCTCCTGGAAATCCCACACTGGCTCTGTAGACATACCCCCTATTCTCTCTGGAGAAAAAAGAAGAAATAAGGAAGGAACCCACCTACTTACCTTGTCTTTGTCTGTTCTTGCCAAAGCTTTACTACTCTAACTCCAATGACAACTACTCCAACAATGACCACTCTGCTAGGTAGTACCTCTCTCGTATAGGACTGGATTTTTCAAGGTTGTTCACTGTACCTGAACAGAAATGTTTCTGTTGCATCTGTGCGGTACTCCAGTCAATGGCTCCTGTTGAGAACCTTCCTGCTTGTTAAAACTCTTCACCGGGCCTGCATGGGAATGCTTCTGCTTCATCTGCACAGTCGTCCAATCATCAAGTTGTTATTCATAGCCATGGATCAACTGGATAGGATCCTTTCTAAGGCATTTCTATAAGAATTGTGAAGGTGGAGATTAAAGTGCTAAATTTCTTTAAGTTCTTGAGGAAGTGCAGGTGAGCTTTCTTGACTGTGATATCTATATTGTTTGGCCAGGATGGGTTATTAGTGATATTTAAGTGCTCAGACCTCTCAAGCTCAGCCCTGTTGATGTAAACAGGAACATCTGTATGGGGGGGGGGGGGGAAATCAAGTATTGAAAGGCCCTTGATAGGATGCTCCTTACAGTGGGCATGTCAAAGACCAGAGGACATAGACTCAGAATTCTAGAGCATCCTTTTAGAACAGAGATAAGGAGGAACTTCTTTACGCGGAACTTTGTGAATCTTTGGAATTCATTGCTACAGTGGCTGTGGAGGCCAAGTCATAGGGTATATTTACAGCAGAGGTTGATAGGTTCTCGATTAGTAAAGGGTGTCAAAAGTTATGGAGAGAAGGTAGGAGAAAGGAGGAGAGAGGGCTAATAAAGCAGCCATGATGGAATGCTGGACCAGATTGGTCTAATTCTCTTCCTATGTCATATGGTCTTAAGGTCTGCTGTAGACCTGTTTCAGCAGTATTTCAATCACAGTGGGTCAAGACTGTCGGGAAGGCAAGCGCTTGTGAGCCACAACCAGTCTCTCAAAGTACTCCATGATGGTAGATGTCTGAGCCACTAGGCTCTAATCATTAAGGCACATTATCTTTCTCGGTACCAGAATGGTAATTGTTTTCTTCAAGTAAGTGGAAACCTCAGAATGAAGTAAGTTAAGATTAAAAATGTCTGCAAATGCTCCCACCAGCAGAGTCTCTCAGGACACAGCTGGGACCCCATCCCAGCCAGATGCTTCCTCTTTGGAAAATGAGTCTGACATCTGTAATCGTGACTGTGGATTTAGGTGTATTGGAAGTTGACGGAGCAGGTGGTGACATTCCATTTCCCTTCTGCACAGAAGATGAATGTAATGCATTGAACGCAGCAGGAAGCGAAGCGTTGCCAAAGTCAGCCAGTAAGCATGTGGATACTAAATGGAAGTGTCACTCTAAGGATCTGTAGGAATCCATAGGGTTTCACTGAGTAACTTGGCTGAAATAATAGGGAATCAGACTTCAGCCATCAACCCTCATTAAAAATACCAAGCTAGATATCAGGAAAGCAGAAAACTGGAAAATGGCAATAGTACAGATGATACTGACAGATATGACAGTGTGGAAAGTGCACCGTAAATACCTTAGAGCTCAAGAAATAGAATGTTTTCCTAAAATTGTGAGAAGCTTTTATTCTGTGTCCACAGGAAAATACAGATATCTTAGTAAAAACATAACGAAGAACATTTGGAGGTTGAAAAACTAATTGAAAAGAGTAGTATAATAATATTATTTATTTCATGGAGGTGGTAATACAAGTGCAAACCAGAAGCCCAGTGTGAATCACAAGAGAACTACTTTCCCATCAGTCTGAGCTCTAACCATTATTCCTTCTCTCTGCCTCCTACATCAAATTCATTTCCTTGTTAAAATATTGTTTCTGCAGTACCATGTGTTCAGACCAAGTCAGGTTGCATGGTCTTGGCTTGTATCTCCTTAAGCTTCAAGTATTAATTGGAGCAGTAATGTAACTGATATGGGGAAGGTGATTAATCAATTTGAAAACTAGGTGGAAAGAAATTGTTTCCTCTGCTTAAAAATAATTAGAACGGGATGATTAGATGCTGATGTCAGTACAGGAACATCGAATACTAGTTAGATCAGAATGCAGTACTACTTACACATCTACATGCAGTGCAGTTTTAAGAAACATAGAAAACCTACAGCACAATACAGGCCTTTCGGCTCACAAAACTGTGTCGAACATGTCCCTAACTAAGAACTACCTAGGCTTTACCCATAGCTGTCTATTTTTCTAAGCTCCATGTAGCCATCCAGGAGTCTCTTAACAGAGCCTATTGTTTCTGCCCCCACTACCACCGCCGGCAGCCCATTTCATGCACTCCCCACTCTCTGTGTAAAAAGCTTACCCCTGGCATCTCTTCTGTACCTACTTCCAAGCATCTTAAAACTACGCCCTCTCATGCTAGCCATTTCAGCCCTGAGGAAAAGCCTCTGACTATCCACACGATCAATGCCTCTCATTATCTTATACACCTCTATCAGGTCACCTTTCATCCTCCGTCGTTCCAAGGAGAAAAGGCTGAGTTCACTCAACCTGTTCTCATAAGACATGCTCCCCAATCCAGGCAACATCCTTGTAAATCTCCTCTGTACCCTTTCCGTGGTTTCCACATCCTTCCTGTAGTGAGGCGACCAGAACTGAGCAGAGTACTCCAAGTGGGGTCTGACCAGGGTCCTATATAGTTGCAACATTATCTCTTGGCTCTTAAACTTAATCCCATGACTGATTAAGGGCAATACACCGTACACCTTCTAAACCACACAGTCAACCTGCGCAGCTGCTTTGAGTGTCCTGTGGACTTGGACCCCAAGATCCCTCTGATCCTCCACACTTTCAAGAGTCTTACCATTAATGCTATATTCTGTCATCATATTTTACCTACCAAAATGAACCACCTCACACTTATCTGGGTTGAACTCCATCTGCCACTTCTCAGCCGAGTTTTACATCCACTGCATCCAATGTAACCACTGACAGCCCTCCTCACTAACCACAACACCCCCAGCCTTTGTGTCATCTGCGAATTTACTAACCCATCCCTCCACTTCCTCATCCAGGTCATTTATAAAAATCACAAAGAGTAGGGGTCCCAGAACAGATCCCTGAGGCACACCACTGGCCACCAACCTCCATGCAGAATATGACCCGTCTACAACCACTTTTTGCCTTCTGTGGGTAGGCCAGTTCTGGATCCACAAAGCAATGTCCCCTTGGATCCCATGCCTCCTTACTTTCTCAATAAGCCAAGCATGGGGTACCTTATCAAATGCCTTGCTGAAATCCATATACACTACATCTACTGCTCTACCTTCATCAATGCGTTTAGTCACATCCTCAAAAATTCAACCAGGTTCATAAGGCACGACCTGCATTTGACAAAGCCATGCTGACTATTCCTAATCATATTATGCCTCTCCAAATGTTCATAAATCCTGCCTCTCAGGTTCTTCTCCATCAACTTAAAATTTATGTATTGAGATACAGCATGAAATAGGCTGGTCTGGCCCACCATCCCCCCGCTTTAACCCTAGCCTAATTACGGAACAATGATCAATTAACCTACTAAGTGATACGTCTTTGGAATGTGGGACAAAACCAGAGCACCTGGAGAAAACCCACACATTCCATGGAGAGGAGGCACAAACTGGATAATGCCAGAACTGAACTCTGAACTCCGACACCCCGAGCTGAAATTGCGTCACTTTAACTGCTACACTACCATCAAGGACCATCTCCATGCAGGTCATGCTCTCTTCTCACTACTAACATCTGGAAGGAGGTGCAGAAGCCCCAGGACACACACTTCCAGGTTCAGAAGCAGTTATTACCCCTCAAACATCAGCTCTTGAACAAAAGAGATAATTTCACTAAACTTCACTCAACTCAACATTGAACGGTTTCCACAACCTGTGGACTTATTTTCAGCGACTCTTCATCTCATGTTCTTGATATTTATTGCTTATATTTTTTTCAATTCTTTGTATTTACTGTGAATGCCCACAAGAAAATCCATCTCAGGGTTGTATACGATGATATATATGTACTTTGATATTAAATTTACTTTGAGCTTTGATCAAAATAATTTGCAGAGTATTGCAAACATAGTCAGCCCCATCATCGCACTAGCCTATGTAGTATCCAGGACATCTTCAAGAAGTGAACCTTCAAAAAGGTGGCATCCATCATTAAGAAGCTCCATCACCCAGGACATGCCCTCTTCTCATTGCTACTGTCAGGAAGAAGAGCCTGAAGCACACGCTCAGCGATTCAGGAATAGCTTCTTCCCCTCTACCATCGGATTTCCGAATGGACGTTGAATTTATGAGCTCTACCTCATTACTTACTGAAAGTTGCAGTTTTTGCGTTGAATCTATGAGCTCTTCCTGATTACTTACTGAAAGTTACAGTTTTTTTTTGTATTATTATGTATTGCATTGCATTGCTGTTGCTAAGACAACAGATTTCACAACAAATGTCAGTGATGTTAAACCTGATTCTGGTTCTGAACTTTAAGCAGTTGCATTCTATGAGTTGATGAGGAAAGTTTCCTTTTACCCCGAGTGATAGAATCTTGAACTCAGCATCTTAATATGTGGACATTGGGTGAGGTGAAAGTCTGCATTAATTTAAACAGTACTCAGATACCTACACACCCAGTGCTGGGAGATGAGATTAGCTTTGGCTCACTTGGTGCTGACATTCAATAGTTGAAACACCTCTATCTTAACTTCCGATAATTCTATCGTATTAGAGCAGATCATTCTAATACCTTATACAATTAGATCAGTTCCATTTTCCTAGCTGTTACTAATAGTCAACAATTTCTCCATTGATCAAAAGAAGACCAAAAGCCATGCCCCATATTTCTGGATGCTCCTCCTCCCACCTTCAAGAAAAGAAACATCCTCCTCAGCATCTGGCTTCACGATCAATCTCAAAATCTTATGTACTTTGAGAAGATCATCTCCAATAATTATAACTTGCTCAAATTTTCCTCAGAAGGTAATTCTTTCTTTCTTTCTTTCTCAATCTTTTTATTATTGTTATTAATAACAACAAAATAAAATTAATACAAAGATAATGGGATTACAAACATACACATTTCGACTAAACATGAAAGAATACATAAGCAATGATTACAGTATAAATGAGTATTCCCAAATCAAGAACGATACAATATACAAATAAACAAGGCAAACCTAGGTATATTATAGTATATATTTTAAAAAAACAGAAAAAAGAAAAAGAAAAAAAATTATGCAAAAGAAAACTAATCTAATAATCTAATAACTAATAAAGAAAAAAAACAAAAAAAGAAAAAAGAGAAAAAGAAAAAAAATGGAAAAAAGGGCTGTTTATAATATCTTACAAAAATACAAAATCATCAGTGTCATCGACTCCGATCCTCTCAACATATGTAAAATCGAAACTGGAAAAACAAATAGGCTTGGAACAGGGTCATATTACATCATATGAAAATATTGAATAAATGGTCTCCATAGCTTTTCAAATTTAATAGAAGTATCAAATATAACACTTCTAATTTTTTCTAAATTTAGACATAACGTAGTTTGAGAAAACCAATGAAATACGTAGGAGGATTAATTTCTTTCCAATTCAACAAAATAGATCTTCTAGCCATTAATGTAAGAAATGCAATCAATCAACAAGTGGAAGAGGATAAATGGAGTGAGTCCATCACTGGTAAACCAAAGATTGCAGTAATAGGATGTGGTTGTAAATCAATGTTCAATACCGTGGAAATAATACAAAAATATCTTTCCAATATTTTTTCAAAAGCGGACTCGACCAGAACATATGAGTTAAAGACGCTATCTCAGAATGACATCTGTCACAAATAGGATTTATATAGGAATAAAAATAAACCAATTTATCCTTGGACATATGAGCCCTGTGCACAACTTCAAACTGTATTAATGAATGTTTAGCACATATAGATGATGAATTGAAGAATTTTATCCCAATTCTCAATAGGGATAGTAAGGTTAAGTTCTCTTTCCCAATCATTTTTAGTCTTATAAAAGGGCTCTGAATGTATCTTCATAATTATATTGTAAAGTTTTGATATTAGTCCTTTCTGAAAAGGATTTAGTTCAAACAAATTCTCCAAAATACCTGAAGACACAACATTTGGAAAAGTAGGAAGTACAGTATTTAAGAAATTCCTAATCTGTAAATATCCAAAAAAAAATGAAATCTAGGCAAATTATATTTATTAGATAATTGCTCAAAAGACATAAAACAATTATCCAAAAATAAATCAGAAAATCATAGTAATCCTTTAGTCTTCCAAGCTGAATAAGCTTGGTCTATAATAGAAGGATAAAAAAAGCAATTGGATACAATAGGAATATTTAAAACAAACTGAGTCAACCCAAAAAAATTCCAAAATTGAAACAATATACGTAAAGTATGTTTAACTATCGGGTTATCAATTCATTTTGGCAATTTAGAGAGAGCAAAGGGAAGAGAAGTCCCTAAAATAGAACCCAATGCAAATCCGTGTACAGATTTAATTTCAAGGTTCACCCAATGAGGGCTAAAAGATAAATCCCAATCCTTTAACCAACATATCAAATATCAGATATTAACTGCCCAATAATCAAATCTAAAATTAGGCAATGCCAATCCACCTTCCTTCCTTGCCTTCTGTAAATAAATTTTACCTAACCTAGGATTTTTATTCTGCCATATATATGAGGAAATTTTTGAATCAACATTAGCAAAGAAAGATTTCGGAATAAAAATAGGTACCGCTTGAACTGTATATAAAAACTTGGGTAAAATAACCATCTTAATAGCATTAATCCGACCTATCAGAGATAAAGATAGTGGTGACCACTTAGTAAACAAACATTTAATCTGATCGATTAAGGGTAAAAAATTAACCTTAAGTAAGTCTTTATAGTTTTTTGTGATTTTAATCCCTAAATAAATAAGAGTCAATAACTAATTTAAAAGGTAAATTTCCATAAATTGGAACCTGTCTATTTAAAGGAAACAATTCACTCTTATTAAGATTTAATTTATACCCGGAAAAATCACTAAATTGAGCCAACAATGATAAAACTGCAGGAATGGATTTCTCAGGATCAGAAATAAATAATAATAAATCATCTGCATATAATGATAACATGTATATCTGTCCCACGATTAATGCCAAAAATGTTCTGTGATTCTCTGATAGCAATTGCCAAGGGTTCTAAAGCAATATCAAATAATAATGGACTAAGAGGACAACCTTGTCTAGTACCCTGAAATAAACAAAAAAAGGGAGATCTTTGATTGTTAGTAAGCACCGAGGCTACTGGAGTGTGATATATCTGTTTAATCCAGGAAATGAATGTCGGACTAAAATTAAACTTCTCAATCACATTAAATAAGTATGGCCATTCAACTCTATCAAATGCTTTCTCCGCATCTAATGAAATGACACATTCTGAAGTGCTATGTGAAGGAATATAAACAATATTCAATAATCTCCTAACATTGAAAAAAGAATAGCGATTTTTAATAAAACCGGTTTGATCTTCCGAAATAATTTGGGGAAATACCTTCTCCAGCCTGGATGCCAGTAACTTGGAAAAGATCTTGGAATCTACATTCAATAAAGATATTGGTCTATAGGATGCACAGTCAGTAGGGTCTTTGTCTTTCTTCAATATTAAAGAAATGGAAGCTCTATAAAAAGATTGTGGCAAATTGCCCAATCTAATTGCTTCTTCAAAAACCCTGCATAACCAAGGAGAAAGAGTAGCGGAAAAACATTTAAAAAATTCTACTGTATACCCATCTGGACCTGGTGCTTTCCCAGAATTCATAGAGGAAATAACCCCTTTAATTTCTGCATCCGTAATAGGAGTATCTAATATTGAAAGATCATCTGGTGATAATTTTGGCAAATTCAATTTCCCAAGAAAATCACACATGGTATTACAATCATGAGGGAATTTGGAATGATACAGGGAGGTATAAAAATCTTGAAATGATTTGTTTATCTCATCATGGTTAACTGTCAGATCCCCATCCTGCGGACGGATCTTAGAAATTTAACCTTTAACCAAAGCATTCTTCAATTGACTAGCTAACAGTTTACCTGATTTATCACTATGTATATAAAAATCAGATCTGGTTTTCATTAATTGATTTTCAATCAAAGATGTAAGTAATAAATTATGTTCCATTTGAAGTTCAACCCTTTGTCTGTAAAGCTCCTTTCTAGGAGTAATCGAATATTTGTTGTCAATCTCTTTAATTTTATCAACCAACAAAAGAGTTTCCTTCTTGATGCATTTTCTCAGACCAACAGAGTAGGAGATAATCTGTCCACATATATATGCTTTAAAAGTGTCCCAAAGTGTTCCGCAAGAAATATCATCCGTGGAATTGGTTGAAAAGAAGAAATTGATCTGTTCCTTCATAAATTTAATAAAATCCGGATCTTGCAGTAAGGTAGAATCAAATCGCCATTGTCTAGCGCTAGAAGCTGTATCCGTAAATTTAATAGAAAGCTTTAATGGAGCATGGTCAGAGATGGCTATAATATCATAATTACAACCAATTACTGATGGAATAAAACAAGAGTCAATAAAAAATAATCAATTCTCAAGTAGGAATGATAAACATGTGAAAAAAAGAAAACTCTTTGTCCTTAGAATGCCGAAATCTCCAAATATCAAAAATTCCATTATCAGTCAAAAAAGAGTTAATACAAGTGGCCGACTTATTAGGTGAAGTCTGAGTAGATATAGATTTGTCCATCAAAGGATTTAAACAACAATTAAAGTCACCACCCATTATTAAGTTATATTCATTTAGACTAGGTAGAGAAGTAAATAAGGACTTAAAAAATCGGGACAATCCACATTTGGAGCATAAACATTAACCATAGCAACCTTTTTGTTAAAAAGTAAGCCAGTAATTAACAAAAATCTACCATTTGGATCCGAAAAGATATCATGTTGGACAAATGCAATAGAGGAGTCAATAAAAATTGAAACTCCCTTTACTTTGGCATTCGAATTCGAATGATACTGTTGACCCCTCCAAAACCTAAAAAAGCGATAATTGTCCTCTTTCTTCACATGAGTTTCTTGTGCAAAAATAATATGAGCATTCAGTCTTTGGAATACTTTGAAAATCTTTTTCCATTTAATTCAATGGTTTAAGCCATTAGTATTCCAAGAGACAAAATTAATGGTCTAAGCCATATTTCTGAAATCAACCCTTTGGTATATAAAGGGTTAACCAACTTATAAACTCATGCACCCAGAAGAGGAACAAAAATAAGGAGAGGACCCGGAAGTGACGACATCACAGACATTTTTGTAGTTTAAAATCAGCCCAAATGAAAAAACTAAAAAAAACTGATAAAAGAAACATAAGAAATAGAAAATGACCTCCCACCCCCACCCAAGAGGAAAAATCAAGACCACCCCAGCCAGGGATAGGCCGGGAAAAAGAAAATCTACCCCCATATCAGCAGAAGACAACTCAGTATATAAAGGATAAAAAAAAAGATCCACCCAAACTCTAAAGAAATAATAATCACTATACAAAAACCAAACCACTTAATATAATTGGTCGTAAAAAAACAAAAAGAGTATAATCACTAGTAACTTATAAATCGGGTTTAAACCCAAACAAACTAAAAAAAAATTTAAACTATGATAAGAGATGCATTATAGAAAGAAGACGAGAGAAAATAAAATGGTGAAATCAAAAAAAAAGCCAAAAATATTTTAGAGAAGAAACCGCCATCTTAGTAAAAGAAAATTCACCTTTGAATTATTAATAATAATAACCAAGGATAAAGTACAGTGGTTGAAGTAAGTAAAATAAAATGATTAGCATGTCAAGAAAAAAAAAACTTTAACTAGAGTATAAAATATAGAGTAAACCTACACCAATAGCCAGAAACAAAATCTGGTTTTGGAAATAAAAACCATCTTGCATGATCAAAATCACTCATTTATTTGGAATGAGTGTCCGTAGCAGTAGGGAAGTTCTCATCCAGAAAGGATGATCGAAAGTTCTCATCGCTTCAGATGTACAAAGGAAAACTCGCCTTGATGCATTCGGATGCGATATTCTGAACTTCGCTGGGTATAAGAGCGCAGGTTTTAGATTTTTCTCATAACATTCAGACATCAGAGGTTTAAAAAGAAGCCTTGCCTTCATTACTTCTGGACTAAAGTCTTGTACTAAACGAAAATTGTGATCTTGAAATTTGACCATCCCTACATGCCAAGCCACACGAATAAGTTGCTCTTTAACATGCACATAGTGAAATCGGACAATTAAACCGATGGTTTAGCTGAAGCACTTGGTGATCGACGCATAATTCTGTGAGCGCGATCGAGTAACGGAGGACTGTCTGGGAATACAGAAGGGAACGCATCCTTTAAAAGTTGAGCAAAGTACTTCGAGAGGTCCCCTTATTCAATATCTTCCGGGAGACCAAGTATGCGTAGGTTCTATCTTCTGGACCGATTCTCAAAGTCGACACTCTTGGCTTTAAGGGTTTCTACCTGTTTAATCGTCGAAAGTAAGTTCTGCTCCATTTTTTCAATTATCAAATCTCGCTTCTGAGCGTCTTCTTGCAGAGTTGCGATTAGAACTTGCTGCTAGTTAACTACTGAGTCCATCTTATCCACATAATCTTGAAAAGCCTTTATATCTTGTTTAAAAATTTGTCGTTGTTCTTCAAATTTTTGATTTAAAACCTCCAATAACATTTCATAAGTCAATTCAGTGCCCTTAGGATCAGTCGTCTTCTTCTTCCAGTTACCATTAGGACCCTTCCCATATTCTCGTCCTTTAGATCTAAGAGCCATTTCTGTATTCCTTTCTTCAAAAATTCACAATAAACTCTTAATGATAAGTCCAAAAAAGTAACAAGAATCTTTTGGTGTAGGTAAAAATAAGTTAAATAAGGGTGATCAAAGGTTAAAAAAATGTAAAGGTTATGGAGCGAACCGGAAACAGTGCTCACTCCATAAGTGTCTCCTGCTGACCTCTATAATTCTTTCCTGCTGGGAATTCACATTCTCCCAAGAGCCTATAATGCAAATGTAACTCTTCTTAAAAAGAAGACCAGGGTCTTCAGGCTTCTGCACCTCTTCCCTGATCGTATTAATGAGAAGAAAACATATCCCAGATTGTGAGGGCCCATAGTGATGGATGCCACATGCTTTAGGTACTCCCTCTTGAAGCTGTACTTGATGGAAGGGAGGATTGTGCCCATGAGGGAGCTGGCTGAATCTACCCAAATGTAGTGGCAAGAAGAGGGCATGGCTGGATGGTGGGGGTCTTTGATGATGGGCGTTGATTTCCATAGGTTTCAATAGGTGCATTTAATGTCAGAGAAATGTATACAACATACATCCTGAAATTCTTATTCATTGCAGACATCCACAAGAACAGAGGAGTATCCCAAAGTATGAATGACAGTTAAGCGTTAGAGCCCCACAGCCTCCCCAACTCCTTCTCCCATACACAAACCGCAACAAGGCAATGGCGACCTCCCCCAAACCCCACCAGCACCCTCCACCGAGCACTCAGGTGTTCAGCAAAGCGTCATTAAAACACAGACTTGCAGGACCCAATAACTACTCATTCACCTGGTAATTCAACATACCACAAGCTTTTTCCCTAATAAGGGAGGAAGAGTCCCCGGTTTACGGTAAGAGGTAAACGGTAAA
This sequence comes from Hypanus sabinus, assembly GCF_030144855.1. Classification (NCBI taxonomy): domain Eukaryota; kingdom Metazoa; phylum Chordata; class Chondrichthyes; order Myliobatiformes; family Dasyatidae; genus Hypanus; species Hypanus sabinus. The sequence continues at coordinate 15,342,232 of NC_082720.1, forward strand.
TCAACTTGCTGATTTACGACATTAAAAGTCCATTGCGTCGCTTTTTTCTGAGCTCTGTGCCCAGAGAGTCGGCACCAAGAAGGCACAGCTCTCCTGGCACACAACCCTCACCCACTGGTCCCGAAGTTCTGTGTTCTCCCACGACTCTTCAGTTTCATGGCAGCACTCCATGCAAAACAAGCTTAATGCTGGGGAGGGCTTTGCCTGTGATGCACTCAGCTATATCCACTACTTTGTGTAGCATTTTCCATTCTGGGCATTGGTGTTTCCATACCAGGCCATGATCCAACCAATTAGCATCCTCTCCACTCTGCATCTATAAAAGTTTGTCAAAGTTTTTGGTGACATGCCAAATCTATGCAAACTTCTAAGAAAGTAGAGGCTGAAGAAGTTGAAGATCTCATGAACTACACCCTTTCTTTCATTACCTAATAGCAGAACAAAAGCTGCATGTTTGTGCATAATTGTTCATCCTAATCAATTTCACACACTGAAAAATGTCCCCAATACAATGTTGGACTTGATTAATTGGCATTTGAAGTTTTAATCTTATTTTGTGCTACAGAATAGAGGAAGGACTTGAGGAAGACTTTTAAACTCTAAATCTCCATCTCATTTGATTCCCTGCATATTTTTTAACATAACTCTTTGGGGCAAGGATTTTCCATCCAATGAGGCCCTTGTAAAACTGGCTATGATTTCCTAATGAAGGAATATTACTTTACATGCCACAGCCACCTTTAAAAGGCCCATCTGAGTGGAATCAATGACTTTCTACACATGTTTCATTGCAGGAATTAGTGCATATTTTATGCTCTGGGTGCTTTGGTTACCAGAAAGTAATCACATCTGTGACTTATCTGCCTGAAGTTTTATTTTTTGTGCCATCACTGGAATCCCATTTAGAAATTCACAGCCTACCATTAATCCCTCCCCACTTCCCAACACACACAGGTCATTGAGTACTTCATGTTAATGCTCACCAAAAAGAAGAACAATTTAGGCTAACTGGTTAGCCAGCTCTTAAGGACTTGTTAGGCTGCAGCTAAATCCAAGTGGTTTTGCACCTGGGACATTTCTCCACTGCTTCTATTAAGCAATGAGTTGCAAATCACTGTGTTCCTTCTGGAGAAATTTAAATTTTAAGTCTCCCTTAATATTTCAATACCTCAAAGTAACGCACCTCTAATAATACTTACTTAGTGGCATTCCCTTTTGGTATTGCAATATGGCAATATGGCCAAGGACACCCAATGTAGAATATTTTCATCAAGGTGCTTAAAAATGCATTAAATTTTAATTTCAAGACAAAACAAAAAGAGAAAGGGCTCCAAATCTTCAGTGGAACACTCATAAGATGCTAGAGAAACTCAGCAGGCCAGGCAGATTCTACGGAAACAGTCAATGTTTCAGACTGAGACCCTTCATCAGGACTGGAGAAAAAAGATGACGTCAGAGTAAGAAGGTGGTGGAGGGGAGGAAGAAATATGAGGTAATAGATGATAGATGAAACCGGGGTAGGGGGGAGGGTGAGAGAGATAAAGGGCTGGAGAAGAAGGGATCTGAAAGGAGCGGACAGAAGGCCATAGAAGAAAGGGAAAGTGACGGGTATATAAAGAGATAAAATGAAAGAGGTAAACAGGAATGGGGAATGGTGAATGTGAGGAAGGGGGCATTAGCAGAAGTTTGAGAAATTGATGTTCATGCCATCAGGTTGGAGGCTAACCAAATGGAATATAAGGTGTTGCTCCTCCAACCTGAGTGTGGCCTCATTGCGACAGTAGAGGGGGCCATGGACTGACATATCACAATGGGAATGGGAAGTAGAATTAAAATAGGCGGCTACTGGGAGATCCCGTTTTACCTGGCAGATGGAGCGTAGGTGCTCGGCAAAGCGGTCTCTCAATCTAGATCAGGTTTTGCCGATATACAGGAGGTCACACCAGGAGCACCAGACGCAGTAAATGATCCCAACAGACTCACAGCTGAAGTGTCGCCTCACCTGGAAGGACTGTTTGGGGCCCTGAATGGTGGTGAGGGAAGAGGCAGGTGTAGCACTTGTTCCACTTGCAAGGCTAAGTGGTAGGAGGGAGATCAGTGAGAAGGGACGAATGGATAAGGGAGTCACATAGGGAGCGATTCCCGTGGAAAGGAGAAAGTGGAGGGAGTGAAACACATGCCAGGTGCTCTGATCCGTTTAGAAATGGTGGATGTTTCGGAGAATTATGTGCTGGATGTGGAGGCTGGTGGGGTGGTAGGTGAGGATGATAGGAACCCTATCCCTGGCCGAGTCAGGAGGATGGGGAGAGAACAGAAGTGAGTTTATTGGGGTCATCTACCTATCAGGTGCTTCTGGTGTGTCCTCCTGAATAATGGTGAGACTCTGCCACGATGAGACCACTATCAGGTTGGAGGAGCAACTTCCACTGATACACAGCTCTCTCCTTCACCATTCCACATTCCCATTTCCCTCTCTCACCTTGTCTCCTCACCTGCTCATCACTTTCCCATGGTGCTGCTACCCCTTCACTTTCTTCCATGGCTTCCTGTCTTCTCCTGTCAGATTTTCTCTTTTTCAGCCCTTTTTCTTTCACCAATTGACTTCCCAGCTCTTTACTTCACCCCTCCCCTCCTTGCAGTTTCACCTACCACCTACTACTCATATTTCTTCCTCCCCTCACCCTACTTTCTTTCTCATCATCTGATCTTCAGTCCTGATGAAGGGTCTCGACCTGAAACGTCGACTGTTTACTCTTTTCCATAGATGCTGCCTGGCCCGCCGAGATGCTCCAGCATTTTCTGTGCATTTTCCAGTACCTGCGGATTTTCTCTTGTTTGTGAAGGAACTTGGTGGGTTGGGGAGAAATTTGAGCAGTATCTTTTGATGGGATGGGAAGGAATTTTTGATATTTCAGGTCAAGGCCCTTGTGTCAAGAGTCTATCCCAACAGCTGAGCCAAACTGTCCTCATAGTCAGGTGTTTCAGCCCTGGCAAACTTCAAACACGATTGCAAGGGGCAGTTGCGTTTTAGTTCCTTTTCTATGTAATGAAAGGAAATTTCCTTTTAATTAGTGTTGTTGATGCATTGTGTGTTATATTTATTGTGGAAACTGATAACAGCAGACAGTGTGATTAATCCAACCTTTTGGAGGCAGATTTTACCCCCTGCTGTTTTCACTAAATTGATTTAATATTTTGTAAAAATTGCAGTTTGCTATTTTAATTGTATTTGTTATGTTCTGTCTTGTAGCCTGCAGGTTCGGGCACTAGACTGGTAAATTGCACAAGTTCAGGCATTAAATGGAATAATTGTGATATTATAATTTGTGAACTAATGGCAGGGAATAATGAACATGGCATAAATTCAGTCATTCTACTCAATGACCCTTGATCCCGCTGTTGCCATGTTGCCTTTGAGGGTATGCAAATCACTTGCCAAATTTCCCATGTTCCAGGGGAGAGCACACTTGATTGACACCAAACTAGTGCTGGATGTCCTTGAATAGTCAAAGATTCTATTTAACTAAGCTTTATTTTAATGTATGAAGTCCATTCTTCATCACTTACACAACATTGAATGGGGAATTTGCTAGGAGGCAGTGAAATTTTAATTTGCTTTAGAAGAGTTCTGTGCTATCCTAACAGAATGGAACCCTGATACCTCTGCTGAAAGTGGCTGATCAGAAAATGACAGTTTTTTAAAGTGATACTTATTTATCATCTGTGGGTAACTTAATTTTAACAAAAAATGAACATTACCAATAATTTTAAGAGCTTAAGTGACACAATTACCATAATGATTAATTCAAACTATGGAAATTCTGGTTTTTGAGAACAAGGTCATCTCCCAAGGCAAAAAAAAAGGAAAATATTCTAACCGTGAGGAAGTCTACAGATGCTGGAAGTCCAAAGCAATGAACACAAAATGCTGGAGGAGCTCAGCAGGTCTGGCGGTATCTGTGGAAAAAAGTAAACAGTCGACCTTCCTCAGTCCTGATGAAGGGTTTCAGCCTGAAACATCAGTAGCTCATAGTCTATACTGAGTGGGAAATAGGTTTTCACTGAAACTGAACTGCATGGTGCACAAAACATAGCACGATTGAATTTCTAGGCAGCACACACACAAAATGCTGGAGTAACTCATCCGGCTAGGCAACATCTATGGAAAAAGGTACAGTTGATGTTACAGGCTGAAACCCTTTGGCAGGACGCCCGTACCTTTTCCCATAGATGCTGCCTGGCCTGCTGAGTTCCGCCAGAGTTTTGTGTGCGTTGCTCGGATTTCTAGCATCTGCAGATTTTCTCTTGTTTGTGAATTTCTAGGCAAAAATGTTTTGATTTGAAGTGCAGTCACAATAATTATAAAGGCAAAAATCATCACTGCACATGAAGTTGAAACAGCGAAGTTCCACAATGAGCTTGTAAGTGACTGATAACTCTGATTTTGCTGGTATTGGTTAACAAATGAGTGCTGGAAAACATCCTGGCACAATTCCCTGTTCTCATCATTGTATCATTTATTGTATGAAACAGGTAGATGGGTCCAAAATTCTATGATTTTATTTGAAAAAAAGAAAGCAGTTCAGCAGTCCATCAAACTATCCACACAAAGTATATATATATATAGCTGGAACTTCTGGACTTGCTGCTGACTATGTTATTTCTTCCAAGCTGACAACTATTGTGTGCAATACTAGCTAAGCTGTGAAAAAAAAACAAGTCTAATTAAATATCAAATGTAAATTCTCAGCTGCTTCATTGTATATTCTAACCTTTACCTATGTAGAATTAAGATTGAAATTGACAGCAAAAAGCAAAGTTGCCAATTTTGCGATAGGTTTGGAAATGTATTGGAATTGGAATATACTTGGTTACATTCTGTGGACCGTTACTAACTGAGCCATATGAAAAGTGCTTCTTTAAAATATATTGCTTTTAATTTATTGTTTTGTTTCAAATGAAAATATTTCATAGTTAACTCATATTGAATTGTATTTTATGCACGTGCAGTTTTGTATATTGGTACATATAATATTTTCCGGAAAGAAACACACGGAAGGAACAAAATGAGTCTTACCTACCTTCTTGATAGAAAATGCAATGCAATGCAGTGGCACAGCAGTGCCTCATAGTTCCAGTTAACACTGATTAAATTCTGACCTCAACCACTGCCTGTGTGCATATTCTCCCCTATGACCATGTGAGTTTCTCTGGCTTCCTCCTACCTCCCAAAGATTTTGCTAGCAGCATAATCATCTACTAAAATTTTCCCTTTATTGCAGATATTGATCCAAGCACTAAGCCGATTTGAAAAGGTTGGGTACGGTTTGAAATGTGGCGGAGGATCCAGGCCCACAGCATATCGATGGAACAGAGAACCAGGAACGACCGGCTGTTTGGACGGTTTAAACGCTGGGCCGGGTGGGTTGAAAAGGCTGGGTGTCGGGACCAGAGGCAACGCTTACTCTGTTCTTCATTCCACTGAGGCTGAGGCAGTGGCCTGCTCAGGGAGGGCAACAACTATACCTGTGCCCAAGAAGAGTAGGGAGATCTGCCTTAGTGATTATCGTCCAGTAGTACTCACATCTACGATGATGATGTGAATAGAGAGGTTGATTATGGCCAGACTTAGCTCATGTCTCAGCGAGGACCTGAACCCACTGCAATTTGCCAATCACCACAATAGGTGTACAGCAGGAGCAGTCGCGTTGGCCTTGGATCACCTGAACAATACAAGAACCTACTTCAGGATGCTGCTTATTGACTATAGCTCAGCATTCAACGCCATCATTCCAGATTGAAGAGCTCCAGAACTTGGGCCTCTGTACCTCCCTCTGCAACTGGATCCTTGACCAGAAGCAGACAATCTGTGCAGGTTGAAAATAACATCTCCACCTCACTGACAATTCAACACTGACACCTCAGGGATATGTGGTTAGCCCACTCCTTTGCTCTCTCTGCACCCATGAGTGTGTGGCTAGGCACAGCTCGAGTGCCATCGATAAGTTTGCTGACAATACAACCATTGTTGGCAGAACTTCAGATGGTGACAAAGAGCGTACAGGAGCGAGATAGATCATCTAGTTGAGTGGTGTCACAGCAACAACCTTGCACTCAACATCAGTAAGAATAAAGAACTGATTGTGGATGTCAGAAAGGGTAACATCAGGGATCAGACACAATTCCTCATAGAGGGATCAGAAGTGGAAAGAGTGAGCAACCTCAAGTTCCTCGCTGTCAATATCTAACCTGGGCCCAACATATTGATGCAGCTACAAAGAAGGCACAACGGTGGCTGTAAGTAGCTTGAGGAGATCTGGCATGCCAACTGAAGCAATGGCAACTTTCTACAGACGCACTGTGGCGAGCATTCTAATTGACTGCATCACCATCTGGTATGGGGGTGGTGTGGGGTGGTTGGTGGGTCATTGAACAAGATCAAAGTAAGCTGCAGAGAGTTGTAAACAGTCAGCTCAGTCCTGGGCACTGGCCTCCGTAGTATCCAGGACATCTTCAAGGGAGAATGCCTCAAAAACGTGGCATCCATCATTAAGGACCCCCATCACACAGCCCTCTTCTCGTTGCTACCATCAGGAAGGAGGTACAGGAGCCTGAAAGCACACACTCAGTGATTCTGGAACAGCTTCTTCCCCTCTGCCATCAGGGAGGAGGTACAGGAGCCTGAAGTCACTCACTCAGCAATTCAGGAACAGCTTCTTCCCCTCTGCCATCAGGGAGGAGGTACAGGAGCCTGAAAGCACACACTCAGTGATTCAGGAACAGCTTCTTCCCCTCTGCCACCCGACCTCCGAATGGACATTGAACCCATGAACACTATCTCACTACTTTTTTTAACTATTTTTACACTACATATTTAATTTAACTATTGAATATATATAGAACCATAGAACATTACAGCACAGAAATATATGTTTATATTCTTTGTTAATAACTGTACTTTGATGAGTGAAAATAATCAAAGGGGAATTAATAGCCATGTGAGAGAGAACAAGTTACAGAAATACAGTGAAAATGATGAGCAGATAAATTAAATGATCCTTTATTGTGTAATAAGTTAGTAAACAAAACCCAGAAACACTATGTTACTGTATCACTTTATAGCATGTTTTCTCTAGAAGATTAATCCTTAGCTTTTTAATTAATAAAGGCCATTGATTTTTTATAGATTGCAAGAACTCTTAAATTTGTCTTTCAATCTTTTGTTTTAACTAGTAAATAGTTAGATTGTTTACTCGTTGACTAAGTGTAACCTGTATTAATCATGCCAGGAGTAAGACTGAGCTGGAAGGGCTGGGTATAGGTCGAACCGAATGACCTGCTGTTTGGCCAGTTTAAGTGCTGGGCCAGACTGAAACTGTCCGGGTGTCAGATCTGAAGGCAAGTGAGTACAGCTCCCTGATCCACGAGGTTTACTCATCTCTGCACTGAACTGAGGCAGTGACCGGCTGTTTGATCGGCTATGACTGGCTTCGTGGCTGTGGACTCACTTTCGTAAATTTCAGTTCTGACTGTTATTGTTTTAACAATTTTGTTTTGTTTTCTCCACATAGCCTACTTGATGGGCTCGTAATGAGCTCTAATGGGTTCTTTTGTTTTGTGTCTACGTGTAGGGAGATGAATTTCGTATACATTCTTTGATAATAAATGTACGTTGGACTTTGAACTTCTATTAAACAGGCTTTTAGCCACTTCAGATATATTCCTCCCAAGCTTATGTGCACCCAGTCAGTGGGAAACTCATTGAGTAACAGATACTAGAACTTGCATCACTCTGCAGGTTTCTGCAAATAAAGCAAAGTGAGGCATCCATGGATGGGTTTAACGAAACCCAATAACACTTTTTATTGAACTCCAAAACCTTCACAACAAAAGCACACTAAAAGCCTCTTATGTAATAACATCATCTCATCCGACTGACCTCTTGAAGCAAAACCCCAACTCAGTGTCGGTAGTTGTGAATTATGTACCTTTCTCCCAATTACGTCCCCCTACACAGGCCCCCCAAAGTTCACTAAAACCGGCAGTGTGAGCCAGTCTGGAACTCGGATGAGCTGCCCCACTTGGGTCCTGTGTCCCATGGGTGGAGGACCTGCAGGCACCACTGACTCATCCAGAAGTGCGTTGACACATTCATGATCATGTTGTGATGCCAGGGGCATGGCAGCAGAATACTCCAAATCTTGCTGGGCCGGTTTAAGGTGATCTACAGAAATACATTCAGGTTTACCCCTCTTATCCATTATAAAAGTTTTTTCTCCCCATTCCAAATCGTAGAATGGGCCATCATTAGGGGGCCTAAGGGGATGTTGGTGTGCATCGTGGTGGACAAAATCAAACAAGGTGGAATATATGTCAACAGGAACCCAAGAGTGTTGTACATCTTGATGGGAGGTAGGTATAGGTGCAAAGGAATTGAATTTATTGAGGATTGTGGAACACTGTTGTGAGGCCAACCAGGCAGTCGTGACATCAGGACTGAAATCACCTGGCACTTTAGCAAACTGAGGAAGAAGGGAAGAGAACCTACAAGGTCCACATTAACATGGTGAAACCATCAGTCAGGGACCTCAAAAGGTGCCAATGCCGCCTGGACATGACAGTTAGTTTTTGCCACACAAGCTGCAGTCCAATCACACACATCCTTTCTGAGGCTGTGCCACACAGACTTTAGAGCAACCAGTTTCCATGAGGGCTTCCAGCCCAGATACGAGAGACTAGGTATGGAGTTCAAAACAGGCTGTCTCCAGTTTATGGGCATGATAGGGCAAGGATGACTAGTTGAGGCATTGCACAGGAGAGAAACCCCATCTTCCTCAGCCAACCACAGGCTCGTAACTGCTGGACCTCTGGGTCAGTAACTTGGTCGGCTGCCATACCAGCATAGTCAACCCCTATGTGTACGGCCTCAATGGCTGGCCGTGAGAGGCAATCGACCACGACATTATTTTTGCCCTTGGTATCTTGCACACTAGCTGTGATCTCAGATTTATAGGCCATTCAGCATTGACAGCTGTTTTGGAAGTATCCTCCGAACAAACAGGCACCCGATGGTAGCCCCTAACTAGATCAACTTTGGAAAAAATTAACTTTCCGTCTAAACATGCCAAAAAGATTTGAATGTGTGGGACCAGGAAATGAACAGAGTTGGTGGCCTCATTAAGGCGTCAATAATCCCCACTTGGACGGCAACCACCATCACACTTAGGGACCACATGGACGGGGGAGGCCCAGGGGCTATTTGATCAGTGTACAATTTTGAAACTTTCCATGTTGGCAGACTCAGCCTTCACTGCTGCCAGCTTTTCTGCATCCAGTCTACCTGGGCATGGAATGGCAGGCCAGCTGCGGCAATGCGATCCTGATGAAGGGTCTCAGCCCGAAACGCCAACAGTGCTTCTCCCTATAGATGCTGCCTGGCCTGCTGCATTCCACCAGCATTTTGTGTGTGTTGCTTGGTGCCCAACCTCATGTCTTGCGACCGCCATGAAGAATTTGGGCTCGTTGAGGTCTGGGAATTCACCCAGCAGTCAAGTAAACTCGCATGCGGTGGTGCAGGGGCTTGACAGAGTCGTTGTAGGCAACTTACTGGGGGAGCAGGGTAACGACCCAAAGTCCTTGATATTCACAAGCCGGCATTTCTTAGGATCAACCAACAGTCCTTGAACTCACAGGAGATATGCACCAAGCAGGTCTAGCCACTTCAGCCAGAAAAAGTCCCATGTGTGTTGTCACACTCTGAAGCACAGTGTTACCCGTCATGTCCCGTAGGTCTCAATCCTGCTTTCATTGGCAGCCTCCAGCGAGGATTCGTCACTCTTTGACTTCTGATGCTGGCAGCAACACACTCACCCATGTCACACAGGAAGCGTCACCCTGGCAGGGTATCTGTGATAAACAGTAGACAACCCTGGCAACTGGAACCCATTGTGTTCACAGACCTCTGACGCCCCAATGCGCTGGCACTGTCAAAGCTCCAAGGAGGTCAGCACTTCCCAGCGTTCCTGCCAGAGCGAACAGGCCTGGCGTCGTCTGTTTCACAGCCACAGGCATCCTCATGGTGGGGCCTTGCTGACTGGCAGAGAAAGGAAGAGGAATAATGCATCACTGCCCAGTTGAGTGCAGACTATCAGCTATTTTAACAAGCTCCTACAGTCCATCACTGGGCATTAGCGAGGGCTATGCAAACTGGATCTGGTATTTCTGCATGGAAGAGTTCTTTAAAAGTAAAACAAGGATGGTGATTTCCCAGCTTGAGGTGCATTGGCTCCAAAGACTTGATATAAGATATCATCACTGTGACTGGTAAGGAGACCAACAGTTTGGTGCCTTCAGACTCCAGTAGTCCAGAAGCCTGTAAAAGGTAAAGTTTTCGGAGATCGGTATTTATCGTGTTAGGCTGGAGTACAGTACAAGCAGACCCACCCCTCTCGCTGCCGTGGAATTACTCAGTGACGCTTCTGCATAGAAATATTGTAGTTCTCAGCAGAAGTTTCTCGCAATGCGAACTGGACCTCTGCTTGTACAAACCCTGTGACAACATTTTGCTCCCAAACCTCCAGCAATTTCAAAGCGACTCCATTGATCAACACGTTCGATAACTCCAGAATCATCCTAGAGCATCGGAGTCACCAGTGTAGGTTTCCACAAATAAAACAAAGTGAGGTGTTTTATGTTTAACTAAACCCATAACGCATTTTACTGAACTCCAAAGGCTGCACAACAAAGCATGCTAAAACTCTTTTCTGTAATAATGTCATCGCATCAGACCAGCCTGTTAGAGGGAAACCCCAGCTCAATGTCGGTGGTTGGGAGTTATGCGTATTTCCCCCAGTTACTTTACCCTACAATTCCACTTCATTGAGTCATTCCATGAAGAGTCTGGTAGCAGAGCCTGATTGTGCTAAGGTTCCTCTACGTTACCCTGAGGAATACTCTCGCCAAGCATTTGAATATGGATTGGAGTGGGAAATGTAACCAATGTTTACATATGATAATTAGTGTTTTTAATTAGACTTTGACAGTAGAGCACAGAAAAAGAAGATTTGGCACATCAAGCATTTTAATTTGTTGTTTAAATTTATTTGTTTAAAGGTTTAAAATAATTTTGGCCTTACTAAGGGTTCAAGTTCAAGTGTAGATGTCATTCAATCATAAATGAATACCCATGACTACAGCCAAACAGAAGTGTTATTCCAGGGCCAAGGTGCAAGGCACAGAACCAACAGTCATACACAGCACAAGACTCATATAGCACATACAATATAGAAAACACATAAGATATCAGTAAAATACAGGCACAGAAAAGAAAAGCCAAGACCCTGAGTCAACTGATGTTGCAGGAGTTTGCAATTGAACACAATATAGCTTGTCCTTTGCCGACCAAACACTGGGAGGGGGCAGCACTTACTTGGATGCTATGCGGACTACAGTCCAGGTGCAAGTCCTATGGACTAGAAAGTTTAAACGATTTCGCATTTACCAGATGGACCAAAGGGCCTATTTCTGTGTTGTACTTTTCTATGACTCTGTAACTCTGTGATAATTAGGCAGAACACATGCAATACAATGCGCACAATCCTCAGTGTTTGGCAAAGAGTAATTTCAGCCATCAATAAAGGATTATTTATTAAGCTTCAACTCGGGTTACTTCAAGACAGTAATTTCATTTTAGGTACTCAAACAACAACAAAAAAGGCATCAATTAAGAATCAGTGCCACTGTGACCCCTTGCTTCAGGTTGCATTCTATTGCTTGCTGGCAGGTATCTGCTCATCTCTCCTATCAAATGTAATACTTACTGTGGTGATTCACTACTAAACTCAATGCTAATCTTGATGTGTTATCTTTAGGCAGCAAATAGAAGGATTCAAATTGATTTCAAGAATTTCATGGGGGAAATTATATAGCTAATAACATTAAAACTTCAGGATCTGCTTGTTTTTTGGCTTTATTTAACTAGATTATTGAAATATATTTATTCCCAAAGAAGCAATGTTGAACTGACAGTGCCAGTTGAGTTATTTTGTATGAGTTTCATGATGATACTTTAGTTGAACAAATGTAAAAACAAGGATTTAAAAGAATTAAATGCGAATCCTTCCATCAAGTACATATTTCCTTGTTCAGAGAAGCATTTGTTGACTGCTTAATGTTGTATTTGAGTAACAAAACCAAATGATGAATAACTAAAATCAGCAATGTATTTTAAGACTCAGTAATTACTTCCAACTCTTGTTGCCTAGACTAGGCAGGATAATTCAAATGCAATAATTGTGATAATTTTAAAATTATTTTATTTAGTTTCATGTTGATATTAAATTAGCAACATTGTTGCTAATGTCAAACTTTCCACTTTCAACATTGGCCAGTCAGATGCAAGTTTATTTTATTGACATGATGAATAGGGCTGAGTAAGAATATGCCATATTGGAATAAATAATTTTAATTGATTGAGAAGTAGCTATTTCTCTACCATATTTCAGGCAATCAATTTCTGACTTCTCAGGATGCATTTTAATATAATAAGTTCAAAACACGACCTTGAAGGAAGCAATGGAGAAAGGCATGGCCAGCAATCCAAGGAGAAAGCTTGGACCACATTCCCAGGTTCAAGCATGCTGTACTAGCCACCACATGTCAGTAGAGTCAAGGTCACCACATTCCTCAATATCATCAATCAGGTGGTCACTACTGTCCTCCTTCACAGTCAGTAATGTGTGCAGATGACCAAGTATCGACCCCAGCATCAGTCAGTAGTACAGACACAAAATCTCAACAGACTGCTCCTGAAGCACCAATGTCTGACGTCAAGGTGGAAGAAAAACAAGAAGAGGAAGAAACTGTGGAACTAAAACAAGGAATTAAACATGACAAGAAGAGCTGCAGGACCAGTGACCAGAGAATCACTATTTGCTTTTCCAAAGCTTATCCATCATAATCAAAACAAGAGTGTAGTAGAGTGCTCTTGATATTTTTGGGTGTGTGCAGCTCCAGAAACCTCCCAGAAGCTTGACACCACCCGCTCAACTCAATTGACAACCAAACCACCACACAAAATATTTCCTCTTTCTGTCATTGGTTTTCTTTCTCCTAACCCAAATGCATTGCAATTATTCTCCCGGCTTCTACTACTACTCATATCAGATCCATGATCCCAGTAGAGAACGCCGGAGAAAGCCACTACTTGCAGGATCCACCAAGTTGTACATCATCCTGTCTTGGAAATGTATCATTGTCACTGTGTCTAAATCTAAATCACACACATCTGCAAGATTCTCTTCTCCAGAAGAATAGTTCCTGATAAAGATGGCATTCTATTCAGGCAAAAAGGATGGCAAACTAATGCTTGATTTGACTGTGTTTGTACATGTTGAAATAGGGTGGACATCTTGCTGTTTTATATGAACTTATCCAGGCTGCCCTTGTAACTCATCCATTGTAACCAAATGCATCAATCAAGCTCCTAGCTGTTAATTGTTATTCAGAAATTTAATAATAGAAGCAGTCAATGCATGAGCATCTTGCAAGAACCAAGAATCTTACTCTGACTAAGAAGCGACCAAACAAGTTGTAATTCCATTAGCGCAAAATATTTCGGAGATAGCAGCCTGACTGCTCCAAGACATAGGATTTCAGTTGCACTGAGCCAACAGCAATGTTGAGTAGAGTACTTTGCAGACCAAAAGAATCAACCAAGCTTTTAGGGAAGACCAATGTGGTCTACAAAATCCAATAAGGATTGTTTTGCAAATGCTAAACTGGGAGAAAACTATCCACAAGGGTTCATAAACACCCATTGGCTGTAAAGCGGCATGACCAGCTCTCCCTAGTCTTTACACGTGAAGATCAAGAGGGGCACACATTCGACTAGGCAACAGTGACAATCATGGCACACTTGACATGCAAGGGAATTCCTAGAAGCATGGTTTTCCATAGACAATTCTGTAAACAGATATGTAGACCTTGATCCTATTGATGAGCTGATGTGGGCAAAATTCCAGACCACAACACACAAAGTTTGCCACACAACCAATGAACCACGAGATTTACTCCCCACATCACAATTGTGTTTCTGAAATGGTGCCCAATCAGCTGTTTGATAAGTATATAAAGACCAAGCATTCAGAGGACACACTACAATTAGCAGCACACTATTGATGTCTCTTCATATGATGACAAAACATTTGCAAGTAAATTGCTAAGATCGGAGAACAACTCAACCCAAGCAACGACATCAATATTTACTGTACTGTAAATATGAGCCAGTTAAATAGTCAGATTGAATCAAGAACATTATGTATTTGGTAAAACTTTACAAATGGTAAGAAGGCAGGTAATTGAGTAGGCTGATTCTCTAAGTAAACTACTGAGCTACCTAAGACCTAGCCCATACAAACTCCATCAGGACTGCAGCCTGAAGATTTTAATATTAATTAATTTGATTAGGTTCTGGTCATACATGCAAGGATGCAATAAGATCCTATGCTCACATGATGTAGACAGTGTACATGGAAATAATAAATACAACAATAAATGCAGTGACAATTACAAAAGAAAATGGTGCAAAGATAGATTGCACTGCAAACCGACATAGTATGAAAATAAATTGTAAAATGACACTTTACTGGGAGAGGGAGAATGAAATTTTTGAGAATGGTGTAGGGAGGAGATGTGAAAGGAGTGATTAGTTCAAAATTTGATAGCAATGGGAAAAAAGCTGTTGAATCTGGTCATCCAGGTTTTCAAGTTCCTGTCTGTTCCCTCAGAAAGTAAAAGAGGGTAAAAGGCCACTGACAAAGCTACTAGACATTCTAAAGCAATGTACCATGAGAGTAGACTGGATAGAAGAAAGTGACGAGTCTGTGATGGACTGGGCAGTGTTTACCTTTCTCTGCAGGTTCCATAAGGCAAGAGCAGAGTAGCTTCCATACCAAACCGAGATGCAACCTGTTGGGCTATATTCTATAGACCCTATATAAAAGTTTGTGAGAATTTTCATGGACATGCTAAATCTACTCAGGTGCCTAGGGTAGTAGATGCATTAATGTGCCTCCTCAGTATGGAGGAACCGGATTAGGTTGCTGGTGCTTTGCACGCCTAGGAACATGAAACTGCAAAACATCTCTACAGCAGCACTTCTATCATTTATGTCTGGAGAAATACTGTAGACAGCTTCTTAATACGGGTCCAGGTGGACTCTCTCATTGAACCCAGTTGGTATTTTTCTGGTTTGAATCTCCTTGTTTCATGTTTTGTGAGTGAGGACACCCATTGGAAGGAACCTTGTGACAAAGAAAAGGAAGGAGAAAATCAAAACATATTATTAAAACTCCTCTTCCTGAACTATGGAAAATCTGAGAAGAATGGGCCAAATTAAATTTCCAGTATTTTGTTCTTTCCAGTTTTATTTTGATTATATTTTATATCACTGCTTCAAAGAATTGGCACTCATCGAACCCAGTTGCTCCAGATTTCCAGTCATCTTACTTTTTAAGTGTTCAGCCTTTGACAGCTAGCTTATTAATTTTTCTCACCAAAAGATAGCTTAAAAAGAAAGGCACTTTATGAATTGCCCAATAATTGTTCAAAGCTCAAAAATCATTAGAATGTAGAATTACCCCAATGCAACAGTTGGACAGTCCTTTGCAGTCTCACAGCTATTGATATGGCTTAGCCATGTAAATGAATAAAGCTCTTGCAAAATGGCATTGACAATTTCCTGTGGCTCTATTGAACAGAAGCCCATTGTTGCCAATCCAGCAAGGAAGAAAAGAATGCACCAGAAAATGATTGTGTAGAGTACACCATAGCCAGCTGCTTTCACTGGGTGCATTAAAAAAATGTGTACAAACATTGAAGCTGTTAAAATTATAATGGAATGGAAAAATGTATTTATGCATTAACCCCACATACGTTGATTCCTTAGCACCTAAAGTCTACCAGTCTCTTGGGCTTCATTATGATGCAACTACGAGAGCTCAGAACTACCAGCTCAAAGCTCTAGTGACCCAGGTTCAATTTTGACCTTCAGTGGTCTCTGCATGGGCTCGGCATGTTTTTCCTTCAACTGTGTGGGTTTCCCTCGGTGCTCTGGTTTCCTCCCATATCCAAATATATGCGTGTTAGTAGGTTAATTACCACTGTTAGTTACCTCTGGTGTGTAGATAAGTGGTGGAATTTTGGACGGGGTGAGAAAGATTGTAGGGGGAATAAAATGGAATTAGATTAGGAATAATTAGAAGCTTGATGGTCAATGTGGTAATAGCGGACCAAAGACCTATTTCTGCGTGGTATGACTGTATGATTTGTGACATTTTCTTGAATGTCTTTTTGACCAGAAAACTCCAAAAATTACTATTTTTTTGATAAAGAAATTCTTTTCCATCTCTGACCTATATGTCTACCCAACCTTATTTTGGTTCCATGACCTCTGGTTTCCGATACCCCAGCCAGGAGCAACAACCATCGACACCTTCCTAATCCCATAAGGATTTTGTACATTTCAGTGAGATAAACTCTCAGCTTTATACAACAAATCCAACGTTCTTAGAATCAACGGATGAACTGTCACTGTACTGTCTGATTTGCAATTTGATCCTTCTTTTGAGTAAGGAGTGCAGACCCTACCTAATGCTTTGTAACAAAGCTGTGTCCATGAACTGCCAAACATCTACAATGATACAGTAAATGCAGGGTTGAATTGAGCTGACCAGTTGGCAGTGGTTTCAAAGAGTGTTGCTCGTTATCCACTTTTCCTACCTCAGGAGTTGCGGATTTCCACACTTGTGTTGTCAAACTTGTGAAGATAAAACCTTCTGAAGTTCAGATCCGGCCACATTTATTTCAGTAACTGGAGTTCCCATGAAGCTCAGCAAAAGAGCAAAAAAATCCATGAAGAGAAGGTCCAGATGTTCACTACTGTCCTGCTTTCAGCTTCCTGCGGGGAGAACTGACCTGATAAATGGGATGGTTAAATGATAATTTTATTTTAATATTAGCAGAGCTTTATCTCTGGCATCCAAACGTTTAGTATTGGCTGATGGAGGATGTAGAAGACAAGTATGATCAGTTTCCCTAGCCCAG
Organism: Hypanus sabinus; assembly: GCF_030144855.1. Lineage (NCBI taxonomy): Eukaryota > Metazoa > Chordata > Chondrichthyes > Myliobatiformes > Dasyatidae > Hypanus > Hypanus sabinus. The sequence continues at coordinate 15,359,335 of NC_082720.1, forward strand.
AAAGATCCAAAATAGTCATTTTTCTTCAAGATTTCTTCATGTCACTTCCAGAACACAAGTGTAAAGGAGATAAAAATAATTGTTACTCCAGATCCAGTGCAGCACAAACAAAACCTTAACAAGCTTAAGAACAATATAATAAAAAACACAATAAATATAAATACATAAGATAGCTTATATACTTAGATTGATTGTATGTCCTTAAAATGACACTAGGCACAGGAGTGTCTATATATAAGGTATCTCTGACAGGAAATGATAAAGTAATGGTGATAGGGGTTATAAAGTAATGGTGATAGGGGTTGTGGAGGTGTGGATTGGTGGTTGGAGGTGATGATCAGCCTTACTGCCTGGGGAAAGTAACTGTTTTTGCATCTGGTGGTCCTAGCATTGTAGTCTCCTCCCTGAAGAGAGTGGGACAAGCAGTCCATGAGCAGAGTAGGTAGGATCCTTTATGATGTCACTGGCCCTTTTCTGGAAACTTTCAGGCTTTATGTCCTTGATAGCAGGTAGGCTGTGCTGGCAACATATTGGACAGTTTTGACTACCTGTTGTTGAGTTTTCCTGTTTGCCGCAATGCAGTTTCTGTATCAGTTGTAAACTCAGTCAGCTAGTCTCCCAAGCATCTAGGACATCTTCAAGGTGTGATTCCTCAAGAAAGTGGCATTTATCATTACGGGCCCACATTACCCAGGACATGCCCTCTACTACCATCACAGAGGAGGTACACTCAATGATTCAGGAACAACTTCTTCTCCTCTGCATTCAGATATCTGAATGGGCATCAAACTCATTAATGCTACCTCACTACTTTTTTTCCTCTTTTTGCACCACTTATTTAATTTAACTTTTTAAAATATTGCATATACTTCTTACTTTAATTTACAGCTTTTATTATTAGGTATTGCAATGTACTGTTGCAGTCAACAACAGATGTCTCAGTGATGTTAAGCTTGATCCTGATGCAGTGATGCAGAATGTTAGGATGCCGTCTACTGCTCATCCATAGGACATGATTATGGATGTACATAGTCCTGATCTCTTCAGTTTCCTCAGAAAGCAGAGGTGTTGCTGAGCTTTTCTGAACGTGTGATATGTGCTCTGGGACAATGAGAGGTTGTGCAGGATGTGCTCTCCCAGGAGTTTGAAACCGCTCGCAGTTTCCACTGATGTGTCCCCATTATAGAGAGGGGTCTGAGTCCTGAATTCAATACCATCTCCTTTGTTTTGCTGACATCGAGGAAGAGGTTATTTGCCTGGCAAGCAGGCCTCGAGCTTTTCCACCTCCTTTCCATGGGTCACCTCATCATTATTGGCTATGTCGTGTCATTGGCGAACTTGACAATGTGGTTACTTGGGTGTTGGTCCATGCAGTGATGTGCGAGCAGAGTGTATAGCAATGGGCTCAGCGCACAGCCTGGGGGGGAGCACTCGTGTTGAGGATGATGGGGAGAGAGCAGCGGTTATGCATCCTGCCTACCTGCTCTGTTGGTGAGGAAGTACAACACTCAGTTGTACAGTGGTGCATTTAGACCAAGGAGTGGAATCTGCTCACCAACATCTATGGGACATCGTGCTGAAAAGCAAACTGAAAATCCAGAAGCAGCGTTCTGACAGGTGAGCTTGCCTGATTGTGTTCTGGGATGAGGAGAGGTTGTTTGAGATGTGCACTTGCAATTACTCGAGTTTCCACAGCTGTACTGTTCACCAGTAGTGTTCTTCAGCAATATTTTTCATCCCCGCTATGGCAAGCTAGTGATCTCTGTCATCTGGAAACACAAGGGAATTTGGGAATGCTGCTAATGCAGAACTCCCCTCCAAGTCAAGTACAGCCATCACTTCTTTTCCATCACTTTGGGAATAAATGTTGAAACTTTCAAATAAACTGCACTTTCAGAAGGGCTGTAATGGTTCAAAAAGATGGTTGTCAACAACATCTCAAAGGAAATGAAGAAGCAATAAATCTTGCCTATGCTCATGATATTTGCATTTCAAATGAGAACAGCGAAACACAGAAGCAAAAATATAGGAAATGTAGGTAGTTACCTTTGTTTTCCCAACTAATTGAGAGCCGTTGTTGCCTAAAGAAGTAATACATAATACATTTGATTAGCTCCCACATGACTTTGTGTTTGATAGGTCATGTCTAATCAATCCTATAGAGTTTTTCGAGGAAGTTACCAGGAAGGTTAATGAAGAGAAGGCAGTGGGTGTCTCCGTGGGCTTTAGCAAGGCATTTGACAAAGTCACACTTGGGAGTTGGTCAAGATAATTCAGTCATTTGGCAGTCAAGGTGAGGTAGTAAATTGGATCAGACATTGGCTTTGTGGGAGAATCCAGAGTGGTAATAGATGGTTGCCTTTCTAACTGGAGGCCTGTGACTAGTGGAGTGCCATAGGGTTGGTGTTGTTTGTCACTTATAAGACCATAAGACATAGGAGCAGAAATAGCCATTCAGCTCATCAAAATGGTTCTTCCATTCTATCATAGCTGATTTATTATCCCCTCAAGCCTTCTCCACATAACCTTTGGCACCCTTACTAATCAAGAACCTATCAACTTCCATTGTAATGGTTTGGCCTCCATAGCCACCTGTGACAATGAATTACACAGACTCTTCACCCTTTGACTAAGGAAATTCCTCCTCATCTCTGTTCTAAAGAGACATGCATGTATTCTGAGATTGGTCCCAGACAACCCCTCTCCACATCCATCATCTATGAGATACCCCACTCATTCTTTTGAACTCCAGTGAATACAGGCCCGAAGTCACCAAATGTTCCTCACACCTGGGATTATCCTTTCATTCCTGGGTTCATTCGCTTGACACTCCTCTGGCCCTCTCCAATACCAGCACATCCTTTCTTTCATAAGAGGCCCAAAACTGTTCACTATATTTCAAGTGTGCGCTGACCAATACCGTATAAAGCATTAGAATTACACCCTAATTGAAGTAAGGGGAATTATGAGGCTATCAGGCAGTAAACTGGAAGCTTAAATTGGAAACAGATGTTCTCAGTGAAAAGTACAGAAGAAATGTAGCAGATATTCAGCGGATATTTGTGTGGAGTTCTGCATAGGTACATTCCAATGAGACAGGGAAGTTATGGTAGGGTACAGGAACCGTGGTGTACAAAGGCTGTAATAAATCTAGTCAAGAGGAACATAAAAGCTTACAAAAGGTTCAGAGAGCTAGGTAATGTTAGAGATCTAGAAGATTATAAGGCTAATAGGAAGGAGTTTAAGAATGAAATTAGGAGAGCCAGAAGGGGCTTGAGAAGCCCTTGGCAGGCAGGATTAAGGAAAACCCCAAGGCATTCTACAAGTATGTGAAGAGCAAGAGGATAAGAGGTGAAAGAATAGGATCTATCAAGTGTGACAGTGAGAAAGTGTGTATGGAACCAAAGGAAATAGCAGACGTAATTAATGAATACTTTACCAGTATTCTCTATGGAAAAGGATATTAGTGATTGCAGTGATGACTTACAACAGACTGAAAAGCTTGAGCATGTAAATATTAAGAAAGAGGACATACTGAAGCTTTTAGAAAGCATCAAGTTGGATAAGTTGCCGGGTCCAGATGAGATGTACCCCAGGCTACTGTGGGAGGCGAGGGAGGAGATTGCTGAGCCTCTGGTGATGATCTTTGCATCATTAATAGGGACGGGAGAGGATCCAGAGGATTGAAGGGTTGTGAATGTTATTCCTTTATTCAAGAAAGTGAGTAGAGATTGAGCAGGAAGTTATAGACCAGTGAGTCTTACCTCAGTGGTTGGTAAGTTAATGGAGAAGACCCTGCGATCTTCTAGGGCATTCAGAAGTGCTGTAGAACCAAGGCATCTTGGAAAACAGGTCCATTATTTACTGAAAGTGTTGTCATGGGAAGATAGGGTCATTAAGAAAGCTTTTGGCACTTTGGCCTTCATAAGTCAAAACATTGAGAACAGGGAAGGGGATGTTATGTTGAAGTCGTATAACATGTTGGTGAGTCTTAATTTGGAGTATTGTGTGCGGTTTTGGTCACCTGCTTACAGGAAAGATGTGAATAAAGATTGAAAGAATACAGAGAAAATTTACAAGGATGTTGCCAGAACTAGAAGACCAGAGTTATACAGAAAGATTGAATAGGTTAGGACTATATTCCTTGGAATGTAGATTGAGAGGAAATTTAATAGAGCTTTTCAAAATTATGAGGGGTATAGATAGGGTAACTGCAAGCAGGCTTTTTCCACTGAGGTTGGGAGGGACTACAACCAGAGGTCATGGGTTCAGGGGAACATGAGGGGGAAACTTCTTCACTCAGAATGTTGTGAGAGTGTGGAATGAGTGCTGGCACAAGTGGTGCATGTGAGCTCAATTTCAATGCTTAAGCGAAGTTTGGATAGGTACAGTACATGGAAGGTAGACATGTGGAAGGCAATGGTCCAGGTACAGGTTGATGGGAGTAGGCAGTTTAAATGTTTTGACAGACTAGAGGCACCAAAGGGCTTGTTTCTCTGCTGTAATTTCCTGTGACTCTAAAAATCTATATCCTGGTAAGCTGGTCCAGAAAGTTAAGGCATAACTGGATCCAAAACTGCCTCGATGATAAAGGAGGGATCATTTCTGTTTGGAAGTCTGTGACTAGTGATATATCACAGGGATCAGTGCTGGGATCTTTGATATTTGTGATGTACATATATTAACAGTTTGATGTGAATGTCAGTGGTGCAGTTAGCATGTTTCCAGCTAACACAAAAAACTGACTATCCTGTTATCGCTTTAGACAAGATGAAAAGCTGGGTGAAGGATTGGCAAATGGAATTTAATCCTGATAACTGCAAGGCAATGTACTTTGGGTGATCAAATACTGGTAGAGCTCATGCAGTTAACTGTGGGGCACTAAGGAGAATTAAAGAAGAGTGAGCGAATGGTCCCTGTAGGTGGTAGCACATGTAGATACAGTGGTGAAGAAGGCAGATGGCACGCTTGCTTTTTTAGGTCAAGGCATAGAACAGAGAAGTATTTTGTTTATTTCAAATTTCAGAGTAGATTTATCCTCAAGATTGTATACATCATACAAGCTTGAGATTTGTCTCCTGACAGGCAGCCATAAAACAAAAAAACAAAAAGAACGCATAACAAAATAAGACCAACGAACACCCAATGTGCAGAGACAGGGAAGAAAACAAATTGTGCAAATGTAGTACTCCTGAAGAAGGGAGACAAGTGAAACATAAAAGTTGTAATGTTCATGCATCAGTAATTTCATGGTGAATGTATATGGCGTGTATTGCCTCACCCCAAGCATTCTGACTGGCCTGAGCAACCAGTCGATGGCGGATTCACTGCTCAATACTATAAGAGAGTACCTTGTACACAGATTCTCAGAATCTTCAACTAAACACATTTTCATGTTTTTGAAGGGTTATCCCTTTGTTTCTTAACATGAAATAATATTTACATTAAATAAATTAACTCCTTTTACAAATTATTTGAACAATTTCTTATAACTAAACTGAACAGATTTCAACCTTATCATACAAACAATTAAAGTAAGAAAACAGTAAAAGTGCAAGTGAGTCCACAGAAATGAAGCCTGGGGCAGCCGGAGCAGGCCACAGCCTCAGTTGGGCACATAGCAGAGTAAACGTCATGGAGCCTGAAGACATGAAGCCTGGGGCGGCCGGAGTAGGCCCAGGGCCTCAATTCAGCACAAAGCAGCGTAAATGTTACAGAGCCTGAAGACATGAAGCCTGAAGCAGCTGAAACCGGCCCACGGCAACAGTTCAGCATAGCAGAGTAAATGCCATGGAGCCTGAAGACATGAAGCCTGAAGCCTGAAGAGCAAGCCATAGTCTCTGCCTCAGCGTAGTGAAGAGCAGAATAAGTGTTGTTGTGGAGGAGTAAGAAGAACCAGTCCAAGCTTTGCCTCTGGTACCGGCACTCTGCCTTTTCAATCCATCTGCCCAAGCATATAAATTGTCCAAACATTGGGACATTCCTCGCTCTAAGACTCAGGTCCTGTCATATCAATACATGGTGGGCCTGGACCCTGAGCCGCGTTTCAGCCGACCTTACCAAATCGGCCCAGTGCTTAGATCGATCAAAACTCGCTTTAGGTTTAGGTGGACAGGCCCCTAATCAGCCTCTCCTATGCTCCATCTTTGCTCCACTCCACATGTCCTGACTTCACCTCAAATTTGCCTGGACCTCACTTAGACTTCACCTTGAAAATGCTTCGATCGCACCTACACACTTCGACCCTTGACTCAGCCTTACCTTCTCTCACCTGTTCATTGTTTGGAGTGATTGATTGCCACAGAAAAAGTGATACTAATAAAGTATTTAGTTGTATTCCTTGTGTTGTTAACTGTCAGTAGGTTGTCACTCACCCTCAGCAGTGGCATCTTAAACCAGAAGTTCTATAATGTTAGTTTGGAAACCGACAAAATGCAGGTTAGACGCATTTTGTGTATAGAGTGCCTTTGTATTTACCACACTAAGGGAAAGATGTGCTTATGCTTGAGGAGATTTCATGTTGCCAGGATTAAAGGATTTGAATTATAAGGAGAGATTGGATAGGATGGGCTTGTTTTCCCTGGAGCAAAGAAGGCTAATCTGGTCTGGATAGAGGCATATAAAATCATGAGAGACATTGATTGGATAGATAATATGAATCCTTGGGTAGAGGTGTCAAAACACAATAATTTAGAATTAAAATAAGAGGAAGGAACATTTAAGAAGATTTAAGGGGAAAATTTTTGTACAATGACCATGGTTTTTATCTTGAAACAGCTGCCTAAGGAAGTGTTGAAATCAGAAATAATCACTATGTTTCAAGAGACATTCAGACATGCGCTTCTCTGGGTACAGTGAGTGCAAGGCATAGTAGACTATGGACATAATGTGCTAACGTGGTTGGGTGAAAAGTCGAATTCGGCATGGACACAAAAGGCCGAAAGGCCCTTTTCTGTGCTGTAAATTTCAAAGACTCCAGGTTAGTCTTTGGGTACTAAATACTATCATCTTTTTGATAATGTATCTTTCCCAAAATGAAAATATCTCAAACAAAAGATCAAGAAATATTAAGTTCAATTGATATTCTGCATAGATTGACTTTCTGCTGTTGTTTGTATTACTTTGTGACATGTTGCACTCTAAACCACTCCTCTGTAAGCCTTCAAGGAGATACTCAATATTAAAATGGTTCTTTTGAGTGACAAGAACAAACTCATAAACAAGCTTCTCAGAATGAAGACTCAATGCTTCAGAAACATGGGGATGGTGATTATTCTAAAAGTAATGAAGTTGCCTTCCCCATCTAGGAACCATCATGAGATCATCGGCCACAAGCGTGCTGTGCAAACAGAATGGTGTCAAGCCAGCCATCCTTCAATCTCCTCAATCTACTCCCAACCTAAGCTGATTGCATCATAGAATTTTACATTTGGGATACATAATGCATCTTCTATATCATTAGAAAAATGCATGATGTTGCATTTTTTTAAAATACAAGATATATAATTTCTGCATTTTTGCAGCAAATTATATGATGACATAAGCTGCATCATGGAAAAGGGATGACTATACACATTTTTTTAACAATAAAGTAACACATATTTTCTCCTGAACAGACTGTAGTACATGACAAATAACAACAGGAAATTGTATATTTTTCATAAAGATATATTTGTTTTTTTATTATATTTTGCACAAGTTGTGCAAATATAATCACCAGTTTTCCTGTGCGTAATATTGTCTTTCATTGATGTGAAAGCAATCTCAGGACAGGATTGCTACCAGTGCCACGTACAGGCGGGTTTAATCAACACGTGGCCGAAGACATGGTGCAGGAGCGAGGGCTTCAGATTTATAGATAATTGGGCAGTTTTCCAGGGAAGGTGGGACCTGTTCCAGAGGGACGGTTTACATCTGAACTGGAGGGGGACAAATATTCTTACAGGTAGGTTTGCTAGAGAGGCTACAGTAGATTTAAGCATGATACGGGGGGGGGGGGTGGGTAGGGGAACCAGAGTGTAGGAACAGATGTATACACCATTGTTGTTTACACCATTAGAGATAACAGAGAGGAAGAGTTGGAGAATTTCTTAAATGCATTTATTTTAATGCTAGGAGCATTGTAAGAAAGGTGGATGAGCTTAGAGCATGGATTGATACCTGGAAATATGATATTGTAGCTAGTAGTGAAACATGGTTGCAGGAGGGGTGTGATTGGCAACTAAATATTCCTGGATTTCGTTGCTTCAGGTGTGATAGAATCGGAGGGGCAATAGGTGGTGGTGTTGCATTGCTTGTCAGAAAATACTAGAGTGGTGGTCTGGCAAGATAGATTAGAGGGCTCTTCTAGGGAATTGGGTGGAATTGAGGAATGGGAAAGGTGTAGTGACACTTATAGGGGTGCATTATAGACCACCTAATGGGGAGCGAGAATTGGAGGAGCAAATTCACAAGGAGATAGCAGATATTTGTAGTAAGCACAGGGTTCTGATTGTGGGAGATTTTAATTTTCCATACATAGACTGGGAAGCCCATACTGTAAAAGGGCTGGATGGTTTGGAGTTTGTAAAATGTGTGCAGGATTGTTTTTTACAGCAATACACAGAGGTACCAACTAGAGAAGGGGCAGTGTTGGATCTCCTGTTAGGGAATGAGATAGGTCAGGTGACAGAGGTATGTGTTGGGAAGCACTTCGGGTCCAGTGGTCACAATGCCATTAGTTTCAATATAATTATGGAGAAGGATAGGACTCGACCCAGGGTTGAGATTTTTGATTGGCTAACTTTGAGGAGATGTGAAAGGATTTAGAAGGAGTGGATTGGGACAATTTGTTTTATGGGAAGGATGTAATAAAGAAATGGAGGTCATTTAAAGGTGAAATTTTGAGGGTACAGAGTCTTTATGTTCCTGTTAGGTTGAAAGGAAAGGTTAAAAGTTTGAGAGAGCCATGGTTTTTAAGGGATATTAGAAACTTGGTTCGGAAAAAGAGAAATATCTGCAATAAATATAGGCAGCATTGAGCAAATGAGGTGCTTGAGGAATATAAAGAATGTAAAAAGAATCTTAAAGAAAGAAATTAGAAAAGCTAAAAGAAGATACGAGGTTGCTTCGGCAAGTAAGGTGAAAATAAATCCAAAGGATTTCTACAGTTATATTCATAGCAAAAGGATAGTGAGGAATAAAATTGGTCCCTTAGAGAATCACAGTGGACAGCTATGTGTGGAGCCAAAAGAGATGAGAGCGATTTTGAATGATTTCTTTTCTTCGGTATTCACTAAGGAGAAGGATATTGAATTGTGTAAGGTAAGGGAAACAAGTAGGGAAGTTATGGAAACTATGATGATTAAAGATGATAAGGAAGTACTGGCGCTTTTAAGGGAATATAAAAGTGGATAAATCTCTGGATGCTGACAGGATATTCCCTAGGACCTTGAGGGAAGTTAGTGTGGAAATAGCAGAGGCTCTGACAGAAATATTTCAAATGTCATTAGAAATGGGGACAGTGCCGGAGGATTGGCATATTGTTCATGTTGTTCCATTTTTTAAACAGGGTTCTAAAAGTAAACCTAGCAGGATTCTCCATTAGGCGCTCATGGAGTGAGATTGAATTTGGCTTCTCTCCATTACCGTTATTTTTTTTAACCCATGATCACCCTTATTTAACCTATTTTTATCTACACTAGAAGACTTTTATTTTTGAACTTTTTCCTGAGCTTTGATGGTGAATTTTTGAAGAAATGAGCACAGAAATGAGTATGATGAGCTTAAGGTCTAAAGGGACAGATTTAAAAAACGGGAAAGATGCCAACTGGAATGGTAATAAGAAAAGAGGTTAACCTAAGCAAACTGTATTAACTTATGAGACAATGTTGAATCTTTTAAATGCACAATCTATTGAACTCGCCAAAATATTAAAGATTTTAAGGTACTCCAGGACTCTTTGACTGCACTTGATCACGACGTTAAACAACAACAATCCAAAATTACAGAACGGAAGAAAGATCAGAAAATTGATCGTTTGGAACAAACTCTGTCTTTGTTAGTTAAGTAGTTGGAGAGTTGTAAATCCAAGATCATCGATCTCAAAAATTGATACGGAAGACAGAATCTATGTATAATCGGTCTCCCCGAAGATTTCGAGAAAGTGGACCCTTTAAAGTTCTTTTCTCAACTTTTAAAGCATGCGTTTACCTCTGAATTTCCAAACAAACCCCATTACTCGACCGGACCCCTCGATCTTGCCCCCAATATCCAAACCTGGGGGCCAAACCTCGAGCAGTGATTGTCTGGTTCCATTATGTGCATTTTAAAGAACATCTTATCCGCATTGCTCTTCGGCAAGGCTTAATTAAATTTCAAAATTATGAATTCCGTCTCGTGGAGGATTATAGCCTAGAAGAGATGAAGGTACAATTGGCTTTTAAGTCTTTGATGTCGGAATGTTATGAAAAAAGTCTCAAACCAGTGTTACTTTATCCTGCACGTCTCAGAATTTCTACTTCAGATCCTTCAGAAGGAAGGATTCAAAGGGGGGAAAGGGGCCTCAGTGGTTTACAAAGGAAGTCAGAGACTGCATAGCATTAAAAAAAAGGAAACAAGACAGAGCTAAGGTGAGTGGGAGGACAGATGATTGGGAAGTTTTTAAGGAACAACAGAACTTAACTAAAAAGACAATATGGGGAGAAAAAAGGAGGTACAAATGCAAGCTAGCCAGGAATATAAAGGAAGATAGCAAAAGCTTTTTTAGGTATGTGAAGAGAAAGAAGATAGTTAAGAACAATGTTGGGCCCTTGAAGAATGAATTGGGTGAAATTGTTATGGGAAACAGAGAAATGTCTGAAGAATTTAATGAGTACTTTAGATCTGTTTTCACTAAGGAAGACACAAGCAATCTCCCAGATTTTTGGATGCGCCAAGGACATAGGGTAACAGAGGAAATGAAACAGATTGACATTACTTTATGAAGTTTGTGATAATATAATCCTTTTTTCTGGATTTTGGATGGTCTTTTTAACAGATTTTTGGAGTTGCCTTCTGGAGAAATGGGGGTAGAATTAGTGTTATTTCTCTTTCTGGCCTTCTTCAGGCTCAGTCTTGGGTCTTTGCAGGTGGAGGGTGGGGAGTCTTTCTATATTTTAGTTTTCTTATTTGGCTGACTTAGAACTACAAACATGTCTGCAGTGTCGTCACCTCCGGTTCCTCCCTGAGCTTTTGTTCCTCTTCTGGGTTCATGAGATCATATTATGGTTAAGTCTTTACATACCAGAGGGTTGATTCTATGAAATTATGGCTCAGATTATTAATTTTTTCTCTTGCAATACAAATGGTTTAAACCATCTGATTAAACAGAAGAAGACTTTTAAAGTATTCCAAAGACTGAATGCTCATAATATTTTTGAACAAGAAACTCATATGAGGAAAGAGGATAATCAGTGTTTTTTTAGGTTTTGGAAGGGTTATCAGTTTAACTCAAATTTGCAGGCTAAAATGAGAGGTGTATCAATTTTTATTGATCCCTCAATTACATTTGTTCATCATGATACTGTTTCTGATCCGAATGGCAGATTTTTGTTTATTACTGGGTTACTTTGTTATAAAAAAGTGGTTATGGTTAATGCTTACTCTCCAAATGTGAATTATCCTGAATTTTTAAATAATTTGTTTACTGTTTTCCTTGATCTAAATGAATATATGCTGATAATGGGTGGTGATTTTAATTGTTGTTTGAATCCTTCGATGGATATATCTATATCTACTCATGCCTTACCAAACAAGTCGGCTACTCTTATCAATTCCTTCATGAATGATTCTGGAATTTTGGATATTTGGAGATTTCTATGCCCCAAGGATAAAGTGTTTTCAGTTTTTTCACACATTTATCATTCTTACTCTAGAATTGATTACTTTTTTATTGACTCTCGTCTCATTCCATCTGTGATTGACAGTAACTATGACATTTTTGCCATTTCTGATCATGCTCCAATGAAACTTTCTATCAAATTAATGGATACAGCTCCTAGTATTAGACAATGGTGATTTAATTCTAATCTGCTTCAAGGTTTGGATTTTGTTAAGTTTATGAAGGAACAGATTGATTTCTTCATTTCAACTAATTTTACAGAAGAAATTTCCAATGGGACACTTTGGGACACTTTTAAGGTATATATCCGTGGTCAGGTTATTTCCTTTTCTGTTGGTATGATGAAACGTATTAATAATGAAACATTATTATTGGTTAATAAGATCAAAGAAATTGATAAGAAATATTCCATTGCTCCTAGCAAGGAGTTTTATAAACAGAGAGTCGGGCTTCAAATGGAATATAATTTATTACTTACATCCTCGATTGAAAATCAATTAATGAAAAGCAGAAGTGTGTTTTAGATACATAGTGATAAATCACATAAATTATTAGCTAATCAATTGAAAACTGCCTGTTTAATGTCAAATCATTAAGATTCATAAACAAGATGATAATTTCCCTTGATTCTAACCTCATGTATGAATTTTCAAGGAAATTGAATTTCCGAAACAATCACTTGAAGAACGTTTAATATTAGAGACTCCCATTACAGATGAAGAAATAAAAAGTGTTATTCTTTCAATGAATTCTGGTAAAGCACCAGGTCCAGACAGTTATACAGTATTTTTTTTTAAGTGTTTCTCTTCCATTCTCTCTCCTTGGCTAGGTAGAGTTTTAAAAGCAATTAGACCAGGTAATTTACCACAATCATTTTATAGGGCTTCTATTTCCTTAATTTTAAAAAAGAATAAAGATCCTACTGATTGTCCATCATATCGACCGATATCTTTGTTGAATGTAGTTTCTAAGATTTTTTCTAAAATTTTGGCAATTAGGTTGGAGAAGACTACCGTGAATTATATCTGTGGATCAAACTGGATTTATTAAAAACTGATACTCTTCTTTTAACATTAGGAGATTAATGAATATTGTTTACATTCCCTCATGTAGTACTCCAGAATGTGTCATTTCATTAGAAGCTGAGAAAGCATTTGACAGAGTTGAATGACAATATTTATTTACTGTATTTGAGAAATTTAATTTTAGTTTGACATTTATATCTTGGATTAAATTGGTATATAATACCCCAGTAGCTTTGGTTAACACTAATAATCAAAGATCTCCCTTTTTTCACATATTTCAGGGCAGCAGGCAAGGTTGTCTATTTGATATTGCTCTGGAACCTTTAGCAATTGCTATTCGAGAATCACATAATATTTTTGGCATTACCCACGGGAATGAGATACATAAACTATCATTATATGCAGATGAGTTATTCTTGTATATTTCTAATCCTGAGGAATCCATTCCCGCAGTTTTATCTTTGTTGGCTCAGTTTAGTAATTTTTTCAGGTTACAAATTGATCCTTAGTAAGAGTGAACTGTTTCTTCTAAATATGTAGGTTCCAATTTATGGATGTTTACCCTTTAAATTGGTTACCGACTATTTTATATATCTAGGGGTTAAAATTACAAAAAGCATAAGGATTTATTTAAGGCTAACTTTTTACCTTTAATTGATCAGATTAAACATTTATTTACCAATTGGTCACCAATGTCTTTGCCATTGATAGGTCAGATCAATGCTATCAAGATGATTATATTGCCTAAATTTTTATATTTATTTCAAGCGGTACCTATTTTTATTCTGAAATCTTTTTTTGATAGTGTTGATTCTAAAATTTCTTCTTATATTTGGCAGAATAAAAATCCAAGGCTAGGCAAAAGATACTTACAGAAGTCTAAAAAGGAGGGTGGTCTGGCACTGGGGAAGTTTAGATTTTATTATTGGGCAATTAATATCCGCTATTTGAAATTTTGGCTAAGGGACTTGGGTATAACTTCAAGCCCTTGTTGGGTAAATCTTGAATGTAAATTGGTACAAGGGTTTTCACTGGGTTCTCTTTTAAGGACTTTGCTTCCCTTTGCTCTTTCTAAATTGTATAAACAATTGGATAATCCAATAGTTAAATACACTTTGCGAATATGGTTTCAATTTCGGAAAATTTTTGGATTGAATCAATTTATTCTAGCAAGTCCTATTCTATCTAACCTTTTTTCCATCCCTCTATTATGGACCAAGCCTATTTGACTTGGAAAACTAAAGGTATATTACGATGTTGTGATTTATTTTTGGATAATTGTTTCATGTCATTTGAACAATTATCTAACAAATATAATTTACCTAGATCCCATTTCCTTAGATATTTATAAGTTAGAAACTTTTTAAATACTGTCCTTCCTACTTTCCGGAATCTATACTCTATGGATAGTTTGGGAAAAAAAATTTAGATTTAAATCCTTTTCAGAAAGGTGCAATAGCAACTATCTACAATATAATCATGAAAATTTGTTTAGATGCATCTAATAAAATTAAAAATGATTGGGAAAGGGAACTTAAGCTGACTTTACCTATCGAAAAATGGGAAAAAATTCTCTATATGTGCTAAACATTTGTTGATACAGTTCAAAGTAATGCACAGTGCCCGTATGTCTAAGGAGAAATTAGCTTATTATTATTCTCATATAAGCCCAGTGTGTGATAGATGTCACTCTGAGACAGCCTCTTTAACCCATATGTTCTGGTCATGTTCCTCTTTAAAAAAATATTGGGAAGATATCTTCAACATTGTCTCAACTGTTTTGCTTATTGATTTACAACATCATAATATTACTGCAATTTTTGGTTTACCAATGATAGAACTACACTACTTAACCTCTTCAGCGCGTCAGATGATTGCATTTCTTACATTAATGGCTAAAAGATCTATTTCACGGAATTGGAAAGGGATTAATCCTCCCAACATGTTTCATTGGTTCTCCCGAACTATGTTGGGTTTAAACTTAGAAAAGATCTGAAGTGTTATATATGATCCATCTATTAAATTTGAAAAGACTTGGAGGCCTTTTATATGATGTGATTTGACCTCTTTCCAAACCTACTTTCTTGTGTTAATGTATGCACGGAGGTTCAGAGTTGATGACACTAGTGGTCCTTTTTTTGATGTTATAAACAGCCCATGTTCTTTTCTTAGTTTTTTTTGGTTAGTATTATTCAGATTAGTTTTTTGGGGTGTATATTTTCATTTTTTCTTTGTTTTCTTTTTGGATATGTTAATCCTTTTCTTATGTATTCTACATTTGTACTCAAACATTTTGGGAGGTTTGTTACTTTTGTAACTTATTACCTAATTGATTATATAATTATATACATTATCCATTAACAATGTAATCCCAATAATTTTGTAGCAATATTATGTTATATCCATTATCTTGATATTAATAAAAAGATTGGAAAAGAAAGAGTAAACCTAGCAATTATAGACCTGTAAGTTTGACGTCAGTGGTGGGTTAATTAATGAAAATTATTCTTAGAGATGATATAAATAATTATCTGGATAGATAAAGTCTGATTAGGAACAGCCAACATGGATTTGCGTGTGGAAGGTCATGTTTGACAAATCTTATTGAATTTTTTGAAGAGGTTACTAGGAAAGCTGACAAGAGTAAAGCAGTGGATGTTGTCTATGTGAACTTCAGTAAGGCCTTTGACAAGGTTCCACATGGAAGGTTAGTTAGGAAGGTCCAATCATTAGGTATTAATATTGAAGTAGTAAAATGGATTCAACAGTGGCTGGATGGGAGATGCCAGAGAGTAGTGGTGGATAACTGTTTGTCAGGTTGGAGGCCAGTGACTAGTGGTGTGCCTCAGGGATCTGTACTGGGTCCAATACTGTTTGTCATATACATTAATGATCTGGATGATGGTAAATTGGATTAGTAAGTATGCAGATGATACTGAGATAGGTGGTGTTGTGGATAATGAAGTAGGTTTTCAAAGTTTGCAGAGAGATTTAGGCCAGTTAGAAGAGTGGGCTGAAAGATGGCAGATGGAGTTTAATGCTGATAAGTATGAGGTGCTACATTTTGGTAGGGCTAATCAAAATAGGACATACATGGTAAATGGTAGGGCATTGAAGAATGCAGTAGAACAGAGTGATCTTGGAATAATGGTGCATAGTTCCCTGAAGGTGGAATCTCATGTGGATAGGGTGGTGAAGAAAGCTTTTGGTATGCTGGCCTTTATAAATCAGAGCATTGAGTATAGGAGTTGGGATGTAATGTTAAAATTGTACAAGGCATTGGTAAGGCCGAATTTGGAGTATTGTGCACAGTTCTGGTCACCGAATTATAGGAAATATGTCAACAAAATAGAGAGAGTACAGAGAAGATTTACTAGACTGTTATCTGGGTTTCAGCACCTAAGTTACAGGGAAAGATTGAACAAGTTAGGTCTTTATTCTTTGGAGCGTAGAAGGTTGAGGGGGGACTTGATAGAGGTATTTAAAATTATGAGGGGAATAGATAGAGTTGACGTGGATAGGCTTTTTCCATTGAGAGGAGGGGAGATTCAAACAAGAGGACATGAGTTGAGAGTTAGGGGCAAAAGTTTAAGGGTAACATGAGGGGAACTTCTTTACTCAGAGAGTGGTAGCTGTGTGGAATGAGCTTCCAGTAGAAGTGGTAGAGGCGGGTTTGATATTGTCATTTAAAGTAAAATTGGATAGGTATATGGACAGGAAAGGAATGGAGGGTTATGGGCTGAGTGCAAGTAGGTGGGACTAGGTGAGAGTAAGCATTCGGCATGGACTAGAAGGACTGAAATGACCTGGTTCCGTGCTGTAATTGTTATATGGTTATATGAAGGAATAAGGAAGTACAGAAAATTAAATAATTTCTCCATGTTTCATGAGGACGATTTCTAATGTAAAGTTCAACTAATCAGTGAAATGCTGTAAGACGTCTTCAGATCGAGCATCCCTCAACCTCCAAGCTCTGAATCAAATCCTGTAACTTACATCTGATGAGTCATTAGGGGAGTTCCTACAGGATGTGTGTAATTTTGTATTCAATTTCAAAATGGTGTTCTTAATCTTTTTGGCATTCAATTTTGGCTGATTAAATCCTTGTGTTAATAGGGGAGTTGTTCTACTTCTAATATACAACTAAGAATGTGAAATGGGGATTAGATCCCAGACTTTATAGTTTATCAGAAACAAAATGTTTGTTTTCCATGTCTGTGGGAATAGCTGAAATTATTTGGAACCCTAGGCAAAATGGCATTTCTGTGCCACAAGACAACACGGCAAAATGCATTGCAGTGAAATTGCTCTTGCTGTGGTATTTCAGTATTAACCCATTAATCAATGATGAGACTTGCTTCACTTTAACACAAACCCTTAATGAACAACCATCTACTATGGGTTTTCCCAGATGTGTTCTTTTATTTTCTTTGGAATCCAATCACTCCTGTGCTCCTTGCAGGAAAATATAGTCCTAAATTAGATTTCCTCCATACAAAGCAGCTGGTTTGCTCTGCCACGTATCACCAATAAAATAGACCAGAATAATTCATATGGGCAAAGCACTAAAACCAAGGCCCAAAACTCTTGGGGATCTGGAAAGTTGAATAATCTCCATTAAGTTTTCAAGTGTTTGCAAATTGCTTCTGAATTTGTTCTTTATTAAAGACATCTCAATCAACAAAATAATGAAGCATTTCTTAAAATATACTCCTGCTAGCCAGCATGCCATTCTCTCATTATGACAGAGAAGCCTGGAAAACAGCAGCTGGTTGAGTGTATATCATCCCTGTGGTGCACTTCCATCAGATTAATGAAAAGTGTGTATTAAATTTGATAGGGACAATGGTAGCCATAGAATTCGTAGCTAAAACTTAGATGAAGCTGTGCTATAAGCAAAGAAGAAGGACAGCCAGACAGATGGCTGTGAGATCCGTGAGTGAGGATGTGTTCAATCAGATTAGTTCCAGGAGAGGTTCCAAATGCTGTGATGTAAGGGGTGGAATTTATGCAGGTATCTTAGAGTCTACTTACTCTGTGTCAGTTTGCCACAGTGCCGGTCAGATAGACCTTTCACACTTATTGTTATGGCTTCAGCATCCAGTCATTACTGACAGCCAATAGTGGTACTTTAATCAAAGACTGAAGAAACCCAGACACTGAAAATATAAAAACAAGAAGAAAAGCTGGCAATATTCAATGGGTCACAGAAATGTTTAAGATTTCAGATCTTGCATCAGCCGTAAGAAATTTGAGAACAGAGATATTTTTAAGCTGCAGAAAAGGGTAAGAGGTGGGGAGGACAATGGAAATGTCTGGGATAGGGTGGAACCAAGAAAGGGACTGACAATGGTGACATTAGTTTGTTAACTACAGATGATTTGTCTGAAGGTGGTGTAAATATGAGGAGATAAATGAAAACAGAGATAGCATTCTTGGGAGCTTATTTTTGGATGGTTGTCTGAGGTAGTGCCCAATGTTTGTTGCTTTGAGATGGCTATTCTCCTGAAGTGCCCACACTTTGGAATAACACCACAGTGAGATGGGCACAGATGGGTTAAAGTGAATTATTTTGTACTTTGCTGGAAAGTGATTCACAGATAATAAATCAATTTGTAATGACAAGTGCAATTGCCGAATCTGCTGTGCTGCCGAGTTTCTGGTTGTGACAGGACCCTTTTGTCAAACACAGCTCCAGAGGCATCACAGACCTGTGCCCACTGGAAGTCATAGATGAACGACATGTCCAAGATGTCTTTCACTGGGACTCAAGACCATTCTCCAGGACCATATCCTTCCCAATCCACAAGGTGCTGGACCTTACCATGTATCCAGCGAGATACCACCTACCCAGCAGGGAGGAGGGGAAGGGGGGGGGGGTTACTGGGGCCAGGGGAGAGGTAGTAACTGGCTTGAGTTGGGAAACTTGGAATACTGGGTGGATCTTCAGCGGTGCTGGTAGGCACTTTGTTGACAACTTCTTCCACTACAAACAGTGCCACTTAGCACGGTGCTAATTTAGAGCTCTTGACTTTGAGGGGAAGATCCCTTGATGCCAACCAGCCTGCCAGGCATGTTGTTTCTGGGCAACCTGCAGAGAAGCCCTGGCTTGTCTCCAGGTGCACTTTTAGCACTGGATCAGCAGCAGGAACTCCTACATCAATCTTGTCTCCCCTGGAAGACGACTGGAGGTTATTGTGGGCGACCTCTGCCCAAACCAATTGGGAGCTCCTGGGCATGGGGTCGGAAGAGGAAAGGAGGTGCAGAGTTCTCTCCAGCTCCTGACTCACTCTGGCCATTGGGTTGGGGGTAGAAACCAGACGAGAAGCTGGCCGTGGCTCCTGGAAGAGAGCAGAAAGCACTCCAAAGACATGGTCCACGATCAGACACTGTGTCTTGAGGGAAGCCATGGAGCCTGAATGCATATTGAACCATGAGTGTGGCAGTCTCACGAGACCTTAGGGAGGGAAGCCTTGGAGAATCGATTCATAATGACCAAAGTGGTGGTGTTTCCATTAGACAGGGCAGCCGAGTGATGAAATCCACCAAGCAGTGGGACCAGGGGTGATGGGTCACCAACAGAGAACATAGCAAACCTGCAGGATTCTGGCGTGATGTCTTATTCTGAATGCAAGTGGTGGAACAGGCAGATTCAAAGTCGTGGGCATCCTGGGACATAGATGGCCATCAAACTTCTGGGTCCTTTGAAATCCCAGATGGCCAGCCAGACAGGAGGAGTGACCCCATTCCAGCAGTTTGGTGTGCATCATAGCAGGGACAAACAGCTGGTTGGGATGTTGCCTACCCAGGCCTAGGTGCAACTGTTGGGCAGCCCTCGCCTCTACCTTTATTCTGCAGGTCACCGAGGAGCAATACAAGAGCAACGAAGAGTGGGCTCTGGATCGGCATTGTCCTCACATCCATCGAACTGCCAGGAGAGAGCGTCACCCCTGGGTAATCTTGCTCCCAGGACAATAGGTGAGGATGAAATTCAACCAGGTGAGGAAGAGAGCCCACTGGGCTTGACGAGAATTTGGTCTTTGTGTCCAGAATGTAGGAGAGGTTTGTGTGATCCATCCAAACTAAGGGAAGATGATCAGTCCCCTCCAGCCGCTGTCGCCATTCCTCCAGGGCCTCCTTGACAGCTGGAAATTCCCGGTTCCAAACATCATAATTACTCTCAGCCAGAGTCAAACAATGGGAAAGAAAGACACAAGGGTGCAGCCAGCTATCTGCAGATGAGTGCTGAGAGAGGACAGCTCCAGTGCCGACATCAGATGCATCCACCTCGACAATGAATGGCCGTCATGGGTCTGGTGTTGCAGCATTGGAGCCGCGGCGAAACGTCGCTTTAACTCTGAAAGTATCTGGTTGGCACTGTCTGTCCAATGGAATCCTGCGAGGTCTTCCTGGTGAGTGCAGTTACAGGAGCCGAAATTCCAGATGAAGTGGTGACAAAGTTCGCAAACCCCATGAAGCTCCATACCTGTGACAGTAGATGGTCTGGGCCACTCTGTAACTGCCTGAACTTTACTAGGTTCCATTTGAACACTGGATAAGTTAAATATTTAGCCCCAAAATGACACTCAATCTTTATGGAACTCACATTTTTTGGAATTGGAGTATAGGTTATTTTTGAGAAGCCATATATTAACCCGCTGGACATGCTGGGCATATTCCTGATGAGAGCGGGAATACATAAGGATGCTGCCTAAGTACACAAAAGCAAATTGGTTCAACGGGCCCCTGAGCACATCGTTAACGAATGCCTGGAGTACAGCGGGGGCATTGGCCAGACCAAAAGCCATCACAAGGTACGCATGATAGCCATTAGAGGTGCTGAAAGCTGTCTTCCACTCATCCCCTTCTCTAATGTGAACCAGACATTACGCAGATCAATTTTGGAAGTTGTTGCTCCCTGGAGATGTTGAAATGCAGATGCCAGCAGGGGAAGATGGGAACAGTTCTTCACAGTGAAGAACTGTTGTTCAGGGGCTGATAATCAATGCAGGGATGGAGCTTGCCATCTTTCTTGCTCAAAAAAAAGAAACCTGCCCCTGCTGGTGAGGCTGACAGACAGATAAGCCCCATGGCCAATGCCTCCTTGATGTATTCCTCCAAGGCCACCATTTCAAGCGGGAGAGGGAAGAGAGCCAGCCCAGGTAGGATGTCTACGGTCATTGTGGGGCAGGGAGGTGGACTTCCTTTCACAGAAGACCTCAAGAAGATCCGCATATTCAGCCAGAATCTAGTATACATCCCCATCTTTAGCTGACGCAGGAGAGGATTCATGGAACAGAGCTTGAGCTGGACCCAGACAGGTAGGCAGACATGCTGGTCTCCACTCTTTCAGAGACCAGTCAATCCATGGGTTATGTCGGGATAACCAGGAGAGATCAAGCATTAACGGCTGTTCAGGGAAT
This sequence comes from Hypanus sabinus, assembly GCF_030144855.1. Lineage (NCBI taxonomy): Eukaryota > Metazoa > Chordata > Chondrichthyes > Myliobatiformes > Dasyatidae > Hypanus > Hypanus sabinus. Next base: position 15,380,643 of record NC_082720.1, read on the forward strand.
CAACCAGATAGGGGCGGTCTTCACTACGGTTGCCAAATTGGAGGGGTTGGATGGAAAGGTAATGCCCAGAGATTAACCATCCTGGGCCTTTATGTTGATAGAAACAGAAAATCTACAGCACATTACAGACCCTTTGGTCCACAATGTTGTGCCAATCATGTAAGCTACTCTAGAAGCTGTCTAGAATTTCTCTACTATATAGCCCTCTATTTTTCTAAGCTCCATGTACCTATCTAAGAGATCCTACTGTATCCCCCTCTACTACCTTCGCTGGCAGTGCATTCCATGCACCCATCACTCTCCGTGTGAAAAACTTATCTCTGACATCCCCTTTGTACCCACTTCTAAGCACCTTAAAACTATGCCCCTCATGTTAGCCATTTCAGCCCTGGAAAAAAGCCTCTGGCTATGCACACGATCAAAGCCTCTCATCATCTTATACACCACTACCAGGTCACCTCTCATCCTCCGTCGCTCCAAGGAGAAAAGGCCGAGTTCACTCAACCTATTCTTGTAAGGCATGTTCCCCAATCCAGGCAACATCCTTGTAAATCCCCTCTGTACCCTCTCTGTAGTATCCACATCCTTCCTGTAGTGAGGTGATTGTGGTGAACTACATATACCTGTCTGGACATGCTCCCTGCTGACTGCTCCTGTGGCTCCTCCCACAGACCCCTGTATAAAGGCAATCAAGGCCTGAGCCCGGCCTCTCAGTCTCCAGGATGTAGTATGGTGGTCACTCACTGCTTGTTCCTTCTTCCAGTCAATAAAAGCCGATATCTCGCCTTTACGTCTCAGAGTGAGTTATTGATGGTGCATCAGTGACCAGAACTGAACACAGTACTCCAAATGGAGTCTAACTAAGGTCTTATGTAACTGTAACATTACATCATGGCTCTTGATCTCAAACCCATTGTTGATGAAGATCAACACACCATATGCCTTCTTAATTCCTAAGTACTGATATCTCATTTTCTCTTAATTCCTGTGTCATAACTCTCCATCTTTGAGCTAGAGAGATGAAATTCCATGAAATTCCTGGCTGCGCCTGAGTTGATAAATGCCGTAAGTTCATGGGACCGAGACACCCACGACAAGGAAGCTGCGAGAATTACACTGTTAGTGGAAGCTGACTGAAGAGAGAACCGACCCATCAGGACTCCCCTCCCTGTTGACAGATATCCTCTTTTATTGGATGCTTGGGACCTGAAGCCCGGAAATGTCCTGGATCACTAGAATTGAGGCAGGAACCTGTTCTCCAGCACCGCTTTCGTTCCTCCTGAGACAGGCGCATGCACTCCACTTGTACAGGCTCCTCTGTGGGCTGGGTACTGGGTTGTGAGGGAAGGAGAGAGGGTGAGGAAAGGCGATGATCAAACAGTAGCTAGGAAGATTGATACCGTTTTCCTTGTGCCACTCAGTTACCCGATCATGAACTCGAATAGCCAGATTAATCAGGTCATCCAGACTATCCTGCTCATCCCGTCGGTGATCTTGTGCCGGACCCTTGCATTCAGTCCACATGGAAGGCAGTGATGACAGATCTTTTATTCCATCCTATCTCTAATGCAAACGTGCAGAATTTGGCTGCTTAGGCCTTCTCTGTCCCTCTGTCTAGGCGCAGGTCCAGGAGTCAGGGGCAGCTCCTGACCCTGAAATGGAAGGTCAAAAACCCTCTGAGGTGTCAGAATGACTGGGCTGCAGGGTATCCCTGCTCCCGTAAAATGTTGAACAGACTGAGTAGAGATTGACTATGTACGCCAGTTTTCACGCATCTGCCAGCTCACATTGGGCAATAAAATTTCTGCAACCATCAGGATCACCAGAGTATCTGCCCAGTGGTGGAATATTTATTTTTTCTAAGGATGCAGGGGTCTATGGTGGTCTGAAAACAAGCGTCAGTTTGGGACTGGGAGCATTAGTGGCTGAGGTTGTCGGGGCAACAGAAAAGGAGGACCTGTGAGATGCGGGGAGTGGGACTGACATGGCCAAAGGCTTCTGAATTGCAATGGTGAAGACACTAACAGTTCTCAGTTGCCACTGACTGTCCATGGAGTTTGTGGATCGTCAACAGAAATCACAGATATCAACTCCGATTGTCTGCACTGAGCTGCTGAACAGTTACTGCGAGGGATGATACTCCAGATTAAACTAGACTTGTTGACACAAGCTTATCTGCCTCATTGACTCGTGACTAGCCCTGTGACTGGTGGTGTGCCACAGGGATCAGTGCTGGGCCCATTGTTATTTGCCCTCTATGTCAATGATCTGGATGATAACGTGGTAAACTGGATCAGCAAATTTGCTGATGATACAAAGATTGGAGGTGTCGTGGACAGTGAGGAAGGTTTTCAAAGCTTGCAAAGATATCTGGACCAGCTGGAAAACTGGGCTGAAAAATGGCAGATAAAGTTTAATACAGACAAGTGTGAGGTATTGCACTTTGGAAGGAAAAACCAAGGTAGAACATACAATGTAAATGGTTGGGCACTGAGGAGTGCAGTAGAACAGAGGGATCAGATTCAGATACAAAATTCCCTAAAAGTGGCATCACAGGTAGATAGGGTAGCAAAGAGAGCTTTTGGTACATTATCCTTTATAAAACAAAGTATTGAGTATGGGAGTTAGAATGTTATGGTGAGGTTGTATAAGACATTGGTGAGGCAGAATTTGGAGTATTGTGTGCAGTTTTGGTCTCTGAATTACAGGAAGGATATTAATAAGGTTGAAAGAGTGCAGAGAAGGTTTACAAGGATGTTGCCGGGACTTGAGAAACTGAGTTACACAGAAAGGTTGAATAGGTTAGGACTTTATTCCCTGGAGCGTAGAAGAATGAGGGGAGACTTGATAGAGGTATATAAAATTATGATGGGTATAGATAGAGTGAATGCAAGCAGGCCTTTTCCACTGAGGCTAGGGGAGAAAAAAAAAACAGAGGGCATGGGTTAAGGGTGAAGGGGATAAAGTTTAAAGAGAACATTAGGGGGGGCTTCTTCACATAGGGTGTGGTGGGAGTGTGGAATGAGCTGCCAGATGAAGTGGTAAATGTGGGCTCACCTTTAACATTTAAGAGAAACTTGGACAGGTACATAGATGAGAGGTGTATGGAGGGATATGGGCCAGGTGCAGGTTAGTGGGACCAGGTAGAAAAATGGTTCGGCACAGCCAAGAAGGGCCAAAAGGCCTGTTTCTGTGCTGTAATGTTCTATGGTTCTAATGCTTCAGTAACTTCACCCAGACCAGATTCAATTGCCTTTAGCTTGTCCCCTACCTGAACAATGAATCTCAAGGCCAAGGTTAGCTGTTCTCTGTCTGCTGGGTCCATCTTTATGTGGTCAAGACTTGCTGTCACTACATTCGGATATGGCCCAAGTGTCGAGAGAGAGAGACACTGAAGTCAGTTGATAGTTCACAGACTATATTGTGAGCAGGGTTTTAAGTGAAAGGAAAATAACAAATTCTGGGCCAAACAGGGCAGTTATCTAAAACTCTTGAATGGAAAACTAGATGCCAACACTGTGGCTGAAAGGAATATCGAAACATAAAATGAACACCACTAGTCTTCAGCGACAGTTGACTCGACAGTCCACTTTCTCAGGCAAGGCTGAATGCAAGCAGCTAGCATGAAGTTGCTGTGGTTTGCTTAAGTCTCGACAAGTGCGATATTGAAAAGAAGAGAAATAAATACTGCCATACTGAAATGATAATTAGCTGACATGTGTATATTCATGAGCGCAATTGCCAAATAAGGAATTCTGCCACTTCCATTCAGTCTTTTCTCCATGAAGCACCAGGCAATGTGGTTGACTGTTTTTTTTTCAGCAGGCAACTAAGAGAGGACAACTAATGCTAATCTTGCCAAAGCCATCCATGTCCCATGAACGAAAAAATGAAAAGAAATCCTGCTGAAATCTCCATAGGCACATTGGAGAATGTCAAGCACGATAACATGAAGGGCCAAGGCCACATTCACAGTCAGTGCTGTCCCTGACTTACTCTCTTTGCAGCTGATTTTACCCTTACACAAAGAAAGAACCCGGTGCATTGAAATAGATTCAAGAATAATCAATCTCCAAAGCTCTTCGGCAGCTTTGGCCTTCTCTTAACAACTTGTCTTGCTCTGGAAAACATGTCTTCAGTTTTCCAGACATGTTTGGTTCCTAAAGGGAGTCTTAATGGGATATTTATGCATGGAAGCATTTTGCTTCAACTCCAGCTTTTAAATCAACTTAATTCAGGACATTGAAACATATTGAAATCTTCAGAAGCATCTATAGTTGTACCGGTGGCCTGATAAAAAGATCATCAATTGACACAGTTCAAGATAATTTTAAATTGCTTTATTGGGAGTACCTGTAATCCATCTATTGCTTTGTTCTGCTGAGTAAGGTCAGGACAGCATTGTTTCAATAGTTTCAGAGTTTCCTAACATATGTATCATCAAAGTACATATGCGGTATGCAACCTTGAGATTTGTCCTCTCCTCAGACAGCAGCCTCAAAACAAAGAAAACATGGAACCCATTCAAAAAGAAACATCAAACCTCATCCCCCACCAAAGGCGACAAAAGAAACAGAATAGAAAACACAAAATTGAAAGAGTCCAGGCATATCAATTTCAGCTCAGTGTTTGTTATATGCTGGACACCTCAATCAAAATTGCCTAAAATAACAACAATAAAAGGACCAATCAGAAACCAGAAACATATCATAATATGAACTACAGAGTCCAAACTGCAAACTATGTCAATTAAACCTTGCCCAAGACCCAGGGCTCTGGTACAAACCTACAATCCTCTGACAGCATCAAGAGAGAGAGAGATCATGCGAATTCAGGGACCTTCCTCTTGGAGAAACAAGTGAGAGAGAGAGAGAAACCATCACAAGCTGATAGCTTCCTCTGGCAGCCGCGAGCAAGAGGCTGGTAGACGGTGCTGAACACCCCTCGCCTTCTGCACTCACCTCGATGATTTCAATCTTCCTTGAAAGTTTAATCAGTGAGAAATGAAATCAATAATGGGCTTCTGCCCCATCTCTAGGCTTCTTGGCCTCAAGGCCATACATCTCGCAGAACACCCTCAGACACAGCAAAGTGCCAGGTTGCTCACTCAGACCAAAAGCACACCATCAAACTGTAGATCACAGGCTCCAGCAGTAGTAGAACCACATTTGAAAGAAAAATAAGTTGTCGGAAAAGTGAAAAAAGTAATTTTGTAAACCATCTAGAGAATGTTGCCCTTGGTAACATTGTTCTCTGGTTCTATCTTCTTCTGGAATTGGAACAGTATATGGTTTCAAATAAGTTTGCACATTTATTGACAAACCAATTCTCTTGGTTGGTCTGTTGCTTGCGGTCACTAGGAATATACTGTATAGGAAAAATTATTTCACAAGTTGCCATCCATTTTACTGCTCCATCGCCACATTTCTAAGCTTTAGGTTTACAGTATGTCTAAAAGTAGGCCTTTGGCCAAGCTAAGAGTTGAGCTGAACAGGCTTTAGAAACTCTTGTGAATTCTATGGTGTGTTGAAGCTGAAAGGAGTTATCTTTTGAAAAATATTAATAAATCACCACAGCTTGATGGGATCCATCCCAGTTATTGAGAGAGATGAAGAGAGGTCATTGCTGGGAACTTGACAGAAGATCTTTATATCCTCTCTAGCTACAAGCGAAGTCCCAGAAGACTAGAGAGTGTGATGGTACTGAGATTGCTGACCACAAAGTTCTAAACTCAGACAAAGACATTAAGTCCTATCGGATATAAATAGGCACATGTATTCTCACTAAAGGGAAATTATACTCTAATGACCCAATCTTCAAAGATGAGTTTACTTCTCTGTTTATTCTCTACGGTACATTTAACAGCCAATATCCGTTGGATCCCCCTCCCTCCCAAGGAGAAAATACTTCCAACTAACAAAGTAGATTAAAACACAGTTCATTTATTCACAGCGACACATGTTTAAATGCAAACAACATTCTAAAACTCATTTAATACTCACAGAGGATTCCTATCTTAAACATTTTCCAATTATAAACCACTTCCAAAACACAAAGGATTTCCAAGACACAGATCCTTTCTTTTTAAGAAGGGCAATAAGTATAATCCAGGAATTTGTGGACCAGTGAACTGTCCATCAGTAGTATGAAAGCAATTTAGAATATTTATCGGGTTGGGATTTACATACATTTGAAAACCATGAGCTTATCTTTGTGCAGGGTGGGTCATGGCTAATAAACTTAACTGAGTTTTTTGAGGTGCAAGCTATGATGATTGGTGAGAACAGGGCAGTGAATGTTGTCTATGTGGACATTTGACATAACCCCTCCTGGTATGATGTTGGAATCCACTGTGACTTGGTAGGTTGGGTTCAAAATTGGTTTGTCCATAGAAGACAGGAAGCAGTGGTGGGCAGGTATTATTCTGACTGGAGGTCTGTGACCAATGTTGTTCCACAGGGTTCAGTGGTGAGATGTCTGTTGTATACAAATCATGAGGATAAAATGGTAAATGAAACTATTAAGTTTGTAGATGACACACAATTTAGAAGATTTATGGATAGTAGGGAAGGCAGTCAAAGGATACAGCAATATATAGGTTAGTTGCCAATACTTGCAGAGTATTGACAGAGGAAACTTATTTTAAGCAAGCATGAGGTGTTGCATTTTTTAGGGGGAGAGGTCAAATATAAGGGGAAAAAATACAATAAATTGCAGTACAGAGGAATATTGGCACCAACTCCATAGCCCTCTGAAAGGGAGAAAGTTGGTATCAGAATCAGGATCAGGTTTACTAGCACTGAAATTTGTTGTGAAATTTGTTTTTGCAGCAGCAGTACAGAGAAATGCATAAGAAAAATACTGTAAGTTACAATAACAAACATAAAAATATACAGTATTAAGTGCAAAAAAAGAGCAAAATAGTGATGTAGCATTCATGAATTCACCGGCCATTTAGAAATCTGATGCCAGAGGGGAAGGAACTGATCCCAAAAAGTTGAGTGTGTGTTTTAGACTCTTGTATATCCTCCCTGATGACAGTAATGAAAAGAAGGCATGTCCTAGGTGATGGGGTCCTTAGTAGTGAATGCTGCCCTTTGAACATGTCCTCAATGGTGTAGTAGCTAATGCCCAGGCTGGGATAACTTGGTTTACAATCCTCTGCAACTTTTTCTGATCTTGGGCAATGGCACTTCCATACCAGACAGTGAGGCAACCAGTTAGAATGCTCTCCACAGTACATCTGTAGAAATCTGCTAGTCTTTGGTGACATTCTGAATCTTTTCAGACTCATAATGAAATATAGCTGCTGGCATGCCTTCTTCATAATTGCATCAATATGTTGTGCTCAGAGTAGATCTTCAGAGATGTTGACCCTGAAGATGTGTCCTGGGTTCAACATATTGAAACTGCTCATCCTCTCCACTGCCGACCCCTCGATGGGGACTGGCATCTGTTCTCCCGACTTCATCTTCCTGAATTCCACAACCAATTCCTTGGTCTTACTGATGTTGAGTGCCAGTTTTTTGTTAGAACTCCACTCAACCAGATGATCTATCTCACTCCTGTATCACTATCTGAGACTCTGCCAACAACAAATGTTTTGTCTGCTAATTTATAGATACCATTTGAGCTCTGTGCATAGTCAAACAGTCATGAGAATAGAGCAGTAGAGGAAGCACACAACTTTGACGTGTGTCTTTGTTGATCATCAGCAAGGGGGCATATTATTTCTGATTCACACTGACTGTAGTCTCTTGATGAGCAAGTTGAGTGAGGGACAAAGGCCCAGGTTGTGAAGCTTGTGCTGAGGGGATGATGGTGTTGAATGTTATTGTAATCAAAAAACAGCAGCCTGACATATTCCCAGGAAGAATACATGGCTGTGGTAAGAGTTATACCTATCACCTACTACCTTGTATTTCTTCCTCCCCTCCCCCACCTTCTTACTCTGACCTCATCTTTTTTTCTCCAGTCCTGATGAAGGGTCTCAACCCAAAACATCAACTGTATTCTTTTCCATAGACTCTAACCTGGCCTGCTGAGCTCCTCCAGCATTTTTACGTGTGTTGCTTGAATTTCCAGCATCAGCAGACTTTCTCCTGTTTGGGATATGACAGGGTTGCCTTCATTTGTTAAGCCATTGGGTTCAAGAGTCAGCTTTATAAAACTCTAGCTAGTCTACATTTGTACTATTACATTCAGTTTCGGTCACCCCCATTGTGGGAAGGTTGTGGCAGCTATAAACTGGGTGCAGAAGAGTTTTACCAGGAGGCTGCATGGATTAGAAGGTATATGTTGTAGGGACAGGTTGTACAAACACAGCTTGTTTTCCCTGGAGTGATGAAAGCTGAGGGGAATCCAGATAGAAGTTTTTTAAATGATGAAAGGCATAGATAGACAGTTGGGTATCTCTTTCACAGGAATGAATTTGAGGGCATGTCCTAAGGAAATGTGTGGGGCTGTTTGGTTTTACACAAGGAGTGGGGGGTGGGAGGTGCCTGGAGTGTACGGCCAAGGATGGTGGTGGAAACAGATAAAGGATCGCCATCATTGTTACGTTCTGTGTCGTATGATGTGGGCAATCATGGTCTTCGATCTGGCTTTTGTCTGTGGGGTACACCCCCTTCTCTCTGTTGTTCCTCTTATTTTTTTCTTACCGTGACCATGATTGTTCTAGGAATTTTTTTTTACAAAAGTGGTTTGCCATTGGCATCCTCTGGGCAACGTCTTTCCTTACAAGACAGTGACAGCACCCATTATCAAAACACCTCAGAGACTGTCTGCCTGGTGTTAGTAGTCACATAACCAGCACTTGTAATACACTCCATCTGCTCTTATGACCATCCATCACCTGCACCCATGGTTTCACATAACCCTGAATGGGGGCACATCTTGCCCAAGGGGGACCTGCTGCCTAGAAGAGGGAAATAGCTCCTTACACCTCCTGTAGTAGAGACATATCTCCACTCCGCCACCCCACAGATACGATGGAGGTCTTCAAGAAGCTTGTAAATAGGTGGATGAATTTGTAAGGTAGGGAGGGATATTGACCATCTGCATGCAGAAGAGATTAGGTGTCAGAAGCTTAATTAGTCCCGTACATCCTCGAGGACTGAAGCCTCTGTCCCTGTGCTGTACGGTTCTGTGTTCTATTCAGCAGGTCCAGAAAAGAAGGTAACAAAACATCAGTTCAAGAGGATGAGCTGTCAATAGACTTATCATTGAAAGCTCAACCAACTGAAACACTTCTTTCTGTTTCTGTCTGCACAGGTATGAAGTAACCTTCTGAGAAACTTCAGCATTTTCTGCTTTTATTTTCATGAAGTAAGGTGGAATAAACTCTTCTTAGGCCTCCAGCTGGGTACAGGTATTGATTATAACGGACGTTTTGATGACAAACTCTGCCATCATCGAAATGTCAGTTATAATTGATACCTGTACCCAGCTGGATGCCGGAGAAGAGTTTACTCGTCATATACGCCAGGAAAGCATTAGATCCTTTTTCACTGGTCATGGTGTTCTGACTGAAATAGAAATTGTGGAGAATGAATGCGATAAAATCTTTAAAAAACATAATAATTACTCATAAGCATGATTTGTAAGTATAAATGAACCACTCTAGCTATTTTAGATAATGGTTTTCTGCTCATTTATAGGAAAAATTATAACCCAACAATTTAAGTAATATTACTGGGAAATGTTTTATCACAATAATGCATTCAACTAGGAACATTAACTAATTATCTCTGGCAGATGAAGGTCCCAGTTTTGATTACTAGTTCTCATCTACTTTCATCCTGCAGGACTCAATGGAGCCATTGTAGTCATCTCAATAATTGTGTAGTAAGGAGGAGGAAAATATTCAGCTGCTGCTTGGTTATAAGTATCAGAAAAGAATCAGGCGGAAAAGTAATGACTCTCCCACCACCATCACGATAGCACCATCCCTCATCTCTTCCTACACTGCCTCAGGAAAGAAAAAAAAAAACATTATGGAGAGTCATATAAAATGGAAGCAGGCACTTTAGATAACCAAGAACATTTTTCCATGAACAGGCCATTCCCAGTTTATAAATATCTGACCTATGATTACCTCTCCAGACACAGAACATAGAACAGTACCACACAGTACAACCTTTCAATCTACACCAAAATCAATCTAAATCTTCCCTCCCACATAGCACTCCAATTTTCTTTCATCCATGTGCTTACATAGAAACGAGCTCCAATAATATTAAATTTAAATATCCACTGCACGTATGTCCAATGAATGTCCTCTCTCTCCATTTTTAGTAATTATTTTTAATCAGCCTTACATGCTTTTCATGCCATTCATTACAATGCTTACAACACCTTATTTTGGAAGTATGGTTACCATTTCCAATGATTTTGTGTATTTTCTGATTTATGGGTAAATCAATTTATAGACCCTATATAAACTGTACCCATTTCTTATCAGAGACAGTGTGTCCACTAATCTCATTCTTATTCCTTTAAAATTCCCATCAGCCCCACCGTACACCAATGTCAATATGTACTGGCCAATTAATCTACAAATATGTGGAATGTGGGAGGAAACCGGAGCTGCTAGAGGAACCGTTCCAGTCACAGTGAGAATGTGGAAACACCAAACAGACAACACCGGGTTAAAATAAGCTCTGCTAGCTTATTTATTGAAAGGCTTTAAAGGTTAGAACCCTGGATATGATGACATTGAGTTGCTTTGGAACCAACCATTATGATCGACAATTAGCCAAGCAGGTAATCTGTGGCAATAACTTAAAGCAGTGTAAGCACAAGGCAAGACCAGCTAACATAGATCCTATATGGTCCCTCAAAGTGGATCACTCAAGATCTATGGCACCTCAGGTGACTGAAGAGGCCAATGTGGGATAGAAACATAGAAACATAGAAAACCTACAGCACAATACAGGCCCTTCTGCTCACAAAGCTGTGCCAAACATGTCCTTACCTCAGAAATTACTAAGCTTACCTATAGCCCTCTATTTTACTAAGCTCCGTGTACTATCTAAAAACCTCTTAAAAGACCCTATTGTATCTGCCTCCACCATCATTGCCGGCAGCCCATTCCATGCACTCACCACTCTCTGAGTAAAAAACTCACCCCTGACATCTCCTCTGTACCTACTCCCCAGCTCCTTAAGCCTGTGTCGTCTAGTGGCAACCATTTCAGTCCTAGGAAAAAGCCTCTGACTATCCACACGGTCAATGCCTCTCATCATTTTGTACACCTCTACAGCTTTTTCTCAGGAAATACTCTGAAGAAGGGGCAGATGAAATTCCTTCTGCCATTAACACTGAGCTTCTATCTGTTTCTGATGCCTGGTCTCAGTGCCATCCTGATTCTCCAGCAGTCCTGGGTAAAATATTCAAAGATCCAAAGTACATTTATTATCAAAGTATGTACGCAGTATAGAACCCTGAGATTCATTTTCCCCACAAGCAGCCATGACGAAAAAAAAACCATGGAACCCATTCAAAGAAAAACATCAACCCCACCCCCCCAAGTACAAATTCCCACGTATGCACAAGCAACAACAAAAAACAGGCAAAGAACACAGAATATAAAGCACAAAATTGAAAATAATCCAGGCATATTCAGTTCAGCTCAGTGTCCGTTACCTGCAGCCTGCCGATTCAAAATCACCCAAAATACCAACAAAAAACTGAGCGACCAGTTACCAGAAACAGTCAATAACCACAGCTCTACACACCTGGAGAAGAGGGATGTGAGAATACTGTTCTTCAATGACAGTTCAGCATTCAACACGATAATCCCCTCCAGGAAGCTTAGATATTTCAGCATTCACCCTGCCTTGTGCAGCTGGATCCTGGACATCCTGTCAGATCGCCGGCAGGTGGTAAGAGTGGGCTCCCTCACCTCAACCCTCTGACCCTCAACACAGGAGACCCTCAGGGCTGTGTACTAAGCCTCCTCCTCTACCCTCTGTACACCCATGACAGTGTTGCCACCCACAGTTCCAATCTGCTAATTAAATTTGTTGACAATACTACATTGATTAGCCTTATCTCAAATAATAATGAGGCAGCCTACAGAGAAGGAGTCACCACCCTGACACAGTGGTGTCAAGAAAATAATTTCTCCCTCAGTGCCGCAAAAACAAAGGAGCTGGTTGTGGATTACAGGAGGAATGGAGAGAGGCTCTCCCCTATTGACATCAATGGATCTGGGGTTGAGAGGGTGAACAGTTTCAAGTTCCTCGTGTTACACATCACCAAGGATCTCATGTGCTCTGTACATACCGGATGTGTGGTGAAAGAAGCACAACAGGGGCAGTGTTTATTGTTTCACATTATGATTAATAATATTTTTCTCTGAGATTGTGGAACGAGCTTCCAGTAGAAGTCATTTAAAGTAATTTTGTCATTTAAAAAAAAAATTGGATAGGTATATGGACAGGAAAGGAATGGAGGGTTATGGGCTGAGTGCAAGTAGGTGGGACTAGGTGAGAGAAAGCGTTCAGCACGGACTAGAAGGGCCAAGATGGCCTGTTTCTGTGCTGTAATTGTTATATGGTTATATGGTTAACAGTGTCTTTTACCTCAGTTAGTTGAAGAAGTTCAGTATGAGTCCCCAAATCCTAATGACTTCTTACAGAAGTACAATTGAGAGCATCCTGACTGACTGCATCACTGACTGGTATGGGAACTGTACTTCCCTCAATTGCTGGGCTCTGTAGAGATTGGTGTGGACAGCTTAGCGCATCTGTGGGTGCGAACTTCCCACTATTCAGGACAATTACAGCAACAGTTGCATAAAAAGGGTCTGAAGGATCATTGGGAACCCAAGTCACCCCAACCACAAACTGTTCCAGCTGCTACCATCCGGGAAACAGTAGCACAGCATTAAAGCCAGGACCAATAGGCCCCGGGACAGCTTCCTCCACCAGGCCATCAGGGTGATTAATTCATGCTGACACAACTGTATTTCTAAGCTATATTGACCGATCTGGTGTATATCTTACTATACAGACTATTTATTATAAATTAATATAATCTTCACATTGCACATTCAGATGGAGATGTAACATAAACCTTCTTACTCATGTGCATGAAGGATGTAAGAAATAAAGCCAATTTGAATTCAAATTCAAATTCATAAAGTGATCTACAAAATCCCAGGTATCTGTGGGAATGTTGTATTTTTTTCTAGGACATTCTGAAAATCTTGTTGAATCATTTCCTCAGACTTTCTGGTAATACCTTCCCATGATAAAACTCAAAAAGGAGTCTGATATCAGAAATGCAAATGACATTCACGTTTGCTAAGGCCTTATTGGACCAATTAGCCATATGATTAATATTGGTATTATACCCCAGATCATGTTTCAACCTGTCCCCACCATATAACAGCACCTCCCAAGACAAATGTTAACAACAAAACCCTGGAATCTATTATACAAGTGCAGAATTTATAATCATGGCATCCACAAGAGATTGAAAAGATACTCAGGGAAATGGAAATATCGTAACAGGTATCCCAACTATTGGGTGTGCAGTAATTCCCTTGTTTGATTGTTTACCAGTCTCTTTCCTATGTGTTGTTAGTGTTAAAACTAACATAACCAAAGATATGGAGGGGGCAGCCCACAAGTGTGGCCACATATTCCAGCACCGACATAACATGCTCACCGTGGCTTGGCAGAACAACCCAAAACACAACAAAAAAGAGAACACAAAGCGACAAAGGAACAACAGCAAAACAAGCCCTGTTCCTCCCGCGTGCGTACACACACACACACACACACACACACACACACACACACTCTCTCTCTCTCTCTAGCCCCCATGACAGGCCAGCGCTAGCCCCAGCCTCAAGTGGACTCATGAATCTGCCGACATTGGGCCTTCGACTTCCTGAGCAGGCTTGTAGAGATTCACAGACTCGGGGCTCCCACCTTCGGGCCTTGGCTTCTGAACTTCTGAAAGACTTTTGAGCTTTAAGGTGAGTCCTGGGTCGATCTTGGAGCTTTGATCTTCAGTATCAACCCAGTACTCACTGATGAAAGTGGACCCGAACTTCAGACCACAATCTCGGGACTTGCCGACGATGGAACTCCATACACTAGTACTCAGACTCTGGTCTCATCATCTCGTGTACCCAGGGTGTCACTGTCCCTCATGCATCCAGCCTGCATGGAACTCTCATCCCGGAACGCATCAATGACTCGCTAACCTGGGGGGTGGGATGTTGGGGGTTCGCCACCCCCTGTCCTTGCTGGTCTGCCAGCTCAACATCCATCCACGTTTAACCCTTTGGTTTATGAGCACAGAGTAGAGGCTTAGACTCAGGCAGGTCCTCTAGTTCCCCACATCCCTATTCCTCAGCCCTAACATAAGCCCTGTCTCTGTCCCCAGTAAACAGCTGTATGGGCCTAAAAACTTAACAAAAACCAACTGTCTGAGCCACAATCTCGACAGCGATTGCAGCTCACTACCATATTAACTGCAAGCCAAAGTTCTCCTTAAGCTTCCTGCTTGAATCAGTTTATTTTACTAACTCCCACAAGCCTAGTGATGGAGCTTTATTCAGTCAGGGGGATGATAATGGGGTCAAGCTCCCACTACCTATTAAATCCTCCCAATTGCATGCACCTCAAATAGCCTCTGAGAAACAAGTCTAACTCTTGGCTTCAAGTGTGGTTTAGCCACTAAGACCAGTGGAACTGTTTCTGCTGACAGGAGAAGGGGCAAAGGCAGGTTGCTGGTGACTTAAAACCAGTCACTTCGAGCAGTTAGAGCTTGTTAGCCATGTTAGCGAGCTCAGCAAGAAGGAAAACTCGGATCTGAAACAGTTGCCTTGCAACTGTATCGACTCATGGGGAAGGCTTTGGGAGTAAACCCCAAGGGAAAAATCTGAACTGGGGTCCCTAAGACTGGCCTACATTGAGTTCAATGTTGCTGGCACCCAAATTGTATCATCTCTGCCATTCCTTTGAGTTCATAAGATGCATGGAGAGGGGGATTTGCTACATGCTCTCCATATTGTACTGTCCAGGCTTGCATATCCAGACAGCGAGGACGTAATATCTTTGGTCATCTCTGACCAATGGAATCCCTCGCCCTACTATTTTGCAAGCTGTCCTGCCATTAATAATAATCCCAGTGATTTAGTGGATCAATGTTCTTCTACTTACATTGCCTATAAAAGGTACTCACCCCACTGGAAGTTTTCATGTTTTATTGTTTTGCAACATTGAACCACAGTGGAATTAATTTGGCTTTTTTGACACTAATCAACAAAAAAAGACTCTTCTGTGTCAAAAAAAAAAAAAAAATGAAAATGGATCTCTGCAAAGATATCAAAAATAATTACAGATATAAAACACAAAATAATTGTTTGCATAAATACTCACTCCCATCGAGTCAGTATTTAGTAGATACACTTTTGGCAGCAATTACAGCCTTGAGTCTGTGTGGATTGGTCTCCATCAGCTTTGCTCACCCAGACTCTGCAATTTTTCTCCATTCTCCTTTACTAAACTGCTCAAGCTCCGTCAGATTGCATGGTGATCATGAGTGAACAGCCCTTTTCAAGTCCAGCCACAAATTCTTATTTGGATTGAGGTGTGGACTCTGACTTGACCACTCCAGGACATTACCCTTGTTGTTTTTAAACCACTTCTGAGTAGTTTTGGCTTTATGTTTGGGGTCATTATCTTGCTGGAAAACATATCTCCTCTCAAGACACAGTTCTCTTGCAGACTTCATCTGGATTTCCTCTAGGATTTTTCTGTATTTTGCCGCATTCATTTTACCCTCTACATTCACAAGCCCTCCAGGGCCTGCTGCAGTGAAGTATCCCCACAACATGACGCAGCCACCAACAATGCTTCAAGATAGGGACGATGTGTGGTGTTTGGCTTATGCTGAACATAGTATTTAGTCTAATGGCCAGAAAGCTCAATTTCGGTTTAATCAGACCTTCTTCCAGCTGACTTCAGAGTCTCCACATGCCTTCTGGGAAACTCTAACCAAAATTTCATGTGAGTTTTTTTCAACAGTGGCTTTCTCTTTGCCAATCTTCCATAAAGCTGCGACTGCTGAAGTATCCAGGCAACGGTTGTATGCGCAGTCTCTCCCATCGCAGCCACTGAAGCTTGGTGGCTTCCCTCACTAGTCCTCCTCTTGCATGGTAACTCAGTTTTTGAGGACAGCCTGCTCTAGGCAGAATTACAGCTGTGCCATTTTCTTTCCATATTCTTGATGATTGATTCAACCGTACTCCAAGGGCTAATCAGTGACCCGGAAATTTTTTTGTATCCATCTCCTGACTTGTGCTTTTCAACAGAGTTCGGAGTTGCTTGGAGTTTTCTTTTGCCTTCATGGGGTAGTTTTTGCCAGGATTCTGACTCACCAGCAGTTGGACCTTCCAGATACAGGTGTATTTTTACTACAATCAATTGAAGTCTACACACCTCGTCTACACACAGATCTCCATTTAACTAATTTTGTAACTTCTAAAACCAATTGGCTGCACTAGTGTTGATTTGCTGTATCATTTTATGGTGAGGGGTGTAAATACTGATGCAATAAATTATTTTGTGTTTTATATTTGCAATGAATTTAGATCACTTTGTAGAGATCTGTATTCACTTCGACACAAAAGAGTCTTTTTTTTCTGTTTATCAGTATCAAAAAAACCAAATTAAATTCAATTGTAAAGCAATAAAACATGAAAACTTCCAAAGGCAGTGAATACATTTTATAAAAACTGTAATGCAATCTGTTACAAGTTAATGGATGCTCTTTCCCTTTTCATAATCAGGCTGCAGACCTGTAGATAAATTGGATTGTGACATGCTTAATTAATCTTCACTGATGTGTGCCAGCTTCTAGTTCTGCAGCGAGATGGTGTAGGACAAGTGGCAGATGAATTCATTGGACGGTGACAGTACGATGTTTGCTGCTACTGCTGTCCCTGGCTTGCCTTCTCTGCCAACCAAGTTTTCTATTTCACCTCACATCTTTTGATGCTTTCAGGAACAATTACCCATATATATCTTGACCATTGCTAGGTATCTCTTAATATTTGTTTGTTGATCCTTGCACATCTTTGTATGCCTCTTAGAGTTGTCCTTGTAGTTGTGGAATGCAGTAGTTGGTGTGATGAGAGAGCAAGGTGAGGTTGGCAAACACCCAAATGCTGGAGTGTATGAAACTTGAAATTGAGACATGATACGAGACTGAAATGAGGACAGGAATCTAAACTAGACGCTAGACAAGAATTCAAAGTAAACCTAATGGCTGTACACTGTCCCTCAGATCAGGTCCTCTTTAATTGTTAAAATCCTAGCACCAAAACATGCCTGCCAATTCGGAGGTTGTGCCTGAATCTGTAATGGGGACATGCCTGCAATCTATATTCTGAAGAGTCAGAGCATCTATACCCCAGAAGCTGGTGTGGTAGAGTGCGTATCCTAACAGTTGGTGACTTTATGATCAACAGTCCTTGGGGTTATGGCCACAATTCACGTTATGAATGTAACCAATTAAATGTAGCTAATCCCATGCAACTGATATGTTTTATTGGTGAAGCAATGAATGCTGATGGATTTAACATTTTTCCAGAACTGTATCAGATGGTGTCTAGCCAGAAGATATCTTTGGCATTTCAGTTGCCATGGGATGTGGAATAAATTTAGACAATATTTTTATGGCATGTGGAACTTCGAATCAGTTGGTGGAAAAAATTAGGACATAATTTCTGTAAGTGAGTCAGCTGGCTTAACAGTATGAATACTAGCAAATAAACAGCCATTGGAGTGTTCTCTTAAAGACAACAAAGTCACAGGATTGCATTAATGCCTATAGCGCTAGAGCTGTTGCCTAAAGACAGATGAATTATGGAACATCCATCAGATTTAAAAGGAGATAAAGAAACATCAGGCTTATTTACAAAACAACTAAATTGTGCAGAAAAGAAGAGAGTGGGGATAGATTTATGTATACAGTTAATCAGCAGAAGAAATACAGCTACCAATAATAGACCTACTGAGTAAAAGTTTCCTTTGGAAGGATATACAGTAACAATGACCGATTGAATGAAAGGGATGTTTTATGATTGGATATTGACTAGAGTCAGGAATTCCATGCAGTAATAGGTGAATGCCTATAGAAGGATCTGGAAGATGCCCATCATTTAGATGATCTTATGATGTGGAAGGAGACCATTTGGGCAACCTATCCCATGCCATCTCTCGTAGCAACCCTATCATTTATTTCCCACCATGCTAATCCTTCTCACATCCTGATCAACTCCCCCTGTTTCCCCTCTAAATTACAGCAGCCAGTTAACTACAGTTCTGTGCCCCTCCCTATCTTGCTATTGTGATGTAGGAAACCACACAGATATTGGAAGAATGTGAAAACTCCATACAGGCAACATTGGAATTTAGGATCTAAGCCAAGCTGTAGAGTTGTGAGTCAACAGCACTACCTGCTCCGCCACAATGCTGTTTCATCTGCCCCACCTGCTCTCAGATGCGTAATCATAGAAATGTATAGTAGAGGCCATGTGTGACTATGCTTATGAAATAATAATTACTGTGTAAGTTGTGATCTCCAAGTAATTCTGGAACTCTGTATCTGAATACTTCTTTGCATGTGCTCAAATAAAGTCATTACTGCCAGGAGTAGAACAAATGGAAGACCTTAGTGACAGGGTTTGCAAGACCCATTTTAATGATGGAACAATTACCCAGTATTATACATTCAAATATATACCTGAATGAATAGATCCCTACAGACTAGATGGATGGGTGAATAAAAGTAAATTAGGACAATATTTATAGAGACACAAATTGAATGAATCTGAAGAAGTAAAAGCCCCAAGTACATGAGGAGATCAAATGAAGGCAAGGAATAAATACAGCAGTGAAAGTAGAACTGAAGTTCATCAAGAAACAGCGGGGGGGGGGGGGAGGAATAATGTCTCTTAAAGTTGCTTATAAACATAGAATCCATCTGGCTTGTCTAGGAACTTGGGAGCTAATTTATCAACTTTAAAAGTTAAAAAAACTTGAACAGAGGAATCAATAGTGGCAAACATTAACTTCACTTGAGAAAAACTGGGCTGAGAAGTAGCAGATGGAGTTCAACCCAGTAAGTGTGAGGTGGTTCATTTTGGTAGGTCAAATATGATGGCAGAATATAGTATTAATGTTAAGACTCTTGGCAGTGTGGAGGATCAGAGGGATCTTGGGGTCCGAGTCCATAGGACGCTCAAAGCAACTGTGCAGGTTAACTCTGATGTTAAGAAGGTGTATGGTGTATTGGCCTTCATCAATCATGGAATTGAATTTAGAAGCCGAGAGGTAATGTTGCAGCTGTATAGCACCCTGGTCAGACCCCACTTGGAGTATTGTGCTCAGTTCTGATCACCTCACTACAGGAAGGATGTGTAAGCCATAGAAAGGGTGCAGAGGAAATTTACAAGGATGTTGCCTGGATTGGGGAGCATGCCTTATGAGAATAGGTTGAGTGAACTCGGCCTTTCCTCCTTGGAGCAAAGGAGGATGAGAGGTGACCTGATAGAGGTGTACCAGATGATGTCAGAGGCTTTTTCCCAGGGCTGAGATGGTTGCCACAAGAGGACACAGGTTTAAGGTGCTGGGAAGCAGGTGCAGAGGAAATGTCAGGGGTAAATTTTTTACTCAGAGAGTGGTGAGTGCATGGAATGGGCTGCCGGCAACGATGGTGGAGGCGGATATGATAGAGTCGTTTTAAGAGACTTTTAGATAAGTAGATGGAGCTTAGTAAAATAGAGGGCTGTAGGTAAGCCTAGTAATTTCTGAGGTAGGGACATGTTCGGCACAACTTTGTGGGCTGAAGGGCCTGTATTTTGCTGTAGGTTTTCTATCTTTCTATTATCCCATTTGGTGGCATTTCAATGTATGGAGTGTGAGTGGAGATTGAAAGATGGAAATAGAAGGTGGGTGTAAAGGAGTATTGGTCCCAATGTTGCCAGATGAGAAACTTTCATACCACAATTCCCTGTAGCGTGCATGATTGTCTTTCAAACTGTCTTGTTGTTTAACCTCTATGAATAAGTTAAATTTTGTTTCTGAACTTGTTGATACTCTGTCAAATTTTAAATGTTGCAAGAAGCTTGGAAACTTTTGAGTTATTCAAGAGTGTGTGCAAAGACTGTTAGTACTTGCTAAGTTTGTGCAGAAATGAAACTTAGATTAATCTTACATATTCTCCGGAAAGAAATGGGGAAAAGTTTGCTGGATGTTTGTTGAGTATGGGGTGCTGTGCCTTTAAGGAACTGCATAACTATGACAACAATGTCTACAGCTTGAGTTCAGAGTCAATTATAGGCTGGGTGCTGATCATTGATAATACTTTTTTGTAATGAAACAGAACATGCTGGAAAAACTGAGCATTCATAGGTATAGAGGCATATAGCTCCTTCTCACCTCTGTATCTCCCCTCTGATGATGCAATGCTTCCATCTGAAACAATGGTTATCCTTTTACCTCCTCAGATGCTGCTTGACTTTCTGAGATCTTTCAGAGGTTTTTGCTCCAGATCCCAGCCTCTGTGGTCTCTTATGTCTCCATAAAAACAGGTCCTTCAACCCAACAAGTTAATGCCAACCATTAGCTAGTCAGATAAGATCCATGGAAAGAGAAATGGTTATTGTTTCATATCCAGTCGCTTTTATCCAACATGAGAAACTCCTGTAATTGTTTTCTGAAGTGGGTCAATGGCACAATGACTTGATAGTCCCTTTTATCTTCCTTCTTCAAAGTTTTTTCTTTCCAGTTACAAGAAAAATCCAAAGGCACCTGAAAAGGGATGAGCCGCAAGTTGTTATCTACTGGGCTTTGCTCTCTTTTCTTTCAATGACATGAATCAATTTTGGATGAATTAACATCAGAATTCCACATAGGTCTTGTATAATTCAGGTCAGCGTTGTGAGATATATGTAAATGTCTAATTCTGAAAATGACACTATCCATTTACATTTTTAAAACAAGACAATTTGTGAATAATTTGAATGTTCATATTGATGTCATTGTTTGAAACAGCTAGGGTGTGATCTTCCTTAATGAGGGTATTTTCATCCCTTCAGTTAGCAAAGGACTGGAGTTTTTGAGGCTCTGTTTGATTTTGGGTTCTTAAAATAGATAAATGAGTTGGAAAAATCAAACAAGATTATAAAAATATTTATTGTAATTACACTCACACTTTATAGCTTGAAGTGCTTCCGGAGTGAGATTAATCCTTTCCACAAATTCTTCTTTTAAAATAAATATTTTAACTTTAAAAGTGATAAATTAACCACCGGGTTTTGAAACTGAGTCACGCTAGCTTCTATTCTATTCTTTTTTAAACAAATAATAATAGTTTTTGAACTGCAAGAGATGCAGAGACTTCAAGGACTTATGAACTTGTCTACAAACATCACAATACTTAGGAATTAATCAGAAATATTTTGGAGATTGTACTATCTATTTTGAGACAAGATGCATAAAGAGAAATTTACTTAAAATCTAAGAGAATGACTAATACAGAGAAATGTACATTTTGTGATTTGATGCTTATTAGTGATAAAATTCGAATGGGAAAACAGAGCTGAACTTTAACAGATCTACAAAATGTTGTTTATTTAAACATGAGAAAACTGAGCAAAGATGCAACACACAGAGATATTTTGGAATGCTTTCAGGACTTATATAATCAAGGAAGACTGCCAAGGCTGATGGCATGAATTCTCCATAACTTCCGCCATTTCCAACAGGTTCCCACCACTAAGCCTATCTTGCCACACCTCCACCACTCTCTGCTTCCTACTTGACTTCCTTGTCCCTCTCTACTGTTTTCCCTCCTGGCATTTACCCTTGCTAGCAGGACTGGTGCTGCACCTCTTCCCTCAGCTCATTTCAGCACCCCAGACTGTCCTTCCAGATGAGGCAAGTTTGTTGGGACCACCTACTGTATCCAGTGCTCCTGGTGCACCCTCCCCTACATCGGTGAGACCCAATGCAAATTGGGGACCACTTTGTCAAGCATCTTCACTCCATCCACCACAAAAAGTGCGATTTCCTGGTGGCCACCCATTTCAATTCAACTTCCCATTACTATCCCAACCATCAAGTTATGGCCTCCTCTATGGCCACAATGAGGCCATTCTTAAATTGGAGGAGCAAAGCCTTATATTCCATCTGGGTAGTCTCCAACCTGATGGAATGAACAACAGTTTATCTAACTTCCAGAAATTCACTCCTTCCCCTTCTCTCCTTACCTATCCCCCACTCCAGCTCCCCCTTAGCTCCCCCTCTTCTCCTCATCTACCCATGACCTTCCTCTGATCCCTGCTCCTTCTCTTTCTCCCATTGTCCACTGTCCCCTCCTATCAGATTCCTTCTTCTTCAACCCTTTACCTCTTCCACCTATTACCTTCCAGCTTCTTACTTCAAAACCCTCTCCCACATCCACGCATGCCCCCTCACCTGGTTTCATTTGTCACCTACCAGCTTGTACTCCATCCCCTGCCCTCCCCCCCCCCCAATACCTTCTTATTCTGGCTTCTTTCCCCTTCCTTTCCTGCCCTGATGAAGGGTCTTGGCCTGAGATGCCAACTATTTATTCCTTTCCATAGATGCTGCCTGACCTGCTGAGTTTTGCAGGTTTTGCTTTCGACTGTCAAAAATGTAATGGGAGCATCGTGGTTACTGCGATGCTGCAACCACTCAGGGTGTTGAGTGGATTGGAGTTCAAACCTGGTGCTATTCTGTAAGGAATCTTGTACGTCCTCTCCGTGAAATGTGTGGGCTTTTTCTGGCTCTTCCAGTTTCCTCCCATAGTCCAACGATGTACCCTACTGAGTAGGTTAACTGGTCACTGTAAATTGTCCTGTCACTAGGTTAGGGTTATTCGGGCTCATTGGAGGTTGCAGTGGTTGTGTGGCTCAAAGGGCCAGAAGGGCTTACACTGTGCTATTTCACTAAATAAACAGAAATCAATATTAGTGTGACTTTCAAGTTAACTCCAGGAAATGTGTAGTTAAGTATAATTAATTATTTTCTTCCTTGCTGATGCTTTTGTCTTTGAGGACTTAAGGGGGAGTTGCCTGCACTAGCCCGACCACGGCCTGAGACGTACTGAGACAAGCCGAGCTCTCCGGTCTCCATGTGCCCTTTTGGCTTTTTGATGATATTCAAAGGCTGATTTGCAGTTGCACGAGGAGTGACATACTGTGGAAACACATAGTGACTTTTCACAGAAGAACAATCTCATTGAGGGGCCTCCATCATCATTACATTTCTGAACGGTCCAGGAACACTCCCTCATTATTCCTCTTTCGCACTAGTTATTTTTTGTAACTTACAGCTTTGTTATGTCTTACACTGCTGCTGTTGCAAAGCAATAAATCTCATGACATACTGTATGTCAGTGATAATAATTGGAAATGGAATTGGAATTGGAAGCAGTTCATTGCTGACACAGGTGCCAAGCTAGGGTGAAAAGCTTGTCTTGCATGATGGTCATACAGATCAAGTCATTATTACACAGTGCATTGAGGTAGAACTTTAGAAAACAACAGCAATGCAGAATTATGTGTAAGGGCTACAGAGAAAGCACAGTCCAATTAGATAGTAAGGTGCAAGGTCACAATGAGATATTGTGAGGTCAAAAGTCCATCTATTGCTCTACAGTGTATTTAATTGTCCTTAAGCTTGGTGGCATATGGTTTCAGGTCTTTGAATCTTCCGCCCAATGGACAAGGGGAGAAGAGAGAATGTTTGGGGTGGGCAGAGTCTTTTATTATGCTGCTTGCTTTACTGAGGCAGTGAGAAATGTAGACAAAGTCCACTGGAGCAGGCTACTTTCTGTAATGGGCTGATGTTGACAACCTCTCCGAAGTTTCTTCTGATCCGTGCAGGGCAATTGTCATGCCAAGCCATTGCACATCCAAATAGGTTGCTTTCTATGGTGTTGCAATAAAAATTCTAAGTGTCAATGGGACATGCTGAACTTCTTTAGCATCCTGAGGCAGTAGGGCTCTTGGTGAGCTTACACAGCTGTAGCTTCTATGTATTCGAACCAGGACAACCCATAAGCAATTCCACCCACAAAGCCTGCCTCTCACCTGGTCTACAGCACAAGGCAAGCCCAGGGCTTGAGGCCTAGTTCTTGCTACAACCACAGCTCCAATGTTGCCTGTCCCTCCAGCAAATAAGGGTAACAGGCTTGCCATGACTTACATTATCACTGTCCAACAGAGTCTTGCGATCACAAATGAAATGTCCGAGACAATCTCCCACGGTTATACTACAGCAACTTCTATGCTTCCGATTAGTGGCAGCAACACGGTCTGCAGCCAGGTCAGCTCCTACGAACCCAAACCAGCTCTTCCAATATCCCTACCCAAACAAGCTCCTTCAGCACCTCGGCCGGCTCCTCCTCCAGCGTCAGTACACCACCCATTGGAATGCTCTCTTCAAGATAACAACATCACAAGGCTGTAGCCATTTTAGGATTGTAGCAGGTGATGTTATGTTCAGAGCATTTGATCTGTTAGCTCCAACAAAAATAAACAGAGAGGTTACAGTCTTGTTCCTAAAATAATTAACCTCTGCAGGAACAGAGAGAGGGATAGTGAGAGGGGATGAATTATGACAACCAGTAGCTTGCACAAATGTCCTTTGGAGGGACTTGACATTGTTCAATTGAATCAGAGAGATGTTTTCTTATGATTTCATGCTAACAAGGGCCAGACATCTCAGCCTGCATTGGTTAAGAACTATTAGTCAAGAAAATATTCACCTATGAATTTCACGATGAAGGCCACAAGTAACATGCCTAGATAATTAATGATTTCATTGTGGGACTTAAATCATCTCCAAATCTGCATCTGTGTCTACTTAAATAAATTGATGAGTCAAGAAAATGAAGTTTTGATTGATTAGTTCAGGGTATTCAGGCTATTTGAAATCATACAATAGGAGTGAAAGTAGAAACTGTTTATATGCCTCATAACTTCATAGATAAACAGTGGAGAATACACCGACTAGGAGGCAGGCAACCTTGGTACTACTATCTTTCCTGAAGCAACACACTGAGAAGATAGATTAGATGGAGTGAAACCACAAGCTTTCAATAAAATGGGCAGTGTTCATCACCCTCTGCAGGTTCAGTTGGACAAAAACAGAGCAGATCCCATACCAGGCTGAGATGTAGCCCTTCAGGGTTCTTTCTATATGCATCTGTAGAAATTTGAGAGAATTCTCATGGGTATGCCATATCTTCTCAATGTCTAGAGAGGTATATTTTCTTTGAGCATAGAAATTGAGGCTGGCACCTTGACTTCTCTGCATCCAGATGGAGGGACAAGGACAGGTAGCTGGAGTATGGATGCCAAGGAATGTGAAACTATTGACAACATCTACAGCAACTATATTGCTGAGGACAGTGTTTTGTTCACTTCTCTTCCTATCCAAGATCCTCACCCACCCCTCTCCCTATTCCTTAGATCAATTATAAACTCTTGTCTTGTACTCTGTCTCATTATTGAAGATCCAGTAAATATCTGAGGTTTGAATCTCAAACTTACAGGTCCAATTCGTGTTTATCTGGCCACACCATCATACACATAGCGGGAGTAGAAGAGAGGATCAAGTAGACAACCTTGAGGATCAGCAGTTGTGAGGACCAAGGTGGATGAAACGCTATGATGAATTCTAATTGACTAAGGTCAGCCAGTCAGAAAGTCTAGTAGCCATTTGCAAATAAGTGTCTCCAAAATGAAGTGGAGATATGCCTTTACCAATGGAGCCAATGTCACTCTTGGACAAGGTGCAGCACCTGCTTAGATCCTGATCAGGGTCACATAAAGCCATGGGAGCAGGTGGTGGATGGTTGTATGAACAGTTGATGCACATCATAAATGCTGGTTATGCGACCACTAACGTCAGGCAGACAGCCTCTGAAGAGCATTGATAATGTCTGGGATCACTCATCTCATAAAGACACTGCGCAAAAGAAGGCAATGTCAAACCACTTCTGCAGAAAAATTTGTCAAGGACAATTATGGTCGTGAGACCATGATCGCCTATGTCATAGACACAGTACATGATGATGATAATGATGCCCTCAAGACCAAGATCCAGGAGTTTAGAAATGAACAATGAAACATGCACAATCAATTGCAAGAAATATTTTGATTTTATGACACTTTAAAAAGACTTAGCTCATTACAAGGAACAGATGAAAGCTCAAAATAATATTGACATTTCTAATTGTACTATCAAAATGACCAGGTCATATATGAAAATGTATAAACTACTGGACATCATGAACATCTTGTATTTTAATGACAACCCTCTAGCAGCAACCAGGTCTTTGCACTGTATCTGGCACTGTAGCTCAGAAGGGAAAGGGGGAGAAGAGGAGAGTGGTGGTGATTCAATGGTTATGGTAAAAGATAGGAGATTCTGTGGATATGAAGGAGACACTCAGATGGTATGTTACCTCTTAGGTGGCAGGGTCATGGACGTCTCAGATCACGTCCACAGCTTTCTTAATAGGAAAGGTGAGCAGTCAAAAGTTGTGACATATTGGTACCAACAACATTGGTAGGAAAAGGGATAAGGTGAGGTAGGAAGCTGTAAAGCAGGATCTCAAGGGTAGGAAAGGTAGATGTTCCGTGCGCCATATGCCCGACAGCTTAACAATAAGACGTCTTGATGGATGAAAGCGTGGCTGAAGAATTAATTGCAGGGGACAGGGTTTCAGATTTGTGGATCATTGGAATCTCTTGTGGGAAAGGGATAACCCAGCGTTTCTCAACTGGGGTACCACGAGAGATCATGATTAAAAAAAATAAACACTGCTTTTTGGACTTCACGAAACACATGATGCAATTGCTCACAGTGGTGGCCATGACCGAGCAGCCCCACTAGCAATCTCGTTAGAGGTCTCTAGCCCAGTGAGGCAATGTGCAGTAGGACCAAGCTTACTCGCAACCATTCTCACATTTCAACACAAGAGAGGGGAAGCCATTGATAACCAGTGAACACTGTATTACACGGAGGGGAGGATGGTAGACTGGTCAATGGTGAACACTGTGTTGCACGGAGGGGAGGATGGTAGACTGGTCATTGGTGAACACTGTATTACACGGAGGGGAGGATGGTAGACTGGTCATTGGTGAACACTGTATTACACGGAGGGGAGGATGGTAGACTGGTCATTGGTGAACACTGTATTACACGGAGGGGAGGATGGTAGACTGGTCATTGGTGAACACTGTATTACACGGAGGGGAGGATGGTAGACTGGTCATTGGTGAACACTGTATTACACGGAGGGGAGGATGGTAGACTGGTCATTGGTGAACACTGTATTGCACGGAAGGGAGGATGGTAGACTGGTCATTGGTGAACACTGTGTTGCACGGAGGGGAGGATAGTAGACTGGTCATTGGTGAACACTGTATTACACAGAGGGGAGGATGGTAGACTGGTCATTGGTGAACACTGTATTACACGGAGGGGAGGATGGTAGACTGGTCATTGGTGAACACTGTATTACACGGAGGGGAGGATGGTAGACTGGTCATTGGTGAACACTGTGTTGCACGGAGGGGAGGATGGTAGACTGGTCATTGGTGAACACTGTGTTGCACGGAGGGGAGGATAGTAGACTGGTCATTGGTGAACACTGTATTACACGGAGGGGAGGATGGTAGTCTGGTCAATGGTGAGCACTGTATTACACGGAGGGGAGGATGGTAGACTGGTCATTGGTGAACACTGTATTACACGGAGGGGAGGATGGTAGACTGGTCATTGGTGAACACTGTATTACACGGAGGGGAGGATGGTAGACTGGTCATTGGTGAACACTGTGTTGCACGGAGGGGAGGATGGTAGACTGGTCATTGGTGAACACTGTATTACACGGAGGGGAGGATGGTAGTCTGGTCAATGGTGAACACTATTACACGGAGGGGAGGATGGTAGACTGGTCATTGGTGAACACTGTATTACACGGAGGGGAGGATGGTAGACTGGTCATTGGTGAACACTGTATTACACAGAGGGGAGGATGGTAGACTGGTCATTGGTGAACACTGTATTACACGGAGGGGAGGATGGTAGACTGGTTATTGGTGAACACTGTATTACACGGAGGGGAGGATGGTAGACTGGTCATTGGTGAACACTGTATTACACGGAGGGGAGGAAGGTAGACAGGTCAATGGTGAACACTGTGTTGCACGGAGGGGAGGATGGTAGACTGGTCATTGGTGAACACTGTATTACACGGAGGGGAGGATGGTAGTCTGGTCAATGGTGAACACTGTATTACACGGAGGGGAGGATGGTAGACTGGTCATTGGTGAACACTGTATTACACGGAGGGGAGGATGGTAGACTGGTCATTGGTGAACACTGTATTACACGGAGGGGAGGATGTTAGACTGGTCATTGGTGAACAGTGTATTACACGGAGGGGAGGATGGTAGACTGGTCATTGGTGAACACTGTATTACATGGAGGGGAGGATGGTAGACTGGTCAATGGTGAACACTGTGTTGCACGGAGGGGAGGATGGTAGACTGGTCAATGGTGAACACTGTGTTGCACGGAGGGGAGGATGGTAGACTGGTCATTGATGAACACTTTATTACACGGAGGGGAGGATGGTAGACTGGTCAATGGTGAACACTGTGTTGCACGGAGGGGAGGATGGTAGACTGGTCATTGGTGAACACTGTTACACGGAGGGGAGGATGGTAGTCTGGTCATTGGTGAACACTGTATTACACGGAGGGGAGGATGGTAGTCTGGTCAATGGTGAACACTGTGTTACACGGAGGGGAGGATGGTAGACTGGTCAATGGTGAACACTGTATTACACGGAGGGGAGGATGGTAGACTGGTCATTGGTGAACACTGTATTACACGGAGGGGAGGATGGTAGACTGGTCAATGGTGAACACTGTATGACACGGAGGGGAGGATGGTAGACTGGTCATTGGTGAACACTGTATTACACGGAGGGGAGGATGGTAGACTGGTCATTGGTGAACACTGTATTACACGGAGGGGAGGATGGTAGACTGGTCATTGGTGAACACTGTATTACACGGAGGGGAGGATGGTAGACTGGTCATTGGTGAACACTGTATTACACGGAGGGGAGGATGGTAGACTGGTCATTGGTGAACACTGTATTACACGGAGGGGAGGATGGTAGACTGGTCATTGGTGAACACTGTATTACACGGAGGGGAGGATGGTAGACTGGTCATTGGTGAACACTGTATTACACGGAGGGGAGGATGGTAGACTGGTCATAGGTGAACACTGTATTACACGGAGGGGAGGATGGTAGACTGGTCATTGGTGAACACTGTATTACACAGAGGGGAGGATGGTAGACTGGTCATTGGTGAACACTGTATTACACGGAGGGGAGGATGGTAGACTGGTTATTGGTGAACACTGTATTACACGGAGGGGAGGATGGTAGACTGGTCATTGGTGAACACTGTATTACACGGAGGGGAGGAAGGTAGACAGGTCAATGGTGAACACTGTGTTGCACGGAGGGGAGGATGGTAGACTGGTCATTGGTGAACACTGTATTACACGGAGGGGAGGATGGTAGTCTGGTCAATGGTGAACACTGTATTACACGGAGGGGAGGATGGTAGACTGGTCATTGGTGAACACTGTATTACACGGAGGGGAGGATGGTAGACTGGTCATTGGTGAACACTGTATTACACGGAGGGGAGGATGTTAGACTGGTCATTGGTGAACAGTGTATTACACGGAGGGGAGGATGGTAGACTGGTCATTGGTGAACACTGTATTACATGGAGGGGAGGATGGTAGACTGGTCAATGGTGAACACTGTGTTGCACGGAGGGGAGGATGGTAGACTGGTCAATGGTGAACACTGTGTTGCACGGAGGGGAGGATGGTAGACTGGTCATTGATGAACACTTTATTACACGGAGGGGAGGATGGTAGACTGGTCAATGGTGAACACTGTGTTGCACGGAGGGGAGGATGGTAGACTGGTCATTGGTGAACACTGTTACACGGAGGGGAGGATGGTAGTCTGGTCATTGGTGAACACTGTATTACACGGAGGGGAGGATGGTAGTCTGGTCAATGGTGAACACTGTGTTACACGGAGGGGAGGATGGTAGACTGGTCAATGGTGAACACTGTATTACACGGAGGGGAGGATGGTAGACTGGTCATTGGTGAACACTGTATTACACGGAGGGGAGGATGGTAGACTGGTCATTGGTGAACACTGTATTACACGGAGGGGAGGATGGTAGTCTGGTCAATGGTGAACACTGTGTTACACGGAGGGGAGGATGGTAGACTGGTCATTGGTGAACACTGTATTACACGGAGGGGAGGATGGTAGACTGGTCATTGGTGAACACTGTATTACACGGAGGGGAGGATGGTAGACTGGTCATTGGTGAACACTGTATTACATGGAGGGGAGGATGGTAGACTGGTCAATGGTGAACACTGTGTTGCACGGAGGGGAGGATGGTAGACTGGTCAATGGTGAACACTGTGTTGCACGGAGGGGAGGATGGTAGACTGGTCATTGGTGAACACTGCATTACACGGAGGGGAGGATGGTAGACTGATCATTGGTGAACACTGTATTACACGGAGGGGAGGATGGTAGACTGGTCAATGGTGAACACTGTGTTGCACGGAGGGGAGGATGGTAGACTGGTCAATGGTGAACACTGTGTTGCACGGAGGGGAGGATGGTAGACTGGTCAATGGTGAACACTGTGTTGCACGGAGGGGAGGATGGTAGACTGGTCATTGGTGAACACTGTATTACACGGAGGGGAGGATGGTAGACTGGTCATTGGTGAACACTGTATTACACGGAGGGGAGGATGGTAGACTGGTCATTGGTGAACACTGTATTACACGGAGGGGAGGATGGTAGACTGGTCATTGGTGAACACTGTATTACACGGAGGGGAGGATGGTAGACTGGTCATTGGTGAACACTGTATTACACGGAGGGGAGGATGGTAGACTGGTCATTGGTGAACACTGTATTACACGGAGGGGAGGATGGTAGACTGGTCATAGGTGAACACTGTATTACATGGAGGGGAGGATGGTAGACTGGTCATTGGTGAACACTGTATTACACGGAGGGGAGGATGGTAGACTGGTCATTGGTGAACACTGTATTACACGGAGGGGAGGATGGTAGACTGGTCATTGGTGAACACTGTATTACACGGAGGGGTGGATGGTAGACTGGTCATTGGCGAACAGTGTATTACACGGAAGGGAGGATGGAAGACTGGTCATTGGTGAACACTGTGTTGCACGGAGGGGTGGATGGTAGACTGGTCATTGATGAACACTGTATTACACGGAGGGGAGGATGGTAGACTGGTCAATGGTGAACACTGTTGCACGGAGGGGAGGATGGTAGACTGGTCATTGGTGAACACTGTGTTACACGGAGGGGAGGATGGTAGTCTGGTCAATGGTGAACACTGTGTTACACGGAGGGGAGGATGGTAGACTGGTCAATGGTGAACACTGTATTACACAGAGGGGAGAATGGTAGACTGGTCATTGGTGAACACTGTATTACACGGAGGGGAGGATGGTAGTCTGGTCATTGGTGAACACTGTATTACACGGAGGGGAGGATGGTAGACTGGTCAATGGTGAACACTGTGTTACACGGAGGGGAGGATGGTAGACTGGTCAATGGTGAACACTGTATTACACAGAGGGGAGAATGGTAGACTGGTCATTGGTGAACACTGTATTACACGGAGGGGAGGATGGTAGTCTGGTCATTGGTGAACACTGTATTACACGGAGGGGAGGATGGTAGACTGGTCAATGGTGAACACTGTATTACACGGAGGGGAGGATGGTAGACTGGTCATTGGTGAACACTGTATTACACGGATGGGAGGATGGTAGACTGGTCA
Organism: Hypanus sabinus; assembly: GCF_030144855.1. Classification (NCBI taxonomy): domain Eukaryota; kingdom Metazoa; phylum Chordata; class Chondrichthyes; order Myliobatiformes; family Dasyatidae; genus Hypanus; species Hypanus sabinus. The sequence continues at coordinate 15,412,669 of NC_082720.1, forward strand.
TTGGTGAACACTGTATTACACGGAGGGGAGGATGGTAGACTGGTCATTGGTGAACACTGTATTACACGGAGGGGAGGATGGTAGACTGGTCATTGGTGAACACTGTATTACACGGAGGGGAGGATGGTAGACTGGTCATTGGTGAACACTGTATTACACGGAGGGGAGGATGGTAGACTGATCATTGGTGAACACTGCATTACAGGGAGGGGAGTATGGTAGACTGATCATTGGTGAACACTGTATTACACGGAGGGGAGGATGGTAGACTGGTCAATGGTGAACACTGTGTTGCACAGAGGGGAGGATGGTAGACTGGTCAATGGTGAACACTGTGTTGCACGGAGGGGAGGATGGTAGACTGGTCAATGGTGAACACTGTGTTGCACGGAGGGGAGGATGGTAGACTGGTCATTGGTGAACACTGTATTACACGGAGGGGAGGATGGTAGACTGGTCATTGGTGAACACTGTATTACACGGAGGGGAGGATGGTAGACTGGTCATTGGTGAACACTGTATTACACAGAGGGGAGGATGGTAGTCTGGTCAATGGTGAACACTGTATTACACGGAGGGGAGGATGGTAGACTGGTCATTGGTGAACACTGTATTACACAGAGGGGAGAATGGTAGACTGGTCATTGGTGAACACTGTATTACACGGAGGGGAGGATGGTAGACTGGTCATTGGTGAACACTGTATTACACGGAGGGGAGGATGGTAGACTGGTCATTGGTGAACACTGTATTACATGGAGGGGAGGATGGTAGTCTGGTCAATTGTGAACACTGTGTTACACGGAGGGGAGGATGGTAGACTGGTCATTGGTGAACACTGTATTACACGGAGGGGAGGATGGTAGACTGGTCATTGGTGAACACTGTATTACACGGAGGGGAGGATGGTAGACTGGTCATTGGTGAACACTGTATTACACAGAGGGGAGGATGGTAGTCTGGTCAATGGTGAACACTGTATTACACGGAGGGGAGGATGGTAGACTGGTCATTGGTGAACACTGTATTACACAGAGGGGAGGATGGTAGACTGGTCATTGGTGAACACTGTATTACACGGAGGGGAGGATGGTAGACTGGTCATTGGTGAACACTGTATTACACGGAGGGGAGGATGGTAGACTGGTCATTGGTGAACACTGTATTACACGGAGGGGAGGATGGTAGACTGGTCATCGGTGAACACTGTATTACACGGAGGGGAGGATGGTAGACTGGTCATTGGTGAACACTGTAGTACACGGAGGGGAGGATGGTAGACTGGTCAATGGTGAACACTGTGTTGCACGGAGGGGAGGATGGTAGACTGGTCATTGGTGAACACTGTATTACACGGAGGGGAGGATGGCAGTCTGGTCAATGGTGAACACTGTGTTACACGGAGGGGAGGATGGTAGACTGGTCAATGGTGAACACTGTATTACACGGAGGGGAGGATGGTAGACTGGTCATTGGTGAACACTGTATTACACGGAGGGGAGGATGGTAGTCTGGTCATTGGTGAACACTGTGTTACACGGAGGGGAGGATGGTAGTCTGGTCATTGGTGAATATTGTATTACACGGAGGGGAGGATGGTAGTCTGGTCAATGGTGAACACTGTGTTACACGGAGAGGAGGATGGTAGACTGCTCAATGGTGAACACTGTATTACACAGAGAGGAGAATGGTAGACTGGTCATTGGTGAACACTGTATTACACGGAGGGGAGGATGGTAGTCTGGTCATTGGTGAACACTGTATTACACGGAGGGGAGGATGGTAGACTGGTCAATGGTGAACACTGTGTTACACGGAGGGGAGGATGGTAGACTGGTCATTGGTGAACACTGTATTACACGGAGGGAAGGATGGTAGTCTGGTCAATGGTGAACACTGTGTTACACGGAGGGGAGGATGGTAGACTGGTCATTGGTGAACACTGTATTACACGGAGGGGAGGATGGTAGACTGGTCATTGGTGAACACTGTATTACACGGAGGGGAGGATGGTAGACTGGTCATTGGTGAACACTGTATTACACGGAGGGGAGGATGGTAGACTGGTCATTGGTGAACCCTGTATTACACGGAGGGGAGGATGGTAGACTGGTCATTGGTGAACACTGTATTACACGGAGGGGAGGATGGTAGACTGGTCATTGGTGAACTCTGTATTACACGGAGGGGAGGATGGTAGACTAGTCATTGGTGAACACTGTATTACACGGAGGGGAGGATGGTAGACTGCTCATTGGTGAACACTGCATTACACGGAGGGGAGGATGGTAGACTGATCATTTGTGATCACTGTATTACACGGAGGGGAGGATGGTAGACTGGTCAATGGTGAACACTGTGTTGCACGGAGGGGAGGATAGTAGACTGATCAATGGTGAACACTGTGTTGCACGGAGGGGAGGATGGTAGACTGGTCAATGGTGAACACTGTGTTGCACGGAGGGGAGGATGGTAGACTGGTCATTGGTGAACACTGTATTACACGGAGGGGAGGATGGTAGTCTGGTCAATTGTGAACACTGTATTACACGGAGGGGAGGATGGTAGACTGGTCATTGGTGAACACTGTATTACACAGAGGGGAGGATGGTAGACTGGTCATTGGTGAACACTGTATTACACGGAGGGGAGGATGGTAGACTGGTCATTGGTGAACACTGTATTACACGGAGGGGAGGATGGTAGACTGGTCATTGGTGAACACTGTATTACACGGAGGGGAGGATGGTAGACTGGTCATTGGTGAACACTGTATTACACGGAGGGGAGGATGGTAGACTGGTCATTGGTGAACACTGTATTACACGGAGGGGAGGATGTTAGACTGGTCATTGGTGAACAGTGTATTACACGGAGGGGAGGATGGTAGACTGGTCATTGGTGAACACTGTATTACACGGAGGGGAGGATGGTAGACTGGTCATTGGTGAACACTGTATTACACGGAGGGGAGGATGTTAGACTGGTCATTGGTGAACACTGTATTACACGGAGGGGAGGATGGTAGACTGGTCATTGGTGAACACTGTATTACACGGAGGGGAGGATGGTAGACTGGTCATAGGTGAACACTGTATTACACGGAGGGGAGGATGGTAGACTGGTCATTGGTGAACACTGTATTACACAGAGGGGAGGATGGTAGACTGGTCATTGGTGAACACTGTATTACACGGAGGGGAGGATGGTAGACTGGTTATTGGTGAACACTGTATTACACGGAGGGGAGGATGGTAGACTGGTCATTGGTGAACACTGTATTACACGGAGGGGAGGAAGGTAGACAGGTCAATGGTGAACACTGTGTTGCACGGAGGGGAGGATGGTAGACTGGTCATTGGTGAACACTGTATTACACGGAGGGGAGGATGGTAGTCTGGTCAATGGTGAACACTGTATTACACGGAGGGGAGGATGGTAGACTGGTCATTGGTGAACACTGTATTACACGGAGGGGAGGATGGTAGACTGGTCATTGGTGAACACTGTATTACACGGAGGGGAGGATGTTAGACTGGTCATTGGTGAACAGTGTATTACACGGAGGGGAGGATGGTAGACTGGTCATTGGTGAACACTGTATTACATGGAGGGGAGGATGGTAGACTGGTCAATGGTGAACACTGTGTTGCACGGAGGGGAGGATGGTAGACTGGTCAATGGTGAACACTGTGTTGCACGGAGGGGAGGATGGTAGACTGGTCATTGATGAACACTTTATTACACGGAGGGGAGGATGGTAGACTGGTCAATGGTGAACACTGTGTTGCACGGAGGGGAGGATGGTAGACTGGTCATTGGTGAACACTGTTACACGGAGGGGAGGATGGTAGTCTGGTCATTGGTGAACACTGTATTACACGGAGGGGAGGATGGTAGTCTGGTCAATGGTGAACACTGTGTTACACGGAGGGGAGGATGGTAGACTGGTCAATGGTGAACACTGTATTACACGGAGGGGAGGATGGTAGACTGGTCATTGGTGAACACTGTATTACACGGAGGGGAGGATGGTAGACTGGTCATTGGTGAACACTGTATTACACGGAGGGGAGGATGGTAGTCTGGTCAATGGTGAACACTGTGTTACACGGAGGGGAGGATGGTAGACTGGTCATTGGTGAACACTGTATTACACGGAGGGGAGGATGGTAGACTGGTCATTGGTGAACACTGTATTACACGGAGGGGAGGATGGTAGACTGGTCATTGGTGAACACTGTATTACATGGAGGGGAGGATGGTAGACTGGTCAATGGTGAACACTGTGTTGCACGGAGGGGAGGATGGTAGACTGGTCAATGGTGAACACTGTGTTGCACGGAGGGGAGGATGGTAGACTGGTCATTGGTGAACACTGCATTACACGGAGGGGAGGATGGTAGACTGATCATTGGTGAACACTGTATTACACGGAGGGGAGGATGGTAGACTGGTCAATGGTGAACACTGTGTTGCACGGAGGGGAGGATGGTAGACTGGTCAATGGTGAACACTGTGTTGCACGGAGGGGAGGATGGTAGACTGGTCAATGGTGAACACTGTGTTGCACGGAGGGGAGGATGGTAGACTGGTCATTGGTGAACACTGTATTACACGGAGGGGAGGATGGTAGACTGGTCATTGGTGAACACTGTATTACACGGAGGGGAGGATGGTAGACTGGTCATTGGTGAACACTGTATTACACGGAGGGGAGGATGGTAGACTGGTCATTGGTGAACACTGTATTACACGGAGGGGAGGATGGTAGACTGGTCATTGGTGAACACTGTATTACACGGAGGGGAGGATGGTAGACTGGTCATTGGTGAACACTGTATTACACGGAGGGGAGGATGGTAGACTGGTCATTGGTGAACACTGTATTACACGGAGGGGAGGATGGTAGACTGGTCATAGGTGAACACTGTATTACATGGAGGGGAGGATGGTAGACTGGTCATTGGTGAACACTGTATTACACGGAGGGGAGGATGGTAGACTGGTCATTGGTGAACACTGTATTACACGGAGGGGAGGATGGTAGACTGGTCATTGGTGAACACTGTATTACACGGAGGGGTGGATGGTAGACTGGTCATTGGCGAACAGTGTATTACACGGAAGGGAGGATGGAAGACTGGTCATTGGTGAACACTGTGTTGCACGGAGGGGTGGATGGTAGACTGGTCATTGATGAACACTGTATTACACGGAGGGGAGGATGGTAGACTGGTCAATGGTGAACACTGTTGCACGGAGGGGAGGATGGTAGACTGGTCATTGGTAAACACTGTGTTACACGGAGGGGAGGATGGTAGTCTGGTCAATGGTGAACACTGTGTTACACGGAGGGGAGGATGGTAGACTGGTCAATGGTGAACACTGTATTACACAGAGGGGAGAATGGTAGACTGGTCATTGGTGAACACTGTATTACACGGAGGGGAGGATGGTAGTCTGGTCATTGGTGAACACTGTATTACACGGAGGGGAGGATGGTAGACTGGTCAATGGTGAACACTGTGTTACACGGAGGGGAGGATGGTAGACTGGTCAATGGTGAACACTGTATTACACAGAGGGGAGAATGGTAGACTGGTCATTGGTGAACACTGTATTACACGGAGGGGAGGATGGTAGTCTGGTCATTGGTGAACACTGTATTACACGGAGGGGAGGATGGTAGACTGGTCAATGGTGAACACTGTATTACACGGAGGGGAGGATGGTAGACTGGTCATTGGTGAACACTGTATTACACGGATGGGAGGATGGTAGACTGGTCATTGGTGAACACTGTATTACACGGAGGGGAGGATGGTAGACTGGTCATTGGTGAACACTGTATTACACGGAGGGGAGGATGGTAGACTGGTCATTGGTGAACACTGTATTACACGGAGGGGCGGATGGTAGACTGGTCATTGGTGAACACTGTATTACACGGAGGGGAGGATGGTAGACTGGTCATTGGTGAACACTGTATTACACGGAGGGGAGGATGGTAGACTGGTCATTGGTGAACACTGCATTACAGGGAGGGGAGTATGGTAGACTGATCATTGGTGAACACTGTATTACACGGAGGGGAGGATGGTAGACTGGTCAATGGTGAACACTGTGTTGCACAGAGGGGAGGATGGTAGACTGGTCAATGGTGAACACTGTGTTGCACGGAGGGGAGGATGGTAGACTGGTCAATGGTGAACACTGTGTTGCACGGAGGGGAGGATGGTAGACTGGTCATTGGTGAACACTGTATTACACGGAGGGGAGGATGGTAGACTGGTCATTGGTGAACACTGTATTACACGGAGGGGAGGATGGTAGACTGGTCATTGGTGAACACTGTATTACACAGAGGGGAGGATGGTAGTCTGGTCAATGGTGAACACTGTATTACACGGAGGGGAGGATGGTAGACTGGTCATTGGTGAACACTGTATTACACAGAGGGGAGAATGGTAGACTGGTCATTGGTGAACACTGTATTACACGGAGGGGAGGATGGTAGACTGGTCATTGGTGAACACTGTATTACACGGAGGGGAGGATGGTAGACTGGTCATTGGTGAACACTGTATTACATGGAGGGGAGGATGGTAGTCTGGTCAATTGTGAACACTGTGTTACACGGAGGGGAGGATGGTAGACTGGTCATTGGTGAACACTGTATTACACGGAGGGGAGGATGGTAGACTGGTCATTGGTGAACACTGTATTACACGGAGGGGAGGATGGTAGACTGGTCATTGGTGAACACTGTATTACACAGAGGGGAGGATGGTAGTCTGGTCAATGGTGAACACTGTATTACACGGAGGGGAGGATGGTAGACTGGTCATTGGTGAACACTGTATTACACAGAGGGGAGGATGGTAGACTGGTCATTGGTGAACACTGTATTACACGGAGGGGAGGATGGTAGACTGGTCATTGGTGAACACTGTATTACACGGAGGGGAGGATGGTAGACTGGTCATTGGTGAACACTGTATTACACGGAGGGGAGGATGGTAGACTGGTCATCGGTGAACACTGTATTACACGGAGGGGAGGATGGTAGACTGGTCATTGGTGAACACTGTAGTACACGGAGGGGAGGATGGTAGACTGGTCAATGGTGAACACTGTGTTGCACGGAGGGGAGGATGGTAGACTGGTCATTGGTGAACACTGTATTACACGGAGGGGAGGATGGCAGTCTGGTCAATGGTGAACACTGTGTTACACGGAGGGGAGGATGGTAGACTGGTCAATGGTGAACACTGTATTACACGGAGGGGAGGATGGTAGACTGGTCATTGGTGAACACTGTATTACACGGAGGGGAGGATGGTAGTCTGGTCATTGGTGAACACTGTGTTACACGGAGGGGAGGATGGTAGTCTGGTCATTGGTGAATATTGTATTACACGGAGGGGAGGATGGTAGTCTGGTCAATGGTGAACACTGTGTTACACGGAGGGGAGGATGGTAGACTGCTCAATGGTGAACACTGTATTACACAGAGAGGAGAATGGTAGACTGGTCATTGGTGAACACTGTATTACACGGAGGGGAGGATGGTAGTCTGGTCATTGGTGAACACTGTATTACACGGAGGGGAGGATGGTAGACTGGTCAATGGTGAACACTGTGTTACACGGAGGGGAGGATGGTAGACTGGTCATTGGTGAACACTGTATTACACGGAGGGAAGGATGGTAGTCTGGTCAATGGTGAACACTGTGTTACACGGAGGGGAGGATGGTAGACTGGTCATTGGTGAACACTGTATTACACGGAGGGGAGGATGGTAGACTGGTCATTGGTGAACACTGTATTACACGGAGGGGAGTATGGTAGACTGGTCATTGGTGAACACTGTATTACACGGAGGGGAGGATGGTAGACTGGTCATTGGTGAACCCTGTATTACACGGAGGGGAGGATGGTAGACTGGTCATTGGTGAACACTGTATTACACGGAGGGGAGGATGGTAGACTGGTCATTGGTGAACTCTGTATTACACGGAGGGGAGGATGGTAGACTAGTCATTGGTGAACACTGTATTACACGGAGGGGAGGATGGTAGACTGCTCATTGGTGAACACTGCATTACACGGAGGGGAGGATGGTAGACTGATCATTTGTGATCACTGTATTACACGGAGGGGAGGATGGTAGACTGGTCAATGGTGAACACTGTGTTGCACGGAGGGGAGGATAGTAGACTGATCAATGGTGAACACTGTGTTGCACGGAGGGGAGGATGGTAGACTGGTCAATGGTGAACACTGTGTTGCACGGAGGGGAGGATGGTAGACTGGTCATTGGTGAACACTGTATTACACGGAGGGGAGGATGGTAGTCTGGTCAATTGTGAACACTGTATTACACGGAGGGGAGGATGGTAGACTGGTCATTGGTGAACACTGTATTACACGGAGGGGAGGATGGTAGACTGGTCATTGGTGAACACTGTATTACACGGAGGGGAGGATGGTAGACTGGTCATTGGTGAACACTGTATTACACGGAGGGGAGGATGGTAGACTGGTCATCGGTGAACACTGTATTACACGGAGGGGAGGATGGTAGACTGGTCATTGGTGAACACTGTATTACACGGAGGGGAGGATGGTAGACTGGTCATTGGTGAACACTGTATTACACGGAGGGGAGGATGGTAGACTGGTCATTGGTGAACACTGTTTTAAACAGAGGGGAGGATGGTAGTCTGGTCAATGGTGAACACTGTATTACACGGAGCGGAGGATGGTAGACTGGTCCTTGGTGAACACTGTATTACACAGAGGGGAGGATGGTAGACTGGTCATTGGTGAACACTGTATTACACGGAGGGGAGGATGGTAGACTGGTCATTGGTGAACACTGTATTACACGGAGGGGAGGATGGTAGACTGGTCATTGGTGAACACTGTATTACACGGAGGGGAGGATGGCTGACTGGTCATCGGTGAACACAGTATTACACGGAGGGGAGGATGGTAGACTGGTCATTGGTGAACACTGTAGTACACGGAGGGGGGATGGTAGACTGGTCAATGGTGAACACTGTGTTGCACGGAGGGGAGGATGGTAGACTGGTCATTGGTGAACACTGTATTACACGGAGGGGAGGATGGCAGTCTGGTCAATGGTGAACACTGTGTTACACGGAGGGGAGGATGGTAGACTGGTCAATGGTGAACACTGTATTGCACGGAGGGGAGGATGGTAGACTGGTCATTGGTGAACACTGTATTACACGGAGGGGAGGATGGTAGTCTGGTCATTGGTGAACACTGTATTACACGGATGGGAGGATGGTAGACTGGTCAATGGTGAACACTGTGTTGCACGGAGGGGAGGATGGTAGACTGGTCAAAGGTGAACACTGTATTACACGGAGGGGAGGATGGTAGACTGGTCATTGGTGAACACTGTATTAAACAGAGGGGAGGATGGTAGACTGGTCATTGGTGAACACTGTATTACACGGGGGGGGAGGATGGTAGACTGGTCATTGGTGAACACTGTGTTACACGGAGGGGAGGATGGTAGACTGGTCATTGGTGAACACTGTATTACACGGAGGGGAGGATGGTAGACTGGTCATTGGTGAACACTGTATTACACGGAGGGGAGGATGGTAGACTGGTCATTGGTGAACACTGTATTACACGGAGGGGAGGATGGTAGTCTGGTCAATGGTGAACACTGTGTTACACGGAGGGGAGGATGGTAGACTGGTCATTGGTGAACACTGCATTACACGGAGGGGAGGATGGTAGACTGATCATTGGTGAACACTGTATTACACGGAGGGGAGGATGGTAGACTGGTCAATGGTGAACACTGTGTTGCACGGAGGGGAGGATGGTAGACCGGTCAATGGTGAACACTGTGTTGCACGGAGGGGAGGATGGTAGACTGGTCATTGGTGAACACTGTATTACACGGAGGGGAGGATGGTAGACTGGTCATTGGTGAACACTGTATTACACGGAGGGGAGGATGGTAGACTGGTCATTGGTGAACACTGTATTACACAGAGGGGAGGATGGTAGTCTGGTCAATGGTGAACACTGTATTACACGGAGGGGAGGATGGTAGACTGGTCATTGGTGAACACTGTATTACACAGAGGGGAGGATGGTAGACTGGTCATTGGTGAACACTGTATTACACGGAGGGGAGGATGGTAGACTGGTCATAGGTGAACACTGTATTACACGGAGGGGAGGATGGTAGACTGGTCATTGGTGAACACTGTATTACACGGAGGGGAGGATGGTAGACTGGTCATCGGTGAACACTGTATTACACGGAGGGGAGGATGGTAGACTGGTCATTGGTGAACACTGTAGTACACGGAGGGGAGGATGGTAGACTGGTCAATAGTGAACACTGTGTTGCACGGAGGGGAGGATGGTAGACTGGTCATTGGTGAACACTGTATTACACGGAGGGGAGGATGGCAGTCTGGTCAATGTTGAACACTGTGTTACACGGAGGGGAGGATGGTAGACTGGTCAATGGTGAACACTGTATTACACGGAGGGGAGGATGGTAGACTGGTCATTGGTGAACACTGTATTACACGGAGGGGAGGATGGTAGTCTGGTCATTGGTGAACACTGTGTTACACGGAGGGGAGGATGGTAGTCTGGTCATTGGTGAATATTGTATTACACGGAGGGGAGGATGGTAGTCTGGTCAATGGTGAACACTGTGTTACACGGAGGGGAGGATGGTAGACTGGTCAATGGTGAACACTGTATTACACAGAGGGGAGAATGGTAGACTGGTCATTGGTGAACACTGTATTACACGGAGGGGAGGATGGTAGTCTGGTCATTGGTGAACACTGTATTACACGGAGGGGAGGATGGTAGACTGGTCAATGGTGAACTCTGTGTTACACGGAGGGGAGGATGGTAGACTGGTCATTGGTGAACACTGTATTACACGGAGGGAAGGATGGTAGTCTGGTCAATGGTGAACACTGTGTTACACGGAGGGGAGGATGGTAGACTGGTCATTGGTGAACACTGTATTACACGGAGGGGAGGATGGTAGACTGGTCATTGGTGAACACTGTATTACACGGAGGGGAGGATGGTAGACTGGTCATTGGTGAACACTGTATTACACGGAGGGGAGGATGGTAGACTGGTCATTGGTGAACACTGTATTACACGGAGGGGAGGATGGTAGACTGGTCATTGGTGAACACTGTATTACACGGAGGGGAGGATGGTAGACTGGTCATTGGTGAACTCTGTATTACACGGAGGGGAGGATGGTAGACTAGTCATTGGTGAACACTGTATTACACGGAGGGGAGGATGGTAGACTGGTCATTGGTGAACACTGCATTACACGGAGGGGAGGATGGTAGACTGATCATTTGTGAACACTGTATTACACGGAGGGGAGGATGGTAGACTGGTCAATGGTGAACACTGTGTTGCACGGAGGGGAGGATAGTAGACTGGTCAATGGTGAACACTGTGTTGCACGGAGGGGAGGATGGTAGACTGGTCAATGGTGAACACTGTGTTGCACGGAGGGGAGGATGGTAGACTGGTCATTGGTGAACACTGTATTACACGGAGGGGAGGATGGTAGACTGGTCATTGGTGAACACTGTATTACACGGAGGGGAGGATGGTGGACTGGTCATTGGTGAACACTGTATTACACAGAGGGGAGGATGGTAGTCTGGTCAATTGTGAACACTGTATTACACGGAGGGGAGGATGGTAGACTGGTCATTGGTGAACACTGTATTACACAGAGGGGAGGATGGTAGACTGGTAATTGGTGAACACTGTATTACACGGAGGGGAGGATGGTAGACTGGTCATTGGTGAACACTGTATTACACGGAGGGGAGGATGGTAGACTGGTCATTGGTGAACACTGTATTACACGGAGGGGAGGATGGTAGTCTGGTCAATGGTGAACACTGTGTTACACGGAGGGGAGTATGGTAGACTGGTCATTGGTGAACACTGTATTACACGGAGGGGAGGATGGTAGACTGGTCATTGGTGAACACTGTATTACACGGAGGGGAGGATGGTAGACTAGTCATTGGTGAACACTGTATTACACGGAGGGGAGGATGGTAGACTGGTCATTGGTGAACACTGCATTACACGGAGAGGAGGATGGTAGACTGGTCATTGGTGAACACTGCATTACACGGAGGGGAGGATGGTAGACTGGTCATTGGTGAACACTGTATTACACGGAGGGGAGGATGGTAGACTGGTCAATGGTGAACACTGTGTTGCACGGAGGGGAGGATGGTAGACTGGTCAATGGTGAACACTGTGTTGCACGGAGGGGAGGATGGTAGACCGGTCAATGGTGAACACTGTGTTGCACGGAGGGGAGGATGGTAGACTGGTCATTGGTGAACACTGTATTACACGGAGGGGAGGATGGTTGACTGGTCATTGGTGAACACTGTATTACACGGAGGGGAGGATGGTAGACTGGTCATTGGTGAACACTGTATTACACGGAGGGGAGGATGGTAGTCTGGTCAATGGTGAACACTGTATTACACGGAGGGGAGGATGGTAGACTGGTCATTGGTGAACACTGTATTACACAGAGGGGAGGATGGTAGACTGGTCATTGGTGAACACTGTATTACACGGAGGGGAGGATGGTAGACTGGTCATTGGTGAACACTGTATTACACGGAGGGGAGGATGGTAGACTGGTCATTGGTGAACACTGTATTACACGGAGGGGAGGATGGTAGACTGGTCATCGGTGAACACTGTATTACACGGAGGGGAGGATGGTAGACTGGTCATTGGTGAACACTGTAGTACACGGAGGGGAGGATGGTAGACTGGTCAATGGTGAACACTGTGTTGCACGGAGGGGAGGATGGTAGACTGGTCATTGGTGAACACTGTATTACACGGAGGGGAGGATGGCAGTCTGGTCAATGGTGAACACTGTGTTACACTGAGGGGAGGATGGTAGACTGGTCAATGGTGAACACTGTATTACACTGAGGGGAGGATGGTAGACTGGTCATTGGTGAACACTGTATTACACGGAGGGGAGGATGGTAGTCTGGTCATTGGTGAACACTGTATTACACGGAGGGGAGGATGGTAGACTGGTCAATGGTGAACACTGTGTGACACGGAGGGGAGGATGGTAGTCTGGTCAATGGTGAAAACTGTGTTACAAGGAGGGGAGAATGGTAGACTGGTCATTGGTGAACACTGTATTACACGGAGGGGAGGATGGTAGACTGGTCATTGGTGAACACTGTATTACACGGAGGGGAGGATGGTAGACTGGTCATTGGTGAACACTGTATTACACGGAGGGGAGGATGGTAGACTGGTCATTGGTGAACACTGTATTACACGGAGGGGAGGATGGTAGACTGGTCATTGGTGAACACTGTATTACACGGAGGGGAGGATGGTAGACTGGTCATTGGTGAACACTGTATTACACGGAGGGGAGGATGGTAGACTGGTCATTGGTGAACACTGTATTACACGGAGGGGAGGATGGTAGACTGGTCATTGGTGAACACTGTATTACACGGAGGGGAGGATGGTAGACTGGTCATTGGTGAACACTGTATTACACGGAGGGGAGGATGGTAGACTGGTCATTGGTGAACACTGTATTACACGGAGGGGTGGATGGTAGACTGGTCATTGGTGAACACTGTATTACACGGAGGGGAGGATGGTAGACTGGTCATTGGTGAACACTGTATTACACGGAGGGGAGGATGGTAGACTGGTCATTGGTGAACACTGTATTACACGGAGGGGAGGATGGTAGACTGGTCATTGGTGAACACTGTATTACTCGGAGGGGAGGATGGTAGACTGGTCATTGGTGAACACTGTATTACACGGAGGGGAGGATGGTAGACTGGTCATTGGTGAACACTGTATTACACGGAGGGGAGGATGGTAGACTGGTCATTGGTGAACACTGTATTACACGGAGGGGAGGATGGTAGACTGGTCATTGGTGAACACTGTATTACACGGAGGGGAGGATGGTAGACTGGTCATTGGTGAGCACTGTATTACATGGAGGGGAGGATGGTAGACTGGTCATTGGCGAACAGTGTATTACACGGAGGGGAGGATGGAAGACTGGTCATTGGTGAACACTGTGTTGCACGGAGGGGAGGATGGTAGACTGGTCATTGATGAACACTGTATTACACGGAGGGGAGGATGGTAGACTGGTCAATGGTGAACACTGTGTTGCACGGAGGGGAGGATGGTAGACTGGTCATTGGTGAACACTGTGTTACACGGAGGGGAGGATGGTAGTCTGGTCATTGGTGAACATTGTATTACACGGAGGGGAGGATGGTAGTCTGGTCAATGGTGAACACTGTGTTACACGGAGGGGAGGATGGTAGACTGGTCAATGGTGAACACTGTATTACACAGAGGGGAGGATGGTAGTCTGGTCAATTGTGAACACTGTATTACACGGAGGGGAGGATGGTAGACTGGTCATTGGTGAACACTGTATTACACAGAGGGGAGGATGGTAGACTGGTCATTGGTGAACACTGTATTACACGGAGGGGAGGATGGTAGACTGGTCATTGGTGAACACTGTATTACACGGAGGGGAGGATGGTAGACTGGTCATTGGTGAACACTGTATTACACGGAGGGGAGGATGGTAGTCTGGTCAATGGTGAACACTGTGTTACATGGAGGGGAGGATGGTAGACTGGTCATTGGTGAACACTGTATTACACGGAGTGGAGGATGGTAGACTGGTCATTGGTGAACACTGTATTACACGGAGGGGAGGATGGTAGACTAGTCATTGGTGAACACTGTATTACACGGAGGGGAGGATGGTTGACTGGTCATTGGTGAACACTGCATTACACGGAGGGGAGGATGGTAGACTGATCATTGGTGAACACTGTATTACACGGAGGGGAGGATGGTAGACTGGTCAATGGTGAACACTGTGTTGCACGGAGGGGAGGATGGTAGACCGGTCAATGGTGAACACTGTGTTGCACAGAGGGGAGGATGGTAGACTGGTCATTGGTGAACACTGTATTACACGGAGGGGAGGATGGTCGACTGGTCATTGGTGAACACTGTATTACACGGAGGGGAGGATGGTAGACTGGTCATTGGTGAACACTGTATTACACAGAGGGGAGGATGGTAGTCTGGTCAATGGTGAACACTGTATTACACGGAGGGGAGGATGGTAGACTGGTCATTGGTGAACACTGTATTACACGGAGGGGAGGATGGTAGACTGGTCATTGGTGAACACTGTAGTACACGGAGGGGAGGATGGTAGACTGGTCAATGGTGAACACTGTGTTGCAAGGAGGGGAGGATGGTAGACTGGTCATTGGTGAACACTGTATTACACGGTGGGGAGGATGGCAGTCTGGTCAATGGTGAACACTGTGTTACACGGAGGGGAGGATGGTAGACTGGTCAATGGT
Source organism: Hypanus sabinus (assembly GCF_030144855.1). Classification (NCBI taxonomy): domain Eukaryota; kingdom Metazoa; phylum Chordata; class Chondrichthyes; order Myliobatiformes; family Dasyatidae; genus Hypanus; species Hypanus sabinus. The sequence goes on from NC_082720.1 coordinate 15,428,172, forward strand.
GAACACTGTATTACACGGAGGGGAGGATGGTAGACTGGTCATTGGTGAACACTGTATTAGACGGAGGGGAGGATGGTAGTCTGGTCATTGGAGAACACTGTGTTACACGGAGGGGAGGATGGTAGTCTGGTCATTGGTGAACATTGTATTACCCGGAGGGGAGGATGGTAGTCTGGTCAATGGTGAACACTGTGTTACACGGAGGGGAGGATGGTAGACTGGTCAATGGTGAACACTGTATTACACAGAGGGGAGAATGGTAGACTGGTCATTGGTGAACACTGTATTACACGGAGGGGAGGATGGTAGTCTGGTCATTGGTGAACACTGTATTACACGGAGGGGAGGATGGTAGACTGGTCAATTGTGAACACTGTGTTACACGGAGGGGAGGATGGTAGACTGGTCATTGGTGAACACTGTAATACACGGAGGGGAGGATGGTAGACTGGTCATTGGTGAACACTGTATTACACGGAGGGGAGGATGGTAGACTGGTCATTGGTGAACACTGTATTACACGGAGGGGAGGATGGTAGACTGGTCATCGGTGAACACTGTATTACACGGAGGGGAGGATGGTAGACTGGTCATTGGTGAACACTGTATTACACGGAGGGGAGGATGGTAGACTGGTCATTGGTGAACACTGTATTACACGGAGGGGAGGATGGTAGACTGGTCATTGGTGAACACTGTTTTAAACAGAGGGGAGGATGGTAGTCTGGTCAATGGTGAACACTGTATTACACGGAGCGGAGGATGGTAGACTGGTCCTTGGTGAACACTGTATTACACAGAGGGGAGGATGGTAGACTGGTCATTGGTGAACACTGTATTACACGGAGGGGAGGATGGTAGACTGGTCATTGGTGAACACTGTATTACACGGAGGGGAGGATGGTAGACTGGTCATTGGTGAACACTGTATTACACGGAGGGGAGGATGGTTGACTGGTCAATGGTGAACACTGTGTTGCACGGAGGGGAGGATGGTAGACTGGTCATTGGTGAACACTGTATTACACGGAGGGGAGGATGGCAGTCTGGTCAATGGTGAACACTGTGTTACACGGAGGGGAGGATGGTTGACTGGTCAATGGTGAACACTGTATTACACGGAGGGGAGGATGGTAGACTGGTCATTGGTGAACACTGTATTACACGGAGGGGAGGATGGTAGTCTGGTCATTGGTGAACACTGTATTACACGGATGGGAGGATGGTAGACTGGTCAATGGTGAACACTGTGTTGCACGGAGGGGAGGATGGTAGACTGGTCAAAGGTGAACACTGTATTACACGGAGGGGAGGATGGTGGACTGGTCATTGGTGAACACTGTATTACTCGGAGGGGAGGATGGTAGACTGGTCATTGGTGAACACTGTATTACACGGAGGGGAGGATGGTAGACTGGTCATTGGTGAACACTGTATTACACGGAGGGGAGGATGGTAGACTGGTCATTGGTGAACACTGTATTACACGGAGGGGAGGATGGTAGACTGGTCATTGGTGAACACTGTATTACACGGAGGGGAGGATGGTAGACTGGTCATTGGTGAGCACTGTATTACATGGAGGGGAGGATGGTAGACTGGTCATTGGCGAACAGTGTATTACACGGAGGGGAGGATGGAAGACTGGTCATTGGTGAACACTGTGTTGCACGGAGGGGAGGATGGTAGACTGGTCATTGATGAACACTGTATTACACGGAGGGGAGGATGGTAGACTGGTCAATGGTGAACACTGTGTTGCACGGAGGGGAGGATGGTAGACTGGTCATTGGTGAACACTGTGTTACACGGAGGGGAGGATGGTAGTCTGGTCATTGGTGAACATTGTATTACACGGAGGGGAGGATGGTAGTCTGGTCAATGGTGAACACTGTGTTACACGGAGGGGAGGATGGTAGACTGGTCAATGGTGAACACTGTATTACACAGAGGGGAGGATGGTAGTCTGGTCAATTGTGAACACTGTATTACACGGAGGGGAGGATGGTAGACTGGTCATTGGTGAACACTGTATTACACAGAGGGGAGGATGGTAGACTGGTCATTGGTGAACACTGTATTACACGGAGGGGAGGATGGTAGACTGGTCATTGGTGAACACTGTATTACACGGAGGGGAGGATGGTAGACTGGTCATTGGTGAACACTGTATTACACGGAGGGGAGGATGGTAGTCTGGTCAATGGTGAACACTGTGTTACATGGAGGGGAGGATGGTAGACTGGTCATTGGTGAACACTGTATTACACGGAGTGGAGGATGGTAGACTGGTCATTGGTGAACACTGTATTACACGGAGGGGAGGATGGTAGACTAGTCATTGGTGAACACTGTATTACACGGAGGGGAGGATGGTTGACTGGTCATTGGTGAACACTGCATTACACGGAGGGGAGGATGGTAGACTGATCATTGGTGAACACTGTATTACACGGAGGGGAGGATGGTAGACTGGTCAATGGTGAACACTGTGTTGCACGGAGGGGAGGATGGTAGACCGGTCAATGGTGAACACTGTGTTGCACAGAGGGGAGGATGGTAGACTGGTCATTGGTGAACACTGTATTACACGGAGGGGAGGATGGTCGACTGGTCATTGGTGAACACTGTATTACACGGAGGGGAGGATGGTAGACTGGTCATTGGTGAACACTGTATTACACAGAGGGGAGGATGGTAGTCTGGTCAATGGTGAACACTGTATTACACGGAGGGGAGGATGGTAGACTGGTCATTGGTGAACACTGTATTACACGGAGGGGAGGATGGTAGACTGGTCATTGGTGAACACTGTAGTACACGGAGGGGAGGATGGTAGACTGGTCAATGGTGAACACTGTGTTGCAAGGAGGGGAGGATGGTAGACTGGTCATTGGTGAACACTGTATTACACGGTGGGGAGGATGGCAGTCTGGTCAATGGTGAACACTGTGTTACACGGAGGGGAGGATGGTAGACTGGTCAATGGTGAACACTGTATTACACGGAGGGGAGGATGGTAGACTGGTCATTGGTGAACACTGTATTAGACGGAGGGGAGGATGGTAGTCTGGTCATTGGAGAACACTGTGTTACACGGAGGGGAGGATGGTAGTCTGGTCATTGGTGAACATTGTATTACCCGGAGGGGAGGATGGTAGTCTGGTCAATGGTGAACACTGTGTTACACGGAGGGGAGGATGGTAGACTGGTCAATGGTGAACACTGTATTACACAGAGGGGAGAATGGTAGACTGGTCATTGGTGAACACTGTATTACACGGAGGGGAGGATGGTAGTCTGGTCATTGGTGAACACTGTATTACACGGAGGGGAGGATGGTAGACTGGTCAATTGTGAACACTGTGTTACACGGAGGGGAGGATGGTAGACTGGTCATTGGTGAACACTGTAATACACGGAGGGGAGGATGGTAGACTGGTCATTGGTGAACACTGTATTACACGGAGGGGAGGATGGTAGACTGGTCATTGGTGAACACTGTATTACACGGAGGGGAGGATGGTAGACTGGTCATCGGTGAACACTGTATTACACGGAGGGGAGGATGGTAGACTGGTCATTGGTGAACACTGTATTACACGGAGGGGAGGATGGTAGACTGGTCATTGGTGAACACTGTATTACACGGAGGGGAGGATGGTAGACTGGTCATTGGTGAACACTGTTTTAAACAGAGGGGAGGATGGTAGTCTGGTCAATGGTGAACACTGTATTACACGGAGCGGAGGATGGTAGACTGGTCCTTGGTGAACACTGTATTACACAGAGGGGAGGATGGTAGACTGGTCATTGGTGAACACTGTATTACACGGAGGGGAGGATGGTAGACTGGTCATTGGTGAACACTGTATTACACGGAGGGGAGGATGGTAGACTGGTCATTGGTGAACACTGTATTACACGGAGGGGAGGATGGTTGACTGGTCAATGGTGAACACTGTGTTGCACGGAGGGGAGGATGGTAGACTGGTCATTGGTGAACACTGTATTACACGGAGGGGAGGATGGCAGTCTGGTCAATGGTGAACACTGTGTTACACGGAGGGGAGGATGGTTGACTGGTCAATGGTGAACACTGTATTACACGGAGGGGAGGATGGTAGACTGGTCATTGGTGAACACTGTATTACACGGAGGGGAGGATGGTAGTCTGGTCATTGGTGAACACTGTATTACACGGATGGGAGGATGGTAGACTGGTCAATGGTGAACACTGTGTTGCACGGAGGGGAGGATGGTAGACTGGTCAAAGGTGAACACTGTATTACACGGAGGGGAGGATGGTGGACTGGTCATTGGTGAACACTGTATTAAACAGAGGGGAGGATGGTAGACTGGTCATTGGTGAACACTGTATTACACGGGGGGGAGGATGGTAGACTGGTCATTGGTGAACACTGTGTTACACGGAGGGGAGGATGGTAGACTGGTCATTGGTGAACACTGTATTACACGGAGGGGAGGATGGTAGACTGGTCATTGGTGAACACTGTATTACACGGAGGGGAGGATGGTAGACTGGTCATTGGTGAACACTGTATTACACGGAGGGGAGGATGGTAGACTGGTCAATGGTGAACACTGTGTTACACGGAGGGGAGGATGGTAGACTGGTCATTGGTGAACACTGCATTACACGGAGGGGAGGATGGTAGACTGATCATTGGTGAACACTGTATTACACGGAGGGGAGGATGGTAGACTGGTCAATGGTGAACACTGTGTTGCACGGAGGGGAGGATGGTAGACCGGTCAATGGTGAACACTGTGTTGCACGGAGGGGAGGATGGTAGACTGGTCATTGGTGAACACTGTATTACACGGAGGGGAGGATGGTAGACTGGTCATTGGTGAACACTGTATTACACGGAGGGGAGGATGGTAGACTGGTCATTGGTGAACACTGTATTACACAGAGGGGAGGATGGTAGTCTGGTCAATGGTGAACACTGTATTACACGGAGGGGAGGATGGTAGACTGGTCATTGGTGAACACTGTATTACACAGAGGGGAGGATGGTAGACTGGTCATTGGTGAACACTGTATTACACGGAGGGGAGGATGGTAGACTGGTCATTGGTGAACACTGTATTACACGGAGGGGAGGATGGAAGACTGCTCATTGGTGAACACTGTATTACACGGAGGGGAGGATGGTAGACTGGTCATCGGTGAACACTGTATTACACGGAGGGGAGGATGGTAGACTGGTCATTGGTGAACACTGTAGTACACGGAGGGGAGGATGGTAGACTGGTCAATGGTGAACACTGTGTTGCACGGAGGGGAGGATGGTAGACTGGTCATTGGTGAACACTGTATTACACGGAGGGGAGGATGGTAGACTGGTCAATGGTGAACACTGTGTTACACGGAGGGGAGGATGGTAGACTGGTCAATGGTGAACACTGTATTACACGGAGGGGAGGATGGTAGACTGGTCATTGGTGAACACTGTATTACACGGAGGGGAGGATGGTAGTCTGGTCATTGGTGAACACTGTGTTACACGGAGGGGAGGATGGTAGTCTGGTCATTGGTGAACACTGCATTACACGGAGGGGAGGATGGTAGACTGGTCATTGGTGAACACTGTATTACACGGAGGGGAGGATGGTAGACTGGTCAATGGTGAACACTGTGTTGCACGGAGGGGAGGATGGTAGACTGGTCAATGGTGAACACTGTGTTGCACGGAGGGGAGGATGGTAGACCGGTCAATGGTGAACACTGTGTTGCACGGAGGGGAGGATGGTAGACTGGTCATTGGTGAACACTGTATTACACGGAGGGGAGGATGGTTGACTGGTCATTGGTGAACACTGTATTACACGGAGGGGAGGATGGTAGACTGGTCATTGGTGAACACTGTGTTACACGGAGGGGAGGATGGTAGTCTGGTCATTGGTGAACATTGTATTACACGGAGGGGAGGATGGTAGTCTGGTCAATGGTGAACACTGTGTTACACGGAGGGGAGGATGGTAGACTGGTCAATGGTGAACACTGTATTACACAGAGGGGAGGATGGTAGTCTGGTCAATTGTGAACACTGTATTACACGGAGGGGAGGATGGTAGACTGGTCATTGGTGAACACTGTATTACACAGAGGGGAGGATGGTAGACTGGTCATTGGTGAACACTGTATTACACGGAGGGGAGGATGGTAGTCTGGTCATTGGTGAACATTGTATTACCCGGAGGGGAGGATGGTAGTCTGGTCAATGGTGAACACTGTGTTACACGGAGGGGAGGATGGTAGACTGGTCAATGGTGAACACTGTATTACACAGAGGGGAGAATGGTAGACTGGTCATTGGTGAACACTGTATTACACGGAGGGGAGGATGGTAGTCTGGTCATTGGTGAACACTGTATTACACGGAGGGGAGGATGGTAGACTGGTCAATGGTGAACACTGTGTTACACGGAGGGGAGGATGGTAGACTGGTCATTGGTGAACACTGTAATACACGGAGGGGAGGATGGTAGACTGGTCATTGGTGAACACTGTATTACACGGAGGGGAGGATGGTAGACTGGTCATTGGTGAACACTGTATTACACGGAGGGGAGGATGGTAGACTGGTCATCGGTGAACACTGTATTACACGGAGGGGAGGATGGTAGACTGGTCATTGGTGAACACTGTATTACACGGAGGGGAGGATGGTAGACTGGTCATTGGTGAACACTGTATTACACGGAGGGGAGGATGGTAGACTGGTCATTGGTGAACACTGTTTTAAACAGAGGGGAGGATGGTAGTCTGGTCAATGGTGAACACTGTATTACACGGAGCGGAGGATGGTAGACTGGTCCTTGGTGAACACTGTATTACACAGAGGGGAGGATGGTAGACTGGTCATTGGTGAACACTGTATTACACGGAGGGGAGGATGGTAGACTGGTCATTGGTGAACACTGTATTACACGGAGGGGAGGATGGTAGACTGGTCATTGGTGAACACTGTATTACACGGAGGGGAGGATGGTTGACTGGTCAATGGTGAACACTGTGTTGCACGGAGGGGAGGATGGTAGACTGGTCATTGGTGAACACTGTATTACACGGAGGGGAGAATGGCAGTCTGGTCAATGGTGAACACTGTGTTACACGGAGGGGAGGATGGTTGACTGGTCAATGGTGAACACTGTATTACACGGAGGGGAGGATGGTAGACTGGTCATTGGTGAACACTGTATTACACGGAGGGGAGGATGGTAGTCTGGTCATTGGTGAACACTGTATTACACGGATGGGAGGATGGTAGACTGGTCAATGGTGAACACTGTGTTGCACGGAGGGGAGGATGGTAGACTGGTCAAAGGTGAACACTGTATTACACGGAGGGGAGGATGGTGGACTGGTCATTGGTGAACACTGTATTAAACAGAGGGGAGGATGGTAGACTGGTCATTGGTGAACACTGTATTACACGGGGGGGAGGATGGTAGACTGGTCATTGGTGAACACTGTGTTACACGGAGGGGAGGATGGTAGACTGGTCATTGGTGAACACTGTATTACACGGAGGGGAGGATGGTAGACTGGTCATTGGTGAACACTGTATTACACGGAGGGGAGGATGGTAGACTGGTCATTGGTGAACACTGTATTACACGGAGGGGAGGATGGTAGACTGGTCAATGGTGAACACTGTGTTACACGGAGGGGAGGATGGTAGACTGGTCATTGGTGAACACTGCATTACACGGAGGGGAGGATGGTAGACTGATCATTGGTGAACACTGTATTACACGGAGGGGAGGATGGTAGACTGGTCAATGGTGAACACTGTGTTGCACGGAGGGGAGGATGGTAGACCGGTCAATGGTGAACACTGTGTTGCACGGAGGGGAGGATGGTAGACTGGTCATTGGTGAACACTGTATTACACGGAGGGGAGGATGGTAGACTGGTCATTGGTGAACACTGTATTACACGGAGGGGAGGATGGTAGACTGGTCATTGGTGAACACTGTATTACACAGAGGGGAGGATGGTAGTCTGGTCAATGGTGAACACTGTATTACACGGAGGGGAGGATGGTAGACTGGTCATTGGTGAACACTGTATTACACAGAGGGGAGGATGGTAGACTGGTCATTGGTGAACACTGTATTACACGGAGGGGAGGATGGTAGACTGGTCATTGGTGAACACTGTATTACACGGAGGGGAGGATGGTAGACTGCTCATTGGTGAACACTGTATTACACGGAGGGGAGGATGGTAGACTGGTCATCGGTGAACACTGTATTACACGGAGGGGAGGATGGTAGACTGGTCATTGGTGAACACTGTAGTACACGGAGGGGAGGATGGTAGACTGGTCAATGGTGAACACTGTGTTGCACGGAGGGGAGGATGGTAGACTGGTCATTGGTGAACACTGTATTACACGGAGGGGAGGATGGCAGTCTGGTCAATGGTGAACACTGTGTTACACGGAGGGGAGGATGGTAGACTGGTCAATGGTGAACACTGTATTACACGGAGGGGAGGATGGTAGACTGGTCATTGGTGAACACTGTATTACACGGAGGGGAGGATGGTAGTCTGGTCATTGGTGAACACTGTGTTACACGGAGGGGAGGATGGTAGTCTGGTCATTGGTGAACACTGCATTACACGGAGGGGAGGATGGTAGACTGGTCATTGGTGAACACTGTATTACACGGAGGGGAGGATGGTAGACTGGTCAATGGTGAACACTGTGTTGCACGGAGGGGAGGATGGTAGACTGGTCAATGGTGAACACTGTGTTGCACGGAGGGGAGGATGGTAGACCGGTCAATGGTGAACACTGTGTTGCACGGAGGGGAGGATGGTAGACTGGTCATTGGTGAACACTGTATTACACGGAGGGGAGGATGGTTGACTGGTCATTGGTGAACACTGTATTACACGGAGGGGAGGATGGTAGACTGGTCATTGGTGAACACTGTATTACACGGAGGGGAGGATGGTAGTCTGGTCAATGGTGAACACTGTATTACACGGAGGGGAGGATGGTAGACTGGTCATTGGTGAACACTGTATTACACAGAGGGGAGGATGGTAGACTGGTCATTGGTGAACACTGTATTACACGGAGGGGAGGATGGTAGACTGGTCATTGGTGAACACTGTATTACACGGAGGGGAGGATGGTAGACTGGTCATCGGTGAACACTGTATTACACGGAGGGGAGGATGGTAGACTGGTCATCGGTGAACACTGTATTACACGGAGGGGAGGATGGTAGACTGGTCATTGGTGAACACTGTAGTACACGGAGGGGAGGATGGTAGACTGGTCAATGGTGAACACTGTGTTGCACGGAGGGGAGGATGGTAGACTGGTCATTGGTGAACACTGTATTACACGGAGGGGAGGATGGCAGTCTGGTCAATGGTGAACACTGTGTTACACGGAGGGGAGGATGGTAGACTGGTCAATGGTGAACACTGTATTACACTGAGGGGAGGATGGTAGACTGGTCATTGGTGAACACTGTATTACACGGAGGGGAGGATGGTAGTCTGGTCATTGGTGAACACTGTATTACACGGAGGGGAGGATGGTAGACTGGTCAATGGTGAACACTGTGTGACACGGAGGGGAGGATGGTAGTCTGGTCAATGGTGAAAACTGTGTTACAAGGAGGGGAGGATGGTAGACTGGTCATTGGTGAACACTGTATTACACGGAGGGGAGGATGGTAGACTGGTCATTGGTGAACACTGTATTACACGGAGGGGAGGATGGTAGACTGGTCATTGGTGAACACTGTATTACACGGAGGGGAGGATGGTAGACTGTTCATTGGTGAACACTGTATTACACGGAGGGGAGGATGGTAGACTGGTCATTGGTGAACACTGTATTACACGGAGGGGAGGATGGTAGACTGGTCATTGGTGAACACTGTATTACACGGAGGGGAGGATGGTAGACTGGTCATTGGTGAACACTGTATTACACGGAGGGGAGGATGGTAGACTGGTCATTGGTGAACACTGTATTACACGGAGGGGAGGATGGTAGACTGGTCATTGGTGAACACTGTATTACACGGAGGGGAGGATGGTAGACTGGTCATTGGTGAACACTGTATTACACGGAGGGGAGGATGGTAGACTGGTCATTGGTGAACACTGTATTACACGGAGGGGTGGATGGTAGACTGGTCATTGGTGAACACTGTATTACATGGACGGGAGGATGGTAGACTGGTCATTGGTGAACACTGTATTACACGGAGGGGAGGATGGTAGACTGGTCATTGGTGAACACTGTATTACACGGAGGGGAGGATGGTAGACTGGTCATTGTTGAACACTGTATTACTCGGAGGGGAGGATGGTAGACTGGTCATTGGTGAACACTGTATTACACGGAGGGGAGGATGGTAGACTGGTCATTGGTGAACACTGTATTACACGGAGGGGAGGATGGTAGACTGGTCATTGGTGAACACTGTATTACACGGAGGGGAGGATGGTAGACTGGTCATTGGTGAACACTGTATTACACGGAGGGGAGGATGGTAGACTGGTCATTGGTGAGCACTGTATTACATGGAGGGGAGGATGGTAGACTGGTCATTGGCGAACAGTGTATTACACGGAGGGGAGGATGGAAGACTGGTCATTGGTGAACACTGTGTTGCACGGAGGGGTGGATGGTAGACTGGTCATTGATGAACACTGTATTACACGGAGGGGAGGATGGTAGACTGGTCAATGGTGAACACTGTGTTGCACGGAGGGGAGGATGGTAGACTGGTCATTGGTGAACACTGTGTTACACGGAGGGGAGGATGGTAGTCTGGTCATTGGTGAACATTGTATTACACGGAGGGGAGGATGGTAGTCTGGTCAATGGTGAACACTGTGTTACACGGAGGGGAGGATGGTAGACTGGTCAATGGTGAACACTGTATTACACAGAGGGGAGGATGGTAGTCTGGTCAATTGTGAACACTGTATTACACGGAGGGGAGGATGGTAGACTGGTCATTGGTGAACACTGTATTACACAGAGGGGAGGATGGTAGACTGGTCATTGGTGAACACTGTATTACACGGAGGGGAGGATGGTAGACTGGTCATTGGTGAACACTGTATTACACGGAGGGGAGGATGGTAGACTGGTCATTGGTGAACACTGTATTACACGGAGGGGAGGATGGTAGTCTGGTCAATGGTGAACACTGTGTTACATGGAGGGGAGGATGGTAGACTGGTCATTGGTGAACACTGTATTACACGGAGTGGAGGATGGTAGACTGGTCATTGGTGAACACTGTATTACACGGAGGGGAGGATGGTAGACTAGTCATTGGTGAACACTGTATTACACGGAGGGGAGGATGGTAGACTGGTCATTGGTGAACACTGCATTACACGGAGGGGAGGATGGTAGACTGATCATTGGTGAACACTGTATTACACGGAGGGGAGGATGGTAGACTGGTCAATGGTGAACACTGTGTTGCACGGAGGGGAGGATGGTAGACTGGTCAAAAGTGAACACTGTGTTGCACGGAGGGGAGGATGGTAGACCGGTCAATGGTGAACACTGTGTTGCACGGAGGGGAGGATGGTAGACTGGTCATTGGTGAACACTGTATTACACGGAGGGGAGGATGGTAGACTGGTCATTGGTGAACACTGTATTACACGGAGGGGAGGATGGTAGACTGGTCATTGGTGAACACTGTATTACACAGAGGGGAGGATGGTAGTCTGGTCAATGGTGAACACTGTATTACACGGAGGGGAGGATGGTAGACTGGTCATTGGTGAACACTGTATTACACGGAGGGGAGGATGGTAGACTGGTCATTGGTGAACACTGTAGTACACGGAGGGGAGGATGGTAGACTGGTCAATGGTGAACACTGTGTTGCAAGGAGGGGAGGATGGTAGACTGGTCATTGGTGAACACTGTATTACACGGAGGGGAGGATGGCAGTCTGGTCAATGGTGAACACTGTGTTACACGGAGGGGAGGATGGTAGACTGGTCAATGGTGAACACTGTATTACACAGAGGGGAGAATGGTAGACTGGTCATTGGTGAACACTGTATTACACGGAGGGGAGGATGGTAGTCTGGTCATTGGTGAACACTGTATTACACGGAGGGGAGGATGGTAGACTGGTCAATGGTGAACACTGTGTTACACGGAGGGGAGGATGGTATACTGGTCATTGGTGAACACTGTAATACACGGAGGGGAGGATGGTAGACTGGTCATTGGTGAACACTGTATTACACGGAGGGGAGGATGGTAGACTGGTCATTGGTGAACACTGTATTACACGGAGGGGAGGATGGTAGACTGGTCATCGGTGAACACTGTATTACATGGAGGGGAGGATGGTAGACTGGTCATTGGTGAACACTGTATTACACGGAGGGGAGGATGGTAGACTGGTCATTGGTGAACACTGTATTACACGGAGGGGAGGATGGTAGACTGGTCATTGGTGAACACTGTTTTAAACAGAGGGGAGGATGGTAGTCTGGTCAATGGTGAACACTGTATTACACGGAGCGGAGGATGGTAGACTGGTCCTTGGTGAACACTGTATTACACAGAGGGGAGGATGGTAGACTGGTCATTGGTGAACACTGTATTACACGGAGGGGAGGATGGTAGACTGGTCATTGGTGAACACTGTATTACACGGAGGGGAGGATGGTAGACTGGTCATTGGTGAACACTGTATTACACGGAGGGGAGGATGGTTGACTGGTCATCGGTGAACACAGTATTACACGGAGGGGAGGATGGTAGACTGGTCATTGGTGAACACTGTAGTACACGGAGGGGAGGATGGTAGACTGGTCAATGGTGAACACTGTGTTGCACGGAGGGGAGGATGGTAGACTGGTCATTGGTGAACACTGTATTACACGGAGGGGAGGATGGCAGTCTGGTCAATGGTGAACACTGTGTTACACGGAGGGGAGGATGGTTGACTGGTCAATGGTGAACACTGTATTACACGGAGGGGAGGATGGTAGACTGGTCATTGGTGAACACTGTATTACACGGAGGGGAGGATGGTAGTCTGGTCATTGGTGAACACTGTATTACACGGATGGGAGGATGGTAGACTGGTCAATGGTGAACACTGTGTTGCACGGAGGGGAGGATGGTAGACTGGTCAAAGGTGAACACTGTATTACACGGAGGGGAGGATGGTAGACTGGTCATTGGTGAACACTGTATTAAACAGAGGGGAGGATGGTAGACTGGTCATTGGTGAACACTGTATTACACGGGGGGGAGGATGGTAGACTGGTCATTGGTGAACACTGTGTTACACGGAGGGGAGGATGGTAGACTGGTCATTGGTGAACACTGTATTACACGGAGGGGAGGATGGTAGACTGGTCATTGGTGAACACTGTATTACACGGAGGGGAGGATGGTAGACTGGTCATTGGTGAACACTGTATTACACGGAGGGGAGGATGGTAGACTGGTCAATGGTGAACACTGTGTTACACGGAGGGGAGGATGGTAGACTGGTCATTGGTGAACACTGCATTACACGGAGGGGAGGATGGTAGACTGATCATTGGTGAACACTGTATTACACGGAGGGGAGGATGGTAGACTGGTCAATGGTGAACACTGTGTTGCACGGAGGGGAGGATGGTAGACCGGTCAATGGTGAACACTGTGTTGCACGGAGGGGAGGATGGTAGACTGGTCATTGGTGAACACTGTATTACACGGAGGGGAGGATGGTAGACTGGTCATTGGTGAACACTGTATTACACGGAGGGGAGGATGGTAGACTGGTCATTGGTGAACACTGTATTACACAGAGGGGAGGATGGTAGTCTGGTCAATGGTGAACACTGTATTACATGGAGGGGTGGATGGTAGACTGGTCATTGGTGAACACTGTATTACACACAGGGGAGGATGGTAGACTGGTCATTGGTGAACACTGTATTACACGGAGGGGAGGATGGTAGACTGGTCATTGGTGAACACTGTATTACACGGAGGGGAGGATGGTAGACTGGTCAATGGTGAACACTGTGTTGCACGGAGGGGAGGATGGTAGACTGGTCATTGGTGAACACTGTATTACACGGAGGGGAGGATGGCAGTCTGGTCAATGGTGAACACTGTGTTACACGGAGGGGAGGATGGTAGACTGGTCAATGGTGAACACTGTATTACACGGAGGGGAGGATGGTAGACTGGTCATTGGTGAACACTGTATTACACGGAGGGGAGGATGGTAGTCTGGTCATTGGTGAACACTGTGTTACACGGAGGGGAGGATGGTAGTCTGGTCATTGGTGAATATTGTATTACACGGAGGGGAGGATGGTAGTCTGGTCAATGGTGAACACTGTGTTACACGGAGGGGAGGATGGTAGACTGGTCAATGGTGAACACTGTATTACACAGAGGGGAGAATGGTAGACTGGTCATTGGTGAACACTGTATTACACGGAGGGGAGGATGGTAGTCTGGTCATTGGTGAACACTGTATTACACGGAGGGGAGGATGGTAGACTGGTCAATGGTGAACACTGTGTTACACGGAGGGGAGGATGGTAGACTGGTCATTGGTGAACACTGTATTACACGGAGGGAAGGATGGTAGTCTGGTCAATGGTGAACACTGTGTTACACGGAGGGGAGGATGGTAGACTGGTCATTGGTGAACACTGTATTACACGGAGGGGAGGATGGTAGACTGGTCATTGGTGAACACTGTATTACACGGAGGGGAGGATGGTAGACTGGTCATTGGTGAACACTGTATTACACGGAGGGGAGGATGGTAGACTGGTCATTGGTGAACACTGTATTACACGGAGGGGAGGATGGTAGACTGGTCATTGGTGAACACTGTATTACACGGAGGGGAGGATGGTAGACTGGTCATTGGTGAACTCTGTATTACACGGAGGGGAGGATGGTAGACTAGTCATTGGTGAACACTGTATTACACGGAGGGGAGGATGGTAGACTGGTCATTGGTGAACACTGCATTACACGGAGGGGAGGATGGTAGACTAATCATTTGTGAACACTGTATTACACGGAGGGGAGGATGGTAGACTGGTCAATGGTGAACACTGTGTTGCACGGAGGGGTGGATAGTAGACTGGTCAATGGTGAACACTGTGTTGCACGGAGGGGAGGATGGTAGACTGGTCAATGGTGAACACTGTGTTGCACGGAGGGGAGGATGGTAGACTGGTCATTGGTGAACACTGTATTACACGGAGGGGAGGATGGTAGACTGGTCATTGGTGAACACTGTATTACACGGAGGGGAGGATGGTAGACTGGTCATTGGTGAACACTGTATTACACAGAGGGGAGGATGGTAGTCTGGTCAATTGTGAACACTGTATTACACGGAGGGGAGGATGGTAGACTGGTCATTGGTGAACACTGTATTACACAGAGGGGAGGATGGTAGACTGGTCATTGGTGAACACTGTATTACACGGAGGGGAGGATGGTAGACTGGTCATTGGTGAACACTGTATTACACGGAGGGGAGGATGGTAGACTGGTCATTGGTGAACACTGTATTACACGGAGGGGAGGATGGTAGTCTGGTCAATGGTGAACACTGTGTTACACGGAGGGGAGTATGGTAGACTGGTCATTGGTGAACACTGTATTACACGGAGGGGAGGATGGTAGACTGGTCATTGGTGAACACTGTATTACACGGAGGGGAGGATGGTAGACTAGTCATTGGTGAACACTGTATTACACGGAGGGGAGGATGGTAGACTGGTCATTGGTGAACACTGCATTACAGGGAGAGGAGGATGGTAGACTGGTCATTGGTGAACACTGCATTACACGGAGGGGAGGATGGTAGACTGGTCATTGGTGAACACTGTATTACACGGAGGGGAGGATGGTAGACTGGTCAATGGTGAACACTGTGTTGCACGGAGGGGAGGATGGTAGACTGGTCAATGGTGAACACTGTGTTGCACGGAGGGGAGGATGGTAGACCGGTCAATGGTGAACACTGTGTTGCACGGAGGGGAGGATGGTAGACTGGTCATTGGTGAACACTGTATTACACGGAGGGGAGGATGGTAGACTGGTCATTGGTGAACACTGTATTACACGGAGGGGAGGATGGTAGACTGGTCATTGGTGAACACTGTATTACACGGAGGGGAGGATGGTAGTCTGGTCAATGGTGAACACTGTATTACACGGAGGGGAGGATGGTAGACTGGTCATTGGTGAACACTGTATTACACAGAGGGGTGGATGGTAGACTGGTCATTGGTGAACACTGTATTACACGGAGGGGAGGATGGTAGACTGGTCATTGGTGAACACTGTATTACACGGAGTGGAGGATGGTAGACTGGTCATTGGTGAACACTGTATTACACGGAGGGGAGGATGGTAGACTGGTCATCGGTGAACACTGTATTACACGGAGGGGAGGATGGTAGACTGGTCATTGGTGAACACTGTAGTACACGGAGGGGAGGATGGTAGACTGGTCAATGGTGAACACTGTGTTGCACGGAGGGGAGGATGGTAGACTGGTCATTGGTGAACACTGTATTACACGGAGGGGAGGATGGCAGTCTGGTCAATGGTGAACACTGTGTTACACGGAGGGGAGGATGGTAGACTGGTCAATGGTGAACACTGTATTACACTGAGGGGAGGATGGTAGACTGGTCATTGGTGAACACTGTATTACACGGAGGGGAGGATGGTAGTCTGGTCATTGGTGAACACTGTATTACACGGAGGGGAGGATGGTAGACTGGTCAATGGTGAACACTGTGTGACACGGAGGGGAGGATGGTAGTCTGGTCAATGGTGAAAACTGTGTTACAAGGAGGGGAGGATGGTAGACTGGTCATTGGTGAACACTGTATTACACGGAGGGGAGGATGGTAGACTGGTCATTGGTGAACACTGTATTACACGGAGGGGAGGATGGTAGACTGGTCATTGGTGAACACTGTATTACACGGAGGGGAGGATGGTAGACTGGTCATTGGTGAACACTGTATTACACGGAGGGGAGGATGGTAGACTGGTCATTGGTGAACACTGTATTACACGGAGGGGAGGATGGTAGACTGGTCATTGGTGAACACTGTATTACACGGAGGGGAGGATGGTAGACTGGTCATTGGTGAACACTGTATTACACGGAGGGGAGGATGGTAGACTGGTCATTGGTGAACACTGTATTACACGGAGGGGAGGATGGTAGACTGGTCATTGGTGAACACTGTATTACACGGAGGGGAGGATGGTAGACTGGTCATTGGTGAACACTGTATTACACGGAGGGGAGGATGGTAGACTGGTCATTGGTGAACACTGTATTACACGGAGGGGTGGATGGTAGACTGGTCATTGGTGAACACTGTATTACACGGAGGGGAGGATGGTAGACTGGTCATTGGTGAACACTGTATTACACGGAGGGGAGGATGGTAGACTGGTCATTGGTGAACACTGTATTACACGGAGGGGAGGATGGTAGACTGGTCATTGGTGAACACTGTATTACTCGGAGGGGAGGATGGTAGACTGGTCATTGGTGAACACTGTATTACACGGAGGGGAGGATGGTAGACTGGTCATTGGTGAACACTGTATTACACGGAGGGGAGGATGGTAGACTGGTCATTGGTGAACACTGTATTACACGGAGGGGAGGATGGTAGACTGGTCAATGGTGAACACTGTGTTGCACGGAGGGGAGGATGGTAGACTGGTCATTGGTGAACACTGTATTACATGGAGGGGAGGATGGTAGACTGGTCATTGGTGTACACTGTATTACACGGAGGGGAGGATGGTAGACTGGTCATTGGTGAACACTGTATTACACGGAGGGGAGGATGGTAGACTGGTCATTGGTGAACACTGTATTACACGGAGGGGAGGATGGTAGACTGGTCATTGGTGAACACTGTATTACACGGAGGGGAGGATGGTAGACTGGTCATTGGTAAACACTGTATTACACGGAGGGGTGGATGGTAGACTGGTCAATGGTGAACACTGTGTTGCACGGAGGGGAGGATGGTAGACTGGTCATTGGTGAACACTGTATTACACGGAGGGGAGGATGGTAGTCTGGTCAATGGTGAACACTGTATTACACGGAGGGGAGGATGGTAGACTGGTCATTGGTGAACACTGTATTACACGGAGGGGAGGATGGTAGACTGGTCATTGGTGAACACTGTATTACACGGAGGGGAGGATGGTAGACTGGTCATTGGTGAACACTGTATTACACGGAGGGGAGGATGGTAGACTGGTCATTGGTGAACACTGTATTACACGGAGGGGACGATGGTAGACTGGTCATTGGTGAACAGTGTATTACACGGAGGGGAGGATGGTAGACTGGTCATTGGTGAACACTGTATTACATGGAGGGGAGGATGGTAGACTGGTCAATGGTGAACACTGTGTTGCACGGAGGGGAGGATGGTAGACTGGTCATTGGTGAACACTGTATTGCACGGAGGGGAGGATGGTAGACTGGTCATTGGTGAACACTGTATTACACGGAGGGGAGGATGGTAGACTGGTCATTGGTGAACACTGTATTACACCGAGGGGAGGATGGTAGACTGGTCAATGGTGAACACTGTGTTGCACGGAGGGGAGGATGGTAGACTGGTCATTGGTGAACACTGTATTACATGGAGGGGAGGATGGTAGACTGGTTATTGGTGAACACTGTATTACACAGAGGGGAGGATGGTAGACTGGTCATTGGTGAACACTGTGCTGCACAGAGGGGAGTACAGTAGACTGATAATTATTGAGTGCTGTATTGCGTGGAGGGGAGGATGAGGAGTGTGAAGTGCATTTTTCAATAATTGAATGGATTCAGCCCTACTTGGGCCATGACACCAGTCTTTCCCTCTCGAATTACCTCCCCCAACTTCTCCTTAGATGCCGCCGACTGACTTACAGGAGCAAACAAACTCTACTGGTGTAGTAGAAAATTAGAAAACTGTTGCAAACGTTGCAAAAGGTGGATTGTGTAGGTTAGAAGTGAGTTATATTCTGAAGTTTTCGTATTTTTGTGGGTTTCTCATTTAGTTATTTCTCATGCCTTTTTTTTATACTTTATTAATCCCTGTGTTTTTTGACATGTCTGACAGTACAATCTTCTGAGTCATTTCACTACATTAGTCAGAATCAGAATCAGAATCAGGTTTATTATCACCAACATGTATCATGAAATTTGTTAACTTAGCAGCAGCAGTTCACCGCAATCCATTATATAGAAGAAAATCAATCAATTAATCAGTCAATTACAGTGTATGTATATTGAATAGATTAAAAATCATGCAAAAACAGAAATAATATATATTTTAAAAGTGGGGTAGCGTTCATGGGTTCAATGCCCATTATGGAATCAGATGGCAGAAAGGAAGAAGCTGTTTCTGAATCACTGAGTGTGTGCCTTCAGGTTTCTGTACCTCCTACCTGATGGTAACAGTGAGAAAAGGGCATGCCCAGGGTGCTGGGGCTTAATAATGGATGCTGTCTTTCTGAGACACCACTCCTTGTACTTAGTAGGCTAGTACCCAAGATGGAACTGACTAAATTTATGAACCCTCTGCAGCTTCTTTCGGTCGTGTGCAGTAGCCCCCCCCCCCCCCCCCCATACCAGACAATGATGCAGCTGGTCAGAATGCTCTCCACGGTACATCTAGTCTTTGAGTGATTTGGTTGACATACCAAATCTCTTCAAACTCCTAACGAAGTATAGCTGCTGTCTTGTCTTCTTTATAACTGCAACAATATGTAGGAATCAAGTTAGGTCCTCAGAGATCTTGACATCCAAGAATTTGAAACTGCTCACTCTCTCCACTTCGAAACCCCCTATGAGGATTGGTATGTGTTCCTTCATCTCACCCTTCCTGAAGTCCACCATCAGCTCTTTCATCTTACTGACGTTGAGTGCAAAGTTGTTGCTGTGACACCACTCCACTAGTTGGTATATCTCACTCCAGTATGCCCTCTCGTCTCCATCTGAGATTCTACCAACAATAGTTGTATCGACAGCAGACTTATAGATGGTATTTGAGCTATGCCTAGCCACACAGTCATGGGTATAGAGAGTAGAGCAGTGGGCTCTCACACGCCTGAGGTGCACCAGTGTTGATCATCAGTGAGGAGAATATATTATCACCAATCTGCACAGACTATAGTCTTCTGGTTAGGAAGTCAAGGATCCAGTTGCAGAGGGAGGTACAGAGGCCCAGGTTCTGTAACTTCTCAATCAGGATTGTGGGAATGATGCTATTAAATACTGAGCTATAGTTGATGAACAGCATCCTGACATAAGTATTTGTGTTGTTCAGGTGTCTAAGGCTGTGCGAAGAGCCATTGAGATTGCATCTGCCGTTGACCTATTGTGGTGATAGGCAATTTGCAGCGGGTCCAGGTCCTTGTTGAGGCAGGAGTTCAGTCTAGTTATGACCAACCTCTCAAAGCATTTCATCACTGTCGATGTGTGTGCTACCAGGTGATAGTTATTAAAGCAGCTCACATTCTTCTTCGGCACTGGTATAATTGTTGTCTTTTTGAAGCAGGTGGGAACTTCCACCCATAGCAGTGAGAGGTTGAAAATGTCATTGAATACTCCTGCCAATTGGTTGACACAAGTTTTCAGAACCTTACCAGGTACTCCTTTGGTCCTTCCGCCTTGCGAGAGTTCACTCTCTTTAAAGATAGACTAACATCATCCTCTGAGATGGAGATCACAGGGCCATCAGATGCAGCAGGGACCTTCACAGCTGTTTCTCCCTTTCAAAGCGGACATAGAAAGCATTGAGTTCACCTGGTAGTGAAGCATCGCTGCCATTCTTGCTATTGGGTTTTGCTTTGTAGGAAGTAAAGGAAGGGGTTAACCAGGATTCCGTGAAGCAAAGGACACACATGGTCCTAACGTCCCCTAAGATTCAGTGCAACAACGGACACAAAAAACATCCGTCATTACAATGAAAACTAATTATCAATGGGTTACACATGGACTAGTGATCCAAGTTGTCCTATTCCATTGTCTCCAGTCTGTGGCAAACAACTTACAAATGTAGTAATGGCTCCAGCAAAATTGAAAAGACACTTAACTATATTCTCAGCCAAATGACATGTAAAAGTGCTTGTCAGGATCCGATCCGGAACTGCGTTCCGGGTTTTGATCCGGTCTGGAGGCTCCAGACTCCGGGTCCTGCAGTTGTCCCTCCCGTCACCCGTGAACTAGTTAAGGACCCTCCTGGTTCAAGGAGGCACACCTGTAACTCATTGAGCTGCAAGTGTTTATAAGGGGCCTTGGGACGGGGACCAGATGGGTGGTTGTTTTGTTCTGTTTCCCTGCCGGCTTGAACTCGGTTCTGCTTTCTGTTATCCCACCCGGGCTCACACCTATTCTTCAGCATGCTTCTCTGCCCGTACCAGTACTGCCAGGTTGGTCCGCTCCCCCACCTTCTTCTCATGCGTTGGTCCCGCTTCTCCGCTCGGTTTTGTTTTTCGCATGGTCGCGCTGTCTGCCGGCCATTTCCGAATTTCCCTTGTCATGGCTGTTGTGTTGGTCGACCAGGACCTATGCCCGTTCCTACCCCTTGCCCCTGTCGGGCATGTCTGGCCGACCTGCCTCGGCCCGGCAGTGGTTCTGCCTGTTCCTATCCCTTGCTTCCATTGCGCGGATCCAGCCGACCTGCCATGGCCTGGCAGGGGTTCTGCCCCCTCCTTCTCTTCCGCCCGAACTCTGGGATAGTGCCTGCACCTGCCTAGGGGTCCACGTCATGCCCAGGCCTCTGGTGTTTCCACCTGGGAGGCGCCCCTACCCGGGATACATGCCCAGGGAGGGCTCTCTGCTAGCCTATTGCCACCTAGACAGGTCTGCCTGCCTGAACCCCGGGACCGGTCTGCCTGCCTGAACCCCCGGGGACCGGTCTGCCTGCCTGAACCCCCGGGGACCGGTCTGCCTGCCTGAACCCCCGGGGACCGGTCTGCCTGCCTGAACCCCCGGGGACCGGTCTGCCTGCCTGCCTGAATCCCAGGAGCCTGCCTACCTGACTTTGAACTTTGGGAGCTGCTCTGCTCCGCCTGCCTGAACACTGGGAGCCCGCTCTGCTCCACCTGCCTGAACTCTATCTGCCTGAACCCCAGCTACCCTCAGGTTCATGGCATCCCCATCCTGTCCTCCCCCAGTACTTCAGTGCCTGCGTCCTGCGTTTGGGTCCATCCGGCCCCCTTTGACAGTGCTGGTTATTTTAAACAGCAATTGGAATCTCAAAGCAGAGTAAACCTTTTGTTAATAAAGTCACAGTCAGTAAAAGATATCAGGAAGCAAGTTATTTAGTAGCAGAACTTATTACCCAGAAATCAATTTACAACCATTATTTAAATTAAATCTACTGAGCCTACCTTTAGGAGAATTAAATTCCAATTGAACTTAAGTCAATTATTTAACAAAAACTTATTATGTTTGGCTTATGAATTTTTTTAAATTCATGAAACGGAAAGAAAGAGATTAATTTCAAGAAAGATAGGCTAAGTTTAACCAACTGTTTTTTTTCAAGAAAGGTTGGCTAAAAATTCATTCTGTACTCAAAAGAGCATTGACAACTATTTTTGGATTATTATATCTACAACTTACTGATCATGTTAACATACCAGGAGCTATAGATAAAATTATTTTTACACAGGGGTTGATTCCCTGAGACCTGAAAGTGATTTCAACAATTGAGAAAGACTGGTATACCCTGTAAGGTAAGACGGGTTACACCTAAACCCAAGAGGAACTAATATCATTAGGCAAATATTTGCTAGGGCCGTGGGGAGAGTTTTAAACTAGTTTGGCAGGGGTTGGAAAACAGAGTGATAGGTCAATTGATGGAGCGGCTGGTATGGGAAGATGGGCAGTGGATAAGACATAATTGTAGACAGTTGGAAGGGTTGAAATGTGTCTGCTTTAATGTGAGAAAGTATCAGGAACAAGGATGAAGAACTTAGAATATGGATCACCACATGAAACTACAATGCTTTGACCATTACAGAGACTTGCTTGTCACAAGTGTAGGAATGGTGACTAGATGCTCTGAGGTTTAGATGTTTCGAAGGGGACAGGGAAGGAGGTAAAAGAAGTGGGGGAGTGGTGTTGTTAATCAAAGATTTTGCATGATAGCTGCAGAAAGGGAGGGTCTTGTGAAGAGACTGTCAACTGAGTCAGTGTGGATGGAAGTCTGAAACAGGAAGGAAGCAATCTCTCTATCGAGAGAGCTAGAAAGGGACATGAGAAGGCCATACTGAGGATGATTAAGTAAAACCCCCAAGGCATTCTAGACGTATGTGAAGAACAGGAGGATGACTGGAGTGAAGTTAGGACTTATCAGGGATAAAAAAGAAAACAAGTGCTGGAGGCAGACGAGGTAGGTAAGGCCCTTATTAAATACCTTGCTTCAGTTTTCACCAGTGAGAGGAACCATGAAGAATGTGAGGACAGTGTAGAAAAGGCTAATATGCTGAAACATGTCAACATTAACAGGATATGCTGGAACTTTTAAAAAACATTAGGATTGGTAAGCCCCTGTGGCAGGCAAGATATACCCTGTTACTAAAGGAAGCAAGGAAAGAGATTGCTATGCCTTTGGTGATGTTCTTAGAGTCCTTATTAGCCACAGGAGTTGTAGCCAAGGACTGGAGGGTGGCAAAGTTATTCCACCATTCAGGAAAGAGAATAGGGATACCCTAGGAATTATAGACCAGTGATCCTTATGTCAGTGGTGGGCAAGCTATCAGAGAGGATCTTAAAGACAGAATTTATGAGCATTTGGAGAAGGATAGTCTAATTAGGTTTAGTCAGCTTGGCTTTCTGGCAGGAAGATTGAGCCTCACAAGCTGGACTGAACTCTTCGAGGAGATGACAAAACAAATTGATGAAGGTTGAGCCTCACAAGCTGGACTGAACTCTTCGAGGAGATGACAAAACAAATTGATGAAGGTTGAGCCTCACAAGCTGGACTGAACTCTTCGAGGAGATGACAAAACAAATTGATGAAGGTTGAGCAGTGGATGTGGTGTTTATGGATTTTAGTAAGGCATTTGACAAAGTTCCCACGGCAGACTCATACAGAAAATCAGGAGGCATGGGCTCCATGGAAACTTGGCTGTGTGGATTCAGAATTGGCTTACCCACACAAGGCAGAGGTTGGGAGCTTATGAAGTGTATTCTGCCTCCTTAGCATTCTGCAGGGATCTGTTCTGGGCTCTGCCCAAAGTGATTTTTATAAATGACTTGGATAAGGAAGTGGAAGGGTGGGTTAGTAAGTTTGCAGAAGACATGAAGGTTGGTGGTGTTGCAGATAGCGTAGAAGGTTGTTGGAGGTTATAGTGGGACATTGACAGGATACAGAACTGGGCTGAAAAATGGCAGATGGAGTTCAGAAATGAGTGAAGTGACACATTTTGAAATATCAAACGAAGATAGTTTACAGGGTTAATGGTGGGATATTTAACAGTGCGGAAGAACAGAGGGATCAATCCTCAAAGAGTTGCTAGAGTTGTTACAAAGGTGTATGGTGTGCTGGCCTTCATTAGTTGGTGACTGTGTTCAAGACCCACAAGGGTCTCTGAAACTCTGCTTAGACCACACTTGGATTATTTTGTTCAGTTCTAGTCACTTCATTATAGGAATAACACGGAAGCTTTAAAGAGACTGCAGAGGAGATTTACCAGGATGCCACCTCAATTAGAGAGCATATCTTACAAATGAGCTAGGGTTTATTCTCTTTGTAGTGAAAAAGGATGAAACTGACTTATTAGATATATATAAGATGATAAGATACATTGATAGAGTGATAAGCCAGATCAGAAATGGCTAATATGAGAGGGTATAAGGTGTTTGGAGTAAAGTATAGAGGGGATATCAGAGGTATGTTTTTACACAGGGAATGGTGTGTATGTGTGTTGATTGTCGTGCCGGGGTGAAGGTAGAGGCAGATGCATTAGAGATATTTAATAGACAATCAGATATGCTCATGAACGAAAGAAAATCAGAATCAGAATCAAGTTTATTATCACCAGCATGTACTGTGAAATTTGTTAACTTAGCAGCAGCAGTTCAATGCAATACATAATATAGAAAAAAATAATCATAATAATAAATAAATACATAAATCAATTACAGTATACATATATTGAACAGATTAAAAATCGTGCAAAAATATATGTATATTTAAAAAGTGAGGTAGTGTTCATGGGTTCAATGTCCATTTAGGAAACGGTTGGCAGAGAAGCTGTTCCTGAATTGCTGAATGAGGAGATACAGGCTTCTGTACCTCCTACCTGATGGTAACAGTGAGGAAAGGGCATGCCCTGGGTACTGGAGGTCCCTTCTGAGACAGCGCTCCTTGAAAAATGGAGTGTTATTCCAGAGGGAAGCATTAGACTGATCTTGCAGTTGGTAAAGAGGTTGGCACAACATTGTGAGCCAAAAGGCCTGCGCTGTGCTGTACTCTTCTAAATAGACTATTCCCTGAGGTACACAAGCACTAAAGTATATACTGTATATCACACAGTGAAGCAATTCATCTCTATCTCATTTAATAACGATTGGAGTTAATAACCTAAGGTTAGGTCCCATATTCTAGAGTCTCCTGCCACAAGAAATAATCCCTTTGCATTTGTTGTGATCAGGTTCCTCAGAATTTTAAATTTCAATGACATCACCTCACATTTCTTCAGAACTATGTGCAACACTAGTCTATCTTAATAATACTATCCTTTCTAATTCCCCTTCAGAAGACAAATTCCTTTTCTGAGGAATCAACTCTGTGAATTTTCACAGCATTGTCTCTAAGACAAGCAGATCATGCTGTGCCACAAATCCAAAACTTCAAACAGCAATCCAAATATGGACTCTTCGCAACAACTACACATTCCTCACACCAGGAGTTGGATACATTAACTTTCTAATTGCTTCTTGTAGTTTTATGTAGCTTTTTGTGTTCCACTTTCAAGGATACCTAGGTCCTTCAGTATTATATAGCAGTTTCTCACAATTCAAAAAGCATTTTTCTATTGTATTAATGAGCCTACATTTCTCCACCTTATCCTCCAATTGTTAACAATTTTCTTAATTTAAGCTTATCCCCCTCCCAAAATTTTCACACTAACTTTATAACATTGTCAAACTTAAATGCATTAAATTCAGCCCATATGTCTAAACAATCGGCTTAGTCTTTGCTGAGCATAGGTAACAGTTCTACCAGTAAAGTTATGGTATCTACTTGCCAAGAGATGGGAAATGGTTTGACAGAGAAGTTGCAGAAGGTTTTAAATCTAGTCAGCTCCATCTTGCCTACAAAGTATCCAGGACATCTTTAGGGAGAGGAGTCTCAGAAAGGCAGTGTCCATTATTAAGGACCTCCAGCACCAGGGCATGCCCTTTTCTCATTGTTACCATCAGGTAGGAGGTACAGAAACCTGAAGGCACACACTCAGCAATTCATGAACAGCTTCTTCCCCTCTGCCATCTGATTCCTAAATGGACATTGAATTTTGGACACTTTCTCACTTTTTTTAATATGCAGTATTTCTGTTTTTGCACAATTTTTAATCTATTCAATATGCATAATTGATTTACTTGTTTATTTATTATTTTTTATTTTATTTATTATTGTTGTTATTTTTTATTTTATTTATTATCGTTATTATTTTTCTGTGCTAGATTATGTATTGCATTGAACTGCTGCTGCTAAGTTAACAAATTTCACATCACATGCTGGTGATAATAAACCTGATTCTGATTCTGAAGTTGAGGTCTTTTTTAACTAGTGGGTGAGCCATGAATATGGATTTGTCTGCAATTATATATTTGTTTTTGTTTTACACTAAGCTCTTGCTCTTGCACAGTAAACTTTGACTTAATGGCATAGTTTTAGTTTATTTTACAAATAATTAACCTGTGATGCCATTGCAAGCGAGTCTTTAATGTACTATTGTACCTCACTGAATTTGTGCATGTGACATTAAACCTGATCTGAATTTAGCAAGAGAACAACTACAAGATAATGGCTGAAGTGAAACTGAAATTCATAGAAACTTCTTCACTGAATATAGCGAATCTCTGCAATTCCCTGCCCCAGAAGGTACTGGAGACTAGATTATTAGATATATTAAAGTAGAGCTACAGAAATATTTGAAAAATTAAGGGATATAGTGACTTGACACAGAAATAGAGTTGAGACTAGCATAGATCGATCACAATTATATCGAATAGTGCGACAAGTTTGAGAGACTGTGTGGCATACCCTCCACTTATTTTCTGAAGTTCTTGTACAAATGCAAAAGTCATTAATTCCCTGCCTGAACTAGGCCCTGATGTTGAAGTCTGCTGGAAATCTGTCAGGTGAACATGCTCCAGGGTCAAACTGCTCCATATGTGAGTACAAAGATAAAGCTGAGAAAGAAGGGCAGTTGACGTATTGAGTATAGTCCTGGTTGTCACACTTTAGGATGAACTGCATTGGAGAGAAAGCAGAGAGGATTCATCCCGATATTTTCTATTTTAGGGGACTTTAGTTATGAGGAGTTGGAGTAGGCATCTTTTCCCTGGAGGGAGGGAAGCTGAGGGATGGCCTGATAGGGGTATATTAGTTATAAAAGTCATAGAAAAGGAAAGGTATCAAAAACAACAGGAGGATAAATGAGACCTGATGTACATGTTTTTTTTAACACAGAGTAATTGATTACAGAATACAGTATACTGCCAGAGGAAGTTGTGAAATAAGATACAATCAATATGTTTTACATATAATATTTAGTCACATACTTAAAAGCATGGTTTAGAATAATACAGAAAAAAAGTATTAGCATTGTTGGTCAAAAAGAGATGGTTGTATCTGTGCTATGACTATTATTAGGTCAGGTGGCATCTGTGGAAAGGGAATCAAATAAAAGATCTTTGGATTGAAACAAATTTTCCATTTCCACGGAAACCGAATGTTTCAAGAATTTCCTGATTTTATTTCAGATTTCTGACACGTGCCATTTTCTTTCATTCTCATAACAATTAACATATTTTCCAATTAAAAACATTTGTTCTAATGTTTCTAACTGCTTAATATTAAATTATGTTTTTGTTGCTAAAGTTATTTAAATGCTTAACAGACTTCTTTAGCTGTTTAATTGCTTTTATCTGTTTAACCGATTTTAGTTTTAGATTTATTAATATTAATATGACACTTCAACATTTGGCAAAGACTATGGATGTGGCTTAGACAGCTGTCAAAATTTTATTGACTTATTTATTCTCTCCTTATGTTTCCTTTCTAAGGACACTGTGTGTATTTCCTTGTGAAGGCTGCACATTGATCTAAGCAGTGGCAATAAAGAAAACACCCGTTCTCTACCTGATGCCCATCTTTAATGGCATTAATCTGTGCAGGAAAGCTCTGCTACCATTTAGTGTCAGGGACATATTTACTAACAAGTTAGTGATTGCTGGCTCCACATATTTGGTTTGTATAGCTCATTGAGGGCAAGAAATTGTGGCTAATTATTAAATCTGAAAGCCTAGTGATGATCTTTGTAGATTTCACTTGCAAAAGTATGTTGAACCGAAAATGTATTTTAACCCATATTTCTACCTATTTTCTGTCTTTTAACCAATTCGCTATCGTTGCTTATATACTAATGTTGACTGTTTTAAGCTGTGTTTGCTTTTTAAGACCATTGTATCTATTTCATGTTTAAAACTGAGTATTTTTCTGAGCATAGATAATCTCTCAAAGTAAGCAATTATTCTTTACCTGATGCTCATCAGTGAGTTTCTGCAAGTAATTAAGAACTGAACAGTCACCATTTACAATGGCAATGAGGGCAAGAATATGGTTGCCCTTTGATGTTCTCTCTGTGTGTCACTACAATCTGAAATTAACCATTGGTGTCGATGTTAGATCCTTGCAGATATACTTCTAACTTAGTCAGTCCAGGATGTAACATTGTAAACACAAAGGAGGTATTATACAATGTGCATCTAATCTAAATAAATGCCATTCTGTACAAAGCAACCCATGTTGAAAATATTTCAATTAAACAAATAGTGGAATCTGAAGGGTTCTGTTCTCCCAGTCTGTATTTCAAAATTCAAAGTTCAAAGTCAATTTATTATCCAAGTAATTACTTATCGCTGTATGCAACACTAAGATTCATTTATTTGCGGACATACTCAACAGATCTATACATAATGGAGACCGCCCAAGTCGGTCATTCTCCCTGAGTGCAGAAGACAAAAAACAGGGCAAATACAAAATAAATAATAATAATAATAATAAATAAACAAGCAATTAGTATTGAGAACATGAGATGAAGAGTCCTTGAAAGTGAGCCCATTGGTTGTGGAAACCTATCAAGTTAAGGTGAGTGAAGGCATCAAGTATTTACAAGCTGGTAAGAAGACAAAAGATGTCGCTTACAACTCGACGTTATTAGATGTGAGCTTGTCTTGTAGGGTAAAGTAGCTTGTCATGCTTCAAGGAAGAGTTGATTTGGGAGCACACATAATGTAATTTAAACAGCTGCTTTTTACATTGTAGTGATATAGTATCATAGGCTTTTCATAGAAAATTACAGCTGAAGACTGCATAGCAGAAGGAGCAGCACTAGCTGCAGATTTCATCCCACAACAGAATGTGATGTGGGAGGCCATCACTAAAGTTAATTTGGTAAATCGGTTCATTATGGCCAAATACACTGAGGCTGCAGTGAAAAACTTTGTTTTGAATGCTATCCATGCAGATCGTCTCATCACATCTGTGATAAGGGAAACGCAGTAAGGGAATGCAGAAAATAGAGCCGCAGACGATATGGTGCACAACCATAACAAGGTTGATTGTGAGGGCAAGGTTCCATGTTACCTATAGGGGGGGTGGGGGGGAACTGTCCAATAATTTTATAACAACAGAATAGAAACTGTTCTTGAGTCTGGAGGTAAGAACTTTCATATCTTCTGTCCAGTAAGATGGAGGTGGAGAAAGGCTGTCTGGGTGGGTGGATGTCTTTAATTTTGTTGGCTGCTTTACTGAGATAATGAGGTCCAGACAGAGTCCACGGAGGGGTAGCTGTTGTCCATGATTGCTGAGTTGCATCCAGAACTCTCTGCAGTTCCTTGTGATCTCAAGCTGAGCAGTTGCCCTACCAGGCAATGAAGCATCTTGATAGGATGCTTTCTATACTGCATCTGTAAATGGTGGCTAATATTCAAAGGGGATATTTTCCTCCTAGGAAGTAGAGGTGCTGATGTGTTTTCTAGGACATATGGTTGGATGAGGACAGGCTATTTGTGAGCTCTCAAATCTCATTTATATCAACGCCTTTGATATAAACTGGGGTGTGTGCATGGCCTCATTTCCTGTAGTTAATGACAAACACTTCTGTTTTGCTGGTATTGAGGGAAAGGCCGTTGTCATGATGTCATGTCATTATCTTCCTCCTATACTCCATCTCATTTTTATTTGAGATTCAACCCAGCAGAAAGGTGTCCTCTGCAAACCTGTCAATAGAGTTAGAGTGGCCATGAAGTTGTGGAGTGTACAGGGAGCAGGGCAGAGGGCTGAGGATGCAGGCTTGTGGCCACCACAGTCGAGGATAGTTGCGGCTGAGGTATCACCGCCGATCCTTACTGCCTGCAATCTATTGGTCAGGAAGTCAAGGATCCAGTTGCAAAGGGGAGGTGATGAGTTTGCTGGGAATGATTGTACAGAAGGTGGAGGTGCAGTCAATAAACCATCATCTAACATAGGATGTTCTACTATCTGATGTTCCAGTGACCGGTGTAAGGGCGAGGCGATGGCAGCTGCAATGGACGTGTTTCAGTTTTGGCAGCAGTTGAATTGCAGTGGGCCGAGGTTGTCTGGGAGACTGGAGATAATGTGTGCCAAGATCAGGTAAGGAGAAAACACAACAATATGGCACACACCAGAGAAAACTCACTGAGAACTTTCTGATCTTGTGTGAGATCTTAAAAAAATCACACTGCTGAGAGATGTCTATCCTCCCAGGAACAAAGCCAAAACTCTCCTTGCCACCAAAATCACTGTCATTCAAGGGACTGGAGCAGTTGATGTGATAGCATCACAAACTACTCTCACCACTGAAATCATAGGTTTAAAGTACATTTATTATCAAAGTACATATAAATTATGCAACCTTGAGATTCATCTGCTTACAGGCATCTACAAAGCAAGAAATCCGAAAGAAAGAGATTTAAAAAAGAGTCCAACAAACACTCAAAGGGGAGAGGGAGAGGAACAGGCAGAGGGAGAGGAAGAGGGAGAGGGAAAAAAAGAAAACACAAATTGCACAAACAATAAAAGCAAGAAATATCAGTCAGAATGAGATTCAGTCCATTAACACGATCTGGAGCAGCCAGAGTAGGCCCATAGCCTCGCTCTCAGTTCATCATACAGTGGGGCAAATTGCTGGGAAGTTTACAGACACGAAGCGCTGACCATCTGGAGCATGTTCAAACTCAGAGAAATACACATCACGGAAGAGCGAACAAAATTAGCACGATCCTCGCCTCCAGTCCTCCCACCTTGCCATCAGTCTACCTGGGCTGGAATATAAATTGTCTGAACACTGGATCCCACCACAGTGACTTGCTCCAGGCCTACCCCTACTTGAACTTCCCAAATTGAGTCGCTGCACAGGTTGATCCAATGGGCTCTGAAACTCCTCCTCTCTGACACTCTCAGGTTCACTCCGAAACTCCTCCTCTCTGACAGTCTCCGGTTCACTCCGAGACTCCTCCTCTCTGACACTCTCCGGTTCACTCCGAAACTCCTCCTCTCTGACACTCTCCGGTTCACTCCGAAACTCCTATCTGATACTCTCTGGTTCACTCCGAAACTCCTCCTCTCTGACACTCTCCGGTTCACTCCAAAACTCCTCCTCTCTGACACTCTCCGGTTCACTCCGAAACTCCTCCTCTCTCACACACTCCGGTTCACTCCGAAACTCCTCCTCTCTGACACTCTCCGGTTCACTCCGAAACTCCTCCTCTCTGACACTCTTCAGTTCTCTGTATCCAACTCCATCTCCAACTATGATTCCATCTTCATCAAGCCTCAAGCTCACTCTGACTTCTTCTGCTGGAACATGCATCGCACCTGCACGCCTCAATCCTCAAGTCAGCCTCAACTTTGCTCACCTCTCCATTGTTTGCGGTGATAATTTGCCACAGGACAGGTGTTATTAAAAAAGTATTTAGTCATATTTCTTTCCTAATGAACCCAGCAGCAAGCTGTCTCCCAGCTTCCGTAGCACCATCTTCAACTGGATAATAAATACTACAGCAGCATTTTTGGCTTGATACTATTAACAGAGAACAATCAACAGCATTAGTGACAGGAGTAGTACTCGAAACATTGCCATGCTTGTCGTGATAGTTCTCACTACAAAGTAGAAGTGAGATTAACTTGCACAATTCAGCAGAGTGCATCAAGAGTGTGATGAGCATTTAAATCTAGTGACTTTGGGGCAACAATCAGCCTTCCGGAACAGTATATCAAGAGTGTGGGCATTAACGCAGTGATAACGAGTGAAAGCAAAGCCATGGGAATGTAAGGGGCTGTTCCAGTTCTGTGCGTGACAGCATTTCTGTCACAGAAATGAGGAGAAGACTGCAAATAACAATCGAACAGTTCTGATGTAGAAAACATCGATGAGAAATAGCTTAGGTAATAGCCCTGACTAGTTAGCTGAGAAAACATTGGTAACATCCAAAGGCAGACAGTCAAATGGAGCCGTCCTGAGAGAGATTCCATGGATCAATAGGCATTACATTAGCAACAAGGAGGATCTGCAAGAGGACTATTTCCTACACTGCTTTGATCCCTGGAATGCTCACTGATTACCACATCATGCATTACCTTTCTCTAGTGATTAGACAGTAGCAGGTGCCTATTCACTTCTACAGTTTGACATTCTCTCAAAGAACGAAGGGAACTATTTTATTAACTAAAGGGCTAATAAATAGCACTTCAATGTCATTCAGGAAACGTTTCATGGTGTGAAATGATATGCAATTCAGCAATTTCTCAACTGTCAGTCATATAGAGACACACAGCTTTCACACTATCACCTCTGCCATTTCCTTTTCTCAGACAAGTCTGTGGTAAGAGGGTGAGTTACAAGGCAATTACTTACATCCAGATACTAGGCCACTGCTCTAAAACGCAGTCAGCCTGGCTGCTATAAATCTTAGCAAGTGAGTTCTCTCTCCATTAAACTTGTGATTTCAACATCCAGCAAAGAACCAGCTTTAAAAAGTAAATTTAAAAAGCATATTACAGAAACAGAATCAGATTTATTGACTTTAGAATTTGTTCTTTTCCAACAACAGTACAATGAAAAAATATAAAATTATCAAAAATTACAACAATAGATAAATAATGCAAAAAATTGAATAATGAGGTAGTATTCTTGGGTTTGTGTGTCATTCAAAAATCTGATGGTAAAGGGAAAGATGATGTTTCTGAATCATTGAGTGTGTGTTTGTAGGCTCCTCTACCTCTTCCCCAATGGTAGTAATGAGAGGAGAGCATGTCCTGTATGGAAATGGTCCTTGGTGATGGATGCCCCTGTCGTTTGAAGATTTCCTCAGCAGTTGCAAGAGTTGTTTCAGTGATGGAGCCTCCTGAACATCTGATAAATCAAATTTAAAAGTTCAGAAATGGCAAGTGCTTCTTGGGTTCCTGTTTCACTCCCATTGCTGTATCAAATGGGGCTCAAGCTGCTGTTGCCAATTACACAAGATCATGATGGGGCAGAGCCTGCTACAGCCATGACACATTCATATCACGTAGGAAATCTGAAAGCTGATAATTACATCCAGACTCATTCTTGCCAAATCCTCAGTAGCCCCATTCACTTTGA
The DNA here is from genome assembly GCF_030144855.1 of Hypanus sabinus. Taxonomy (NCBI): domain Eukaryota; kingdom Metazoa; phylum Chordata; class Chondrichthyes; order Myliobatiformes; family Dasyatidae; genus Hypanus; species Hypanus sabinus. Next base: position 15,462,167 of record NC_082720.1, read on the forward strand.
TGCATTTTGGAACTCCAAACTTTAATATGCTAGATTCTATTGGATCAACTGGCTTTGCTTTTGGCAACACTTGGTAAAAAAATATTTCTGTCTACATGCAGAATGCATGATCCAATAAAACCTATTCAGCAGAGACCAATTCAGACCCTGTTTCACTTCCAGTGCAAACTTAGCAAGTCATGAGTAATTTAAAATATGCTTGCAATTGTTATTTTTGCTACTATTTGAAAATGCAATAAATTTATGAGTTATGATATTTTCTCTAAAGTGTTTTCTGTACATTGTGGGAAAATGTATTGAAAGCAGGTGGGAGAGTTTTTTATTTACAATTTTAAACTTTGCACTGAGAATTGGATACTGGTTAAACCTCTGTCCTTACTCCAAGGGCTTGAGATCATCTTGTAAATACCTTTTCCCCTTTGAAATGATGCAAACAAGGAAAGCTTGAGATAAGCATGAATAAGAAAGGAATGGAAGGATACAGTCTATTCAGTGAAAAAGATTCGGGGATTGGTGTGGCGTAGAGTATAAACATCACTGTGTTTCAGTTACATAGATTAGAATGTTTCTACATACTACCTAATGCTATTTAACCTTTTTATTAAAATCATGAAAATCAAACATGGTAAACTGGTAAGTTATCTGATGTTTTTGGGTTGGAAATCATTTGCTTTACGATGCAGTTACAAGCTGGATATTCTTCAAGATGCTGGTTCATTAGTAGTCATGTCATTTAAATGTCAGAAGATCATGAACCCCACATCGAGCCCATGAGCACAGAACCTACCCTGACACTCTTGTTCAGGAATGAAGAAGTGCTGCACTGTCAGGAGTGTTCTTCATTCGGAGGTGGATGGAAAAGATTCACATCTTATTTCAAAGAAAAGCAGCAAGAATCTTCTTAGAATCCTGTCAAATGTCCCTTTAAAAATGGAGACTATTTGGTCATGATCATGTTGATGTTTGTGACACAAATTAGTTTTGTTGTCTCTTATACTAATGGTACTCCACTGCAAAGAAACTTTTCAGTGTGTTACATACTCTGGATTCTGATGTGAATGAAGCACAAAGCGTGTTTTACTTGAGTGTATTGTTGATATGTTGATCAGCCACGGACTTGCTTCATTTTCTAATTCTTTCTCCCGCTGCAGTGATGCCTGGCTTCATAACTGTGGTCTTGCGAAGTTTACTCAGCTATGTGATGAACTGAGGCAGTGGCCTGCTCCACCTGCAATGATGTCTGTCTTTGCGTCTTTCATAAAACTTCTGAAGCTATTTGCTTGTGTTTATTGTTTGCACAATTTTCTCTCACTCCCTCACTCTCTCTCCCTCTCCCTCCCTCCCTCTGTCATGGTCCGCTCCATGAAATCTGCATTCCGGTTCACGGTCTGGTCCATGTTCCTTATTCCAGGTTTTCCGGTTTTCCCCAATTTCTATTGAGGCAGCTGACTCTTGTTTGGGCTGGCTTCATAAATAGCTTCAGGATTCAGCCTCTGGCTGCTTGGTTGTTCCTGTCCTAACCCCTTGTCTGTATCCCTTCACCTTCCTCCTGGAGCCTCACCAAGTGCCATACCTTCACTGCTGTCAAGTCCAACCACTGGAGCAAGATAAGGAACTGTCTTTCATTGTTTTGAACTGTCTCTGTGTCGATGCCTTCACTAGGTAGGTCTGGCTGTTTGCTGCTACATTGTGTTGGGAACTGTCTTGTTGTATTCTGCATTCTATGTAATGTGTCCTGGCCCTGTGTCATGTACCCAAAGAGGGGTCCTGGCTCTGTTCTGTGTATGAGTCCTGGCCCTACATCCTGCTTCCAAGGAGGGGTCCCAGCTCTGTGTTCCATGTTCCTGCCTCTCCCTTGACCTAGGCTCTGTATTCCTGTCTCTCCATCAACAAAGGCTCTGTGTTCCTGTCTCTTCCTTGACCAAGTCAAGGCTTCAGGATCTCATCCAGTCCTAGCCACTTCCAAGAACCTTGTCCTGTCCAAGCCACAGCTTTGTGTTCGCATCTTGTCCATGTGTCTTGCCCAGCCCAGCAGTACCATGCCCAGGCCAGTGCTGGGGTTCCCTTGTCCTATCCACTAGTCTCATCTCCAGTCCTGTTGCCTCTCCTTGTCCTGTAGCCACGTCTTGTCCTCACCTGGTTCTGGAGTCTAAGCCTGAGTCAAGACCCAGGTTCTGGGTCCTTGTCCAGTACTGGCTCGGAGTCCAAGCCCAGGCTCTTGGTTCCCAGTTCCATGTCCTGGTTCCACTATCCTACTCAAGTCCTAGCCCAGGCCTGGAGTCCTTGTCTCGTCCAGGGCTGGTGTCATGTCCAGTGTCCTTTCTTCCCCACTTTCCTTGCTTCCTTCTCACACCTAGTGCTGTTCCTGGTAGTTCAGTGTCTGTGTCTTGCATTTGAGTCCATTCCCAATGCCCACCTTATGACACTCTCTCCCTCTCCTCTCCCTCCTTCCCTCCCTCCCACACTGGGTGTTTGACAGTCTTGTTTTAATGGGTTCTTTTGTTTCGTGGCTGCCTGTAAGGAGCTAGATCTCAAGATTGTACAATTTATGCATACTTCCATGATAAATGCACATTGAACTTCTGAACTTTGGAAGGTGGTTTCTTAAATGTCAAATAATATGCTGCCATCACCTCACTATTCACCTTCACATTTAATATTAATAAGAACTATTTTAATCACCTATTTCTGCACATTCAGAAATGCATACACTCTCAGGTTTTGTTGACAATATACCTTGGTCCTCTGTCATGAAGTACCATTTCATTTATTTTCAGATAATTGTAAATCTTTTGAGATAATAATTAGATTTCTCCAACAGACCCAAATGTCTTTAATGAAAGGAGCATCAGATTTAATATTGTTTTGGGAAAAAGTCTTCTGCGCCTTTGTTGTTGCTGCCGCTATGCTTCATTGAGGCAAGTTGAAAATCTATGTTTCAACTGCCCTGAGCTCACAAGACCTGTGCTACTTGGCTTTAGATAAAACCAGTTGGATTTCTTGCTGGAATGCTCTACATGTAGTCATCATGTGCATAACATTGCACAACATTTCCACTTACTGTGTATGAAGAGCCAGCCCTGCAGCCTTTTTCCTGTGGCAGTATGTCACTCATCAGTCTAAGGGTTAATCTAATGCAGAGAAACAAAGGAAACCAACGCTAATACTTTCGCTAAGAATAACTGCACTATTAGAGTGTTACTGAGTGTATTCCCTTACTTCCATGAGATTATTAGGTTCACAAATGTTTTTTGCCAGCAAATTACACCCAGTGGTCACTTTGCTAGGTACAGGAATGGGACCCAGTGCGGTTGTCTGCTGCCGTAGGCCATCCACTGCAAGGTTTGACATGTTGTGCATTCTGAGAAGCTTTCCTGCACACGACTCTTCAATAAGTGGTTATTTGAGTTACTGTTGCCTTCCTGTCAGCTTCAACTGCCCATTCTCCTCTGACCTCTCTCATTAAAAGGCATTTTCACCCACAGAACTGCCACTCCTGGATGTTTTATTTTTGTACTATTTTCTGTAAACTATAGAGACTGTTGTGCATGAAAATCCGAGGAAATCATCAGCTTCTGAGATATTCAAATCAACTCACCTGACACCAACAATCATTCCACAGTCAAAGTCACTTAGATCACATTTCTTTCCCATTTGGCCTGAACAACAACTGAACCTCTTGACCATGCCTGCATGCTTTTATGCATTGAGTTGCTGGCACATGATTGGCTGATTAGATATTTGCATTAACAAGCAGTTGTACCCAATAAAGAGGCCACTGAGTCTGTCACCACTTTCAGTCATTTCCACTTTTTTAAAATAGCACCTCAGGAACAAAAGGAAGATATGTAGCACCATCTGTTTCTCAATGAAAGTCGTGAATCAGAGTAGATCTACCCTCTGTTTGCATTCTCATTCCTCGAACCCAGAAGCCTATTGCCGTTGACACAGGGACTCCTGAAGCTGAGCACCCTCCTGTGATATAACTGAGGGCCAGAACAAGCTCTGCCCATAAAACTCCAGCAGCAACTTCGACCGCATCCCCTTGCCTTGCCATTTGTCTATTGTCTCTTACATTCAGAAATATTTAAAATTAAATAAACAATACATTTATTTAAAATACAGTAAAAATATTAACAACCATTAAATCAATGTTCAATTATTAAGAAAGTGAAGTGAAGCACCAACATTTAATAAATGTAAGGTACAGTATTCATTCCTTCCTTACCCCCAAACAGATAGTTCTTATTCAGATTGTGAATGCTGTGTTGGGTTTGTTAATGCAAGAGCAGATTCCTATACTGAAGACTGGGGAATCTCATCAACATGCTACTCCGCTTGATGACTCCATGGGGAGACCAGTGGAAGAAGGCTACTTAGAAACTATCAGCTAAGATCATCCAGTAAGTGTGGGACTTCGTTCTTTTAATTTCCTGCTGAAGGAGCCCAGAGAATCTGTGTAAGAAATTCCAATAGCAGCAGGCTGCTAAATGCTGCTAATTATTTTCCCTGAATTACTTCAGCCACTTTGCCAGGTTTAAAGGTAAACAACTTGTTGTTTCATTTGATCTGCAAGAGCGCTATGACCTTCCTTCCTTCCTTTCCTCCCTCTCCCTTTTCTCATTTAGACCTTTTCTCCTTCCAGGAGCCTCTGCCTTTACAACCCACAAGCTCCCTTCACCTCCTCTTTGGCACTTAGCCCATCCCTATCTTCCCATGTGTGCCAGCAATTGAGACTTCCAACACTGCAAACAAAATAATCTCCCATAGGGTACAAAAAAGAAAGAGCTTGACGTTTAAATATAATGAATAAACTAATTGAAAATGTATTAACCTAAGTGATGATATAAATAAACACAATGGATGAAGACTGCAGTAGTGTTTGTTTCTGAGCTTTAAAGGTTGTTTCCCTAACATTTTTTGCTATGGTTTTAATGAATTTCCATTTTCGTACTGCAGTCTTTCTGAAACAATGTACATCATTTCCCAATACATACTGGGGAGGAAGATTCTGCAGACACACGCCAGTTAGCTTCTTCATGTTCCTCTGTTTATTTTTCCTCTACAATTGGAACAAAAATGCAGATGCTGGGAATTCAAAAACAAAATGAGAAAGTGCACCCCCCTCTCTCCTCCCTGCCCACCTACTGTACATCACCAGCCTCCTCACTCATCAGATCATCCTCCATAATGTCCCATTCCTTCAGCTCAATGCCGACATCAGACTTCCCTCCATAGGGACTTTTCCATCCGCATTTCCCTGGTTCAATCTTCCACCTCCACTGTCCACTCCCCTTCCTTCAGCACACTCCTGTGGAGATGCAAAACATCTGTCACACCTTTTCCTTGCCACCTTCCATAGAGCCAACAGCTGAAACAGCAAACACGAGGAAATCTGCAGTTGCTGGAAATTCAAGCAACATACAAAATGCTGGTGGAATGCAACAGGTCAGGCAGCATCTATAGGGAGAAGCGCTGTCGACATTTCGGGCCGAGACCCTTTGTCAGGACTAACTGAAAGGAAAGGTAGTAAGAGATTTGAAAGTAGGAGGGGGAGAGGAAAATGTGAAATGATAGAAGAGGGGTGGGGTGAAGCTAAGAGCTCCCCTTTCCCTTTCCTCCCCTCCCCTTTCTTGATCTTTCTGTCTCCACCTCTAGAGACGGCTTATCTACTGATACCTACTATAAGCCTACAGGCTCTCACAGCTACCTGGACCATTTCTCTTCACACCCTGTCTCTTGCAAAAATGCTATCCCCTTCTCACAATTCCTCCGTCTCTGCTGCATCTGCTCTCAGGATGAGGCTTTTCATTCCGGGACGAAGGAGATGGCTTTCCTTCTTCCACCATCAACTCTGCTCTCAAACGCATCTCTCCCATTTCCTGCACATCTGCCTTCACTCTATCTATCTGTCACACCACTCAGGATAGGGTTCCCCTTGTCCTCACCTACAACCCCACCAGCCTCCGGGTCCAATGTATAATTCTCTGTAACTTCCGCCACCTCCAATGGGATCCCACTACCAAGCACGTCTTTCCCTCCCCCCCTTCTGCTTTTCGCAGGGATCACTCCCTACGCGACTCCCTTGTCCATTCATCCCCCTCATCCCTTCCCACCGATCTCCCTCCTGGCACTTATCCTTGTAAGGGGAACAAGTGCTACACCTGCCCTTACACTTCTTCCCTCACCACCATTCAGGGCCCCAGACAGACCTTCCAGGTGAGGCGACACTTCACCTGGGAGTCGGCTGGTGTGATATACTGCATCTGGTGCTCCCGTTGTGGCCTTTTATATATTGGTGAGACCCGACGCAGACTGGGAGACCGTTTCGCTGAACAGCTACGCTCTGTCTGCCAGAGAAAGCAGGATCTCCCAGTGGCCACACATTTTAATTCCATGTCCCATTCCCATTCTGATATGTCTATCCATGGCCTCCTCTACTGTCAAGATGAAGCCACACTCAGGTTGGAGGAACAACACTTTATATACCAGGTGGGTAGCCTCCAACCTGATGGCAAGATCATTGAGTTCTTTAATGCCCCTCCTCCCCTTCTTACCCCATCCCTGATATATTTAGTTTTAATCCCCCTCCTTTTTTTTCCTCTCTTTCTGGCTATCACTCTGCCTGTTCTCCATCTCCCTCTGGTGCTCCCCTCCCCCTTTCTTTCTCCCGAGGCCTCCCGTCCCATGATCCTTTCCATTCTCCAGCTCTGTATCACTTTTGCCGATCACCTTTCCAACGCTCAACTTCACCCCTCCCCCTCCAGTCTTCTCCTATCATTTCACGTTTTCCCCTCCCCCTCCTATTTCAAATCTCTTACTATCTTTCCTTTCAGTTAGTCCTGACGAAGGGACTCGGCCTGAAACGTTGACAGCTCAAACAGCAATTGGCTTGCAATAATTTCTTTTTAGTTTCTTGCATTCCTTGCTCGTAATGGAGTCATCTCAACACTGGTGAAACCAAACAGATTCTGCTTTGCAGAGCACCTCCATCAATCTGCAACTATGACACAGCTCCCAGTCAACTGTTACTTTAATTTTCTGTCTAACTCTATCACTGACCTCTCTACCTTGGGTGTCTTTAACCATATTTCTTCTAAAGCAATATCTGCAGGTGTCGCCCCTGGCCTAAAGCTTCATCATTCACATGCTCCTTCACATGTATCAAACTTCCCACTGTGTCTTTGACAAATTCAGCTGGTCCATTCCTTGTACTGAGTTCAATGTCATAATCTGTAGAGCAGTCTATTGTGTTGCCTCTGCAATTTCTTATTCTTTCTGTGCAACTCCACTGTTCCTACTCTGATCCTGCTGCAGTGCATTCTTCACAATCCTCTTTTAATGCCAGGGCTCGCCACCTGCCTCACTGTTAGCAGCTGAAATACTCTCCTCAAGTTCTTTAGTTGCTATAGAATTCCATTCTTAAAAAACCTTGTACAAGTCTTCCTCCTCAGTGATACTTCTCCAAAACCTTCCCCAGCTAAAGCTCAGTGTCTGTTTTTTAACTTTTACTAACCACTTTGGAATAAATTGTTACATTAATGATTCTGTCTGAGCGCAAACTATTAAAGAAAGATGAGATCTAATTGAATGCTAGAACATGTTTGGAGTAGTGAATGGCCCAATCCAAAAAGGAAAAAGACTGTCAAATTCTGGCTGAAACGAGCATAAAATTCATTTCCATCAAAAAGCATCATGGACTCTATTTATTCATCATATAATGGAGGATCTGCACTGAGTAAGCACAACACTTTATGTCAAAGAAAGCTTTAATAACTTCTTATACAATGTTACAGAAGGGTAAAATGTATGTCTGTTTGGGAAGGGAACTGTGAGCTAAGAACATTTGCATTAGTCTTCAAAAAAAAGGTTATTTTCAATAGCTTAGGAATGAAATGTCAATGTCTACATTCTCCAATCATTCTAGGCAAAGATAAAACAATGTCAATTTCTCCCCCTCTTATAAAATGCCAAAATACTGTATGATTATTGCATGGGTAGTCACAACAACAAAAAGCTGAAATCAAAAATAGTGAATGCTAGAAATACTCAGAAGGTCACACATCCTCATGTGGATGAGCTTTCCTTAGAAATGGTATAAGGCATAGATAGGAGCTCAACATTAATCTGTCTATGTTTGCAGATGCTGAAGATGAACTAACATGGGAGGTTGAAGGGCCAAATGAGTTCAGGGATTTGATTCAGTAAAAAGATCAGGAAGCCCATAGAAGGTCAAGGGATACCAACCAGAACATTGTGGAGATAGAGGTGTAAGGAAGAAGTCCAAAGAATCATATGAACGCTGATGGACCAACCTTGCAGGTAGGCTTGCTGCAGTGCTCCAAGCACTGTCCATTCATGAAATGCAAATGTGCGGGTGAAGGTGGTTGAGCTTATCTGGATTCTCATTGGAGGACAGAGACGGAGAGAAAATGACAAAACATTAAAGTAACAGGCAAGCAGAAACTTGCAGACTGAAGTGAACACTGATTGCATTTGGTCTCTTAAATGTAGAGAAATCAATAATGACTCTACTCCTTTATGCAGTTTCTCTGGATATTTTAACTTCAGCTTGTGCAAGTATAGATGCTTCACTTTAAAGATTCTTTTCTGTCAATCAAAGTGTTACTTTTCTTGAGTTCATTATTTCCCAGAAATAAAAGGAAAGCAATTCCGACACGTCTCCTTGTTGTTTATTTTGCCATTTTGTAAAGATTTAAACAAAATGAATTTGAACGAGCTACTAATTATGACGAACCTTAAAGAGATGTATTGCAAACAAGTGGATCGAAGAGTAATGCCTATCAATAAAATGAATTACCAACTAATTTTCCCAGGGCATGAGTTTAAATATTGTACACATCTCTTGACCAATGGACTTGGGGTCACAACAGTTGACTGATGACACTTTGGCTCATTTGCTTCCAATGCAGCTCTTTGTCTGTCAATTCTGAACAAAGAAACTGATACACAAATTAACTCTGCTTAAAGCTATCAACCAATGCTCCACTTAAAAGTAGTTTCATGAAGAAAAAGTTATCGAATCTCAAAGCATGATATGTCGCAATTTCATATTGCGACATATCATGCATATCTTGCAAGACTTGCATATCTTTAGCAAATATGTCACAAGACCGTTCAGAAAAAAGGGCCCAAAGTGTTATGTCTATGACATTACCACTAAGAAACAACTTGTAACTTTAGAAGACTGCCTGAGGCTGGGACATACAGTAATTGATACACAAATTATTTTTATCACTTGCCATAGATTGAGATCATTTAGTTTGAAATGCAATTGGTCAAATAATGTTTAGCTGTGATATTTGGGAGAGAGGGGAATTCAGTCCAGAGGGTATTCAGTCCAAATGAGTGTAGATTGGAAAAAAAACAATAAATTATTTTGGTTGATGAGGGAAGGTTCTTCAAGTAATTTCTTTGATTAAACTCCACAAGTTCTTGTTGCTCATGGGACCATTACATTTAATTTTGCAGCATTTGTTATGGGTTTAAGTATAGCCCTGTTGAAGAATGGATATATTGCAATTCATTTTCATCAGCAATCAACAAGCTGTAAATATTTCAAAATATAATTAAGGTGTAACTACATATTATTGAATCTTTTTCTTTGATTATTTCTAACTTTTAATAAATTACTAAAGTGAAAGTTGGAGTTAAGTGAATTGTCAAGTAATACTTATCTTGATACCCAGCATGAGTCATAACCTTATCTCAGTAATATTGCCTGCTTCACCAGCAAGAGTGCTGAATTGCAGATGGAACTCATTCATGCTATTACTGCCTCTGTGCCCAATTATTCTAACACTTTCCAAGGTTTCCTTCAGAAATCTCAACTGCCAAAGCACTCCTCTCTGTGTTAAAATTCTTCATGGCTTTATCATTCTCTTTGCCCTTCATCATAACTTCCTCCATCCCTACAGCTAGCCAAAATGGTATGATATACAGTGCAGGGAAGTGTATGGTTATGAACTTTGGTCAGAGAAATAAAGGCATAGACTGTTTTCTAAATGGAGCAAATTCAGAAATCAGAGTTTCCCTCATACAGGATTCCCTAAATGTTAACTTGCAAGTCGAGTTGGTTGTAATGTTAACATTCATTTCAAGAGGACTGGAAGATAAAAGCATGGATGGAATGCTGAGACTTTATATGGTATTGGTAAGACCACACTAAGAGTGCTGCCAGCAATTCTTTGTCCCTTATCTAGGAGAGAATGTACTGGCATTGTAGAAGATCCAAATGAGATTCACAACAATGATCACAGGAATGAAATGAATATGAGGAGCATTTGATGACTCTGGGTCTGTACTCACTGAAGTTTTGAAGAATAAGGTGGGATCTCTTTGAAACCTCAGAAAGGTTGAAAGGCTCAGATAGAATGGGTGTTGTGAAGATGTTTCCCTTAGAGAGGGAATCTAGAACCAGAGGGCATAGGCTCAGAATAGAAGGACGTCTATTTAAAACAGTGATAAGGGGGAATTACTTTAGCCAAAGTGCTGTGAGTCTGTGGAAAATATTATCCCACATGGATGGGCAGACCAAGCCATTGGATATATTTAAAGCAGAGGTTGATAAAGTTCTTGATTCATAAGGATGTCAAAGGTTATGGTAGGAAGGGAAGAGAATGGAGTTGAGAGGGACAATCAATTATCTGTAATGGAATAGTGGAGCAGACTCAATAGATGAAATGGCCATTCAGCTGTTATATCTTATGGTCTTGTGGTCTAAGAATTGGTGGCAGCACAGGCAGCTCGTAGAGAAACTGCCTCACAGTTCCAATGCGTCCGATCCTGACTTCCAGTGCATTCTGTGTCGCGTTCGTAAATTCTCCATGTGACCACACAAGTTTCTGCTGAGTGAGGGGTTTTCCTGCCACGTGACAAAATCGTGCAGGTTGGGAGGTTAATTGGCCTCACTAAATTCAGTGAGATAGAAAAATTTAAATGAAGGACACAAGAGATAGTAAGTGCTTCAATCTGGGCTGAAAAACAAACCACTGGAGTAACTCATTGGATCAGGCTGCAACTATGGAGGGAAATGGACAGCTGATGCGTCAGGTCGAGAACCTTCACATGGAGTCACTTGCAATTAAACTGCAAAATGAGAAATTTATATCATCAATACAAAAATTAGTTCCATTTATGGCCAAAAGCAGTTCATTGGGATTAACAAACAAAAATAAACAGAGAATAAAATAAGCCAATACATTAATAAATTGCTTGTCAGTTAATTCACAGCTTTTTTTTTTAAACTTGGCAGTTTGAAATATTTTGCTTCATCACTTGTTTCTATTACAATAGTGGCTTTCAAGAGTTCAAAGTGCAAGGAGTATATTTACTATCAAAATACATATTACAAACTGAGATTCATTTTCTTGTGAACATTCAGAGTAAATGCAAGAAAGACTATAGAACAATGAAAAGCGATACCCAACAGGACGGACAGACAATCAATCTGCAAAGGGAAACAAACTTTGCAAATACTAAATATAATAATAATGATAACAGAATTCAGCATACCATACAAGCATATGCTATTCTGATCAGACGTATACACCACTAAAATTAAATGAGAGCTCAATCCAAAGAAATGAAGACAACATCACTGTTGAAGAAAAAGTTAACCGATGGAGGGTCACAGAAGACATCCCCGTGATCTGACCAGACTAGATGTCAACAAGGAATCGTTGAATGCCTGGCTCGGAGTTGGAGACCTCTTCCCAGAAACAGAATGGTTCTTTGTGGCAATACAGGACCACAAAAAATTATCAAAAATGCATAATAACAGACCAACAATTTCAAGCTGATAAATGTAGAAAAGGCTGAGAAAAACCAGAAACAATCCAACATGCTACAGGATCTGTAGCAGTCCGGATATAATAATATAGGATAAACAAGCATGAACAGATTACTTAATAGATATAGTCATTCCAAACAAACAGAAATCAATAAGAGAAAAATATGAAAAATATGAAATAAGAAATATGCTGAATTAAAAGAGAATATTGAAAGACTATGGAACATGAGCATTGTCAGCATTGTCCTGATAGTTATATATACAACTGGTGTCATCACAAAGGCTCTACACAATAGCTTTCAACAATCGGAGCTACACAGCAATATCTATGTAAATCTTCAGAAACAGTACTAAACACCACTAGAGTAGTCTAAAAATTCTTAACAATTGAGAAATTAGCATACTTAGTAATGCCTGTACCTTAGGTTTTACCAGCTTGAGCTGTGAAAAAATAAATAATAACATAAGATGGAAAGGCCTTGAAAGTGAGTCCATATGTTGTGAAAACAGTTCAGTGATGGTGTGAGTGAAGTTGAGTGGAGTTACCCCATCTGGTTCAAGAACTTGATGGTTGAGGGATTATAACAGATTTTGAACCTGGTGGTGTGGGTCCTGAGGCTCCTTTACTTCCTCGTTGATGGCAGCAGTGAGAAAAGAGCATGGTTTGGATGATAGGGGTCCTTAATGAATGATACTGCTTTCCGGTGACAGCGCTCAATGGTGGGGAGGGTTTTACCCATGATGGACGGGGTCATATCCTCTACATTTTGTAGTCTAGTCCATTCAAGGACATTGATGTTTCCAATGGTTCACCAATACCAGGCTCTACTACAATCAGTCAATATACTCGTCACTGCACATCTACAGATGTTTGTCAAAGTTTTAGCTGACATGAGAATCTTTGCAAACTTCTAAGAAAGTAGGGCACAGCTGAGTTTTCTTTGTAATGGCACTTACTGCATGTGCTGGGCTTAGGACAAGTCCTCAGAAGTGATAACACCAAGGAATTTAAAGTTGCTGACCATCTCCACCTCTGGTCTGGCTCTTGGACCTCTGGTTTCCTCAACCTGAAGTCAATAATCAGCTTCTTGGTCTTGTGGGCATGGAGTAAAAGATTGTTATTGTGGCAGGACTGAGCCAGGTTCTTAATCTCCCTCCTATATGCTGATTTGTCACCTTTGATTCAACTAATGACAGTGGTGTCATCAGCAAACATAAATACGACATTGGAACTGTCATTAGCCTCAGTCTGAAGTAGAAAATGAGTAGAGCAGGGGGCTAAGTACACAGCCTTGTGGAATACCTGTGCTGATGGAAATTGTAGAGGAGATGTTACCAATTGGAACTGATTGGGTCAGCAAGGGGAAGTAATTGAGGATCCAGTTTTTTTGTCCAGGGAGATTTTGAGGCCTAGTTTTTGAAGCTTATTGATTAACTTTGAGGTGATGACAGTATTGAATTCTCTGCTGTAGTCAATGTAGAGCATCCTGATGTAAGCATCTTTGTGGACTAGATGTCCCAGGGTTGAGTGAACAGCCAATGAAATGGCACCTACCGTTGACCTGTTACGGCAGGCAAACTAGAGCAAATACAACTTGCTTCTCAGGCAGGATTTTAAAGTACAATATTAGAATGAGTTTCAGAGATACAGCAGGTTGATGGCACTCTTTCACCACCTTTAATCTGTTGTCTTCTTCTGCCTTTCTGACTTTACGTTCCTTGCTATTGTATATATGAACCTGGTCACAGTGACGAAACAGGTAATGCCACTGGCTCACAGCTCCAGGGCCCTGGTTCCACCCTGACTCCAGAAGCTGTCTCTCTGCCATTTACCTGTTCTCCCTGTGAAGGAGTTTATCAACAACTGCTCTGGTTACACCTCCCACATGCCCAACCTCAAAAATTTTCTACAGTTGTAAATTACCCCTTAGAAAGTGGTTAACAAAATCTAAGGGAAGAACAATAGGAATATATGAGAGAAAGCATGTAGCAGAGATTTAGGAAATAAAGGAAATGGGAATTTGACTCTACAAGGAGCTGGCAGGAGGCCAATGGGTCAAAGGCCACTTTGGTGTCACCATAAATTTAAAAAAATGTTTCTTCTAACTCTGAGGAAACTGCTTAGCGAATTAATTTCTACAGGACTTCCACTTTATTGAAAAACAATAAAATTAAAACCCACATGTTGCCTTCAACATGAAAAGGTGTTGTAAGGAACTCAAATGAGTACTTCTGTACAAAATTAGGCACATTTAGGACTGGTTATAAAATAGAAAATCTTAAAGGAGAACATGTAGAACCAGAACCAGCTTTAATATCACTACCTTATAGAATTACTAAAATTCCAAAACAATTAAATAGTACCAAATAAAGGAATAATAAAGTAGCATTTATGGGTTTATGGACCATGCAGAAGTCTATTAATAGAGGGAAAGAAGCTGTTCCTAAATTATTGTGTGTAGGTCTTCAAACTCCTCTACTTCCTTCCTGATGGTAATAACGAGAAGAGGGAATGTTCCAGATGGTGAGGGTTCTTAAGTATGAATGATGCCTTTGAAAGAGGAAGGTTGTGACTGTCTTAGAGCCCTCTATTGCCCTGACTATACAATCCCCAATGACAACACAATTCTCATTGAGCATATTGGGAAGTGAAGCATTATTGCCACTTATGCTGTTATGTCTCACTTAATAGGAAGTAACGGAATGCAAACAGATGTTCAAAGGGGGTGGTGGACATGAAAGGTGGGAAGAGAATTCCAAATACTAATTTCCTCTCCCCTGAAGGAATAGCTGTTGAGGTTGTTAAAATTAGGCACACACATGAACTCGTAGAGGCCAGAGCATGGGTACAGGACCCTTGCCCCATAGAGACCATGATCCCCATCAATCATTTCGTACACTTTTCCCCTTATTACTATCAACTTTTACTGAGATTCCAACACTCGCCTACACACTAGGAGTAATTTACAGTGACGAATTAACCTACCAAGGTGCATTCCTTTAGGATGTGGGAGATATCCAGAGCAGTGACATTTGTCTCTGGCAACCAAGTCCAGCTCCTTTTCTTCATATGTGGCTTGTCTGCTAAGCCTAGTGGGCCCATTTCTGCTGACAGGAGAAGGGACAAAGATGGGTTTTTGCCACCTTAAACCATTCGCTTCAGGGAGATGGAGCTCATCAGCCTGGTTGGCAGCTCATCTAGGAGAAGGAAAACTCTGATCTCAAACCTCCACTGCCTTGCGGCTATACCCACTCCTAGGAAAGACTTTGGGAGTAAACCACGAGGAAAAGTCTAGAGCTGGAGCTCCTAAGGCAGTCTCACCATGTTGACTGGCATCTCCTGCAACACTACTGGTACCAAACTGTTTCGGTCTCTGCCATTCCTTTGGATTCTTCATGGAGAGGAGGAATGTGTTGCATGGTCAAAAACTTGCTCCCCATGTCGTACTGCCCTAGCTTGTATACTGACAACACAGACAGCTAGGATGCAACATCTTATGGTCAACCCCAACCAACAGAGGGCCTCACATATTCAAAAATATAAATAAGTTGAATATTCATATTTACCTTTGGATGTGCTTGGATGTCAAAACCATTAAAAAAAATTTTGGCTATTGGATAAATCAGATAGTGGAAGAGGTGATGAATGGGCAAGAGTGGGCAAGGAGATGATTACCTCCCTTGTGCCAGCAGCTGATGCTATCTCTGTCCAGCAGAATGAACAAAGTATGGAATTAGTGAGAAATGCCAAGTCAAGCACTGTATCTCACTGCTACCTGCAGATTCGAAGCCTACAGGCTGTTATGTCGTAATGAGTCCCTCTGCAACTTGAATTGCTCATGCTTATCCTATAGTAATGTCCTTCAGGCTTTATTGCATTCGGAAAGAAGTCCTCAGCCAATTTTTCTTGTTCACACATTTTCAAGGTCCTAACATAAACTGTGGCATTCAGACAGAGACTGACAAAACAGAAGCTCAAAGGATTTTTATAGTAATTTTCAATTTTATTTTAGAAATCAGCTACTCAAGAGCTTGCTGTGTATTTAATATGTGAGTAATCTTGTGAATATCTTGTTTGATTAAGTACTCTTGTTTAGATAATGAATTACAGGTTATATGTCAGAATGTGAATTGCTTACATCATCACTCTACCATGTGATACATGTGCACATCGCTTAAAGTAAACACAAAGTTAGACTTATATTTTGGACATCTGTGTCTCTCTTCGAATGAGTTTAATTTTTTGAACTTACAAAGCATATCAGAGTTAATATTTCATGTTAGGACAAATCACAACAATAAACTTTTCCATTTTCATTGATGCTGACTGCCCTGTTGAATATTTCTTTTTTTTTTTGCTTATTTGCGGGATTTCCAGCTTCTGGAATAATTTGTGCTTGTATTGTTACAAAGGCACTGGGAGTATGGAATAGGGTGGAAGTCAGACGGGTCTTGAAATGAAGGGGAGAGTGGGATGTAGCTGAAAATGAAAGAGTGTGTGTGTGTGTGTGTGTGAGTGTGTGTGTGTGTGTGTGTGAGTGTGTGTGTGTGTGTGTGTGTGTGTGTGTGTGTGTGTGTTTGTGTGAGTGTGTGAGTGTGTGTGTGTGTGTGTGTGTGTGTGTGTGTGTGTTTGTGTGTGTGTGTTTGTGTGAGTGTGTGAGTGTGTGTGTGTGTGTGTGTGTGTGTGTGTGTGTGTTTGTGTGTGTGTGTTTGTGTGAGTGTGTGTTTGTGTGTGTGTGTTTGTGTGAGTGTGTGTGTGTGTGTGTGTGTGTGTGTGTGTGTGTTTGTGTGTGTGTGTTTGTGTGAGTGTGTGTTTGTGTGTGTGTGTTTGTGTGAGTGTGTGAGTGTGTGAGTGTGTGTGTGTGTGTGTGTGTGTGTGTGTGTGTGTGTGTGTGTGTGTGTGTTTGTGTGTTTTTATGGCTGTATATTTGCAGCCATCTTAGATCTCCTTGCCAATGGACCAAGATCTTACATTGTGAAGTACAGCTCTTCCCAGGTTACAGGTGCTGTGTACTGTTTGTACCTGAATGATTTACAAATCTGAAATGTGGCTGTGAACTGAACTCCTGCACAGTAGAAGACACCCGTAGCTGCACTGCAGCTGGCAAGTCTATTCCACTGGTCTCCCAAGCATATGCTCCAATGCACAGTCTGGCATTCATAGCCTGAGCATGCACTAGCCACTCTGTGTTAAGCGTTCACATATAGGCATGTTCCTTTCCTCAAGAATCTTACTAGAAGGGAATAATCATCAATCTAAAGGGATTGTCTCAGAATACAAGTAGAATGTTGTTGTATCATATACTACTGACTTCTTCACCGAACCATAGAGTCATACAGCACAGAAACAGATCTTTCAGCCCATCGTACCCCATACTATCATCAAGCCATCACTTACAGTATTTGTCCCATGTTCCTTCACGCAACACACAACCATCATTGCCTTGACATTTGAAATACTCATCTAAATATTGAAATGTCGTGAATATATATTCCTTCACTACTTCCACAAGTAGTTCATTTCAAGCTCCAACTACCTTCTGAGTGAAAAAGTTCTTCTTCAATTCTCCTACCTCATATCATAAACCAATGCACCTTGGTTACTGATGATCCTGCAAAGGGAAAAGAATTCTCACAGCCTACCCAATTTATTTCCCTGATAATTTTATATTCCCCATTTAGAATTCCCTTTAGTCTTCTGAATTCCAAAAAAAAAAACCACGAACTCTGTGTAACCCTGTGTAACCAGGCTCATAAACCAACTTGGCTTGTTAGCCAAATCTGCCTACAACCACGTGACTCAGCGGCGAGAAGACCACTTTTCATAAACAATATAACATGGCCAAGAAAGTGCAACAGCACTTCAACTTCTTCTGGAGGCTAAAGAAATTTAATTGTTATGAATGCAATGTAACAAACATCCTATCATGGCTTGCTATAGCAACTACTCTGCCCATAACTGCAAGAAACTTTAGAGAATTATGAATACAGCTCAGCCCATCACAGAAATCAGCCTGCCCTCCATGGACTCGGCCTATGCTTCTAACTACCTTGCTTAAACAGTCAACGTTATCAAGGACACAACCCACCTCAAATATTTTCTCTTTTCTCCTCTCCCACGGGGCATGAGATTCAAAAGACTGAAAGCATATATCACTCGTCTCAAGGATAGCTTCTATCCCACTGTTATGACTGCTGAATGGTTCCCTTGTACAGTGTCATAACCTGGTGGATTTTATATAAATAAATATCTTCTGCTTGCATTGTACTTTCTCTGTAACTATAATGTTTCATTCTGCATTCTGTTCTTCTCCTTCCTTTTATGATCTCAATCCATTGTTGTAATGAATTGAGCAACACACAAAATGCTGGTGGAACGCAGTAGGCCAGGCAGCATCTATAGGGAGAAGCACTGTTGACGTTTCGGGCCAAGACCCTTTGTCAGGACTAACTGAAAGGAAAGACAGTAAGAGATTTGAAAGTAGGAGGGGGAGGGGAAAATCCAAAATGGTAGGAGAAGACAGGAGGGCCCCCTCCTGTAAATTCATTACAACAATAGATTGAGATCTCTTACTATCTTTTCTTTCAGTTAATCCTGATGAAGGGTCTCAGCCCAAAACATCGACTGTGTTTCTCCCTATAGATGCTGCCTGGCCTGCTGAATTCCACCAGCATTTTGTGTGTGTTGCTTGAATTTCCAGCATCTGCAGATTTCCTCGTGTTTGAAATGAATTGATCTGTGAGGATAGTATGTGAAAAGTTTTTCACTGTACCTCAGTACATATGATAGCAGTAACCTAGCTTATAATTTACAAGTAACAAACACTGATCCCTACAGTACACCACTGGTCACAGGCTTACAATTTCGAAAATAGCCCTTCACCATCAGTCTCTGCCTCCTCTGAACAAGGTAGTTTTTGATCCACTTTGGTAAATTGCTGGGCTGTTAACTTTTCCTCAGTAACTATTTACTTAACTTTTTTTTTCTCTGGCATTTTACATTACCCCACTTCAGTCTATTTGTTACCAAAGCCATTAAACTATATCTTTTCGAATTTCAAATGTTTCTAGCCTTTAAGATTTTATCCCAGATAATGCATTTTCTAGTTTCTCCCCTATAGAGAGCCTATACCAGATATATTTTTCTTACAGTTTACAGTCCTGAATATACTTGTAAGTTTCCAAATTTCCAAAATATGCAGAATATGTGTTTCTTTTTAATTTATCACACCCATAATAAATCGTAAAGTGTTAACAATATCCTCCTTCAAGCTTCTCTGAGAAGCAGATATTTAGAGAATAAAATGTATTTTCTGTTTAAAACTAAGAAAATAGCTAAATCATTCAAAATGTTAGTGACAACACTGGTCGGCCCTTTGGCTCATAACTATTTCAACATTCTTTCTCCCCTTCTCTTCAGGCTGAAGCTTGCTACTTTCCTGAGGGTATCACTTCCTGAGCAGTTTCATAAAGTATTGCAATGACTATTTAATTGCAGAAAATCAGCATGAATGCAACAATGGGACCCAGAATTAACAACAATGTATATTCTTTGTCAAAGAGAAATCAGATGGAAAATTTTAACATTATTTTAATAAACTGATTTTCTCCAGAGGGCACTACACCACAGTTACTCCCGCATTGATGTCAATAGCTAAAAAGCTGCTGAAGAATCCACATCAATGATTCTACTGAAACCCATTTATTGGGACAGTGACCAAGATGCATCTGTTCAAAATATTTCAAATCCAGCAAACTCTAATAAATCAAACTCTGCTACAGTACCTCTGTACAAAATTAGATTATTTTTAAGGAATTGTATTTAGCATTCTTTCAAGAATTAGTCATAAGCATCAAGACACCAAGGACATTCAAGTACATCTAGGCATACATTTGTAGATTTAAGGATCTCTCTATGGCAGAAATAAGAACACAACTTGGTGAGAGAGGTGCAACACTTTAGAAGAGGTAAGTCTCAGGTCTTGCAGGTGAGTTTCATTTAACAGGACCCAAAAGGAGGCACATTTGAAAACCGTTAGTTAATAGTTGATCGGCCAATAAATGAATTAACAGCAGCCAATCAAAAGAAGTTAATTTCCATTAGAGTGATCATTATCCAGCAGCCAGTGAGCAGGTTTAAGAGTGAGGAGACTTTGGCTCAAGAGACTTCAGCATGAAGAATCTGAGCAAGTACCCCAGGTGTGGGATTGAGAAGAGCTCTTGACAAAAAGGCTTTAATGAAAAACACAGATACATCTTCTGTTTTATTGTTCATCCTTAGTCCTTGATTCAGTGTGGGCAGGATGGTAGACAAGACAGTATGACACTCCTTCTACAGGATGTGGGAAGTCAGGGAGCCTCATGATCAAGCAATGGCTTGAGTTTCTGGAAAGATGAGGTGCAGGGTAGATGTGTTCCAAAAACAAAGAAATACTCAAATGGCAAAATAGTACAACAGTGGCTGACAAGGGAAGTCAAAGCTAATATAAAACCAAAAGAGAGGGCATACAACAAACAAATATTAGTGGGAAGATAGAGGATTGGGAACCTACAGAAAGCATCTAAATGAATTATTAAGAGGGAAAAGATGAAATATGAAAGCAAGCAAGCAAAAAATATCAGAGTGGATAGAAAAAATAAACTTTTTCAAGTATTTAAAAATAAAAGTAAGATGAGAGTGGATATAGGACTGCTAGAAAATAAGGCCGGAAAAATAATAATGTGGGACAAATAGATGGAAGATGTACTAAATGAGTATTTTGCGTTGGTCTTCACTGCCGAAGATGTTAGCAGTATGCCAAATGTTGAAGGGTGTAAGGGAAGAGAAGTGAGTGCAGTTGGTGATCAAAAAGCTGAAAGACCTAAAGGTACATAAGTCACATGGACCAAATGAACTGCACCCTAGAGTTCTGAAAGGGGTAGTGGTAGAGATTGCAGAGGAATTAGTAATGATCTTTAAAGAATTGGACTCTTGCATGGTTCTGGAGGAATGGAAGATTGTAAATGTCACTCCACTCTTTAAGAAAGGAAGAAGGCAGCAGGAAGAAAATTATCAACCAGTTATTGTGAAGGATGAGATTATGGAGTACTTGGTGACACAGGACAAGATAGGGCAAAGTCAACATGGTTTCTTTGAGGGAAAATCTGCTAGACAAACCTGCTTCATCTTATGCTGTTTAAAAATGATTTAGATGATGGAATAGATGCTTTGTTGCCAAATTGGCAGATGATATGAAGATTGGTGAAGCGGAGGTAGTGTTGAGGAAACAGGTAGACTGCAGAAGGACTTAGACAGTTTAGAAGAATAAGCAAGAAAGTGACAAATGAAATACAATGTTAGAATATGCATGGTCATCCACAAGACTATTTTGTAAATGAGCAAAAAATCCAAAGATCTGAGATGCAAAGGGATTTGGGAGTCCTTGTACAGAACACACTGAAGGTTAACTTGCAGGTTGAGTCAGTGGTGAGGAAGGTAGTGGGAGTAGAGAGTCTGTGTGGAGCTCCCCGCTGGCCGTTCCCCTCGGCAACAAGTATACCCCTTTGCATCCTGCTGTAGAGAGATGACCTGTCAGAGCCAGAGCACTGCAGCGACAGGTAGAGACAAGCAAGAGTACTGATAGGAGACACAGTTGTCAGTGAGACAGGCAGTGAAAGAGATACCGTTATGATGTGTGGCCTTCTGGGTGCTAGTCAAGGGGAAGAATGAGAGAGGGACATGAATGGATTCTTAATGTTCTAGGGTTTCAATGTTTTAAAAAAGATTTAGAAGAAGGTAACAGGGTGGGGAGCTGGGCAATTAATCAAGGGCAATATCACACCTGCACTCTGAGTGGACATAATTGAGGATTATCAATGAGTCAAATATCAAATATTACTCTGATCGGATTATGCAGACCCCTGATAACTACCGGGACATTGAGGAGCAGGTATGCAGGCAGATTTGTAGAAGTTGAGGTAGTGCGTGACTTCCAAGGTTCCCTCCAATATTTTTTTACAGTTGCACAGACCAACCATTGCAGGAAATGCTTACACAACCCAAAAGCTGTGGAGCACTTTAACTATACTTTTTGGAACATGCATTCTTTAAATACTTGGAATGAAAACTGAAAAGCAACATACATTGATTTTATTTATTAATTGCAGAGCATAATGAAATATAGTGCAATGAAGAAAATCTTTCACCTTTTGTAAACTTTTTCTCATCTGTCTTTATTACAAATCATTGTCTATAAACCCTGTTATTTCAGAGGACATGCCTGGGCCCAGCAGGTAAGAGCAATTATGAAGAAAACACAGCAGCACCTCCACTTCCTTAGGAGTTTGAGAAGATTCGGCATGACATCTGAAACTTTTACAAACTTCTATAGATATGTGGTGGAGAGTATATAGACTGGCTGCATCCCAGCCTTGAACAGAAAATCCTACGAAAAGTAACGGATACAGTCCAGCCCATCACAGGTAAAGCCTTCTCAACCATTGAGCATACCTACATGAAGCCTTGTCTCAGGAAAGCAGCATGAATCTTCATGGACCCATACCACCCTCTCTTCTCACTGCTGTCACCAGGATGAAGGTACAGGAGCCTCAGGACTCACACCACCAGGTTCTTACCATTCAACCATCAGGCTCTTGAAGCACAGGGGATAACTTCACTCAGCTTTACTCAACCTGTTACTAACTGTTCCCACAACCTGTAGATTCATATTCAAGGACCCTTCACCTCATATTCTCGATATTTATTGCTGATTTTATCTTATTTAATTTCATGTCGTTCATTCATTCATTCATTTATTTATTTACTCTTTCATTTTGTATTTGCATAGTTTGTTTTCCCTGACAGATTGTCAGTCCTGTTGGTGAGGTCTTTCATTGATTCCATTATGGTTATTGGATTTATTGAGTATGTCACAAGAAAATTGAATCTCAGGGTTGTAAATGGTGAGATACATTATCTGTACTTTGATAATCAATTTACTTTGAACTTCGAATTTCACATCCAGATGCAAGATACTTCTTAATCCTCATTAGACCATACAAATGTTCCACTTCTCCATTTACATTTAATTGAATTCATAAGACCAAATCCATTTTCACAGTCAGCATTAGAAGCCTGAAATGTTCCAACAATGACAACTAGAATTGACAGTCCTTCATATCTTCGTTTCTAAGCCCGTAGTTCAACATATCAGTGAACATCCTAACTGAACCAGTCTTAACTTTTTCAGAAATGACAAGTTTGAAATCAAAGTATTGCTGTGATATTTTTCAGGCAATGCTTTGTCATAGTTCGTTATATCAGCGGAGTATTTTTTTTAATCAGTCGTACCGCATTCTCTTTTCCAAATTCAAAATTGGTTGCATTTGTAATAGCAACAGGGTCAAAAGCTTGCCAGTGTCTTAACTCATCGTCAGCAATCCTATTATCTGAACAGTAAACTTTGTGGTACATTTATTATTTAGAAAATGTATGGACTATATTTATTAACACATAATTAATTACTACGTTTTTCAAAATTATATTAGCATAATTTCAATATCATATTAAAATTATATAAAAGAAAATTCCTTCTGCACAGCAACAAAGACTACGTGAGTGGGAACATTCCAGTTCCTGGTCTGCCATCCACCTGCAGAGCTTAAAGGGACAGTGGTTCAATTTGCTTACTGTAGACTGCGACCTGCTTAGTGCAAAAGATTTAGACTGGGAAGAATTTATCAGGTGAATACAGGTTCTTAAATCAGTATGTAGATAGTCCAACAAGAGGAGGGGCCAAACTGGATCTGGTGTTCGGGAAGGAGCCTGGCCAGGTGACTGCCATTTAAATGGGAGAACAGTGATCACAGCTCCTTAAGCTTTAAGATATTTATAGACGAGGATAGATATGGACCTTGCGGGGAGTTTTATATTGGAGTAGGGCAAATTATGAGAGTACAGCCGGGAACTTGGGAGAGTTACTTGGGAACAGCTGTTACTGGGCATGCATGTACCTGACATGTGGGGGGTGGTAAAAAGCAACTGGACAAGCGCAGGATAATTATTTTCCATTCAGAAGAAACAGCAAAGATAGCAAGATAAGGGAACCTTGAATATCGAGAGAGGTGGTGAATTTAGCCAAAAAAAAAACAAGTAAAGTTTAGAAAGCTAAGGTAAAACAGTAACCTTAAGGATTATAGATCAAGAAAAGAATGGAATTATGGAAACCAGGTGGGTGCATGAAAAGTTCTTGGCAAGTAGGGTTAAAGAGAATCTCAAGCTTTAACTGATCAGGTGAGTCTGAGAGGACAAGTAAGTAGATAATATTGTTCCATTATTTAAGAAGAGAAAGAGCGATCATCCTGGTAACGTCAGTGGTAAGGGAATTGCTGGAGAGGATTCTTAGGAGTAGGATTCATGAACAATGGAAAACCATGGCACAGTTAGCTATAATCAGCATGACTATGTGCAGCATGTCATATCTTATTTACTATGTGGATCAAGTTTATCAAGGTGGCAACAAAAGTGATTGCTGAAGGTTGATACTGTCTAAATGGATTTTAGTAAGGCATTTGACAAGATCTCTCATAGAAGGCTCATGGGAGAAGATTAGGATGATGGGGTTGACAGAGAATTGGCTGTTTGGATTCAAAATTGGCTAGCCCATAGAAGACAGAGGCTAGTGGTCGATGGGATTTATTCTGGCTGGAGGTCTATAAACTATGGCGTTCTGAAAGGATTATATACATTAAGATTATATATACTTTTTTCCTGGATGAAAATGAAGACAGATGGGTTACACACTCTCAAACTTCCAGCATACTGCCATTGTCTTCCACCCTGAAGATTGAAGAGTCAACGATTCGTGCGGCTACTCCAGCTTCCACTCATATACTAAATGCATGCAGGTTGGTAGGTTAATTGGTCACTGTAAATTGCCCCTAGTGGGCAGATGAGTAGTAGATCCTGGAGGGAGTTGATGAAAATGTCAGGAAAAATAAAAATATAGGATCAATGTAGGAGTAGTGTAAAAGGTAGCTCATTGTTGACATGCACTCAATGGGTAAAAATACATTTTTATCCTCTATCTCTCAGACTCTCTAAATATGAAGATATTTATTAAACAACAAAACAACATTTCTATGTTCTAATATGTTCTCCGGTGCTTTTATCCCAACTCTATAGTTTCATTATGGGAAACCAAGCAATTCATGGATTTGCTGATCTAAAACAAAGACAGAGACTTTATGACTATTATTCATCCTTTCTCCTAACTCTCTTAGAAAACATTTTGTCCTGGATTAAACACAAACAAGATAAATGTCGATAGTAGACTAGAAATTAGATTGGGAAATTACCTAAGAGGCATAAATTAACTTTGCTCCAAAGTGCATCTGCAAAATTGAGAGATGATTGGGTGTGTCCAAAATTGTTTCATATTGAGAATTTTGAGAATCGATTTTGGGGACTTCAGAGGAAGTATGTGGCTCTGACTTGTGTAATTAGGAGTACTTAAGTGCAATTCTTGGATGGAATGTAAACAGCTAGATTGTCATTGGATCTCTACCTTCAGTGTACTTCTTCTTTGAATATGGCTGTACACCATCTGTACTCTAGCAACACACACACAACATCTGAATGATCTCAATAAATAAGGGAGCATCTATAGAGAGAAATAAACAGCCAATGTTCCAGGCTGAGACCCTTCATAAGTACTGGAAAGGAAATGGACAGAAGCTAAAATAAGAAGGTGAAGAGAGGAGAAGGAGGGAAGTAGAACAAACTGGCAGGTGATAGGTGAGGGGAAAGGTGGGTGAGTAGAGGAGGGGGAGTGAACTAAGAAGATGGGAGGAGATAGGTAGAAGAGGTAAAGGGATGAAGAAGAAGGAATCTGATAGGAGAGGACAGTGTACCCAGGAAGAAGGGAACTAGAGGCAGTTGACAGGCAGGAAAAGAGAAGGGGTAAGAGGGTAACCAAAATGGAGAAAGGAAAAAGAGAAAAGAGGGGGAGGAGGGAGGGGGGAGAAATTACTGGAAGCTAGAGAAATCAATGTTCTTGCCATCAGGTTGGAGGCTACCCAGACAGAATATGAGTGGTTGATCCTCCAACTTGAGTTTGACCTCATCATGGCAGTAGAGGACACCATGGACAGACATGTAAAACTTGAAATGATATGGGTAACCACCAGGAGATTCAGCTTTCGGCAATGAAGGAAGCAAAGGTTCTCGTCAAAGCCGTCCCCCAATCTACATCAGGCCTTGCTGAGGGGACCACACCAGGAGCATGGAACTCAATAGACTTGCAATAGCAGGGAGGGAGGAGGCGTAGAAGCAGGTGAAGCACTTGTCCTGCTTACAGGGATAAGTGCCATGAGGGTGATCAGTGGGGAGGAACGAGTGGACAAGGGAGACACATAGAGAGTGATCCCTATCAAAAGCACAGTGAGGTGGGGGAGGAGGGTAAGTGCTTAGTGGTGGCATCTCAATAGGTTCAATAGCTCCAACTCATGTCAGTGAAATGTATACAATACCCACCATGAAATTCTTGTTCTTTGCAGACTCCCACGAAAACATAAGTGTGTCCCAAAGAAAACATTAGAACCCCTAAGCTCCCCCCCCCCCCACTCCTCCACCCCCTCCCAGGCAGGCACAGGCAGCAGCAAAGCAATGACCCTCCCCCCTCCCTGCAGCCCCCCCACTTACTTCAGCACCCTCCACCCACCAAGCAAGCAAAAGCCAAGCCCCTAAGGAAGACCATGATCTACAGTACAACAACTTGACATACCACAGTCTCTCTCCCTCTCTCTCTCTCTCTCTCTCTCTCTCTCTCTCTCTCTCTCTCTCTCTCTCTCTCTCTCTCCCTCTCTCCCTCCCCCCCCCCTCTCTCTCTCTCTCTCTCTCTCTCTCTCTCCCTCTCCCTCTCCCTCTCCCTCTCTCTCTCTTCCCCCCCGCCCGATGATAAAGTCTGCCATGTCACTTTTTTCCCAAGTTTTCCCAGTGGAGAACTGGCAACAAACTCTCCCCTACCATTAAGAAAGGGAGTGAAAGAGTATGCCAAGTACAGAGCCCCTGGCAGCCTATTTACTCCCATGACACTTCAGTTGGCAGCACCAGCATAGAGTTGGCTCATCCACAGGGCCAAGAAGCCTCAGAACCACGAAGGCATGCTTATCTTCTTGGCTGCGTCCTTGTGAGCCTCCATGAGCGGGTCCCACCACTGCAAAAAACTGAAGTGTGAGTGTAAATCCAGGTCAGGGTCCCCATCCACCCTGAAAAGGGAAAAAGTGAAACATCAAAGGGAAAAATTAAACTGCTTCCACAGATGAGCTCGAAGGAGTCACTGTTAAGCACCATCGTAGCTCCAGCCCTCCTATATATAACGGAAATGGTGGAAGTTACAGTGGTGTACAAAGGCTGTAATAAATCTAGTCAAGAAGAAAAGGAAAGCTTACAAAAGGTTCAGAGAGCTAGGTAATGTTAGAGATCTAGAAGATTGTAAGGCTAACAGGAAGGAGCTTAAGAAGGAAATTAGGAGAGCCAGAAGGGGCCATGAAAAGGCCTTGGTGGGCGGGATTAAAGAAAACACCAAGGCATTCTGCAAGTATGTGAAGAACAGGAGGATAAGAAGTGAAAGAATAGAAAGTGTGACAGTAGGAAAGTGCGTATGGAACAGACGAGATAGCAGAGGTACTTAATGAATACTTTACTTCAGTATTCACTATGGAAAAGGATCTTAGTGATTGTAGTGATGACTTGCAGCAGACTGAAAAGCTTGAGCATGTAGATATTAAGAAAGAGGATGTGCTGGAGTTTTTGGAAAGCATCAAGTTGGATAAGTCACCGGGACCAAATGAGATGTACCCCGGGTTACAGTGGGAGGCAAGGGAGCAGATTGCTGAGCCTCTGGCAATGATCTTTGCATCATCAATGGAGACGGGATAGGTTCCAGAGGATTGGAGGTTGCGAATGTTGTTCCTTTATTCAAGAAAGGGAGTAGAGATAGCCCAGGAAATTATAGACCAGCGAGTCTTACCTCCGTGGTTGACAAGTTGATGGAGAAGATCCTGAGAGGCAGGATTTATGAATATTTGGAGAAGTATAATATGATCAGCATGGCTTTTTCAAGGTCAGGTCGTGCCATATGACCCTGATTGAATTTTTTGAGGATGTGACTAAACACATTGATGAAGGAAGAACAGTAGATGTAGTATATATGGATTTAACAAGGCATTTGATAAGGTACCCCATTCAAGGCTTATTGAGAAAGTAAGGAGGCATGGGAACCAAGGGGATATTGCTTTGTGGATCCAGAACTGGCTTGCCCACAAAAGGCAAAGAGTGGTTGTAGACTGATCATATTCTGCATGGAGGTCGGTCACCAGTGGTGTGCCTCAGGGATCTGTTCTGGGACCCTTACTCTTTGTGAGTTTTTTAAATGACTTGGATGAAGAAGTGGAGGGATATGTTAGTAAGTTTGCCGATGACACAAAGGTTGGAGGTGTTGTGGATAGGTTGGAGGGGTGTCAGAGGTTACAGCGGGACGTTGATAGGATGCAAAACTGGGCTGAGAAGTGGCAGATGGAGTTCAACCCAGATAAGTGTGAAGTGGTTCAATTTGGTAAGTCAAGTATAATGGCAGAATATAGTATTAATAGTAAGACTCTTGACAGTGTGGAGGATCAGAGGGATCTTGAGGTCCTAATCCATAGGACACTCAAAGCAGCTGTGCAGTTTAACTCTGTGGTTAGAAGCATAGAAAATAGGTGCAGGAGTAGGCCATTTGGCCCTTCGAGCCTGCACCGCCATTCAGTATGATCATAGCTGATCATCCAACTCAGAACCCTGTACCTGCTTTCTCTCCATACCCCCTGATTCCTTTAGCCACAAGGGCCATATCTAACTTCCTCTTAAATATAGCCAATGAACCGGCCTCAACTGTTTCCTGTGGCAGAGAATTCCACAGATTCACCACTCTCTGTGTGAAGAAGTTTTTCCTCATCTCGGTCCTAAAAGGCTTCCCCTTTATCCTTAAACTGTGACCCCTCGTTCTGGACTTCCCCAACATCCGAAACAATCTTCCTGCATCTAGACTGTCCAATCCCTTTAGAATTTTATACGTTTCAATAAGATCCCCCCTCAATCTTCTAAATTCCAGTGAGTATAAGCCTAGTCGATCCAGTCTTTCTTCATATGGAAGTCCTGCCATCCCAGGACTTAAGAAAATGTATGGTGTATTGGCCTTCATCAATCGTGGAATTGAATTTAGGAGCCCAGAGGTAATGTTGAAGCTATATAGGACCCTGGTCAGACCCCACTGTGCTCAGTTCTGGTTGCCTCACTACAGGAAGGATGTGGAAGCCATAGAAAGGGTGCAGAGGAGATTTACAAGGATGTGCCTGGATTGGGGAGCATGCCTTATGAGAATAGTTTGTGTGAACTTGGCCTTTTCTCCTTGGAACGACAGAGGATGAGAGGTGTCCTGATAGAGGTGTATAAGATGAGAGGCATTGATCGTGTGGATAGTCAGAGGCTTTTTCCCAGGGCTGAAATGGTTGCCACGAGAGGTGACACAGGTTTAAGGTGCTGGGAAGTAGGTACAGAGAAAATGTCAGGAGTAAGTTTTTTTATGCAGAGAGTAAAAATGGAAAAGCAGTTTTACAAGAGATAGGGTGGGAAGAGGTATAGGCAAGATTACTGTGAGAGTCAGTAGGTTTATAAAAAAAATGTCAGTCATCCACTTCCCTCAACTTTGAATCAGTTTCCACAGCTCTGGGCAATAGAAAATCCCAAAACTTCATGTCTCTCAAGAAATTCCTCATTATCGTCATTGTGAATGGGGATCCCTTACTCTAAAACTATGATTCCCAGTTCAAGCACTCTCAATCTTTTCTGAACTGCACAGTCCAATTCTGCTCCTTCTGAAATAAGGGAGAGAAAGTTGTGCACTGCACTCCAGCTGTGTACTCACCAATACCCTTTTCTAATTCTGATAGAATACATCCCATTTGCAACAAATGTCCACACTCCATTTGCCTGTCTAATTACTTGTTGTACCTGCATGTAACATTGTGTTTCATACACATTCCTCTCTGCTGCAGCATTCTGCAATCTTTTATTATTGACTTAATACTCTAATGTTCTATTCTTATTCTTCTTCCCAGTTTGACAACACATCCTTGATTCCTAATAACATTAAATTTAAATATGATAGAAAATGCCCACTGTTCTCTGGTTAATGGGACATCAGACTGCTGTCAATGTTATTGCCAGTCACTGTGCAGCTCATTCATTGCAAGCATATTTTTGAAGGCAAAAAAATGAGGAAAGTGTTACTAATGGCATGTAATTGCTATCAAATGTCAGGAAGAATGATTGAGAAAAAGATCTTGATAGCTTCTGCCAAATGTCAATGTCCTCTAATGAACTGCAACTTGTATATGTGTTATGATAAATTGTAATGATGTTTAAAATGTACAGAAGCAAAATACACACAAACACAGAGCAAATGATATCCTGTCAGAGATAATAAACATTGTGTAAGTATGAATATTTTAAGAACTCTTAACCCTCTCCACTGGTGTAAGTAGCAAAGTTTTCTGGTGTGCAGCTGCTAACATAATAGCAGATACTTTTAACCCAATCTATTCATGATCCATCCTCCAAGAGGACTACAACCTTGTTGTGCTGTGGAGACTTGACTGCCTCAATGACCCGGGGACCGATGCTGGCTGAAGTCAGGGCTTTAAGCGTCGGCTCTTTGTAGGGTCACCCATGCCAAACGGGTCAAAAGGTAGAGGCCAGACTAAGAGTGGTCTATCGGTCCACCAGTCCTCCAGGTTCAGGGGTTCACCTCAGGGTTAACCACCCTGAGTGGTCAAACAAAGCTGTTACAGAAAAAGCAATGAAGAGTCCTTCCACATCTGTGTGCAATGGTATTCCTGAGTCTCCGCCCCAGACTTGCATGCCTGATTGTAAATGGAAGCTATAGACACAATGGTGGAAGCCATGAATGCCACCAGAGATGGAGAATTTACATTGCTGCCCAAAATGCCAGCGGGGAAAAGAAAGAATTCATGATCCATTACACACAAAGAAGTTGAATATTCACAGCATTAAATAACAGATTTGCACAAAAATCACACATTCCCTCTGTATGGCCCATAATGAAATTCTACCATACAATCCAAGGGCCAGGAAACCATGCACACTAGATCAGGAGTCGGAGGAGTAGTTCATCTTAGATAGGATATGGGAACTTTTTACTTATTCATTTTTTGGGATCTGAATGTTGCCAGCAAGTTTAGTGTCTGTATCCGTTACTAGCTGCCCTTTAGAGCTTCCTTCTTGAATCATAAGAACATAAGAAATAGGAGCAGGAGTAGGCCATCTGGCCCGTCAAGCCTGCTCCGCCATTCAATTAGATCATGACTGATCTGGCCCTGGACTCATCTCCACCTACCTGCCTTTTCCCCATAGCTCTTAATTCCCCTCCTAAGCAAAAATCCACCCTAGCTTGTCTTAAATATATTTACTGAGGTAGCCTCCACTGCTTCATTGAGCAGAGAATTCCACAGCTTCACCACTCTTTGGGAAAAGCAGTTCTTCCTCATCTCCATCCCAAATCTACTCCCCCAAATCTTGAGGCTATGTCCCCTAGTTCTAGTCTCACCTACCAATGAAAACAACTTTCTTGCCTCTATCTTATCTATCCCTTTCATAATTCTATATGTTTCTATCAGATCTCCTCTCATTCTTCTGAATTCCTGCAAGTACAGTCCCAGGCAACTCAATCTCTCCTCATAGTCTAATCCCCTCATCTCTGGAATCAACCTGGTGAACCTCCTCTGCACCACCTCCACTATATCCTTCCTCAAGTAAGGAGACCAGTAATGCTTGCAGTACTACAGCTGCAGCCTCACCAGTCCCTTGTACAGTTGCGGTATAACCTCTCCGGTCTTAAATTCAAGGCCAACATTCCATTTGCCTTCTTTTTTGCTGGCTGCACCTGCAAACCAACCTTTTGTGATTCATGCACAAGCTCCCAAGTCCCCCTGCACGGCAGCATGCTGCAATATTTTACCATTTAAATAATAATCTGCACTTTCATTTCACTGCAGTCCTCTATACTACTCTACAGGGAAGTTAGAAAGGAGGTGCCAAGACTTGGACTCAATAGTGATGAAGGGACAGGGATAAGTTAATGTGGGATGTAGAAACACACCTGTTAGCAGTGCTGTTCCCAAGTCTTAGTTCTTCTTGATAATAGTGGTCACATGGTAGTATATCCTAGGCAGTTCATATTTTAAATGAACAGGCACAGTGCACAAATGGTGGAGGGAATGAATATGAAATGGAGGAGTTCCTAACAAAGTGGGTGGCTTCGTCCTAGATAATATTGAGTATCATATAGTACCACACTCATCTGGTCAAGAGGACAGTGTTTCAACATATACCAATGTTCCCTGTAGATGATGGAACAACATCGAGATGTTAGAAAAAGTCATTTGCTGATATGGTTAATCATAAGGTGGTCAACTGGATCAGCAAATTTGTGAATGGCACCGGAATCGGGGGTGTAGGGGACAACGAGGAAGACTATCAGAGTTTGCTGAGGGACCTGGACCAGCATCAAAAATAGGCTGAAAAATGGCAGATGGAATTTAAGGTGTTGCACTTCAGCAGGACCAACCAGGGTAGGTCTTACACAGTGAACGGTAGGGCACTGTGGAGTGTAGGGACCCAGGAATACAAGTCCATAATTCAGTGAAAGTGGCATCACAAGTTGATAGGGTCATAAAGAAAGCTTTTGGAACATTGGCTTCATAAACCAATGTGTTGAGTACAGGAGATGGGATGTTAATTTGAAGTTGTATAAGAAGTTAGTAAATCCTAATTTGGAGTGTTGTGTGCAGTTTTGGTCACATATCTACAGGAAAGATGTAAATAAGATTGAAAGTGTACAGAAAAAAGTTACAAAATGCTGCTGGGACTGGGGACGTCAGTTATAGGAAAGATTGAATAGGTTTGGACTTTATTACTTAGAATGTAGAAGACAGAGGAGACTTTGATAGTGGTGCATAAAATTATGAAGGGTATAAATAGGGTAAATGCAAGCAGGCTTTTTCCACTGAGGTTGGGTGAGACTACAACTAGAGGTCAGGGGTTAAGAGTGAAAGGTGAAAAGTTTAGGGGGAACATGAGGGGAAGATTTTTCACTGAGAGGTTTATGAGAGTGTGGAACGAGCTGCCAATGCAAACGGTGCATGTGAGCTCAATTTCAAAGTTTAAGTGACATTTGGATAGGTATATGGATAGGAGGGGTATGGGGGGCTATGGGAGTAGACAGCTTAAATTATTCATTATGGATGAGATGAGTCAAAGGGCCTGTTTCTGTGCTGTACTTTTCCATGACTCTGTGACTTAAATCATCACAGCGTGCTCAGCCTCTGAAAAACTCTTTTAGTCATAAAATTTTATGTGATTGGTGCAGATCAGGTTCTTGCTCAAAAGATTTACCAGGATGTTGCTTAGGCCTGGGGGCCTGAGTTACAGGGAAAGGTTGTGTAAACTAGGGCTTCATTCCCTTGAACATAGGAGATTGAGAGTGACCTGAGAAAGATATGGTAGATAAGATCATGACAGGATGAAAACACAGAGTTTTTTTTTATCTCAGGGAGGGACTGCTAAAATTTTAAGATGTGTTTTAAGATCAGAGGGCAGAGATGCAAAGGGGCCATCAGGGGTAGCTGCTTCACACAAAGAGCGGTGCCTGGTTGGAATGAGCTGTCAGAAATGGGTGCTGAGGTGAGCACTTAGCAACATTTAAAAGCCAATTAAATAAGGACATGGGTAGGAATTAGTAGGCTACGGGCCAAAACAGTCAAATGGGATTAGCTCACCGATCACCACAGTCAGCATGGGAGAGCTGGGAGTGCATGGCTCTCTGACTATGACCCCAGGAATGTTGGTTGTCAGGGATTAGATGATGATAACACCACTGAGTGTCAAACGTATGTGGTTAGACCATCTCATATTAACTTCAAAGTTCAAAGTGAATTTACTATCTAAGTATATATATATATATATATATATCACCATATACAACCATGAGATTCATTCTGCTGGTCCAAGGGCCTGATGATTGTGTGGTATAACTATTCCTGAACCTGGTGGTGTGGGTCCCGAGGCTCTTGTACATTCTTCTTAAAGACAACAGTGAGAATTGAGCATGACCTGGACGGTGAGGGTCATTGTTGATGAATGCTGCTTTCTTGCAACATCACTCCATATAGATGTGCTCAATTGTGGGAAGGGTTTTACCAGTGATGGACTGGACTGTATCCATCCTGACGAAGGGTCTCGGCCCAAAACGTCGACAGTGCTTTTCCTATAGATGCTGCCTGGCCTGCTGTGTTCCACCAGCATTTTGTGTGTGTTGTTTGAATTTCCAGCATCTGCAGATTTCCTCGTGTTTGCTCCGTTTCTTTTTGTTGGCTTTTCCATTCAAGAGCATTGGAGCTTCCATACTAGGCTGTGAATCAACCAGTCAGTATACTCTCCACTGCATGTCTATAGAAGTTTGTCAAAGTTTTATGTGACATGCCAAATCTTCACAAACTTCTGAGAATGTACAGGTGCTGCTATGTTTTCTTTATATTGGCATTTATGTACTGGACCCAGGACAGATCCTCTGAAATTACAACAGAGAGAAATTTAAAGTTGCTGACCCTCTCCGCCTCTGACTCCCCGATGGTCTGGTCACCGGTTTCCTCTTCCTAAAGTCAGTAATCAGCTTTGTGGTCTTGTTGACATTGAGAAAGAAGCTGTTGTTGTGGCATTACTCAGTCAGATTGTCAATCTCTTCTTTATGCTGATTCATCACCCACCTTTGATCCGACCAATGAATGTGGTGTTGTCTGCAAACTTAAGTATGGCGTTGGAGCTGTGATTAGCCTCACAGTCATAAGTGCAAAGCAAGTAGAGCATGGGTGCAAGGGGCTGACGGAGATTGTGGAGGAGATGCTGTGGCCAATCTGAACTGACTGGGTTCTGCAAGTGAGGAAATCGCGGATCTAGTTGCACAAGCAGGTATCCAGACCCTGGGCTTAAGAGCTTATTGATCAGTTTTGAGGGGAAACTAGTATTGAATGCTGAGTCAGTGAAGATCATCTTGATGTTTGCATCTTCACTGTGCTGATGTTCAAAGGTTAAGTGAGGACCCAATGAAATGGCATCTGCTGTCGACCTCTTGCGATGGCAGGCAAATAGGAACAGGTTCAATTAGCTTCTCAGGCAGAATGTTTCATCACAAACCTCTCCAAGCACTTCATTTATGGGGATGTAAATGCTACTGGATGTTAGTCGTCAATTGAAGCTTGTTTGAAGCAGGAGGGTATCTCAGACTGCTGAAATGAGAGGTTGAAGATATCAGTGAAGACGTCAGCCAGCTGATCAGCACAGGTCTTTAGAACTCAGCCATGTACCCTATCTGGGCCGATTGCTTCATCCGCCTGAAGAATGCTCCCACATCAGCCTCAGTGATTGAAATCACAGGGTGAATGGGGGCTGTGGGAGGTTGGGAAGGTGCCTCCATGCTTTGCTGGTGAAAGCGAGCAAAAAAGGTACTGAGCTCAGTTAGGAGCGAAACTTTATTGTCACCTTGGTTACACTTTGCAGGAGGTGATAACGTTCAAGGCCTGCCACAGCTCTCAAGCATTCTTCAATGATTCAAATTTGGTTCAGAATTGTCACTGCACACGTGGAATGATATTCCAGAGATTCTACATGGACTGAGGTACCAAGTACTGAGCACCACAAAGAGTTTATCATGAAACACAGTCCCCCACCTTTTGCCTCCTCTGAATCAACAGACTGGTCCATCTTGTGTATCAAGAAGCCCTTGGGTCTTCCTGATTTGTCTGGGGTGAGTCATGTCTCCATGAAGCAAAGAATGCAGCAGTTCCTCATTTCACCTCCAATACAGTAATCATGCTCTTTGGTTTTCAGTCTTGCTCTCCAGCAACTGTGCATTTGCTAACAAGATACTGAGTAGATGAGGTTTCATATCCTGGCATTTTAATCTGACTTAGATTCTGCCCCACCTCCCTCTCTTTCAGCCATAGTGATATACCTTCATCCACTTAAAGGTGCTAGACCTACATGCTTGAGAGTTAAGTCCAATGAGTCCTCAAGAAGATCATTTGCAGCTACAACTAGAGGTCATGGGTTAAGGATGCGAAGTGAGAAGTTTAAGGGGAACATGAGGGGGAACTTCTTCATTCAGAAGGTCATGAGAGTGTGAGAGCCAGTGCATGTGGTGCATGCGAGCTCGATGTCAATGTTTAAGGGACACTTGGATTGGTACAGGGATAGTAAGGGTATAGAGAGCTGTGGACCCAGTGCAGGGCAATAGGAGTCGACAGCTTAAATGGTTCAGATGGGCTGAGGGGCCTCTGTGCTGTACTTTTCTGTGGCTTTATGACTCTATCATGATATCATTAGTTCAAAAGTATGTTACTTAAAGGGAAATTACAGGTTTCAGATTGCAGGGAGAGTATTTCAGAAGAAGAATATGTAGAAGGTTTGTAAGCTGCCAACAACACATCACTGCATTTCACCAGTACCTTCCTGCTCTATTAGAACCAGTCATTGTCTGACACTTAGTCACAAATGTCACTTGCTACTTATCAGCCTGTGCATGAATGTTATCTGGCCTTGCTGCATTCGTGAGTGGACCACTTCATTTGCTGCCGAGTTGCAAACAGAACAGGAAACAAGTGGAACTTGCAGATGCTGGAATCTGAAACAATAACTTAAATGTTGGGAGAGACAACCCAGCCGGTCAACTAGTGAGCAAGGAAAAGTTGGCAATGCTTTGAGCCTCAGAGTTGAATTTAGGTTGGGTCACTGTGACACAGAGCGTTGTGAAGCCATCAGCAGGCAGCCCCATTTCTGACTTTGTTGTGGAAGTACAATAATTGGTGATTAGCCTGAAGAGGGTTGACACTATCTAAGGAATCCCCACAATGACTCCCTGGTGCTGCGATGATCTCTTTAATATCACATGGTCAAGTGCTGTTGTATTATATCAAGTGCAATTACTCTTATCCCACATCTGGCATCCTTCTCTTTTGTTTGGACCAATCGTGCAATGAAATATGGAGCTGAGTGAGCTGGGCAGATTCTTGGTGACTAAATGTCACTTGACAGGTAGGCTTGGATTAAAGAGTAGACTACCTTGACTGTACTCATCCTAGTTTTTGTGAACAGGACTTACATATGCAGTATGAGGAGGAATTTCTTTAGCCAGAGGGTGGTGAATCTGCATTGATGCAGATGGCTGTGGAAGCCAATATTTAAAGCAGAGATTGATAAATAATTTAGATTAGAAAGGTATCAAAGGTTATGGGGAGAAGGCAGGAGAATAGGGTTCAGAGGGAAAATACACTCAGAGGTAGACCTGTACACCTGCTCATTAACACAAAAATATCTAATCAGCCAGTCAGTCATGTGGCAACAAATCAATGCAGACGTAGTGAAGAGGTTCAGTTGTTGTTCAGACCAAACACCAGAATGGTGAAGAAATGTGATCTAAGTGAGTTTGACTGTGGTATGATGGTTGGTGGCAGATGGGGTGGTTGAGTGTCTCAGAAACTGCTGATTTCCTGGGATTTTCATGCACAACAGTCACCAGAGTTTACAGAGAATGGTGCAAAAAAACAAAAAAAAAATCCAGACACCGGCAGTTCTGTAGGGAAAAAAAAAACACCTTGGTAATAAGGGAGGTCAGAGGAGAACGGCCAGATTGTTTCAAGCTGATGGGAAGATGACAGTACCCTAACTAACCACATGTTACAACAGTGGTGTGCCCAAGAGCATCTCCAAATGCATTACTGGTTGAACATTCAAGTGGTTGGGCTACAGCAGCAGAAGACTATGAACATACACTCAGTAGCCACTTTATTAAGTACAGAGGTACCTGAGTGTCAAGCTGAGTGCCTAATTCTTCTGTATCTTCTGGTCTTATGGACATTTGAAGGAACTTGAAAATTGGTTGTAGAGATAGGTTCAGGCCCAAAAGGTTTGACTAAAGGCATGGCTGGGAATTTGTGATATGTGGTTGGAAGCAAGGGATTATCAGATATGTGATTGGGAGTAATGAGTTGGAGCACAGGAATGAGACAGAGTGCCTAGTGGCATTGTGTCATAACAACAACCTTTCCTTCAACATCAGTGAAATGAAAGAGCTGATTAATGATTTCAAGAAACGGGGTGGTGCGCACATTCTTCTTTACATCAGTGGTGCTGAGGTTGAGACACGATTAAGAGTGTCAAGTTCCTCAGCGGGCACATTAACAATAACATCTTCTAGTGCAACTACATAGACACCATGGCAACGAAAGCTCAGAAGGCCTCTACCTCCTCAGGATGCTAAATAAATCTGGCATGTTGCCTTTGACTGTCACCAGCTATTACAGATGTACCAGACAGTAGATACCATTCTATCCAGATGCATCATAACTGCTTTGCTTGATGCTTCAGGAAACCACGGAGGCTGTGAACATTCCTCAGCACATGATGAACACTAGCCTCCCCTCCGTAGACTCTGTCGTTATGTCTCTGGGTAAAGCAGCCAGCATCATCAAATACCTCGCCCGTCCTGGAGATTCTCTCTTCTCTCCTTTCCATTGGGCAGAAAGTGTAAAAACTTGAATTCATAGACCAACAGTCTCAAGGACAGCTTCTATCCTACTGATATAAATAAGACTATTGAATGACTCCCTTGTACGATAAGATGAATCTTGACTTCAAAGTCTAACTCATTATGACTTGCCTGCACTGTAACTTGTAACACTTTAATCTATATTCTGGTATTGCTTTTCCCTTTCTTGCACTGCTGGGATTTGAGCTGCCAGCACAAGTAGTGCATGCTAGCTCGGTCTCATCGTTTAAGAGAAGTTTAGACAGGTACATGGATAGTAGGAGTATGGAGCGTTATGGTCCCGATACAGGTTGATAGGTTCCAGCACAGACTAGATAGGCTGAAGGGTTTGGTTCTGCACTGTACTTCTCTATGAGGCTATGACTCTGTGTGATGAAATAATCTGTATGTCTGGGGTGCAAAACAGTTTTTCACTTTACCTTGGTATATGTGAAGATCATAAACCATTTTGTTTTCACTAATTTAGGTAAAGGATTCAAAGATCATGAAAACATCAAAGGTGGACCTACCTAAGATGGGATCATTGCTTGAACTCCACACCAATAGTCCAAATAATATTGAGATTCTCATAACAAAAGACTAAAGCATTCCTGCAGCCTCCAATTAATGTGAACTGTCCATGTGGCTTCTAAGCCTCCAATAGAGGCAGGAATTTTCAGCAAGTAGCAAATGCGTTGTGCATCAGTAAACATTACTGAACTAGTCGAGCAGTAGTCCATGATTTTGTGTATCACGTTAACAGGCGGTGTGTTACCTAAAGTTAATTTCATTTTTGAAATATATCTGGACCCAATACTTTAAAGGTCACTACTTTCCAGATTCATCAGCTTAGAAATCATTAAATGAGTTTACAGAACAATGCCCCCATGTAGCAATTTGATTTCAGATAGTATTTTCAAACTAATTTCTGGGTCTTAGGCATTTTAGAGTGATTTTTTTCTATTTTGTATTGCTTAAATAAATACTAAAGTACAGTTCATAATAGTTCATTACACATGATATATTTGTTGGGAGAAGTAGAAAGCTGCTACCATTATTTTTTGTATACACATAATTTCAAATATTCAAAGTACATTTATTAACAAAGTATGCATGCAATATACAACCCTGAGATTTGTCTTCACACAGACAGCCATGAAACAACGAAAACCATCACCCTCTCCCCACTATGAGCAAAAAAGCAAATCGTGCAAATGGCAACAAAAAAAGCAAGCAAAAAATGATGAGCGATAATAATCAGATAATAAGAGCAGAAGATATTAGAAAATCTCAGCATATCTGGCTTCATTTGTGGGAGGTGAAACAGTTAGTGTTTCAGGTTGAAGACCCATTCTGATAACAGGTGTCTGATTTTGAACAGTTTCTCTTCCCACAGATGTGGCCTGATCAGCTGGGTATTTCTTACATTTAACTTTTTAATTTTAGATTCCCAGCTTCTGCAATTTTTTGAGATTCATAATTTTAAATATATTGGGGTGTAATTTGATTTAAATGTGTGTGTTGACAATAATCCTTATTTCACCCACTCTTCTCCTCCAGATGGCAATTCATCCTCTTGAGACAAAATACCAAAAGCTTCTGAAGATTTTGTTTTACACATGATATTGTGAAAAAAAATGAGTAAGTTCCTGGAGCATTAGAGCATTACAGTAATAAACCTTTCCTTCTGGACTTTCTCAGGCTCTGTATTTCCCAGCTGGGAGAGTTGGATAATGATCAACAATAGAAGCCCAGTCAATTTCTCCCCTCCCTTCCCTAAGCCCTTCTGTATAAGGAGCACAGATTCATTATCATCATGTTGATAAAAGCTTCGCTGTGTGTTGCCTCTCAGAATTCTTGTTACCTTGCATTTTCTAGATATTCAGTTGACATACAATGTTCCTGCAATAACTGGCACCAGCTCAATGTTGTACAATGGGTTCAGAACTTGAATGCTTGAATTTAGGACAACATGAAATGTCAAAGTTTCATAAATATATTTTCTCTAATTTCCTTATGACCAAGTATGTTTACTGATTACGGTTTCCTCAGGTGTTCACAGGATAGGGCTTCCAGTTGGTTGAAATGTCAAAACTGTATTGTATTCCTAATCTGAATAAGTTCACAGTTTCCACCTGCACAGTGGCACTACAAGTGACTATGTCAGACACAACCAAGAGTGATCTATCTCCTGCCTATCTAAGGAGGTTTACTTCTAATAATGTTTCTGGATGGGAGAGCTGGAAGAAATGTCTAGCACCAACCTAAGGGCCAGGTGGCCATCTCCTTTTTTTTAAACTCTATGGGGAATTTGCAATAGCTTTCTGGGGTTACCTGCCACCAAACAAGTCAAGGATTGGAGACCTGCTTTCCCCTTCCAGTGAAACCTAAGGGTGGATAATGAATGACAATATGAATCGATCAGTGGCATTTTTGATGTTGGGGCATTTCAGTTCTAAATCCTCATTGATCAAAAGTGCAGGTGTGACTAGAGCAGAGTGCTGTGTCAGTTAGGATAGAAAATGCCATTGCAATGTGACCGCCCTGATTTATTAGATCTATACATATAAAAGTAGTTCCTCTGGTGTGGTACAGTTGAAGCTAGTGCCTTCATGTAAAAAAAATCATGTTTTTCAAATGCATTCTTTATACATCATCTATCGCACTGCCCTTTCAGTATCTTCTTCGACAGCACTCACTCCCCATCTTAATCTTCAGGCTATCTATTGAATGGGTCAGGGGCCATTCTAGAAGTTCCATACACATGGTTTGTAACTGTGGAGCAATAACAGAGAAAACAGGGTAATATACAGTTTTTGACCCACTTTTCCCATAACTGGTTTGAGCTACTAGTGTTGCTTCTGTAACAATAGATACTTTTTTTCTCTCTCTCCAGTTTTTTTGGTACTGAAAATAAAAAGTAAAATTTGGAAAATATGTGTCATCATTTGCCTGTTATTTCAATATTCCCAGCCATGTTTGGTTGCATTTCCTCTCATGAAGTATCTTTGTGAACAGATATCAAACCAGGCACTGGGTCCCAGTAAGTTTGCACAAATAGCATATGCAAATTATTATAGCAAATTAACTTTATAAACTGTTATGACCTAATGTCATGTGCTACTTGCATGCCAGAACCACATGCATTGCAGTACAGCCAAGCCCTTGTCAAGACCATGGCAAGTGACCCACAGACAAATCTACTTCATATCCTTCATCCATTACTTTTATCAACATCTTAAAAATTCCACTAGATTCATGAGGCATGATCTATTACTTCTAAAACCACGATAATTCTCCTTTATGGCCTTTTGCACTTTCAGATAAACACAGATTGTTTGGAAAAGTACAGAAACAGCTAAATGAGTCATACTCCGTTCTATCATATTAAGTCCACTCCACTCCTCAGGTACAAAACTTTTAACATAAAACTCCCGTAAAGTGTCTATTGTGATGTGTTGGTGTTCTTTCATATAATATGAACAGCATGCAAGGAGTCAAAGAATAGGGGATAACTTTATTTGGTGCACTAAGTCAGCACCAACTATCAAGCATTATTTTACACTAATATTATTTTATTTTTCCCACACATCCATCATCTCCCACTTTAATTACCTACCTACATAATGAGAGTGATTTACTGTGGGGAATAATGGAATTAATTTGAACATTTTTGGAATGTGCCAGGAAGCCAGAAGAACCGGGGGGGGGGGGCGGGGGTCCTGTGTAATCAAACTTTAGGTGAACATGCCAAAGATCAGGATTAAACCTGGGTCACTAGAGCAGCAAGTCACCACAGTGCTACCATCTTGAGTCTGATTTGATAAGGTTAGGACACATAGTGAAATCAAATCTATCCTGTCAATTCATCAGCACTCATGTGCCCATATATAATCAGAAGCAGGATAATTTAGAAAAAGATAAAGCTTAAATGTGTGTTGAAAATAAACTTGATTCTGCTTCCATCATAATCTTGGAGCCTAAAATGAAAAAAGCCAATCTGTACCTATATTGTGGTTGTATCTTTATGGCTAAATACTAATGCCAGGGAATAGAAATATTTTTCCTTGATTCATGAAGCAGAATGCGTCTTCTATTTGCTTTTGACTCATTAAATCTTATAAATTGCCTCTGCAAGGGAGAATTCTTAGAGACGTTATAGTCGCTGAAAAGCCTGCTGCAAAAAGTTTGAAGTTCCACAAAGCTGCAGCCACAAAAAGGTGCATTCAATGCAATTATCAATAACTGATCTTTTTATAGAACAGTGTCTAAAATGGAAGTTATATGAGAAAGTCAAAGAATCTGCATGTGGAAGGACAAGCAACTACAAAGTTGGAAAATGAGAAGGCAAGGTGAATGTAGAACGTTTAACTTCTGCTATAAAACAAAGGAGGGACAGAATATCAAGTAAATCCTGCCCCTCAGGGGGATCTCGATCAGAGGAGGAAACTAAAATACTTTTCCCCCTTTTTAACCATTTCTTACCCCAGTAGCAAAATCAAATTAAATTATGATTGAAAACTGGACTTCTTGCTCTGTAACTTTTGATGAATACTTCGCCACATAAAATGTTCTTGACTTTTATAGTGTCCTTCAAGAACACTTCAGAATTACTTTTCCTTCTGAAGTGCAGTGTTTTAAGAAGAATTGACCTGTTAGTCTCCTCTGGCTGCAGATGAATGTTATGGAATGCAGATGAATGTTATGGAGCTGTCAATGAAACTTGCTCCTCCTTGGTTAAGTGCCAAGGCACCTCTTAAATTTATATGAGCACCAGATGAGGTACTAATTCACCATCCCATATGAATAAAAGCACCTGTGGCAAAACAACCCAGTTCTCAGTACTATATAAAAGTTGATCAGATGTTCAACCAGTGTT
Organism: Hypanus sabinus; assembly: GCF_030144855.1. Taxonomy (NCBI): domain Eukaryota; kingdom Metazoa; phylum Chordata; class Chondrichthyes; order Myliobatiformes; family Dasyatidae; genus Hypanus; species Hypanus sabinus. The sequence continues at coordinate 15,505,536 of NC_082720.1, forward strand.
ACAATCAACCAGCGTTACAAATCGTCTTGTAGTACAATCAACCAGTATTACAAACTGTGAACACTTAAAAGTCTCTGAACTAACTCAAGATGATACAACATACCCTCGACTGTTATCCTCAACTTTCTTTATTTCAAAAGCCTAAATGCTTCATTTATACTTTGCTCTAAATCTGGAGTCTCACTTTATTATTCAGTTCATGCTCCTTGACAAACTTTCTGAATGATATTTATATGTAATGAACTAAATAGAATAGAAACTTTAAACCTTCAAGAAATCTGCTTTTTAGAAAACTTTGGGCTGATTGCAGAGCTGAGAGGTAAATTTACTTAAATGGAAAGGAAAATTTGGGGGCATGGACTGAGTAGGAGAACCACAATGACCAGTTGTCTGCCTTGTAAAACAAGTAAAACTGTGGTGAATATTGGTAGCTCAGGTTGAGGTATTTGATATCAAGGTGTTTGTTGAGCTTGGCAACTAGCTTACAGATGTTTCATCATGGTCAAGGTGACATCCTCAGTGTGACAAAGTCTAGTTCTCTTCTTATATCTCCGTAAACTAACATATTGAAATAGATAAAAAACACAAAATGCTGACAGAACTCAGCAGGCCAGACAGCATCTATGGGAGGAGGTAGTGACGACATTTCGGGGGGAAACCCTTCATCAGGAGGATCCGTCTGGCCTGCTGGGTTCTGCCAGCATTTTGTGTTTTTATTTATTTCCAGCATCTGCAGATTCACTCGTGTTGCCTTTGATATTGAAATGGACACCATCTATGAACCCCTAAGAGCCAAAGAAACATGAGCCAGTCGAATTCAAAGGTCAACTGATGGTGTTGCCATCCAGGACCAAGGCAAATAGACAGAAGTGTATATACACATGAGTGTTTCCAGAGAGAAACACCAACAACTGCACACTGGGAATGTCACCTTGAACAGTGATTAAGCATCTGCAAGCTCAATAAATACGGCAAATTCAGATCACAAGTTAAAGCTCTGGTGGCTGAGCTGCATATTCAACTAACCTTCGGGGATGAAATTATCCTAATGACCTCTCTTTTTGGTGCTTTTGCTTTTACAGAAAAGGGACCATAACTTCAAAAGATGAAGTAAAGTTTTAGTGAATCTAAGCCCAATTGAGTAAAACTTCTACAGTTAACATAAAGTCTGATAGTACCCGAGAAAGCTTATTTCAGAAAAGGAAGTGCAGTAGGTGGATGGGAGACAAGCATGTGAACAGTGAAACTACTCCAATATATGGACCACATAAACAGACAGGAAATATGATTAAGTAAAAAGTTTCTCTATCTATTTCACTGAACTTTATATGTATATTTTTTGGTTGGGAATAATTCCAAATTGTTAAGCAATCTGCTGTAAGCATGGTTTTGGCTCCCACTGTGGGCTTCACATGAGGGCAGACAAAGCAGTAGCAGATAACCAAGATAATTCAGGGCTTTAGGTTTTTAAAGTTTGCAATAAGCAACGTTTTGCTATGTGATATCAATGAGATACAATTGGCTTCTTCCTTTCTGTGTACTCCAACACCAGGAGTTGACACCATATTGTAACTATATTTAAAGTATGTTAATAAATGTCGGCAAATAGAGTATTGGAAATGCTGAATTATAGAAAACACATTTAGTCTGAAAAAGAGATAAGGGAAATTGAGTGCACATCACAAATTAGATGGTTTATGCTTTTTCAAAGTAAGACATGGACAACATGCAGAATGTTGGGAGTACATGGGTTTCTGCTGTTACCTAGAGAATGCTTTCAATGCATAGGAGGTGATGTAAGTGTATGCTAATATATTATTGGTTGGCTAATCTGAGCACCTGGAACAAGAGTATGACTACCCAATGAGCAACAACACAGAAGATGGAAGATTTCTCATGTTACCTATGCTAAGGATTTTCAGCACTGGAGAGGGAAATTAGTCGCATGGGCAATTTCTGTATCAAACTCCCATATAAACTATGTTTGCCTGATTACCTCTGGTTTGGTTATCTTTTTCAACTGAACCCCCAGAAAAATAGTTTACAACCGAAATTAATTCAGGCAATCTTGGCAGCAGAATATTATAAAGAGCTTTTTGGTAAATGAAGTACTTGAGAATGGTAGCAACTGTGCTAATGCAGCAGGAGCTGATGAGATATTAATACTTCATTTGTACTAAAGTGCTGATTTTGGAGACAAATTTGTAATGTTCTCCAATCCTCTTGAGTTCTTGGATGAACAAAACTTTACTGATTATTTTCAGGACTAGGATATACATTAATGCAGTTCTTGGCTAAGTTGTGGTCTATGACAGCAGATCGACTTTGAAACACAGTTACAGAATTAGACCATTCTAGCCATCACATCTGCTCCACCATTCAATCATGGCTAATATTTTCACAACCCCATTTACATTCCTTCCCCCATAACCCTTAACTTTCCTTATCGATCAGGATCATTGCAATTATATGCACCCAATGACTTGGCCTTTGCAGCCTTCTGTGACAATGAATTCCACAGATTTGGCATACTTTGGCTGAAGAAATTGCTCTGTGCTTCAATTTCAAAGGAACATCCCTTTTTCTCTGAGGATGTGCCCTCAAATCCTAGACTTTCCTATAAATGGAAACATCCTCCCCATATCCACTCTATCCAGGCCTTTCAGTATCTGGTAGGAATTAATGAGCCCTTTCTTTATTCTTTTGAACTCTATCAAGTACAAGCCCATATAGACTCATCAATAGGATCCTCTTTATGGCATCAGAAAGTAAAAATGGACAGTTACATTGAACATTCATTGTAATACCGCCAGATCTCTTCATTTTTGGAAGGTAGCTGTGTACATGAGACTGGAGATTTTCAGGACTAGGATATACATTAATGCAGTTCTTGGCTAAGTTGTGGGTTATGACAGCAGATCGACTTTGATCTTTGATCGACTTTGATACATATATTTTATGGCTTATGTCTTGGTAAACTCATTTATATTGTAACTATTATGTATGTTTTTTTTCATATGTAATGGAATTTATATATTGGTAATTTCTTTATCAATATATCATTTGTATTCTGTCCATATTACTAATATTAATAAAAAGATTTAGAAAGAAAGAAAGAAAGAGATTTAGTGTGTTAATGTAAGTAATAACTGAGCATGTTCCTAAAATTACCATTTGTGCACTAACAGATTTAAAGTACATATAGTGTACCACTTGAACTATTCAATTAATGTAATTTGAGAGGATGTTTTAAAAATTTAGCTGACCTATTCAAAATCTTACACATTCAATCTGTCAAACCTGATATGCTTCATCTTAAATTAGTCCTGATACATCTTCTGCTCCTCCCTCAAGCAGAGCCTGAACTGGACCATTAAAGAATGCCATATATCATAACTAACAAACTTTAATATTTTCAATAGAAAATACATTCTGCAGATAATATCAAGGAAGGTAGTTCCACACTTGCTGGCATCGCTAATGTGCCCTTGTAACCACATCAAACTGCTGCCAGGCACCTTTTGTACATTCTACACGTGACCCTCATGGTATTTTCAGCTTGCTGGTTGTACTGAGTCTCACATAAATATCTATCTTCAGCCTTCTAAATATCAATTTTAAATTAAAACAAAGGATAACTGGGAGACCCCTCAATAATAGTACAGTTGTGTTTCATAGTATATACAACAGGACAGTCAATAGAACAATTGTTCACACTGATACAATGTATTTCTATGTTATGTTGACTATCCTGTTGTGCATTCTATTTATTACAAATTACTATAAATTGCACATTGCACACTTAGATGGAGAAATAACATAAAGATTTTTACTCCTCATGTATGTGAAGTATGTAAGAAATAAAGTCAATTCAGTTCAATTTATAGAATGTTGTGGAAAATTTAAATTGAGCAGCAGTGATGGATAAATTGTTGACTGCACTCATTCAGACTCTTCGACAGAGATTAAATCCTGAAATTAATAAAACTGGAAAAACTTACTTAGATCAACAATTACTGAGGACAATTGCCTGCTAAACTACTTTTTCACTCAAATATGCTTACCTATCATGTTTACAATTCCTGTACAAAGATCTAATTGTATTCTAAGATACATTTTTAAAGCTGAATATAGCTTGCCAAAGATGTGAGTCATGCATACTGTATATGGCCGAGGCAGCTACTGAATATCTCATTTGCACAGACATATTATAGATAATAATTAGATTTTCAAATATTGCTGTGTTTTCTCAATGCAATTGAATTTGCTACATATTAAAGATTTTAATAATAACTATTTTATGCTGGAGAAAAGTTATTTCTTTGCTTTAGAAAACCTTAAATCAAAACTAACTTTAAAATGCATAACAACAGGGCGGAGAATAGTTAAATGAACAAGATGATGGAAATAATCATATGGGAAGTATCACAAACAGACTTCTTGATCAATAGGTAGATATGCACTTATGGTGGACAAACAACCAGGCAGCTGAAAAATGAGGAAGCAAATCAAATGTCAAGTAATTGTAGATTGACTGGTGGATTGAATGGTAAACACTGAAGACAAGAATGGCAAGTTAAATACGATAGTCACCAGTAAGATTATGCACCATATATATGCAACAATTTTTCAGGCATGTTGCTGAGATTATACATCAATGTTATGGTGACAGTCACTTTGATGGTGAAGAACAAACTAAATGTGAAACGAAAGTCCCCATCACTACACAAGCAAGGCAAGAATAACATATTTAAGGGAATTGTTTACTCCGTTGTAATGTCAACAACAGTTATTGGTTCATGAACACATTCTAAATGTGGAACGTTGCTGTAAACACAGCTCTGGAGCAATGACAGAAATTCCACAGCCTATTGCAGATCAACTGTCCATGATAAAATTAAATCTCATCCTGTACTTCCTTAAGCTCTCCTCATCCAGTGATGAGTCAGAGTACAACTACAGAAATTTTCAATGTTCTTCAAGCATTAAATACACATGCATTTTAGATTTTACTTAAACCGCGTGGAATACACAAACAGGTTATCTGTAAGCTTTCACTTCACTGGTTTCCAAACAACATCTAACACTTATTTGTTTACTTTTGATGTTACAAGTATGTTTAACATAAAATAATGAAGTTTTGGCAACTGTTAGATTCAGCTAATGTGAGTCTCCAAATATTGTTTATATTTATATAAGTACACAGTGTCCCCAAAGACTATTGCTTTCTTACACCTCTAACCTCAGGGGTGGAGCAAAGTCACTTTTGTAGATGAAATATAGAAATGTATTAACAATATTATCATGTAACAAGCTTATCACTGTGTAATTATTTTACAAAACATTGTCTTTATCACTTTTTTACATAATTTCCTGTTGCCCTTTTATACACTTCAAAAGGAAGGATTATCTGCATTTGATCTCTCAGAGGAACTGGCACAATCTTAATCTGACTTGCAATTTATGTAAAAAGAACTAAATTTACCCTCTTAATAAAGCTTAATCCCTTTGAGGATGGTAATTGCAAAATATAATTTATTTTTGGAGGATTAACTGGATTTGTGTCATACTGTTTCTAAACTCCAGGAATGTTCTTAGTATTCTGCACCATATTTATGATCATTCAGTACACAAAAGTGGGCCACTCAGACTGAAATGTTTAAACTGGTAGTTTTGTGCACATGAACAGTGCTTAATCCCACTTCAACATTTTTTTTAAACTTCTTGTTCCTTCTATTGTTTCCTAACTTCCTCATCAATGCATCAGCTTTATTGATTTCAGACTTTCCTCATTACACATTCGTACCAGTCTCTGAGTAACCACTATTTCACCTTAATTCATTTCAAATTTATTTTGGATATTTATGTAGCCAAAGACTTTATTTTGGATTTACAAATGAGTTCCTTGAGAAAGAGTGTGTGGAAGGAATTGCCCTGCTTTGATTGTTGTACAGTGGGAAGGTTTACTGAATTGACAGTTTTGTTCTTTTTAGATTAGAACCTTTCATTGTGAGTGAGAAGCAAAACACCAATATGCACAGCATTGTATTCATCGAGATTCAAAGCACTAATATACTAGAGCTCAGTTATTGTGGTCCTCAAAGCTAAGTTAAGGTGTTCATCAAATGTTTCCCTTGCAAAGCTGCAAAGGGTAAAACTGATTCTGAAGAAGTTATGATCATTAGCAGTTCATGACAACTTAAAGTTAAGGAATAGGCAAAAATGAAAATCTGTAAAGGCTGCAGATTATACTACTTTTAATGACAATATTGTGATTTAAGAGATAAGGATGCATTCACCCTTTTAATCCAGAAAACAAGTTCTTGTTTGGGACATTGCTAACTGCAATCACAGTTTATTTATAAATTCTGTTATAATTGCAGTGTAACTTTGATATAGTTAATTCACCTTACTATACTGCAGATATTTTTGTGTTCCCCAGATGTGCTGTTAAGTCTCCAGCTTTGTTAACGTTATTAAATTGCATTATATCTACAAAGAGGACGGAATAGATGTGTGGTATAAATGTGTCTATGGGGCCGGTACCCCAGTGAGATTGAGTGTGGGGAATTGTGGTCCAATGAGAATCAGTGTCCCTGAGATCCGGACCCCAGAGTTATCGAGTGGAAAAGGAGACTCAGTGTGTGCAAATCTACCTCGATCCCACTGCTAGACTCACTCATAACGCAGACATTAAAAGCTGTTCCCCGAAATGCGTTCCCATTGAGGTCCACATTGTTGTAAGAAAGTAATCGGATTTGTGACTACTGCAGGGCCGTTTGCAATTTAGAAACTTGCTCTGCGATAGTATTTCATCAAAGCTTACATACATTCGTATGAAATAGTCAATTTTTAAGTCATTAACCCGAGATCTCAAAGCCTAAAAAGAACAATATTAAAATAATTGGACAATATTGTACAAGGTAGTAATTGGTGTGGATATTTCTGTTTATCCTAAATTTTTAAAGAAAAAATTAAAAAAATACCGAGTTATTGCGTGTCCCTTGTAAGTGATTTCAGAGATCAATTACATGCAGCTTAAAAAAAACATACACATTGATTACGTCCGACGAATTAAGTTACATCTGTTTTATAAGCTGCATGACTGAGCCTGAACCTCTGTAAATCCATTTCATCGCAAATGCCAATTCCGAACAGTCTGGTTCATTCCGCTTCTACACTTTCCTCGAATATCCGGCAAACATACACATCACATTGAGAGAACTTGTTTATCCGGAATTAAATGGCAATTCACTGTATAATGCGTGAATGAACCTCAAAATGCAATCTAAAGGTGTCATATTACGTGCGGGCCATGCAAGTACGTACACGTCTAATGATACAACATATAATGATGAGAAGCATTGATCGTGTGGATAGTCAGAGGCTTCTTCCCTGGGCGGAAATGGCTAACACGAGGGGTCACAGTTTAAGGTGCTCGGAAGCAGGTACAGAGGAGTTGTCAGGGTTAAGTATTTTTTTACGCAGAGAGTGGTGAGTGCGTGGAATGGGCTGCCAGTGACGGTGGTGGAGGTGGATATGATAGGGTCTTTTAAGAGACTCCTGGATAGGTACATGGAGATTAGAAAAATAGAGGGCTATGGTTAACCCGAGGTAATTACTAAAGTAAGTACCTGTTCGGCACAGCATTCTGGGCCGAAGGGCCTGTACTGTGCTGCAGGTTTTCTATGTTTTCTCGGTTTAAACCTCAATCTCCAAATGTTACTATCGCATTGAATAAGGTGCGTGCGGCCCTCTCCATGACCTCTGCCCAACCTTAACCAGTTCACCTTATAAATAAATCGTGCAATAAGAGTTCAATGTTAGCTTTTCTATTAGACAATTTTAAATAATGCCTCTATTTTGCCGTCTTTCTCAGAAGAAAGAAAATCCAGTGGAGATTTTCAGAACAGATTTATCTTTTAGTGACGTTTATTTTCTTCTTGCATTAGCTTTAAACACTTAAGTATAGACAGCAACATATTACAACAGCCGCATACATTAAAACAAGACATCCAATTTACATACAGTTACAAAGTACGCTTGTTCGTTTTAAAAAGTATGTTCTTGAAGGCCTTCCTGAAGTCCCTGTTGAAGATTGTGTAGATGATTGGGTTCAGAAAACTGTTGCAGTAACCGATCCAGAAGAAAAAGTTGAAGAGGGGGTCGGGGATGGAGCACTTCCCACAGATCGCCTTCAGGCTGTAAGTGAAGAAAAATGGAAACCAACAAACCACAAAGACTCCCATCACCACGGCCAGCACGAAGGTGAAGCGTTTTTCCCTCATCTGGGCGATTTTGCTTTTGGTGAGGGTTGAGACGGGCGCTCTTTTATGCTCGAAAGGCTGCGAAGCTTGGTTGTTGCTCCAGGACAAACGGTTTTGCTGCGCCGCCGGGCAGCAACCGGGAGGCTGCAGTTTCTTCTGGTTGGACCCCCGGGAGTTTTTTGCCTTGGCTTCAGAGGAGAAGCTCTCCTCCAGGTCGATGTCCTCCAGCTCCTCCTGCCTCTTGTGGCTGCAGGAACTCTGGCTGCTGGGACTGTCCGGGTCGACTTTCCCTTTGGCTGTGAAACAAGTCTCGGTTTGGGAAGACACCCTGTCCACTCCGTTCTTGGCCACCGACACCACGGCCGTCCTCTGCTTAGCCACCCTGTAGATTCTGAAGTAGACCAAAATCATGATAACACACGGAGCAAAGAAAGACACTATGCAAGATAAGAGGATGTACCAGGTATCATTATTAAGTTCACAGCATCCCTTGTGGCTACGATCAGTGTTCATGGTAACCAAAGGCGGGAAAGAGATGATTGCCGATATTAGCCACACAACGCCAATCATGCACTTAATTCGCTTGGGTGTCCTTTTTAGATTATATTCGACCGCTCGGGTCACTGACCAGTATCTGTCCAAACTGATTGCACACAGGTGGACAATGGACGAGGTGCAGAAGAGCACATCTAGAGCCAGATAGATCCCGCACCAGACGCTCCCGAAATACCAATAGCCCATCACTTCGTTGGCCAGGGAGAATGGGATAACCAGGGCGGCCACCAGGATATCAGCCGAAGCAAGTGAGACCAAGAACAGGTTCTGAGGTGGCCGCAGAGCCCTACTGGTGAAAACTGCCACCACCACCAGGATGTTGCCTACGATGGTGAGGAAGATGATGAAGGTGACCACCAAACTGATCAAGGCGGTGACGACCGGGCTGTAATGAGGGGCCAGACTGGTTACATTTGCCCCTTCCGATCCGTTCAGCTTAGGCTGGCCGCAGTGCTCCATCGCGATCACATCCTCAGCCCCGAACTTGCAGGCTTGCCACTTGACCAAAGGGCACTCGGGACTCACCGATCAACACTTGTCATTGAGGGGCATCTCTTTCGCCGCTCAGCTCGAGCGAGAATAATCATCGACGCTCTTTCCGAGACAACGCGGCTCAGAACTGTCTCTCCGACAACTTGTACTTGGCGTTGTGAGAGCGTCCAGCGCCGTGCGCCATGGACACCGGGGCGAAATCTCTTAAGTGTATTTCCCTCAACCTTTACAAACCTCCCAGACACTGACGTCGACCAGCCTCCCAGCCAATCAGCGTTCGAGCTCTGTGAAAAACTGGGCTGTCCCAATTCTTCAACACAAAGTGCAAGCAGAGGGCGAGTTCGCCGGGACAAGTGTCTCCAGATTCCGGTTCACACCCGAAGCTCAGCCGTACAGTGAGAGAATGCCTGGTATTCTGTCATGAAGTTCCCTCTTTCCCCACCCCCCTCCCCCGCTTTGTTTTGTCTTGCTTTGTAGAACCGAAAAAATGTACACCGCAAACATTTGGCACCACTTTAATTGCTCAAGGGCCAGCAGCCGCTCAAGACTTTAATTCGGAATAGTCGGCGAGCCAGTAGGCGAGTCTGTGTTTTGAAGCCTGGGATGGGAGATGGGTGTGACGCTGCGGTAAGTCCGCTGCGGTCCGTGAAGTAGAATACGGCTCCCTTACTTTACTAAATATCTTGCAGCTCATGCATTAGTTAAAAGTGGGCATTGCATTTGAACTGTTACTCTCGCGAAAGGAAGTCCCAAGTCTCTCCGTGATAAGTCTATTAAAAATGACAGTTGGGGAAAAGGAAAGAGACCAGCTCTGGTGCAAAATAAAACGCGGCAAACAGTAATTCATCTCGGGCGGGAGCTTTGGTACATTGACGTTCCCTTTTGTGTGTGTTTGTGTTTCTGACCCATTTCCGTAGATTATCTGAAATAATCCTTGGAACAAGAAACGTTACACTTTCCATGATAACTAAAAACAGAGCGCTCGCTGCTCGATACAAAGGTCTTTCTTTAGATCAAACTCCAGGCGGATGCACCATTGATTCTGTTCGAATACATCTGGAAAACGTATTTGGTAACAACGTGTTCGCCAACGCAAGGGAAGGATATAAGAACTGGAATTTTTACAGTGGCTTTCGTCCAGTCGGTAATCTATTGCAAGTCAGATGGGGAATTATCCAAAAACACAAACCGTAATGAGGGATAAAGTAGAGAGAGTGCAGGATTCGGTTCTGAATGAGATGTAGGGTGCTGTTAGAAACAGTGATAGAATCTGGGACCAAGAGTTCCAGAGGCTGGATCCAGGCGGGCTTTGTAAGCTCAAAGCAGCATGGATTCTGAACTCCTGAAATTTGGCGTCTCGGCATTAGCGGCGATAAGTCAGTATAAGAATGAGATTTATTATCAGTGAAATGATTTATTATCGGTACTCACGATGAAGAGATCAAGACCTGGACGGCAGTGATGGAGGTTTGGGATACATGGAAGTCAAAGCGTGGGAGATGGGTAGAGGGGTCCTGGGCGAACGTAAGGCTCGTCTGCAGAGCGGGACGGTGCTAGGTGAAGCAGTGGCATTACCTTGGATGTTTCTAAGCTGAATTTAGACACATAGCGGTCCGCAGGCTGAAAGCGGAGACCGGCGGAAGCACCGTTCGTGCGAGTGAGAAATGATACACAAAAATAGGCTGCGACTTAAAATTGCGGTCGGAAAGGGAGGGGGTAAATGAGTAAAGCTCGGTCTCAATTTATACAACTGTGAAACTACAGTATAAGAAAAATAAACAGGGCGCTACCAAAATATTAACCACGGAGTTAATGCTCGGGAACTCAGTAGTTCTGTTAACTGTAAATTGTTTTGCTTTGTAAGAAACGATATTTCAGGTATGCGACCGTGTGAGGAAAGGTTGGAGATGATAGTGAATCACTCGCTGTGTCCTGTTTCCCCAACAGATTCCTGCTCACAGCATCATTGTGCTACCTGCCTACAGAGAGGGTTGCTGAGTGAATTCTACGATGCATGATTTCGAGAGCTCCAGAGGGTTTAAGCTCACCGTCTCCCTACGTCGGAGATCTTGCTGTGGTAAGTTGCCTCTTGTCCCGTTCGGTCGGGTGTTGACCTCGAGTCTGGAAATTTCATTAAGTCATCGGGAAATCGATAGGGCACCACCCGTTCAACCCTGCAGGTTCAGAGGTCGATACCAGAACCTGTGTGTTTTTCTATGATTTAAGTTCCCAAAGTTATAAGGCCATAGGCCATAAGACATAGGATCAGAAGTAGGCCATTCGGCACATCGAGTCTTCTCCGCAACTTCAATATGGCTGATCCATTTCCTTCTTAAACCCATTCTCCTGTCTTCTCCCCGTAATCTTTCATGCACTGACTAGTTGAGAACCTGACGTCCACCGCCTTGAATATTCCCAATGAGTTGGCCTCCAAGGCCGACTGTGGTAACGAATTCCACAGATTCACCACCCTCTGACTAAAGAAATTCTTCCTCCTCTCCGTTCTAAATGGACGTCCCAGTTCTGAGACTGTGCCCTCTGGTCCCACGACTCCTCCACCACAGGAAACATCCTGTCCACATTGGAAAGTTTTCAATAAGATCCATCCTCATTCTTTCATTCCCCTTTCCGATAAGCCTTTCATTACCATTATCCTTCTGGTGAACCTCCTCTGAACTTTCTGCAATGTCAGCAAGGGGCTCAGAGTACACCAAGTGAGGTCTCACCAGTGCCTTTTAAAGCCTCATCCTTGCTTTTATATCCTAGTCCTCTCAAAATGAAAACTAACATTGCATTTACCTTCTTCATCACCGTTTCAATTTGCAAATTAACCTGTAGTGAATCCTGCACTAGGTCTCCTAAGTTTCTTTGCACCTCAAACTTTGGAATTTTCTCTCCATTTTGAAAATACTCTATGTTTTTCTTTCCTGTCAAAGCGCAGGACCATATGTATTCCCTGACACTGTATTCTATTTGCCAATTCTTTGCCCATCCTCCTGTAGCCTCCTTGCTTCCTCAATGCTATCTACCCCTCCACCTATCTTCATACCATCTGCAAACTTAGCCACAAAACCATCAGTTATATTGGGCTCACGTCATCCCAAAGTCAAATAAATGTGCTCACCGGTTACTAAAATAAAAGGTGTAGAAAAATTCTTTACAGGCTGATTGCTCAGCAAATACATACAAATAGATCCTCTTTTAAGATTTACTTTATAAATGCTATTCCAAATTACACCCTGTTTTTTTTTTTATTTTCTTATCCAATACAGGTTTAAGATTGTATTACCTTACTCCCTTTGGCCATGCTCCTCTCGTTTATGTTGTCAGTTCCCAGTACTTCTGAAGCACCAGCTTCACTCAACATACCCAATCGTATATGTAGCGAACTAGCCAGTTTCGTGCCTTCTCTCCATTATGGACAAGGATACAAAACACTTGGTCCAGGATTCGATACAGAAGCTTCACATCTTATTTCCCCCTGTGGCTTGCTCATCCACAGTAAAGAGCTCTTTAATGTGTTTACAACACCACTTGGTAATTGATGCCATCTTTTAGTTTATTATGTTCAGCCATCACTAGAGGTCATGTAAGGGGCATGGCTTTCCGTGAGTATTACCTAATAAGGTTACTGAACAATTAAAATTTCCATTATCAACATGGCTTTTGCTTGAATGATTATAAATGGAACCAGCAGTAATCAAGTCAAAGTCAAGTTTATTGCCCTGTGACAAGTACATACCAAATATGCTGAGGTGCAAGGAAAACCTTGCAGTGGTGACACAGGCACATAGCATCATATAATCAGCATCCACAGGAGGAATTTAAATTACATAAATACACATTTTTACAGGCAAGGACACAATTATTACAAAGTGATCCTGGTATTGTTTAACTGATTAGAGATGTGCTGGATGGTTCAAGAACCAAATGGTTGAAAGAAAGTAGCTGTTCTTAAACCTGATATTATGAGCCTTTGAGCTTCTTTGAGCAACACATGCTGCAGATGTGGCCACTCGTAACCACAAAGGGATTACCTCCTGCCCAATGCATAATCCCAACAGTGGGCATATTTGATGATGGAACAACTATATGGTATTATAAATGGAACAATTATTGAATTATCAGTTCATTATCACATTACTCCGTTCCCTCACTTGAACTCCCAAAAATATTTATGTGCAATCTTTAGCAATCTAATCAATTTATACTCATGTGTAATAAGTTCCTACTCTGGATTTCAAAAGGCAAGCAGGACATCTTGGGACTTTCTGCAGAGTTTGAGGTCAATTGAGATATTGGGCAATTGACAAATGTTGATAAAAAGAAGTTACACTTAAGTGGAGGGGTCATTGTTGCAAAGAACAGAGGTAGAAGTGGGCAACAGAGGCATAAAAGATTTTGGCGAGAAAAGGTGGAGACCAAGGTGCAGAGGCCATTTTGCAGTGAAATTTTGTGAGTAGATCTCCATAGGAGACTGGGGTCTGGTGAGTAGATCTCCACAGGAGACTGAGGTGCAGTTAGTAGATCTCCACAGGAGACTGAGGTCTGGTTAGTAGATCTCCACAGGAGACTGAGGTCTGGTGAGTAGATCTCCACAGGAGACTGTCTGGTTAGTAGATCTCCACAGGAGACTGAGGTCTGGTTAGTAGATCTCCACAGGAGACTAAGGTCTGGTGAGTAGATCTCCACAGGAGACTGAGGTCTGGTTAGTAGATCTCCACAGGAGACTGAGGTCTGGTTAGTAGATCTCCACAGGAGACTAAGGTCTGGTGAGTAGATCTCCACAGGAGACTGAGGTCTGGTTAGTAGATCTTCACAGGAGACTGAGGTAGGGCAAGTAGATCTCCACAGGAGACTGTCTAGTTAGTAGATCTCCACTGGGGACTGAGGTTTGGTTAGTACTTCTCCACAGGAGACTGTCTGGTTAGTAGATCTCCACAGGAGACTGAGGTCTGGTTAGTATATCTCCACGGGAGATTGTCTGGTTACTAGATCTCCATAGGAGACTGAGGTCTGGTTGGTAGATCTCCACAGGAGACTGTCTGGTTAGTAGATCTCCAATAGGAGACTGAGGACTGGTGAGTAGATCTCCATAGGAGACTGAGGTCTGGTTAGTAGATCTCCACAGGAGACTGAGGTCTGGTTAGTAGATCTCCACAGGAGACTGAGGTCTGGTGAGTAGATCTCTGCAGGAGACTCAGGTCTGGTTAGTAGATCTCCACAGGAGACTGAGCAGGGCAAGTAGATCTCCCCAGGAGACTGTCTAGTTAGTAGATCTCCACAGGAGACTGAGGTCTGGTTAGTAGATCTCCACAGGAGACTAAGGTCTGGTGAGTAGATCTCCACAGGAGACTGAGGTCTGGTTAGTAGATCTCCACAGGAGACTGAGGTCTGGTTAGTAGATCTCCACAGGAGACTGTCTCGTTAGTAGATCCCCACAGGAGACTGAGGTCTGGTTAGTAGATCTCCACATGAGACTGAGGTCTGGTTGCTCTGGAGATTGTGGTCTAAAGCTTTGGCTTGTGAGCCTTTAAGAAGGAAGCACAGATAAGCAATGGGTAAGAACAGGTAAGTTTACATATAGATGTTAACTAAAAAGATATTACAACAAATTAAATAAAGTAGGGATGCAGGATATAGTGCAGTGTTGTAGCTGAATGAGATAAGAGTTGGTGAGCCCTTTGTGGTTACGAGTGGCCACATCTGCAGCAAGTATTGGCTGTTCAAGGAATTCATCTTCAAAGTTCACAACCTGGAATCTGAGCTTCAAGCACTATGAAGTATCAGTGAGAATTACCTGGACACTGTTTCAGGAGACACATTGAGTTAACTTTTCCAAAATCAGTCAATGAAGCAGATAGGAGGATCCAAGTGGTAGTGCTGGAGGAGCCTTAGGCTTATGCTTGCTGAAAAGGTCTGAGATTGTTTCTACCTATGAGGATGAGAGTATGCTGTAGGAAGGATGAGCAAACAAACTGTGGCACTGTGCTTCAGTTATCAATTCAAGAGCACAGGGAGAAGAGAAATGTAGTTGTAATTGGGGATAGTATATTCACAGGAATGGACACAATTCTCTGTCACAAGAATTGAGAATTCTGAAGGCTGTGTTGTCTGCCTGGGGCCCAGTTCGGGACATCTCCTCTGACCTGCAGAAGAATTTGGAGTGGGAGGGATAAGATCCAGATGTCATGGTCCATGCAGATACCAACAATGTAGAAAAATAAGAAAAGAGGGTGTGCTGAGGGAACTTGATCAGCCGGGCCCTAAATTAAAATGCAGAACCAAAAAGGTAATAATTGCTGAATTGTTGCCTGAGACTGGTGCAAATTGGCATAAGCTTAATGAGATTGGAGAGATAAATAGGTGGGTCAAAGCGGGAGAAGTGGATTTCAAAGTTCAAAAAGCTCAAAGTAAAATTTATTATCAGAGTACTACATCTCACAACATACAACCATAAGGTTCTTTTCCCTGCAGGCATATTCAGCAAATCTATAGAACTGTCACTGTAAAAAGGAGCAATGAACAACAAACTGTGCAAATGCAGATATAAAGAAATAGCAATAAATAACAGGAGTATGAAATAACAAGATAAAGAGTCCTTAAAGTGATATTACTGACTGTGGGAACACCAGAAATAGAATGAGTGTAGTTATCCCCTTTTGTTCAAGATCCTGATGGTTGAGGGGTAGTAACTGTTCTTGAACCTGGTGGTGCAAGTCCTGAGGCACTTGTACCTTCTACTTGATGACTGCAACGAGAAAAGAGCATGGGCTGGGTGGTGAAGTTCTTTGGATCTTTAGTGATGCTTTTCTATGACAGTTTTTCGTGTAGATGCACTTAATGGTTGGGAGGGTTTTAGCTGTGATGTGTTGGGCCAGATCCACTGCCTTTTGTAGGATTCTCCACTCAAAGGCATTGGTCTTGTGCAATGAGCCAGATTTGATTAGGGAACTTAAGGTAAAGGAATACTTAGGACAAAGTGATAATAATGTGATAGAATTCATTCTGCAGTTTGAGTGTAAGAAGCTAAAGATTTATTGGTATCACAGTTGAGTAAAGAGGCATGAGAAAGGAGCCGGCCAACATTGATTGGAAGGGGACTTTAGCAGGGTTGATGTTAGAGCAGCATTGGCTGGAGTTTCTGGAGGTAATTCAGAAGGGTCAGGATCAGTTCATCCCAAAACAGAAGAAACATTCAAAAGGGAGGATGAGGTAACTGTGGCTAATAAGGGAATTCAGAGACAGCATTAAAGAAAAACAGAGAGTGCATATAATATAGCAAAACTTGGTGACAAGCTAGAGAACTAGGAGATTTTTGAAAACAAACAGAAGGCAACTAAAGAAGTTATATGAAGAGTAAATATAAAATATGAACATGAGCCAACCAATAATAGAAAAATGATACCAAAAGATTTTTCAGAAATATATAAGGCAAAAGAGGCAAGAATAGGTATCAGACTACTGGATTATAACACTGGAGAGGTAGTAATGAGAAACAAAAAAATGATGGACAAACTGAATAACTATTTTGTGTCAGTCTTCACTGTGGTGGAGGACAACAGCAGTTTACCAGAAATTCAAGAGTCAACAGGCAGAAGCGAATGTAGTCATTACTACAAAGAAAAAGATGCTTGTGAAATGGATAAGTCTGAAGGTAGCTAAGTCACCTGGACCAGATGGAGCACGTGCAAGGGTTCTGAAAGAATGTAGCAGAGGAGGCATTAGTAGTAATCTTCAAAAGTATCTAGGCTCTGGAATGGTTCCAAAGGACTGGAAAATCACAAATGTCGCCCTACATTAAGAAGGGAAGGACAAAAAAGATAGGAATTTATTAGCCAGTTAGCCTGACTTCAGTGATTGGCAAATTCTTAGAGTCCATATAGGATAAAATAGGACAAAGTCAGCATGGTCTCCTTAAGGGAAAATCTTGTCTTTCAAATCTGTTGAAATTATTTGAAGAAGTAACAGGCAGGATAGATAAAGGACTGTCAGTGGATGTTACTTATTTGAATTTTCAGAAGGCCTTTGACAAGCTACCATACTTGAAGCTGCTAAACAACATAAGAGCCCATGGTATTGCAGGAAAGATATTAACATGGATAGAAGATTGGCTGAGAATGAAGAGTAGGAAGCGCCTTTTCTGGTTGGCTGCAGTGATGCTCTGCATGGATCAGCTTTGGGCCCTCTACTTTTCATCTTATATGTTAATAATTTGGATGATGGAACTGATGGCTCTGTGGCCAGGTTTGCAGATGATAAAATGATAGGTGGAGAGGCAGTAAGTTCTGAGGAAGTAGGGAGTCTGCAGAATGACTTGAACAGATTAGGAGAATGGGCAAAGAAGTGCAGAGAAGTGTATGGTCATGCACTTTGGTAGAAGAAATAAAGGTGTGGAATATTTTCTAAACAGGGAGCAAGATTAGAAATCAGAAGTGCAAAGAGAATTGGAAGTTCAAGTGCAAGTTCCCCTAAAGGGAAATGTGCAGAATGAGTTGGTAATGAAGAAGGCAAATGCACTGTTAGCATTCATTTTGAGATGACTAGAGTAGAAAGCAATGATGTAATGCTGTAGCTTTATGAGGCATTAATCAGACACATCTAGAGTTTTGTAAGCTGCTCTGGGCCTCATATGGAAGAAAGAATATCCTTGTATTGGAGAGAGTCCAGAGCAGGTTACAAGAATGCTCCTGCGAATTAGAAGATTAATATTTTGTTAAGGTCCCACATAGGAGATTGGTGGGTAAAATCAAAGCTCAGGGCATCGGGGGGAAGACATTGACATGGATAGAAAACTGGTTGGCAGATAGAAAGCAAAGGGTAGCGGTGAATGGGTGTTTCTTGGAAGGGCAGATGGTGACTAGTGGGGTGCCACAGGGCTCGGTATTGGGACCACAGCTGTTTACAATTTACGTCAACAATTTAGATGAAGGCATTGAGAATAACATCAGCAAATTTGCTGATGATACTAAGCTGGGTGGCAGTGTGACATGTGATGAGGATGTTAGGAGAATTCAGGGTGACTTGGATAGGCTGGGTGAATGGGCAGATACTTGGCAGATGGTGTTTAATGTGAATAAGTGTGAGGTTATCCACTTTGGGAGTAAGAACAGGAAGGCAGATTATTATCTGAATGGCGTAGAGTTAGGTAAGGGAGAAATACAAAGAGATCTAGGAGTCCTTGTTCATCAGTCACTGAAGGTGAATGAGCAAGTGCAGCAGGCAGTGAAGAAGGCTAATGGAATGTTGGCCTTTATTACAAAGGGAATTGAGTACAAGAGCAAGGAAATCCTCTTGCATTTGTACAGAGCCCTGGTGAGACCACACCTGGAGTATTGTGTACAGTTTTGGTCCCCAGGGTTAAGGAAGGACATCCTGGCTGTAGAGGAAGTGTAGCATAGATTCACGAGGTTAATTCCTGGGATGTCTGGACAGTCTTACACAGAGAGGTTAGAGAAACTGGGCTTGTACACACTGGAATTAACGAGATTGAGAGGGGATCTGATTGAAACATATAAGATTATTAAGGGATTGGACAAGATAGAGGCAGGAAATATGTTCCAGATGCTGGGAGAGTCCAGTACCAGAGGGCATGGTTTGAGAATAAGGGGTAGGTCATTTAGGACAGAGTTAAGGAAAAACTTATTCTCCCAGAGAGTTGTGGGGGTCTGGAATGCACTGCCTCGGAAGGTAGTGGAGGCCAATTCTCTGGATGATTTCAAGAAGGAGCTTGATAGGTATCTTATGGATAGGGGAATCAAGGGATATGGGGACAAGGCAGGAACCGGGGATTGATAGTAATTGATCAGCCATGATCTCAAAATGGCGGTGCAGGCTGAAAGGGCCGAATGGTCTACTTCTGCACCTATTGTCTATTGTCTATATGAGGAGAATAGATAGCTCTGAGTCTGTACTCACTGGAGTTTAGATGAATGAGGATCTCATTGAAACCTACCAAATACGGAAATGCACAGATAGAGTGGATGTCGAGAGCATTTTCCTTTAAATGGGGGAGTCGAAGCTCAGAGTGCACAACCTGAGAATAAAAGGATGTCCCTTTCGAACAGATGAGGAGAAATTTCTGTAGAATTCATTGCTACAGATGGCAGGAGAATGGGATTGAGAGGGAAAATAAATTAGCTATGATTGAATGGCAGAGCAGGTTCAATGACCTAAATAGTGTAATACCACTCAATGTCATGTAGTCATGGCGGGTGAAATCTATTTTCAGAAATCCTTTGACATCTTCTATTATATATGTTTTAATTTTCAGGATTCCCAATTCGTTCCAGCATTTGATAAAAATATTTATGTGTGTGAAGTTTTGTAATCTCTTTAAAACCTTAACTGCCAACATCCTGCATTATCTCGTTTTCCTGAGAGTGGCATCTACATAGAGCAAACCAAGAAGCATCGATTTCAGTTACTATTGTGAAAATAGAGTGCATCATAATTATTATAACCATATTCACCTCCTGGTAGATTTTTTAATAAGAAGTGAATTGCATTGATGTTATCCCAAAGGATTACTCAAAATGACTTTCAATGAAATTTCTGAAGACCAACCACCGTTGCCATGGTGACAAATAAAGCAATTTTTTTTTCTCTCTCAGCAGACATCTACCACTAAATAAATGATGATACAACCAAGTTATGATGGTGTTACCTGAGGGAGGAATGTTGGACAAGACACCAGGAAGCATTTGCTATTGAAAGTATTGTTAGAAATAACCAGTACATTGTCCCTGTGGAGCTGAAGTAGAGGACACCGTCCTTTACATTTTGTGGCAAGATTTTTTGCCAAGATTTCAATCTGGCAACTTAAACTGACTGAACATTAATATATACTTACCCCATCAGAACTCTAACCTTGTGGCCCAGAAATTCCCTCATTCCACTATTTAAATTAAACCCAGCACTAACCGTCAGTCATTGACAAGTGTACAGGGAATCTTGGACACGGTGCTTAAACATGAGCTGTCAACCTGCCTTTGCTATAACTTTTGACTATGTGTGTGATAAACAGCAAAAACAGTTCAAAATCCCACAGCACTAGGTCAGGTCGGACTCTGCTGGTTTAGAAAGATTGTTTGCAAGTAAATAGCTATCAGGATGATGAGATTACAAGAATACCTCTGTCCTCAGTGATGGCACAGACCAGCAATGAGTGCAAAAAACAAGTTGATGTGTTTCCCTCTATGTTTAGCCAAAAGTGCCAACTGATTGGTTCTTGAGATCTTTAGCAAAACAAGTCAGCCAACTGCTAATTTAAAATGTACTATGTATGATGTTAAGAGCACTGGATGAACGAAAGGCTCTGGGAGCAGACACCATGACAATGGTGGTAGACATGTCCTATACAATTACCTGCATTTTAGACACATTGTTCTAGAGTAGCTGCAGCTCAAGCAGATTCCCGAAAATGTTATCCTGACCCTAAAAAGCTAAGTAAATCAAATCTAGCCACTGACCACCTTGTTATTCTCCTTTCAATGATCAACAAGGTACAGAAGGGTGTCTCTGTTGCAAGCTGTTCTTTTTACCACTAACTTGCTCACTAATGCCCAACTTGCGTTTTGGCAGATCCAGCTGGTTCCTGACTTCATTTCAGCTGTTGTCCAAACATGGACAGGAGAACAGAGTTCCAGAGGCAATAAGAAAGCTACTCCCTTAGCATGAAGGCAGCACTTGATGGAGTGAGGCATTCAGGAACCCTGTCAAAACTGAAGTCAATGGGCATCAACAGGAAACCTCTCCAAAGACTGGATTCAGAAAGGAAAATGCTCAATGGTAACTTAAGGTGTTCTTTGACAATGCCTCTCCAACAAGCCTTTTTTTCTGAAAAATCCTCTGTATCTATTGACCTAGTGTGGTCTTGAACCATGACCTATTCATATAGAACAGGCAAAAAGCTGTGCGCTCACTAGCACAGCAGGTGGAGGTGCAGCCACATGATCCAGAGACTTGTATTTGATCTTGACCTTGGGCGCATTCTGTGAGAAGGTTGCAGGTCATCTATGAATGCATGCATTCCATTGGTTGCTCCAGCTAAAGGGTTGCTTCGTATCACAGTAGAAGGAAGGGGCAGGAGAGTTGAGGTGAGTTTAGGGAAATGCAAGAAGAAAATATGGGATTAGTGTAGAATTAGTGCAAATTAACATTTGATTGTTGGCATTGGAAACTATGGGCTGAATATTCTACGCTTTATGAATCATTACCAAGAGACAGTGGAAATCGAACAACAGTATATTTTTGGACGGAAGCTAATCCGATCATTAGAACTGTAATAGGATGAACGTTTGACCACTGGAAAACGAGGCAAAGGGCTGTAGAAGGTAATTTCAACAATCTGGGATTTGGTAGAAACAGATGGGGTCGAAGAATTCAGTATTTTGTTAAATGGCAGAGTGCAATGGATGAAATGCAAGAAATTATTATAGGGATTGACTTCTGCGAGTTTTAATCTTACACTCTTCGAATGGAAATGGCTACAAACCCACTATTCTTCATTCTGTTGCAAGAATGTACTTTGTCTCAAAGACTAATCTGACACATTTTGCATAATTTATCATAAGAGTGAATTTCTTCTAAGTATGTAATATTTATGTAAGTGACAAATTAAATGCCAATTCATTGAATATGAAATGTAAATATTTTTGAATATATTTTTAAAATGTTTCAAACACCCAAGTGGTTCATTAAAGGATTAGAGGAGGGTCAATGGCAAAAGTAACTAATACTACAACACAGCAAAAAAAGGCTAAAGCTATTTAGACCAATGTACACAAAGGATTGGTAATGTCAATCATATCTCTGGTTCAGAAGGCTGATTTCACTCACACAGCAAGAATGTAAGCAAGTAGTGTCGGCTGCTAATTTAACACATTATTGAAGGAATACTTCACTGCTCAATTCACAATTACAATGGACCACACACTTTTTCAAAAATGTTCCTTCCTCAGATTTTTTTTGTTTATGATAAACCACTTGAAGTTGTATGCAAATAAAATTTCAGATTACTTGTATCATGTAGGAATTTGAAGAAACAAGAAATTAACTTACATTGAATATAATGTGTTTAATTGCATAGCGGTGCTGACTCTTTGCAATAGTTCAGCTAAGCTAAAGGTATTTTGCTGGTGATTTTCATTTATACTCAGTGTCTGAGGCTTCTCACTTAAGTGTCCAACAATAATCAGTTAGAATTGATGGATTCCAGTTGCCCGGATACTGTTTCTCGGTGACCGCAATGTCCTGGTGAAGCCTTTCACTGCGCTTGTCGCTGACAGCACCAAGATTTGCAAGGAAGAATCTAAATGGAAATGCATAAAATGAATCTTTAGTGGCATCTTGCACTCCATGGTTTTGTATGCTTCAAACCAGCTGCACGTGGTTTGGTGCTCTGTAGTTGCCAAAAAGATTTTCAACAATATCCTCGAATGTCTTCCACACAATTTTCTCCAGTCCCACTTGACGTTCTTTAAATTCTCTGTCCTTGATTTGTGGACCAACAAAAATGCTTTCTTTAATATTGGCATGTTATTCTGACTTGAATTATAAATTGGAACAACAAATATAGGTGATTTTAAAAATGATGTGTGATAGGGTAATTTCATAGTGATTTTCATGATCAGCAGACTAAAATCCATATGATACACCAAAAGTATTGTCTCCTAACACTCATTCAATAACAGGATTCCTTCGTTCATCTGATAGAGCAACAATTTTTCCAGAAGCTGTGGTTTTCAAAGGTTGCAGCAATACCTTCTTGAGCTACTCTTCCAGCCCGGGACTCGTTCCTAAATCTTTGTGTTAGAAGCAACAAAAGGTACCTGGGCCTGGAATTTATCCTCTGGTAGATATTTATCCAGTAGCAATGGGTGATATATAGTACTTGTCTCATGGCAGCCCAGCTTACTACTCAGAAAGCAGGGAATTGGCTTCTTCATTGTGCATATCCTTAGGGTGTATCGAGTGTCCAGAAAGGGCAGCACCTCTGGAGAAGGGCCTTGTCATGTCCATTACAGGGCAACTCACTCACTTTTGGTCCCCACTAGACACTCAGCTCTCACCCATGGCTCCAAGTAGCTGCATGCAACAGTATATCGTTTTGTCTGGCGGGCTAAACCAGGTAAGGGTACCCGATCCTGGTAAGATCGGGATATGCCTATCGTAGTGGGCGAAGTCATTTCCAGCGGACTGGGTAGATGAGATCTTAGTGAGATTCAATGGCCAGGAGGGCGGTACTGCAATACTCTGTTGAGAGCGAGGGGCATGATGATGTCATGGTCATCCACTGCAACCAAGGAAGACCCCAGTTTGTGACGCTTGTTCATACCACTGGACCCAGACGTCTGAGGTCGAGAGAGTGGAACAGCCCCAATGCAACAGGTTTTCTTCTTTAAAAATATTCTCCCGCGCAGCGTTCCCACCATTGTTGGACACAATGGACAACAATTTGTAGGCAGCATGCATAATCTGATTCACCTAGGGGTGTGCTTCTAGAAGTAATAGAGAAACCACATTGGGCTGACAGTTTCATGTGGCCAGTAAAACAGGAGCAAAGGGTATCCCTCCTGAACATGGAATGGTGAAGAGATAATAGTCAGAATCCTGAAGCAGTGCTTCAGTACTGGGCTTCAAATTGCCTGCAGTGCAATCCAGAGACGGTCCTCCATCTTGTTCTTGTTTGCTGCATACTTCATAAGAACTTAAGAAATTAGAAGCAGGAACAGGCCGATTGGTCCATCATTCACTTTGATCATGGCTGATCTGCCTCAGGCCTCAACTCTTCTGTGCCAGTTTCCAAAGACCTTAATTTCCTGATCATTCAACAATTTATATACCTCCTCTTTAAATAGCTCCAGTGACCTAGAGATTCACTACCATCTGTGAGAAGAAATTCCTACACACCTCACATTTACATAACTGCTCTCTTAATTGTAACTATATCCCCTTGTTGGAGACCCTCCCACTAGTGGAAACATCTACCCTTTCATGTTCCCTTTTAGATTTTATATCTTTTGATATTAATAAGATTAGTCCTCAGCCTTGACAACTTATAAGAATATAGTTCTAATTTCTTTAACTTCTCATGGTAGACAGCCCTCTTATCTCAGAAATTACCCAGTGAATCTGTTTCAGATTACCTCCTGTTCCATTGTATCTTAAAGAAGTGGACTACAGCTGTGCAGAGCACCCCAGGTTTGGCCTCACCAGCATCTTCTACAATAGTACAACACTTGCCTATTTTGAAGATCTCACATTCGTACAGCTACAGTTCATACTCAGCAACTCAACAGAGGTTAAGTTGATGGAGGAGGAAGATGAACATGAAAGTGAAATGTAAGACAGGATAATTATGGTGAGGAACCTGAGAAAATGTAAAATTGTCTTGTTTTCACACGATAAAACAGTGAACAGAATGGTCTTGATTATTGTTATGGAAATTAGGGTGGTTGTTTTTCAGTTACTGTGAGAGCACCTAGAGTACTATGTATATAAATGTTTCCGTGAAGGAAGGATATTAATGAGTCGGAAACACTTCACAGACAAATCCTTAGACTGATACCTGGCATGGGAGGATCATCCTTTTAAAAACACGTTGGACTGGCTCAATTCAGAAGAAAGAAAGAGGACTTGATTGAATGGTAAGATCTTCAGGGACTTTGAGAGGGTGGATGTGGAAAGGCTGTTGCTTCTTGTGGGAGAATCCAGAATAAAGAATCTCCAGTCAAGACAAACTGTTTTCCTGTTTCCTAGTTCTGATGAAAAATGAAATCCATATCACTTTTACTAATTTTGCCTGACCTGCTGAGAATTGATTATTTTCCATTTTTGCTTTTGATTTCCAGCATCACTAGTTTTATTTTCCTTTTCATCTCCTGACTGCATTCACTATTTCTGCTTCACTCTATTTCTGACAGAGATAATCTTAAGAAACACTTGTGTAGTGCCACTCAATGACTGTCGACAGGTACACTTTGCTGACATGATTCACTGGCTCAGGAACTTCACCATCTTCCTGAAAACCTCCACAGCGCCTTCCTAAAACCCACGCTTAGATCAGCCAGTTCGTATTTATCCACTTGCAAGCTAAAAGCTTTTCTCATTTGAGTGGTTTACCAAGACACAAAAGCTTAGGAGCCCAGTTTTATAGTATTAATTCAGTCCGTCTTCAAGTATTGGCAAGGATGCATTTTAATTAGCTCCTTCTTAACAAAACATGCACAGGTTCTGTTGACATTGATTTTATTTTCAAAGAACAGCATTAAAACTGGAAGACAGATCTTCAGATATTATTTGCATGTGTTGTTTTCAAAGTTTTTCAAGGGATGAATCAGTGG
The DNA here is from genome assembly GCF_030144855.1 of Hypanus sabinus. Classification (NCBI taxonomy): domain Eukaryota; kingdom Metazoa; phylum Chordata; class Chondrichthyes; order Myliobatiformes; family Dasyatidae; genus Hypanus; species Hypanus sabinus. Next base: position 15,531,196 of record NC_082720.1, read on the forward strand.
TGAACAATAACCGACAAACTGAAGGTTGCTGTCTAAGTGGGATCTTGATGTAGGTTGGAATTCATCATCAAATTGTCATGGACATTTGATCATTCAATTGATGAGAATTCCAAGTTTTTTCAGTGAGCTGCACCAGGACAACATGTGGATAAAAGACTCCCATGTGCTATTAAGCAAGCTGTAACTACCACTATCAATCTCCATTTGACAACTGGAAGTGGATAGCACCTATGCATCTCAACTATTGTTGGAGTGGGTGATGTCAGAAGCAATAAACGAGAGTATGGTTGATATTGTAAACTACGATTCTACTCATGGAAATACCTTCCTCCTGAGGTTCTAAGGAATGAAGGCTGACCTAATTAAAACCTATCGAATGTTGAAAGGGCGTGATGGAGTGGATGTGGAGAGGATGTCTCCTGTGATGGGAGAGTCTAGGACCAGAGAATGCAGTCTTGGAATTGAAGAGTGTCATTTTAGAATGGAAATGAGGAGGAACTTATTTAGCCAGGGAGAGGTGAATCTGTTAAATTCATTGCTACAGGTGGCTGTGGAGGCCAAGTTTTTGTGTATACAATATTTAAGGCAGAGTTTGATAGATACTTGATTGGTCAGGCATGAAGAGATATGGGAAGACAGCAGGAGATTGGGGCTGACAGAGGAAAAAGGATCAGCTATGCATCATGAAATGTCAGAGCAGACCTGATGGGTCAAATGGCCTAATTCTGCTCATATGGTCTCAATTTAAACGTGCAACATTCAGGTTAAGGACGAAATCATGATCTTAAAGTTCCTTGTTTCCGCCTCAGTGAAGTTTTGCCAGGAATTCCACTTAAGTCTAGTGAGCAATCTTTTCATGCCTTTGCAGTATCTAGAAATTCTTTGGCAGTGTGCCTGGGTAATCACCCATTACCTAATTATCGGTCCCAGTGAAAGTTACTCCTGTTGAAAGCCAGGGCACTGGCTTCGAATAAGGTTAAATCCAGCTCTAGGTAAAGGAGGGGATTATGTATGAGGTCAGAATATGTTTCCTTACAGGAATATGAACCTTATGTTCAATACAGTTAGAAATGATCAAACATCCAATACTGGCCATGATTGATAAATCACTTCCAGAAATGTTATTTTGGTTTTTGCAACCCAATGACGACAAATGGCTTTCAGCACATTTTGATTTCACTCAAAGTTTTCAAGTAACACGGGGACTTTGAATACTGAGCACTCATACTGAGGACACCTTTAAACAGCAGTCAGAAACCTACTCTATTGTGTGTTGAAGATGCTCCGCCTTCATTGTTTCATCAGAAATCCAGAATGGCCAGCAGCCTAGGTGGGTCCTCCTTTTAGTAATTTTACATAGCATTCCCCACCAGTTACTGTTCATATATATTCACAGTGCCCAAAATGGAAAATGACCCCTGCTCTGGGCACTGCAATCCTGATTACCTCAATCAATCACACATCTTCTTGATTCCAAATCCTTCAGCCATATACAGCTGATCATTATACCCACCCCCACGATGTCTGATCCTATTTTCACCAATGTCACAGAATACCAATATTTTATCCAACGCCCCAAGAGTTCTGACTTACGGAAACCCCAGTTCCAAGCCCAATCATTACTACTTCCAACCTCTCTCAACCACCATTCAACACCACTCCCCCCCCCCCGCCAACAATATGAATCAACTCATCCATGTGTCCTCACTGCAAAATGACACAGCAAGAAGTTGAACTTCCTTTGTATAGAGCCAGGGTGCAAGGCCTGTTCTATTATGGACAACACTTTGGGCCTTGTATGTGACACTGGGATGCTTCTCAAAGAAGCTGGTTTGCTTACCAATGCCTATTTAACACATTTAAAGAGGGGCTATAAAGTATCTAACACTTTAGTCTCAAAGAGGATATTTGTTTCTCTTCTCAGAGCTATGAGGAATTGTTCTAACTTCCTCCCTTCTTTGACTATGTTCCACAAGGCAAATCACGTTTAACTATTAATCAAGTGAGTCCAGTTTTGAGATATGGTGCCTCATACCAGCCTGGAAGGAATGTTTCTTCATCCATACTCATTATTTTCAGTCTTACTGAAAATAGCAAGATGTGCAGCAAAGGTATAATATTTTATTAACTTCCCTTCTTGACATTTCCATCTCCATCGCTTGCAACATAAAAGCATCTTTCAGACGAGATAATAAAAAGATAATGTAGAAAACAGTAAAACAACTCTGGGGTGTAGGTTTTGCAGTCCAGGGGCTTCAGGAGTAATGGAGTTCTGCTGCAGCTTGTTCTGGATGAACAGGGTGATGCTGTGTTCCTACACGTTGCTATCCTGCATTAGCACAGAAATGCCATACATGAGCAGATCATCCTGCTTCAAGAGCAGAGGTTTAGCACACAAGCGGTCCATATGCCTTCTTCAGGAGCAAAGCCATATCCCAGGTTCAAGATATTGATGTCTGTCACAGAGGCAGCACTTCACCTCATGCTACAGCATCATGGCAACTTGCAGGTCAGACACCTTCTTTTGGCGGTCTGACACCAGCCCGTCAAGGGCATCTGTAGGCACATGTCTTCCAGCAACCAGACCACAGTCACAAAAGGTATGCCACAATTCAGCACAGGGAAATTAAACTCACATATACAATTAAAGCCATAAGGCAATAAGACATAGGGGCAGAATCAGGCCTTTCAGCCCATTGAGTCTGCCCTTCCATTCCATCATGGCTGATTTATTATCTCCCTCAACCCTATTCTCCTGCCTTTTCCCCATAACCTTTGATGCCCTTACTAATCAAGGACCTATCCACCTCCACTTTAAGTATACCCAATTACTTGGCCTTCACAGCCATCTGTGGCAATGAAATTCCTCCTCATCTCTTTTCTAAAGGGACATCCTTCTATTCTCAGGCCATGCCCTCTGGTCCTAGAATTCTAGACTCTCCCACTACAGGACATATACTCTCCACATCCACTCTATCTAGACCTTTCAATATTTCATAGGTTTTACTGAGATCCACCCCCAACTCCATCATTCTTCTAAACTCCAGCAAGTACAAGCTCCAAAGCTAATTGTAAAATGACTATTAAACTTCTGGTCTAAATGTTTTGATTTTTGAATTCCATATATATATATAAACTGATTCCGAAGACACATTCATTATTCAAGTGTGTCCTCAATCAGAACAAATGACATTGTTCACTGTGGAGAGATAAGCAACATTCATGTGGCAGCTGCTGGCATCACTGCTGATTCTGGCTTCCTTCACCTGAAAAGGTTGCAAATGGGATTCACCACTAAGGCAATCTTTGAAAGAGTACATCATCAGCTTAATACTGGAGAAAATGCCTCCTCGTAATTGCAGCAGTCTTCAATTGAGTCACTTATCATCAACAAAGGATATATAGGATCAGTCATAGAAAGTAGTTAATCATAAACACAAGAAAGTCTGCATGTACTGGAAACGAGAGCAACATGCACAAAATGCTGGAGGAACACAGGAGGTTTATGGAAATGAATAAACACTCAATGTTTCGGACAAAGACCTTTCTTCAGGACTGAGTTGTTGTCGCTGTAAAGCTGCTGCGCATTATGGATTGTTTCATGTAACTGTCTCTTGGGTCACAAAGGTGCTTGTAGAAAATTCCAGAATACCACTGAAGAGAACTTGTATAATTATACCAAATTGTGCAAAAATTGATTTATCCCTAAGTTGATTAATTGGTTCCAAGTAAACTCAACTGTGTGTGCTTCATGTAACCTTCTTGAGTCTTAAGCACAAATATCTGTATTAATTGCAGTGAGCTTTGTTATAGGTTAGGAATCTCACTCGGCACACAGACTTCACCATTAAAATAACAATAAAAGCAACAATGAGCTCCTATTTCGACTGAGGTAGGTGGTTCACAGCAGTGATCAGTTGCAGATTCAATTTCTGATTCATGACAGTAAGAAGAGAAATTTCTATTGCTCACATTACAAATCAGCCTGTGATGCTAGATAAACATCAAGTACATTAATAAATGCACTGTGTGCCCACTCCAATTTTGTGTTCAGCATGAATTCACTTGAAAATAAATGTCATCATACTTCAGGTTAAACGTTTTTTCTCCAATTTATGTTTCATAAAAAGATAATCTTTGTATACAGTATGTTACCAGGAAGAGGTTGCCTCAGTTACAGGAAGAAGTTGGCCAAGCTAGGTCTCCAGTCCTTGGAGTGTAGGAGAAGGACGATCTTACAGTCTAAGATGGTAAGACCATAAGGTATGGGAGCAGAAATACTTCATTTGGCCCAATGAATGTGCTCCACCATTTCATCACAGCTGATCCATTTCCCTCTCAGCCCCAATCTCCTGCCTTCTCCCTGTATCCCTTTGTGCCCTGACTAATCAAGAATCTATCATCCTCTGCCTTAAAAAAACAGAATGACTTGTCCTCCTTAACCGCTTGTGCTAACGAATTCCACAGGTTCACCACTGCCTGGCTAAAGGAATTCCTCCTATCTCCATTCGAAGTGTATATTGCTCTATTCTGAGTCTGTGTCCTCTGGTCTTAAAGTCCCCCACCATAGGAAACATCTGCTCTGAATTTATTCTATTGAGGACTTTCAGCATCCGATAGGTTTCAATGAGATAGGTTTAGGTTTATAAAGTTGTGAGGAGCGTAGATGAGATAGTTTGTAGCAGTCTTTTCTCCAGTTTAGAGGAATCCAAAACTAGTGTGCATGGATTTCGGGTAAGAGGGGGATGATTTAAAAGGGACTTGAGGGGAAACTTATACATGCAGATGGTGGTGAGTATATGAAATGAGGGTAGGTGGTTAACAGGCAGGTGCAATAGTTTGGAAGCGCTAGGAAAATATATATAGAGACAGGTCTTAGAGGGACATGGAATGAACACAGAAAATTTGGACTAGATGAGTGGGCACCATAGTCAACAGTTCAGGTGAAGGGCCTATATCTGGGCTATATTGCTCTGTAATACGTTGGCCCACTTTCTATGCTTGCAGATCTGCATGTGACCTGCACTTAACATCTCCTCACTGTCAGGTTTCTGGTAGTGTGATTACCGTGGAAGACACTTGGAACAGTGTTGAGAATTGGAGGACAGTTGGTTGGCTACCATGTTTGAGCTTGTCACATTGAGTAAATGAGAGACACATCTGTCCCATTGGTCTGAGGAGGAGCGTGGAATGAGTCTTGATGACTTCATAGCATTCTTTCCTGAACATTCAGTGTGCTGTATATATTTAATCAGAGAAGAGGGGAATGCAACCTCTGAACAAACACCAGATCCCCAATATCTTCAGTATGTTTCTCACAGTGGTTTTGCTGGTCAGTAATGCAGACAATCTAATGACTGGACCATATAAAAAGAGACTTCAGGATCAAATTCAAGAGCTGGTTTATGGTCATTCAGCCATACACATGTATTTAGCCAAAAAAACATCGTTCCTCCAGACCAATGTGCACATGTGTTGCACAACACGATGCACATAACTCGCACACAACACATAAAGTAATATTACCGCAAATAAATTTACAAATAATAAGGTACATACAAGTTACAAAGTGAACAGTATAATGAGACCTGAGTGGTGACGGGGAGTTCAGTAGACTTAACACCTGGGGGAAGAAGCTGCATCCCATCCAAAGGGTCCCTGTCCTACTCTTACGGTACTTCCTGTCTGATGGGAGGGGATCAAAGAGATTGTTGGACAGATGGGAGGGATCTTTGTCAATGCTATATGGATTGCATACACAGTGCTCCTGATAAATATCTGATAGGTGGAAGAGGGACCCCAATGATCCTTTCAACAGCCCTTGCAATTCTTTGTAGGGACTTGAGATCAGATGCCTTTCCATTCCCATACGAGACAGTGATCCAACTGGTCAGGACTCTCTGAATGGTGTTTCTTTAAAAATTGTTTGGAATGGGGGGCGGTGGAAGCCTCACTTGCCCCAATTTCCTGAAGTGGAAATGCTGCAGCCATTGAGTACGTCTATGTGAAACTTTGCTGTAGAAAAGCAGTATCCGTCATCAAGGATCCTCAGCCCCCGGGCCACGCTCTTTTCTCCTTTCTCACTGCTGCCATCAGGTCAAAGGTACAGGTGCCTGAGAACACACACCACTGGGTTCAGGAACAGTTACTACTCCTCAATCATCAGGCTCTTGAACAAAAGAGGATAGCTACACTTATTTAATGACTTTTCTATCTTGTTATTGCATGTTTGCTATTTATTGCTTTTTATTTATTACCTGCACTTGCACAGTTTGTTTACAGTTTACAGCTCCTAATCTTTACAATTTACAAATTTAGTACAGGTTTGCTAAGTAAGCCCACAGAAAAAGAATCTCATTGTTTTATATGGTGACATGTTTGTACTAGGATAATGAACTTTATTTTGAACTGTGCTGTGCTTTCTTGACTAAAGAGGTGGAGTTGAGAAATGTGCACTCTAAGAAATTTGGTGCTCTTAACTGTCTCAACGGAGGATCCGTCACTCTGCACCTTCCTGTTGCAGTGTTGGCAGGGGCAGGTCATTGAAGTGGTGGTGGACTTAGTTGGTTGGGGCTTTCCCAGTCTCTCCTTACATTGAAGCCCCTCAGTCTCAGCAGCACAGTAGAGGTATTCTTCAAGCAGTCCCTTCATAGACATTCCTTCTGGAGCTTTCACTATGCTGTGCTAATTTCTCCCATCCATTCAGACTGATGTGACATTTCCTCAGGTGGGTCTTGATATTGTCTTTGAACCACTTTTACTACCTTCTAGGAGTGTGCTTTGCATCTCTGAGTTGGCCGAACAGAAGTTGTTTAGGGAGGCAGGAGTCAGCATACGGATAATGTGGCCAACCCATTGCAACTGATGTTAAGTCACGATTATAGCTATGGAGTCAATGTTAGCTTCCTCCAGCATTCTGGAGTTAACTAACGCTCAGAATCTTTCAAAGGCATTTTTGATGGTAAGTTTCTAGGGATTTTATGTTGTCCATGTCTTCACTCCATATAGTAAGGGGAGGGGAGGACTATAGCTTTATAGACCAGAAGCTTAGTGTTGATCTTGATATCCTGATCTTCAATAATCCTCTTTCTCAGCCTGGTAAAAGCTCCACTCTCATAGCTTTTTCTGGCTCTTGAAGAAAGAAGGCTGCCAAGATATGGGAAATGACCAGCTGGAGGTTTATAAGCTTGACCTGAAGCAGTTTGATGCAGGACTAGGGTTTTCTTGATATTTAGATGAAATCCCAGGAGCTTGTATGCTCTAGCAAAAACATCCATTATGCACTGCAGATCCTCCTCAGAGTGAGCCATGATGGTGTTGCCATCTGCATATTGGAGGTCCATGATGGAAGTAGTTATCACTTTGCTCTTTGCCTTGAACCCGTTAAGGTTAAAGAGCTCCCTCATCTGTCTTATAGTGAAGCTGGACTTCTTGCGGGAGGCCTTGGCCTGTGAGATGAAGAGTGGTTGCAATGAAACGGCTAACAGAGTTGGGGCAATAATGCACCCCTGTTTGACCCCGGTCTCAACCTTAAAAGGTGCTGTTTCAGAGCCACTGTTGCACTCATATCATTGTGTAAGAGCTGCAGGATCTTGAGGGATCTCTGATTTTAGTTAGCACCTGCCAAAGGGCAGGACAGTTTACAGAGTCAAATGCTTTTGTTAAAGTCTAAGAGTGGGTTAAAGCAAAATGAGGAATACATAATCTCTCCTTTTAAACATGGTCTCTCACTCAAGTCTGGAGAGTTTAACTAGGTAGATATGAATCTTGTTCCTTTTCATGCTGCTTCAACTTCAACACTAAATCTGATATAAAACTCAAAATTAAAGGTTACTCATTCTTCATCATGGGTAACAGTCGAATGTAGTCCTTACATTGAATGTTGTCCATTATTTTACCACCATTTTCTGCCTTCCATTATTCAACAGTTTAAAGGGATTGATTAAGTGATAACAATATCATTAGTGATTAGTCTAATGCAAGTAGATCAGATTCATTTATTTATTACGTGTACGTACATGGAAACATACTGTGAAATGTGGTGATGCATTAACAACCAGCTCGAACAAAGGATGTGCTGAGGGAAGCCCACACATTCCTGCACTGAGAAGAACAGCAACAAAGCTATAACAACACTCCCTCCACCCACCCAGCACCAACCCACGCACACACCTAGACAGTACTCTAAACCCATTTGAAAAGTTTTAAAAGATTGAAAAGTTCAGGGTGTTGCTGTCAGGGCTGGAGGTGAGGGACGGGCCAGTTCAGCTTTGCTTATCTACTTACCTCTGTACTGAACTGAGGCTGTGACCTGCAGCTAAGGGGCTCCTGAATTGGCTGCAGTGATTGCCAACTCACTTTCATGGACTTCAGTTCTGAACACTATTTGCTTACTTTTACTGTTTGTACTATTTGTTTTTTTCTCTCTGAACACTGTCTGCGCAATGGTCTTCTTTTGTTTTAATGGGTTCCGTTGGGTTTCTTTTTTATGGCTGACTGTAAGGAGATGAATCTCAAGATTGTATAAAGAATACATACTCTAATAATAAATGCACTTTGAACTTGAAGTAATGGCATACAAACCCTGTCACAGCAGTCATGCATCTGATTGTGTCTATAACTTCACACAGAAATGCCTTTTTCGCTCTCACAATGGCCTTCTGTAGGTTGTACCTGAACTTCTTGTAGATTTTCCACAAGCATAATTCCCTCTTGCCTTTTCTGTTTTTATCTCCTTTACACAAAGTAACCATGAAGTTAGTACATCATTGAACATCACATTCAATGAGCAAATTAAAAAAGAATGTTGAAGCATTTTTTTCGGTTTCAATATTAACTCGTCAGCTCAGTCTCAAGAGATCTAAGTACAGAGAAAAAAGCCAAATCCCATGCAGTTGTCTCAACAGCAAAGAAGTGTTTATGAAGATTGATGTGGTTACCCAGCACTCACACACGCACTTTAACTCACTTCACACTCCGCACCTTAAGCTTCCGGCTCTATTCTAAGCACTAACAAAGAAAGGGAAAGAACAGAAGAAAAGACTCTAATTCACATTCTGATTTCAATGTATTCATGCCGATTGGGTGGATGAACAACCGTTAAGACAAAAATACTGTGCTTACAAATAAACTCTTCTGGGCTTCCAGCCAGGTACAGATATCAATTTTAACAGATGTGTTGATGACAGACTCCACCATCTTCAGCAAACATGATGCCTAGGCATGTATAGTTCGATGGTATATATACCCCTGTCATCCATCCCTCCTGATTGGTTAGTCCTCAACCAATCAGGTTTCTGCTGCCCTACCTTGTTTACAATTAAATTCCAGTTCTTACTTAGAGCAAGACCTTCATCTTTGTTAAATGTTTTATTCTCTAATCTTATCTCAATGGCTTCCTTCACCAGGCAGTCCCAAAAGCCATTGCACGGCACAGTAGTTTTGTGCCGTGGAAGTCAATCCATTGGCCATTGCATACGAAATGAATGTACTTGTCACCAGGTGCGGATATGCCCCAAGTGCCGAGTGAGAGACACTGAAGCGGGTTGATATTTCACAGACTTTAAAACGAATAATGCTAATGGGAAAAGAAAACAATAATCACTAGGTCAAACAGGGCCGTTAACTAAAACTCTCAAATGGAAAACGAAGCCTACACTGTGGCTGAAAAGAACAACTAAGAATAAAACGAGTACTGCTAGTCTTCAGAGTCAGTTAGCTCGTTAGTCCAATTTCTCAGGCAAGACGGAATGCAGGCAGCAAAGCGTGGCCATGTTCTGGGTTCAACTCTCGACAAATACTACGACGCAATGAATGGAGTTAAATCCGATCACAATGAAGTAATAATTACCGGGCATGAGCACATTCGTGAGCTCAATCGGCAAATCTGCTGCGTTGCTGAATCCATGGTTGTGACACGACTGCTACAACCAGTTTCTCCAGTTAACCCAAGACGGATACACCTCCTGTGCTCCTTGATGCAGGTTTCCACCATGTGCCTCACCTGGCCGATACGCGCTGCTCTGCATTCACAGGGAATCCTATAAATGCCGGGCGTTCTGAGTCCCAGGTCATCTTTGACTTGCAAGAGCTGCGATTTGAGCTTCCTTATGGTTTCTGGATGGTATTAATTCGGTATTTCTTCAGGATCCTGGCAATCCTTCCAGAAACGGTGGAAATATCAGGAAGAGTTTATACACTAGGTATGCCGGGAAAGCACCAGATCCTTTTTTATATTGTGCTTAATTTAATTTAACTGGTATAATTGGACAGGATTTATTTCAAGTAATAATTAGGATTAATATTTACAACTTAGCATAATTTACTTAGTTTCACATGTTTTGCCATATATTTACTCTTCCCCCCCCCCCCACCCGACTGAGTGAAGATCTTTCCAAAGCAGGGGTTCCCAACATTTTTATACCATGGACCCTTACCATAAACCAAGGGGTTCCTGAACTCAGATTGGGAATCCCTGTTCTAAAGTATTGGACGGTTTAGTTTGTGGCAGCACATGGGAGGATGTAGATGACAGTGTAGAAAGAGTAAAATGAGATGAATGTAGACAATGCATATATTTGGCATGGATTTAGTAGACTAAATAGAGCATTTCTGTGCAGTATGACTCTAGCAGGTGGCAGAAATAAACTGCCTTCCTAACTACCTGGAGTAACAATGGAGATGTCTTTTTAACAGTGAGTTGTGATTTGAGTTGGACATGAACTTTATCTTAAAACTAAAACCTGCCTTGACAAGAAAATGGTGATCAGCTCATTGCTCTTATCAGTTTTTCTTTGATCTTCCTGGCCTACCGTCATATAATCAAGTGAACCTTTCAAATGTCATTACTTTCACCATCTTTGCTGGCAGATCACTTCAACTTTGTTTTACCAGGCAGGTAATAACATGCTCGGGCTGCAGCCTGTCTAAATTGAAATTTATGGAGTAATCTATAGAGTAATCTAATCTATTTAAAATAATTCAATCAGAGTGGACCATTTGACCCTTACAAGCCTGGTCCACTCTTTGTTAGAAGAGCCTCACTTCAGAGGTGAATGGAAAATGAAACATCAAAATAGCACGTGTCTTAGTGAAGTGTGAAGGTGACAGTGAAGTCAACAAAATGCTAGTGCAATTCTTCCACTGATCGGAGTCATACACATCACAAAATAACCGATTAAGGCCAATCAACCAATTCTTGGAAAATCACAGCCATAGTTGATTAGAGCAGTGCTGTAGGCTCAGCTTTGTCAATGACCTATCCCCGCTGAAAGGTTAGAGTCATCCACTGCTGATCACTCTGTACTGAGTTCCGGTCGTAGTCATCAAATGACGAAGCAGTGAAAGGTAATGGGATTAAGAGGAAGTGGTTACAATTAGATCAGCCAAAATATTATTAAACAACAGAATGGGCTCCAGGGGAAGTGTGGTTTTCTTCTGCTCCCAGTTCAAATGTTCATAACCCATGCCCACCAGCAGCAAGACCTGGACAACTTTCAGGCATAGTTGTACACACATGTTGGTCTTCAACCATCTCCAGTACATTTTCTGGGCTTCAAACATTTCCAACACAACATAATCTACCTAGACATTTAACAGCACCACCATTGCCAAATTCTGTTGAGGGGGGTGGAGAAGTTGCATCTGACCAGCACTTAAACACTGGTCTCCCCTGGTTACCAAACATTCTCTTAACAAATATTCATCATACAAATGGAGTTTCTTATACAAATAGAGGGTGCAATCGTTCAAACTAAAACCAGTGTATAATGCCTAAACATGGGAGACTACAACGGGATGAGGGAGGAGTTGGATAGGGTAGACGGGGAACACAGACTATATGGTGGGATAGCTGAAGAACAGTGGAAGACATTAAAAGAGATTTTTCATGGTGCTCAACAAAGGTATATTCCTGTTAAAAGCAAGGACAGTAAGTGGGGGAGAGCCAGCCTTGGATAACTAAGGAAGCGAAGGAAGGTTTGTGCACACAATGCCTTCAAGAGTAGTGGGAAGCTGAAAGATTGGGAAAACTTTAAAAAGCAACAAAGAACCACTAAGCGAGCAATTAAAAAGGGAAGATAGATTATGAAAATAAACTAACAGAACATATAAAAAAGGATAGTAAAACAGAAAAGGGTGGCCAAGGTAAACTAGGACGAGAAAGGGGAATTGATATTGAGTAATGAGGAAATGGCAGAGGCTTTGAATGACTATTTTGTGTTGGCTTTCACAGTGGCGGACATGTCTAACATGCTGAAGAGAGATGTTATGGATGCAATGGGAGGTGAGGACCTTGATACAATAGCTATCACTAAAAAGGTAGAGCTGAGAAAATTTGTGGGCCTTAAGATAGACATGTTACCTGGACCTGATGGAATGCATCCCAGGGTACTGAAAGAAATGGCAGAGGTTACAGTTGAGGCTTTGGTGATAATTTACCAAAATTCTCTGGGCTCTGAGCAAGTCCCAGCAGATTGGAAGAAGGTGAATATCATGCCACTGTTCAAAGTAGGATGAAGGCAAAAAGAACTATATAGGCCAGTTAAACATCTGTAGTTTGAAAAATGATTGACGTTATCGATAAAGAAGAAATAGGAAGGCATCTGGAAAGAAATGGATCCATCAGGTAGACACAGCATGGATTCAGCAGAGGCACATCCTGTTTGAGTTCTTTGAGGATATAACAAACGCAGTGGATGGACGTTATTTACTTGGATTTCTGGAAGGCATTCAGTGAGGTGCTGCGTATAAGACATCCATATGGTAGGTATGCATAGAATTGGGGGTAATGTATCAGCATGGATAGAGAATTGGTTAACCAATAGAAAGCAGAGAGTTGGGATACATGGGTCTTTCTCTAGTTGGCAATCAGTGGTGAGCAGTGTGCCGTGGGGTCAGTGCTGGACCCACAACAGTTCACAATATACATTAACAATCTGGAAGAGGGAACCGAGTGTAATGTACCTAAGTTTTCTGATGACACTAAATTGACTAGAAAAGCAAATTGTGCAGAGGATATGGAGAGTCTGCTGAGAGATATAGATAGGTTCAATGAATGGGCAAGGGTCTGGCAGATGGAATACAATGTTGGTAAATGCAAGGTCATCCACTGTGGAAGGAAAATGGAAGAGCAGATTATTATTTAAATGGTTAGATTGCAGCATGCTGCTGTGCAGAGGAACTTGGGAGTGCCGTGTATGAATCACAAAAGGTTGGTTTGCAAATGCAGCAGGCTATCAAGAAGGCAAATGGAATATTAGCCTTCATTGCCAGAGAAATTGAATTTAAGAGCTGGAGGGGGAGTTATGCTGCAACTGTTTAGGGTACTGGTGAGGCCTCATCTGGAATTCTGCATGCAGTTCTGGTCTCCTTACTTGAGGGAGGATATACTGGCTTTGGAGGTGGTTCAATGGAGGTTCACCAGGTTGATCCCAGAGATGAGGGGGTTAGACTATGAGGAAAGATTGAGTTGCCTAGGACTGTACCTGCTGGAATTCAGAAGGATGAGAGGAGGTCTTATAGAAACATATAAAATTATGGAACATAGAAAATAGGTGCAGGAGTAGGCCATTCGGCCCTTCAAGCCTGCACCACCATTCTGTATGATCACGGCTGATCATCTAACTCAGAACCCTGTACCTGCCTTCTCTCCATACCCCCTGAACCCTTTAGCCACAAGGGCCATATCTAACTCCCTTTTAAATATAGCTAATGAACTGGCCTCAACTGTTTCCTGTGGCAGAGAATTCCACAGATTCTCCACTCTCTGTGTGAAGAAGTTTCTCCTCATCTCAGTCTTAAAAGGCTTCCCCTTTATCCTTAAACTGTGACCCCTCAGTCTGGACTTCCCCAACATCAGGAACAGTCTTCCTGCATCTAGCCTGTTCAATCCCTTTAGAATTTTATATGTTTCAATAAGATCCTCCCTCAATCTTCTAAATTCCAGTGATTATAAGCCTAGTCTTTCTTCATATGAAAGTCCTGCCATCCCAGGAATCAATCAGGTGAACCTTCTTTGTACTCCGTCTATGGCAAGAATATCTTAAGGGACCAAAACTGCACACCAAGGCATTGTACAACTGCAGGAGAACCTCCCTGCTCCTGCACTTGAATCCTTTTGCTATGAATGCCAACATACCATTTGCCTTTTTCACCGCCTGCTGTACCTGCATGCCCACTTTCAACGACTGGTGTACAATGACACCCAGGTCTCGTTGGACCTCCCCTTTTCCTAATTGGCCACCACTCAGATAATAATCTGTTTTCCTGTTCTTGCCACCAAAGTAGATAACCTCACATTTATCCACATTAAATTGCATCTGCCATGAATTTGCCCACTCACCTAACCTATCCATGTCACCCTGCATCCTCTTAGCATCCTCCTCACAGCTAACACTGCCGCCCAGCTTCGTGTCATCCGCAAACTTGGAGATGTTGCATTTAATTCCCTCGTCTAAATCATTAATATACATTTGTATATTGTAAACAACTGGGGTCCCAGCACTGAGCCTTGGGGTACCCACTAGTCACTGCCTGCCATTCTGCAAAGGTCCCGTTTGTTCCCACTCTTTGGTTCCTGTCTGCCAACCAATTCTCTATCCACATCAATACCATACCCCTAATACCATGTGCTTTAAGTTTGCACACTAATCTCCTGTGTGGGACCTTGTCAAAAGCCTTTTGAAAATCTAAATATACCACATCCACTGGCTCTCCCCTATCCACTCTACTAGTTACATCCTCAAAAAATTCTATAAGATTCGTCAGACATGATTTTCCTTTCACAAATCCATGCTGACTTTGTCCGATGATTTCACCGCTTTTCAATTGTGCTGTTATCACATCTTTGATAACTGACTCTAGCATTTTCCCCACCACCGATGTCAAGATAACTGGTCTATAATTCCCCGGTTTCTCTCTCCCTCCTTTTCTAAAAAGTGGGGTTACATTAGCCACCCTCCAATCCTCAGGATCTAATCCAGAATATAAAGAGTTTTGAAAAATTATCACTAATGCATCCACTATTTCTTGGGCTACTTCCTTAAGCACTCTGGGATGCAGACCATCTGGCCCTGGGGATTTATCTGCCTTTAATCCCTTCAATTTACCTAACACCACTTCCCTACTAACATGTATTTCTCACAGTTCCTCCATCTCACTAGACCCTCTTTAATCCTTTTCGCTCCTTATGGAGCATAGGGCCTCAACAAAAGTCCTCCACTTCCTGTGATCTCTAGCAGATGTTTTTGCAGTCTCCCAAGTTTGGCCGGCGGCTTTCAGTTCATCCAAAAGCCTATGCATCTAGGTTTGCTTTGGGCAACCTCTTCTTCTCTTCCCTTGTGGATTCCATTCAAGTGATTGTCGAGTGACATTCGACTGGCTCTTCCTCAAGGTGTGGCCGACCCATCTCCACTTCTTCCTCCTTATCTGGAATACAATGGGCTCCTAGTTTGCTCTCTTCCATAGGTCTAGGTTTGACACTCTGTCGTACCACTTGAGGCGGAGGATCTGCTGGAGGCATTTGTTGAGAAAGGTCTGGATCTTGTTGCAGCTGGTGTTAGTGATTCTCCATGTTTCAGATCAATATAGCAGGATGGCTTTCACATTGGAGCTGAATATACGGAGCTTAGTTTTGACAGAGATGGCCGTAGATCTCCAAACAGTTCGCAGGGTTGTGAAGGCATGTTGGGCTTTTCCGATCCTTGCTCTGATGTCCTCATCTGTACCTCCTGATTTACTGATTTTGCTTCCGAGGTAGGTGAATTTGTCTACATCTTCAACTATTTGTCCTTCAATCCGTAATGGCTCTTCTTGTTTGTTATTAATGCATATAACTTTGGTCTTCTCCTGACTGATCTTAAGGCCTACTCACCGTGAGGTCTCTCCCAAAGAATCTACTTTCTTCTGCATATCTTGAAGCCGGTGTGAGAGAAGAGCGAGATCATCTGCAAGTGCCAGGTCTTCCAATTTCCCTGTTAACGTCCACTGGATGCCTCTCTCTGAGCCAGCATAGGCTGTTCTTGTAGCCCGGTCGAGTACAACAAGAAAAAGTAAAGGCGACAGCAGGCATCCCTGTCTGACTCCAGTAGTGACCAGGAACTCTTCAGACAGTCTCCCATGGTGGATGACTCTGCATGAGAAGCCATCATGAAGCTGCTTGATGATATTCACCATCTCTTCCCATACACCATAGTGTCGTAAGATGCTCCACATTGACTTTCTGTCCAGGCTGTCAAATGCCTTCTCAAAATCAATAAAACACACATATAGTGGAGCTTGCCATTCTATTGTCTGCTCCACAGTGACTCTAAGTGTAGCTATCTGGTCTATGCATGATCTCTCTTTCCTGAACCCTGCCTGCTCATCTCTAAGTCTCTGGTCAATGGCGTCTTTCATCCGCTCCAAGATGACCCTGGTGAGAACTTTGCTACGAATGGACAACAAGGTGATCCCCCTCCATTTGCCACACAGTGAAAGATCTCCAGATTTTGGCAGCTTCACAAGGAGGCCCTTCTTCCAGTCTGATGGGATCTCTCCTGTTCTCCATATCAAATTCAGCAGTATATGCAAATAGTCCACCATAACCTCTCCACCCTCTTTCAATGCTTCTGCAGGAATGATGTCTTCTCCAGCAGCCTTGCCATTCTTCAGGCTTTTCAGGGCTTTTCGAATTTCTTGCTTGGTGATTTCACCTATATTGATGTTGAGTGGGTCTCCAGGCTCCAGGTCAGGTGGGTTCTGTGTTGGTGGTCTACTCAATACTTCCTGGAAGTGTTCCTCCCATCTCGCCAGCTGATCTTCAACCGAAGTGAGCAGATGGTCTGTCTTGTCTCTAACAGGTCTGTTGAAATTGCTTTTCTTCCCTCTCAAAAGTTTAGTTGTTGTGTAGAGTACCTTGAGGTCCCCTTTACTGGCCGCTGTTTCTGCTTGCCCTGCTATTTCATTGAAGTATGACCTCTTGTCCTTTCTGAGCTGTTTCTTCACCTCCTTGGTCATCACGTTGTACCTGTTGGCAGTGATTTGTTTCTGTTGCTGGGTCCGGGCCTGATTCAACTCCTGTTTGAGATTTTTCCTCTCCTCCACCTTCTGCCATGTCTCGTCCCTGATCCAAGGTTTACTGTTGACTGGTGGTCTTCCCAGTACTTCTTCACAGGCTCCTACAGTGGCCTGCTTGAAGGTAATCCAGGCGTGTTCCGCTGTTCTCTCATCTTGTTCCTCTATTTGAAGAGACCCAAAGCGGTTTTGCAAGGCGATGTGGAAATCTTCCTTGCTCTCTTCCATCTGTAGTTTTCTAACATCAATCTTTATTCACGTGTTCTGTTGCTTCTTCTTGGCTGACAGCTTCATCTTCAGCTTTGCAACAACCAAATGGTGATCAGATCCAATATTTGCTCCTCTTTTGGCTCTCACATCTTGCAATGAACTTCTCCAGCGCTGGCAGACTATTATGTGATCAATCTGGTTCTCTATTTGATGGTCAGGCGAGACCCAGGTTGTCTTGTGGCAGCGTCGGTGGGAAAAGAGGGTACCTCCAATGGTCAGTTCGTTGAAGGCACAGAAGTTGGTAAGGAGCTCTCCATTTTTATTCATATTCCCCAAACCGTTCTGGCCCATCTCTCTCTCCCTGCCAGTATTATCTCTGCCTACTTTGGCATTCAGATCTCCCACGACGATCAACATATCTTGCTTAGGTACCTTTCCAACTACTGCTTGAAGCTGGGAGTAGAAGAGATCTTTTTCTTCTTCCTCTGCATTGTTAGTTGGAGCGTAGCACAGGATAATGGATATCTTCTGGAATCTGGACTCGAACCTGGCTGTGATGATACGGTCGGACACTGGTTCCCATTCTATCAAACTTCTGGCTGCTTCTTTGGACAACGTCAGGGCCACACCAGCCTCATGCGGGTCTTCCTCTTTTTCTTTGCCGGAATAGAGCAGAATTTCTCCTGTCTGCAGTTTGGTCTCACCAAAAGTATTCCACCTTGCTTCACACATGCCCAGGAGTGTGAGGTGGTATCAGTTCATTTCCTTCACTGCCTGGGCACACCTACCTGTCTCCCAAAGCGATCTCACATTCCATGTTCCAATTAGGATAGATTTCTTCTGTGACAGCAGCTTTGGAACCTCCATTATGGTTTTCCTCGGGTGAAGGAGGGTTGTCAGCCCTGCAGCTTCCTGACGGGTTTGGTTGCAGCACGCTATCAGCCTCCTGAATGGGGCCCTGCTTTTCCCAAGATCTGGGTTAGTGGTTGACAATCTGTTGATGGTTTCTGTAACAATTGCTTGTTTTACGTGAATGGGTTGTTAGCCCATTGCACAACCCCCAACCTGGAGGACCAGGGGTTTTCTGTCGGGGTCACCTTCCCCTAGGCGATGGCATTTCCATTTTAACAATGGCATTTCCATGCTAATGAGCTCCACCTGCCCAGGTTTGAAATCAGAGTTTACCCTCTCCTAGATAGGCTGCCATCCAAGGCCAACGAGTCCTATCTACCCAGGTTTGGAATTGGAGTTCCTTCTCCTAGGCTATGTTGGTTCGCGGCATCTTCTTCCATATTATCCGGTGCACCCCTCACACGAGGGATACCCCATCCACCACACAGGGGACGCGCCTCAACACCATATAGCCCCAGCGCAAGACACTAGACCCTCGGTCCCCTACTATTTCCAGAAAATTATTTATGTCCTCCTTAGTGAAGAAAGAACCAAAGTAGTTATTCATTTGGTCTGCCATGTCCTTGTTCCCCATGATCAATTCACCTGTTTCTGACTGTAAGGGACCTACATTTGTCTTAACCAATCTTTTTCTTTTCACATATTTATAAAAGCTTTTACAGTCAGTTTTTATGTTCCCTGTCGGCTTTCTCTCATAATTTTTTTTTCCCTTTCCTAATTAAGCCCTTTGTCCTCCTCTGCTGGACTCTGAATTTCTCCCAGTCCTCAGGCGTGTCACTTTTTCTGGCTAATTTGTATGTTTCTTTTTTGGACTTGATACTATCCCTAATTTCCCTTGTCAGCCACGGGTGCACTACCTTCCCTGGTTTATTCTTTTGCCAAACTGGGATGAACAATTGTTGTAGTTCATCCATGCGATCTTTAAATGCTTGCCATTGCATATCCACCGTCAACCCTTTAAGTGTCATTTGCCAGTCTATCTCAGCTAATTCACATCTTATACCTTCAAAGTTACCCTTCTTTAAGTTCAGAACCTTTGTTTCTGAATTAGCTATGGCATTCTCCATCTTAATGAAGAATTCCACCATATTATGGTCACTCTTACCC
The DNA here is from genome assembly GCF_030144855.1 of Hypanus sabinus. Lineage (NCBI taxonomy): Eukaryota > Metazoa > Chordata > Chondrichthyes > Myliobatiformes > Dasyatidae > Hypanus > Hypanus sabinus. The sequence continues at coordinate 15,550,477 of NC_082720.1, forward strand.
AAGGGGCCTCGCACGACAAAATTGCTAACTACCCCTTCCTCATTGCTCAATATCCAGTCTAGAATGGCCTGCTCTCTCTAATGGTCTCCTCAATATATCGGTTCAGAAAACCATCCTGCATACATTCCAAAAATCCTCTTCCTCAGCACCCTTACCAATTTGGTTCATGCAATCTATATATAAATTGAAGTCACCCATTATAACTGCTGTTCCTTTATTGCACGCATTTCTAATTTCCTGTTTAATGCCATCCCCAACCTCACTACTACTGTTAGGTGGTCTGTACACAACTCCCACCAGCGTTTTCTGCCCCTGTGAATTATGCAGCTCTACCCATATCGATTCCACATCCTCCAAGCTAATGTCCTTCCTTTCTATTGCATTAATCTCCTCTCTAACCAGCAATGCTACCCCACCTCCTTTTCTTTCCTGTCTATCCCTCCTGAATATTGAATATCCCTGGATGTTGAGCTCCCATCCTTGGTCACTCTGGAGCCATGTCTCTGTGATCCCAACTATATCATATTCATTAATAACTATCTGCACATTCAATTCATCCACCTTGTTATGGATGCTCCTCGCATTGACACACAAAGCCTTCAGGCTTGTTTTTACAACTCTCTTAGCCCTTATGCAATTATGTTGAAAAGTGGCCCTTTTTGATTTTTGCCCTGGATTTGCCTGCCTGCCACTTTTACTTTTCACCTTACTACTTTTTGCTTCTACCCTCATTTTACACCCCTCTGTCTCTCTGCACTTGTTCCCATCCCCCTGACACATTAGTTTAAAGCCTTCTGAACAGCAGGACTTCCTTGACTTATTTCTATTTTCCTCTTCCTCGACCCTAACACCCTGGTTTCCTTCCCCTTGCCAACTTAGTTTAAACCCTCCCTAACAGATTTATTAAACAATCCCACCAGGATATTAGTACCCTTTGAGTTCAGGTGTAACCCATCGTTTCTGTATAAGTCATGCCTTCCCCAAAATAGATCCCAATGATCTAAGAATTTGAAGCCCTGCCCCCTGCACCAGTTACTTAGCCGCACATACATCTGCTTAATTCTGCTATTCTTACAATCATGAAAGGGATAGATAAGATAGAGGCAGGAAAGTTGTTTTCACTGGTAGGTGAAACTAGAACTAGGGGACATAGCCTCAAGATTTGGGGGAGTAAGTTTAGGATGGAGATGAGGACGGACTGCTTTTCTCAAAGAATGGCTAACTTGTGGCATTCTCTGCCCAATGAAGTACCTCAGTAAGTATATTTAAGACAAGCTTGGGTAGATTTTTGCATAATAGGAAATAAGAGTCATGGGGAAAAAGCAGGCAGATGGAGATGAGTCCATGGTCAGATCAGCCATGATCTTATTGAATGGCGGAGCAGGTTCCATGGACCAGATGGCCTACTCCTGCTCCTATTCCTTATGTTCTTATGTATCACAACAAAGGGTTTAATTTACTGTAATTTAATTCTGTGAAGGTTATAATAAATATAATGAAAGGCATGGAGCAATTTGAGAGACTCATGTCTTTCAAACACATGTGGAGAAAAAGCAGTGAAATGCAGTATTTGTTACCAGGTTAGTCAGGCAGAGACTGTGAAATAAACACGTGGCTGGTGAAAACCAGCTCACAAGCACCTGTGCTTTTCCATTCGGCAACTGTGGCCACTGGGGGAACCACATTTCAGTCTCAGCCTGTTAAAACAAATACAGTTTGCTCTTGATTTCTGGATCCTCACGAGGAGGAGACTGACTAGCCTCAGCCTTCTTTTCTTATCATAGAGTCATCAACTCGGACAACACAGAAACAGGCATTTTGTCCCATTCCACACCAACTGCAAGTCAGCCACTTACACCAGCCCCTTTTCATTCTCTTCATGTTTTTGTTTCCCCTGTAAAAGCCAAGGGTTTACTGCTCCTCTCATGATGAATTCACAAATAATGAAAGGTGCCTCATCAGCCGAGAGAGACCTGTACTATGGCTAGTAAAATAGATTGGACCCTGGGATTCTGGATCGAACTTTGGATTCATAATTTCCCCCACAAAGGTTTAAGATGAAAATCAGGAATGTGACAGGGTAGCCTCAATTAGTATGGAAGTTTGCAGTTCCATCAACTGTCTAGAATCTCCACAATGGAACAATGCTCTGTCTAAAATTCACTTGTTCCAGTAGAGGCTTGGCAGAAATACAGTTTTTATCTTCCTCAAAATGCTCTTCAGGAGCTTGTTCTGCTTCTTAAATAACACCTCCTAAACCTGTAGTTTCTACCCTCTGGAAGGAGAACTGTAGCAGGCAGGTGGAAACTTTCCTTTCCAGTCACACGGTATACTGACTGTTAGGGCGTATTCTCCAGTTAGGGTATATAGCACAGCAGCCAATTCACAGACGGGATTTCAGATGGAATTTAAAACACAGCTCAGATCAATGGGTTTCCTGGAGCTGCAGATTTGGGCCAATCACAAATAAAGGAACATTCCACTTAGACCTCAGATGTCTGAAGATGCATGAATGCACCCTACAGTCAGTGGAGATTAACATTCATTTTGGGTGCCTGGAGTGTGGGTGCCAAGAAGGAAGTGTTTGAAAACTGTATGTGATTCAAAGGAAGCATGGTAACTATGGAATTATCTTGTTATTACCTTTGATCTTTGGCATATAAAAATTGGGTCAAGAAAAACTCTTCTTTGAAGAGTTTTTCAACATGATGCTTGTTGCTTGTTTTTACTGAATAAAACACTTTTATATCCATTAGCTTCAATGTCCCTCTAGGGACTTTTTTCCAAGTTACAACACTGACTAAAGCATTCCCTCATTATCTCCTGTTCAAAATCACAGAACTCTGCCCAACAGCAATGTGGCAATACTTTCTATGAAAGCATTGCACAGGTTCAAGAAGAAAGTCCCCAAATCACCACCTGCTTCTTATAACAGTTAAGAATGGGAAATGGGGGCCAGTCTTTCAGTGGGAAATATTTGGTAGGTGGGTGTAAATACATGGGGAATTATGAAGATCCTCCATTGGAGAGCAAGAACAGAAAAGTAGAACATTGTATAAATGAAGAGTCTGCAAAATGCAGTACACAGAGGTATAAAACATAAAGTGCTGGAAATACTCACTGGTCAGGCTACATCTGTGGAAATAAAAACAGAGTTAATAGTTCAGGTTAGAGACCCTCCATAAGAACTATAACTAGAAATGTTGGTTCTCTTCGTCATTTCACAGACTGGCTAAGTATTTCCAGCATTTTATGTTTATTTATTTCATATTTTCAGCGTCTGCAGGATTTGCAATTTCATTTTCAGATGGATCTAGGCGTCTCTACACATGAAACACAAAACGCACCATGGACGTACAATATCCAATTAAGTAGGTTAATGGCCTCAAGTAAAAAGGAGATTGAGCAGTGAAGGCACGAGGTCTCACTGAAACTGTCTAAGACCACAGCCGAAACACTCAGCTGTTGTATTATTTAAGGAAGGGATTTATTTACATTAGTAGCAGTTTGGAGGAGGATCACTTGGCTGATAACTGGATGAAGGAGTTGGTTTGTGAGGAAAGATTGAATAGATTGAAAATGTAATCAATGGAGTCAAAAAGCATAATGATCTCACTGAAATAAATAAATCTCTAAAGGGACTTGTAATACCTAAGAGTATTACAATGGGGATATCTAGAGGTCGGAGTGCATAGTTTTGGAATAAGGGGCTATTCAGAGATGAAAAGGAGCACTTTCTTTCATAGGCAGGAGAAAATCTGCAAATGCTGAAAATCAGAGCAACACACACAAAATGCTGGAGGAACTCAGCAGGCCAGGTAGCATTTATGGAAAAGAGTACAGTCAACATTTCGGGCCGAAACATCAACTGTACTTTTTTCCCTAGATGCTACCTGGCCGGGTGAGTTCTTCCAGCATTTGTGTGTGTTGCTCTTCTTTCATAAGTTCAGGAATCTCTCTTTATCCCAGATGCCTGTGGATGCTGAATCATTGAAAGTATTCATGGTTGAGTTAAATTAAGTTTTAACTATAGACCTAAGGCCAAGATCAGGTCACCCAGGATTTTACTGAATGGCAGAGCAAGCTATTATGTCCCTATGACCTCCTTTGGTCTTATCAATTCTGATCTCATGTTGTTATATTCTGTCCTGGGATACTACAGTGATTGCCTCTCCCATGGCCCAGATATCCTGGTGGTGTTCCAAAGCAGCACTGAATGGAGAATAATTGAACTTTAATCACCCCAGATGTGCACTCATGCTTGGAAGCAGCAAACCAGATTTCTGGAATGAAAAACATCGGTTCTCATTGGTTTCTATCTTAGAGACCTTGCTTCCCTTTATTCTTTTTTAAATTGAATAAACAAATGGTTAATCCAATAATTAAATATGCATTATAAATATGGTTTCAATTTCGTAAATTTTTTGGCTTGAATAAGTTTATTTTATCAAGCACTATTATATCTAATTTCTTTTTCCAACCCTCTGTTTTGGACCAAGTTTTTTTGATATGGAAAATGAAGGGTATAACATGATTTTGTGACTTATTCTTGGATAACTGTTTCATGTCTTTTGAACAGTTGTCTAATAAATATAATTCATCTAGGTCCCATTTTTTCAGATACTTACAAATTAGAAATTTTCTGAATAATACGTTACAGACTTTTCCAAATTCATACCCAACTGATATCACGGAAAAAAAATTAGGTTTAAATCCTTATCAGAAGGGTTTATTAGCAACTATTTATGATATGATTATGAAAATACAGCCAGGTATATCAGATAAAATTAATAATGAATGGGAAAAAGAACAACTTTCCTTACCTACAGAAAAATGGGAGAGAATTTTTCAATTAGTTAACTCCTCCTCTATATGTGCTAAACATGTGCTGTTACAATTCAAGGTGGTGCATAGGGCCCACGTGTCTAAAGACAAGCTTGCTCATTTTTACTCCCGCATAAATCCTATCTGTGATAGATGTCATTTGGAAATAGCTTCTTTGAATCATATGTTCTGGTCTTGTCCTTTTTTGGAGAAATATTGGAAAGATATTTTTGATATTATTTCAACAATTTTGAGTATTGATTTACATCCTTGTCCTATTACTGCAATTTCTGGCTTACCAATGGTGGAAAACAGTTATTTATCCCCATCAGCTTGTCGGATGATTGCATTTGGTACATTAATGGCCAGAAGATCCATCTTACTGAATTGGGAAGAGATTAATCCTCCAACTACATTCCAATGGTTTTCCCAAACTAAATTTAGAAAAAATCAGAAGTGTCATTTTTGACCCTTCGGTTAAGTTTGAAGAAACCTGGAGACCATTTAAGCAACACCTTCATATGAGGTAACTTGACCTTTTCCAAGTCCTTTTTATTATCCTTAAATATTTGGATAGAGGAGCGGAGTTATTGACATTACTGATTATATCTGTTGCAATATAATAGCCCAGCTTTGTTTAGATTAGGTTAGTTTAGTGTTTTTTTAATTTCTAATTTGGGGTTTTTGGTATTTTTTCCATCATGTTAAATACATCATGAGTTTGGGAGGCTTAGTACATCTGTGTTATCTATAGCACATATCTTGTACATACTGTTTATTAACTATGTATTCCCAATCTCTCTGTATTACTATTGTTATTATGCCTATGTTTGAAAATTAATAAAAATATTTAAAAAGAAAGAAAAACATAATCCAAAAATTATCATACTTGCTCTTCACTCCATAAAAAAAGAACACTTTTTGGTTGCATACCACTGAAAGAAACTAAATTTCCAGGCATCTTTTCCATTGAAACAAGTCCTGTTTAATCCCAGCATAATAAACAGTAAGTGTATTTAATAATTTATCTAGGACAAAGTGAGTCATTGGCAAAGTGTGTGTCTTTGTGAGGTGCCTTGCCATTCAGTGTGGGCGATCATGTCTCTCCATCCTGACTCTCCGAATTGTAATTGTTGTCTCCCCTGTTTCTAACCATGATGTTAATCCATCTATCATTTCCATTCCCTGTCTGCCTCTGCTTCTGTTTCCTTCCAGCTTTCCAGTTGTAATTAAATGTTCTAATGTCTCTCTTCGCATGATGTGTCAAAAAGACTTTGATTGCTGTTTTCTGATTTTTTTTAAGTAATGTATGTTTTATTTTCATTCTCTGTCGAAACTTCTTTGTTGGTTATCCTGTCCATATATGATATGCATAGCATTCTTCTGAGGAACCATATCTCTCGTGCATTGATTCCTTTTTCCATTGCATTTGTGATGGTTCATGACTCGCAGCCATACATCAATATAGGAAGAAAGTAGCAGCTCAAAGTTCTAAGGCGAATATCAATTGCTATTTTCTTGTTCATTAGGATGTTTCTCATTTCTGTAAATGCTGTTCTTGTCATTGTGATTCTTGCTTTTATGCCTATTTTGCATTTGCCATCAGATGTTACCCATGATCCAAGGTACTTGAAGTTATGAACTTGTTTCAGGATTTCATTTCCCAATACAATCCTACAGTTTGGGATTTCAGGTTTCGTTGATATTACCATTACTTCAGTTTTCTTTTTGTTTAAGGTTAGGCCAAGTTGTTCGCTCTCTGTGTTGATGTTCTGTAAATTAACTTCACTGTTTGCTATCAGTACTGTATCATCCGCATAGCGGAGGTTGTTGATAATGTATCCTTCTATACTTATTCCAAGCAGGTCTTGTATGGGTCTCTTGATGTTTCACTGTACAGGGAGAACAGGTTTGGTGACAGAACACAACCCTGTCTGACTCCTCGCTTTATTGGCTGATACTCACCAATCTCGTTGTCTATCCGCATGGCTGCACTTTGTTGCCAGTAGAGTTTCCTGAATATTCTTAGATCTTTTCTGTTGATGTTAATATCTTTAAACATTTTCATGATGTTTCACTGTGTCAAAGGCTTTTGTGTAGCCAATGAAACAGAAGTATAGGTCTTGTTGTACTTCTATTGACCTCTCGATAATATTCCTGAGAATATGAGTGGTGTCTGATGTTCCCTTGCATTCAACAAAGCTGCACTGTTCTTCACTGATCTCTGGTTTAATTTTGTTTCTTATTCTGAGCATGATGATTCTAAGTAGAATTTTTGCGAGGTGGCTCATTAAACTAATTGTTCTGCGTTGCCTGGTTTCTTTGCCAGTGCAATGAGTACCGTCTTTAAAAGATCTTCTGGTACTTTGCCATCGTTGTATATTCTCTTCAATAAGATTCCCTACATGGCTGGCTCATTCTCTTCCCTCTTGAACTTTTAGTCAGTGACTGTTCCTGGCCATCTATTTGTAACAAATTGATTTTCTGTTCCTGACCTGCCGCTCCTAGTCTTTTTCTATTCCAGAGCAAACTTGGAGTCTGAAAAAATAGTTGAGCAGTACTTGTAGAAACTGCAATCTGTACCCAGTAAGACTTAGGAAAGCACTCCTGGTACATAAAATAAAAAAAGAGTGGAGTGCAATTATATATGTTGGAAATAAATAATGTCTTGAAATCTAAAGGAAAGCCAGAAAACATTCTTTGGTGTTTTATTATCTATATTTTTGCGATTAGCTCAGTGACAGTAGATGCCGTGTAGACAGATAATGTTGAACAATAGACAGGGGAGAGTGCCATGCAGAGATAAACCTTTCAGGACTGACAGCTTCTTAAGGATACCTGCTCAATTTACTGGATGACCAATTATTAATTTCTAGGCATATGCTTGCAGAAGGTAATTAGAATGTGATTTTTCCTTTCAAGTCATGCTCCTTTAAGGTGAAAGTGGGAAGGTCAAAGAAGATGTGTGGAGCATTTTTTTTATACCGGGAGTCGTGGGTACCTGAAATGTCCTGCCAGGAGTGGTGGTGGAGATGAGTACATCAGATGTATTTGTGGTGCTACATGAAAATGCAGAAAATGAAGAGATTTAGACCGCGTGCAGACCAGAAGGGATTAGTTTAATTGCTTTGGCACAGCATCATGGGCCAAAGGGCCTGTTTCTGTGCTTCTGACAGGACAGGGTTGGCAATGCTCATTCTCCTGGTAACCTTGCCTCTTTTGCCCGGTTAGTCACTCCTCCTCGCTCTGTCCCTGGTCTAGTTTCCTCAGTAGTTCACACACTTTGCCCTCCCATTCTGCAGTTCTTGGGAGTTCACTTTTTAAACACCCCAACAGTAAAGCAATCTCTAGCTTGGCTAATCAAAGCAATATCTTCTGTTAATGTGCTCTGCTGGTTAATAACTCATAAAAATAAGGATTCTAGACACAGTCATTCCACTTACATTTATTTTCACTCACACTATTACATCAGGTTTAGACAGCAGTACAGCCCAAAAGACCCAAGGAACAGTTTGGGGCATCCTAAAAGAATGCCTGGGTTAGTGGGAACCAGCAGACCACACCCTTCACAGACAACACCACTGGTGGGGAGGCTTTATTCTTTTATATTCATCTGAGCACATGGACACTGATCTATGAGTTTAACTGAGGTACTTGTTGTGGAATAAAACTGGACGATGTTAGAATCCCTATTTAAAATGTCCCAGTTCTGCACCTGAAATAAGTATTATGGTCTGGTCAAGTGATTTCCCCGCTACAAACCACCAGTAGAATTTCTTGGTCCTTCTAGGCCAGATGGAGGCAGATTTGAACCCTCAGCCTGGCTTTACTGGAGAGGTGTGGAGGTTAGAGTTGACAGTGAATGGTTATATTGGAAAGTTAAAGACAAAGTACGTCATGGAGAAAGCCACTGTATATTTCTAAATTTTTGTACGTTCATGATTGGTTTCATTCGTCTATTTGTAAATCCCTTTTTCTTTCCAACTTGGTTGTGGTCTTTTTTTTCACCTGGCACTAAATAAAACCCTTTTGCACTAAAATGGGCTGTCGTGGCTTACCATTTTGTTTTTCAACTGGGGTGACCCTCACTGGGCACACTTACCCACTGCTAATAGTGGGTTGTGACAGTGCTATACTGTTCTATCACTTGTGCTTTGCTCGTCTGTGCTGGAATCACTTATATGAAGGCACTTGCTTATGAGGGACCTTCTAGAGATTTTCTGTCTGCTGAGATGCCTTCAGTCTGGAAACATTCAGGGCATTGTTTATTGTTCGCCTTTGTTGAATTATTTTTCAAGCATCACGTTCAGAAATAATCTTTATTGGTATTAGTCATTTTGGAAGTTATCCGTAATATCTTGAAAGGATTATTTTTGAGGCTTCTGAAATGTCATCTATTAATTCTATGTAATATTATCAAAGGGATGTTACTATATGAATTGAAAGGAAGAAAAAGAACAGACTGCTGGGGGAAAATGTCACTGAGTATAGAGAGTCAAGCTGAGACCTGAATCTTACTCTGACGCAAATGAAATACAATGCTGGAAAGTGTATGGCCATGCACTTTGATGGAAGAAATAAATGGGCAGACTATTATTTAGATGGGGAGAGAATTCAAAATGCTGAGATGCAAAGGGACTTGGGAGTCCTTGTGCAAGATACCTTAGAGGTTAACTTGCAAGTTGAGTTGGTTGTGAAAAAGGCAAATGCAATGTTGGCATTCATTTCTAGAGGTATAGAATATAAGAGCAGGGATGTGAAGTTGAGGCTCTATCAGGCACTCGTGAGACCAGGCTTAGAGTATTGTGTGCAGTTTTGGGCTCCTTATTTTAGAAAGGATATACTGACAATGGCGAGGGTTCAGAGAAGATTCGCAAGATTGATTCCAGGCATGAAAGCGTTACTGTATGAGGAATGTCTGGCAGCTCTTGGCCTGTATTCCCTGGAGTTCAGGAGAATGAGGGGGGATCTCATAGAACCATTCCAAATTTAAAAGGCCTGAACATATTAGATAGGGCAAAGTTATTTCCCATGGTAGAGGATTCTAGGACAAGAGGGCACGAAGTCAGATTCAAAGGAAGCCCATTTAGAAATGAGATATAGAGAAATTACTTTAGTCAGAGGGTGGTAAATCTGTGAAATTTGTTGCCATGAGCAGCTGTGGAGGCCAAGTCTTTGGGTGTATTTAAGGCATCAAAGGATATGGGGTGAAAGCAGGGAAGTGGGGATGACTGGAAGAATTGGTTCAGCCCTTGATTGAATGGTGGAGCAGACTCGATGGGCCAAATGGCCTACTTCTGCTTCCATATCTTATGGTCTAACCAGACAGGAGGACTCTCTAAATGAAAATTTTTAAAAAACACTCTGAAACTGGCAATTCAGACCAAAAAGAGAAAAATGTTGGCGTACTCAGCAGGTCTGATGTGAAAGCATGTTTCCAACGTTAAGCATTTTCCGTTTTCATCTCCAATACAGGAAGTTTAATTCTGTTCTACTCTAGTCCGTGCAAGGCTCAACTCCCAAAGTGTAGACATCAAAGCCAAAATTACTTTAAATTGACTCTGAAAAATCTGTGTGAATGTACAAATCAATTCAATGAATCTGGGAGTTTTAGAAAAGTACTCTTTGGGAACATAAATATTTCAGTCTTCCCCACAATTCCTATTCCTTTGGCAGAAAAAACCTCTCCCTATATCTTTAAAATAAGGACTGTGCATAAGGCTTCTAATGCCTTGTTTTTGATAGGTAAGCCAGGAAACAAAAAATCAACCCTAATTACATCATGAGGAACATGTTCACTGAGATTTGACTGATTGGTTACTCGTTATTACATGGTAGTTGGGTTAAGGCTTCAAATTCGATCTTTGACATTGCTGGCTGTCAGAAGTGCTCAGTTCCTTCAGCCAATAGTTATTAAAGAGGCCAGATTTGTGACTGCCTTTCTTCCATCTTCATTAGTCCTATTCCTGCAACCTTGGCCATTTGCTTTCTTTGACGAACATTTCCAAGAAAAGATAGTCAGCTTCTAAGTACAAAAGTGTGACCACTTGTGAGAAGAGGAAATAAATTAGATTTAGTTGAAGGCTTATACACTGCAATCCTTTATGCAATCACTGTTTAATTTCTCTCCTCAGCCACTTTACCTTGTCCATTCTTGAAAGTTTAATTTGTACTGCAAAGGCATCCATTAACTTTTCTAAGGCTTCAACAGACACTTTGTTCTGTTTTAGCCATAATACTGCAGATGAAATACTTGATGGTCAGAGGTGAGGCATGAATGTTCAGATTTATCTGCTCTTGATTAGGATTAACTGAACCGAAATGATGATGGGCTGCAGTTCTGGCTTCGCTCTTCGCGCGGTTGACCCTGGCCCCCGACGCCAGCTCGAACTGTTCGCAGATGCTGATCAGCCTGCGAACTGACCTCGGATCAGAGCAGAAGACGGTGACGTCGTCCATGTACAGGCATGTTTTGACTTGAGTTCCTCCACTGCCTGGCAGCGTCACCCCTCTTATGCCCCCATCCCTCCTGATGGCTTCGGCAAAGGGTTCTATGCAGCACACAAACAAGACGGGAGAAAGGGCAGCCCTGCCTGACCCCAGACCTGATGAGGAAGCTGTCTGTTTCCCACCCGTTGACCTGGACTGCGCTACAGATGAATGTGTAAAGCAGTTTGATCCAATTCCGGATTCCCTCCCCAAATCCCATTATGGAGAGTATATCCGCCATGTACGTGTGCGATATCCTGTTGAAGGCTTTCTCCTGGTCCAAGCTGACCAGGCAGGCGTCCACCCCCCTGTCCTGCACGTAGGCGATGGTGTCCCTCAGCAGCGCAAGGCTGTCTGAGATCTTCCTGCCCGGTACAGCACAGGTTTGGTCAGGGTGGATCACCTGCTCCAGTGCAGACTTGACCCTGTTGGCAGGCTGATGGGTCTAAACAGTATGACTCAATAATATCTAGCTGGTACTTTTCTCCAGACCTAAGGGTAAAAGTTAGTCAATATAGTCCACTGTCGTGAGATTACATCAGTGATGCACCATCAATAACTCACTCTGAGACGTAAGGCGAGATATCGGCTTTTATTGACTGGAAGAAGGAACCAGGAGTGAGTGTCTATCATACAATATCCTGGAGACTGAGGCCGAGCGTCAGGCCTCAGATCTCCTTTATACAGGGGCCTGTGGGAGGAGCCACAGGAGCAGTCAGCAGGGGGCGTGTCCCGACAGGCACATAGTTCACCACAATCAGTATAAGTATGTACTGATGTTCACCCCACTCTATGACTCAGCTTACTCACCCAAACTGCAGCCATTAGCTAACTCTAAGTTTACCCATAAAACTTCACTGACTGTATCACTGATTGTCTAACAGGCTGCTTTTACAGCCTGGGCTTTTGACAAAACACACCCAGTATTTGCATAGTCATTTTTGGAATAGTGTTCTCAGGTCATGAACTGAATGGTGTCAAGTTACAATTACAAAAGGATCAAGTGGAGATTCAGCACACTGCAGCGCTTCCTGATTTTTATTTCTGATTTTCTGACTTCAATTTATCCCTAAATCTTTCTCAGGTTCTGGACATCTCTGGCAAATGTATTTCCCATTCGTAGTTACCTCAATAACCAGTATTATTCTTCATTAAACTGTAGATGTTCTTCAATATTGGGTTTGGGCATTTATAAACTTAGACAAAAGTTGCTTTATTTCTCCCATCTTGGGAGGACAGAATGTGATGTTGAAGATATAAATCTGTGAGCTGTGGACAGGATAGCTGAGTGGACAAGAAGTTGGCAATTGGGGTGTAATCTGCAAATGTCCACTTTGGTTGGAAAATCAAGATATATCTTACATAAGAGGAACAAAGAGCTTTTGCCTGTAGAAGTGTTTTGATTTCTGGATGTAAATAAGGAATAAATTTGGAAAACAAATGGTACATTCACCCTTACTGAGGATTACTTTTGTATGAAAAAAGACATTGCTGGAATTGTTCAGGATTTTGACAAGAGCATAACTGAAATATAGTGTTGTCTCCTTGTTTTTGAACGAGTGCTGTGAGACTTATTAGGTTTGATTCCTGGCCTAACACTTGAGAAGAGATGAAGCAGCATGGATTATATTCTCTGGAGGTAGAGAAATAAGAAGGGATCACAGTGAAGCACATAAAATACTTGGAAGACCTGACTGCAAGGATGCCAATGCAATGAATCTCAAGGCTGAAGAATATCAAACTGAGCCATAGTTAGAGACATGAGCAAGAACACAAACTGGTCTACTTTTGAAAGGGTTCAATAATACACTCGTATCATACATCCCTCAGTCAATCATCCCTCAGAAACTGATTGGAAAGCTGAGCCCACTGGGCCTGAACACCTCCCTCTGCAACTGGATCCTAGACTTCCTGACTGGGAGACCTCAGCCAGTCCAGATCGGGAGCAACATCTCCAACGTCATCACACTGAGCACAGGGGCTCCCCAGGGTTGCGTGCTCAGTCCTCTGCTGACCCACGATGGTGCTGCAACACACAGCTCAAACCACAGCATCAAGTTCGCTGATGACACGACCATGGTGGGTTTTATCAGCAAGAACGATGAGTCAGCTTACAGAGAGTAGGTGCAGTGGCTAACAGACTGGTGCAAAGCCGGTCTCTGAATGTAAACAAAAGAGATGGTTGTTGACTTCAGGTGGGCATGGAGCGACCACTCCCCCACTGAACATCGACAGCTCCTTGGTAGAGATCGTTAAGAGCACCAAATTTCTTGGTGTTCACCTGGCAGAGAATCTCACCTGGTCCCTCAACACCAGCTCCATTGCAAAGAAAGCCCAGCAGCGTCTCTACTTTCTGTGAAGGCTGAGGAAAGTCCATCTCCCACCCCACATCTTCATCATGTTCTACAGGGGTTGTATTGAGAGCATCCTGAGCAGCTGCATTACAGCCTGGTTTGGAAATTGCACCATCTCGGATCACAAGACCCTGCAGCGGATAGTGAGGTCAGCTGAGAAGATCATCGGGGTCTCTCTTCCTGCCATTACGGACATTTACACCACACATTACATCCACAAGGCAAATAGCATTATGAAGGACCCCACGCACCCCTCATTCAAACTCTTCTCCCTCCTGCCTTCTGGGAAAAGGCACCAGAGCATTCAGGCTCTTACAACCAGACTATATAACAGTTTCTTTCCCCAAGCTATCAGACTTCTCAATACCCTCAAATACCCTCAATACTTCTCAAGTACTTCTCAATACTTCTCAATACTGGACTGACACCAACTTACTGCCCTCTACTGTGCCTATTGTCTAGTTTATTATTTATTGTAATGCCTGCACTGTTTAGTGAACTTTATGCAGTCCTGGGTAGGTCTGTAGTCCAATGTAGTTTCTTTTTTTCTGTGTTATTTTCACATAGTTCAGTGTAGTTTTTTGTACTGTTTCATGTAACACCACGGTCCTGAAAAACGTTGTCTCGTTTTTACTGTGTACTGTACCAGCAGTTACGGTCAAAATGACAATAAAAAGTGACTTGACTTGATATGTACATGTGCAGGTCTTTAGTACATTTAGGGGTGGCGGGGGCTGGTACTCCTAGTTCCATCTTCTTTATCTTACCAGCAATTGGTTACAGTTTCAGGATGAAAATCAAAAACATACAGACACTGAAATTCTAGAATTAAAACAGGTCATGATGGAAGCACTCAGCAGGTCAAACAGCTTCAGCAGCAAGAAAACTAGGGTTTGTTTTCAAACAATGGGTTGACTATTTGATATTAAGATAAGAATTAGTTCATGAAGATAGTGTTTGTTGGGCACTAGGAAATTAAGGGAAATAGGAATTGAGTGTGAAAACGTGCGAGATAGATCAGCCACCATCGTATTATATATCAGAGAAAGTTCAATGGACCTTATATATAGTAATTCTGGGTCTAATAAATATGCTTTTATTTTATTATTGTATTAGCTAAATGAAGTTTATAATTGATTGGAAATTAAATCTGACCATATTATCAATGTTTAAGTGCTTATTGCGGGACAAGGGTTATTCATTGGGTGAATTTCCCTGAATGTCATCAGATGAGACATTCCACATTGATTTAGGAGAGTATATAAATGTCTCAGATGATAGTTTCATTTAAAAGACTGCACAATATACAGGGTAAGAAAGGCTTGGCGAAATTTCAACCTCTTATCTTCTGATTTACAGCGAAGAATAAATAGAAACAGTAGTATTAGTGAAACCAGCATGGGCTTTAAAAGACTCATTGTTTAGGGAGAAGATAAGATCAGCAAAGGATTTCCGTACATTGGAAGGTTTGACAAAGGTCGGCTTGGGATACAGAACATCTCTTATTGATCAAGGAGGAGGAAGGCTCTGCTGGAGGCATGCTTGAATGACAGAGCACTAACAATTCTCTTCTTATTATGCAGTCTAT
Organism: Hypanus sabinus; assembly: GCF_030144855.1. Taxonomy (NCBI): domain Eukaryota; kingdom Metazoa; phylum Chordata; class Chondrichthyes; order Myliobatiformes; family Dasyatidae; genus Hypanus; species Hypanus sabinus. Next base: position 15,565,732 of record NC_082720.1, read on the forward strand.
AAGACTAGCAATGTCCTTCTTCCACTCTAGTTTTGTTGATTCTGAAGTGACAAGTAAGACCAATGGTAGAGTAATTTTTAGGTTTAATGTATTTACATTTAGCAAATGACTTCGGACACCAGTCTTCAGGTCCAAGTATAAATTCTTGATTTAATTTGGAGTGCAGCTCTGAACAATGGGTTCCTAAAATCTGTAAATCCCAGACCAGACAATGCTAATTAAAATTCATTTTGATAACTGTGGTGTGGGTGCAAATCAGGAAGTGTGAAGTTTGTGTGTAGTTTCAAAGAAAGCATTGTAGATATGTTGTAAATACGGAATTGTGTTTTGATGTTTAGCACATAAAATGTCCGGCTCCATATAGGTCTGGCCGGACCTTTTGACTGGAAGCATCTCCATATGATGCCTGCAGTATGTTGTTTTGTTGGAAAAAAAGTTGCTTTGCATCTACCAGTACTTTTCTCCGGTGACTTCATTCACACAACAACAACAAAATGGGAAATGCAAATTCTTTTATGAATGGGTCAGAAAGTTTTCCTGAGGGTAGTTAAGTTTTGGGAGAGATGCCTCTTTTTGCTCTTTGTGCAAGGCTTCTATTTGCTGTCACTGTGCGGACTTGAGATTTCAATAAACTGGATGTTCATTCTCCATTTTGAGCTATTATGGGTCATAGATTTTCAAGAGTAATTTTAGGATTTTACTATTATCAGGGAACATATCTTTGAACCTTTTCAACTGTTTATCTGCTGATCTCTACCTATGAGAGAGCATGGAATAAGATGCATCTGCCAGGAATCCTGTGTAAGGTGTACACACAACATGGCTTGTCCAATAAAACCATAGTAATGTTAAGATAATAAAGCAGAGGATAATTGCATTTGAAAGACAGTTTGCAATTTTATACAGCAGAATATCCTTCACAAATCTGTAAAATGAATTTGTTTGTGCTGAATTAACTACATGATGAATACCTTTCACATCTCTTGTAATAATTGTAGCTCCCTGATACCAACAGAAGGGACTGTTCTATTATGATTTCTGAACACTTGCCATTCATAACATTTCGAAGTATTCATTAAAGCATTTTTTTCAAAGTTTTTTGAATGTATTTGCAAAGATTGTGAAATGCTAATTGACTGACTTTCAATTGATTACTAATTTGATCATAACTGGGAAAAGTTAATGAGGCAGATTCAATTTTCCATCAGTTCTTATCACTAATTGCTTGCTTTGACAAAAAACACTCAGCCTCATAACTGCCAAAGTTCATTGGTTCTGTGATCTGCCATTCAAGAATTAGTTCCTCAAAACCCAGTCATTGTGGATTGATTATGGTTTAAATTGAAGAGTTTGTGTGTGCAACTAAAGGAAGTCTTTTACTTTTAAGAAGGATACACACCAGAAAGTACTGTTTATCCTGAAAACCATGAATATTACTTTTATATTAGCATGAAGCACAAAAATAAAATCAGTAAGTCATAGAACAGTACAGAACAGAAACAAGTTCTTTGTCCCACCTAGTTTCAAAGGTATATTTAATATCAGAGAAATGTATACAATATACATCCTGAAATGCTTTTCCTTCGCAACCATCCACAAAAACAGAGGAATGCCCCTAAAGAATGAATGTTAAATGTTAGAACTCCAAATACCCCCCCAGCTCCCCTCCCTCCCATGTGTAAGTGGCAGCAAACAATGATCCCCCTCCCCCACCACAAAAAAAGCATTGGCACCCACCACTGAGTTCTCAAGTGTGCAGCAAAGCAACAGCAAAAACACAGACTTGCAGTACTCCAAAAACAACTCACTGGTTTCTGACGTTAAAAGTCAGTTGCATACCTTTTTCTGAGCCCTGTTCCCAAAGATCTCAGGTCTCTGGGCACACAGCCAAAGATCTTCCGGCTCCCACAGCAAACCGATCTCCTGTCGGGATATCGACCTTTGATCCGCCCGTCTCCAAAGCCACGGGATCTCGGAACTCCGAAAGTGAGCTCAGCTCTTAGGCCATGTCTTTGGCATGTTGAATAACGGCCAGTCGTGAAACCCCAAGAGTGGGTCTCATTCCTACAGAGAACCAAACAAGTCCATGCCAAACTATTAATCTACCTAGTCCCATTGACCTGCACCTTGACCATAGCTCTCCATATCTCTCTCATCCATGTATCTATCCAAATTTCACTTCGATAGTGAAATTGAACCCACATTCACAACTCCCACTGGCAGATAATTCTACACTGTGACTACTCTCTAAGTGAAGCAGTTCCCCCTCATGTTCCTCTTAAACATTTCACCTTCCACCCTTAACCCCTGACCTCTAGTTGTAGTCTCACCCAGTGGGAAAAAAGCCTGCTTGCATTTATAATTTTGTATACCTCTGTCAAATATCCCCTCATTTTGTAGGTAGGTGACCAAACTGCAAGCAGTAATCCAAATCAGGCCTCATCAATTCTTATGTAACTTCAACATAACATCAATCCTGTACTCAGTACTTTGATTTATGAAGGCCAATGTGACAAAAGCTTTCTTTATCATCTGATTTCTTTGTGACACCACTTACAAGGAATTATGGTCCAGTATCTCCAGATTTCTCTGTTCTATTGCACTCCTCAACACCCTACCTATCAGTGTGTAAGCTGTTTCCTCCCAAAGTGCAACACTTCACATTTGTCTGCATCTGTCATTTTTCAACCTATTTTTCCAAGCTGATCCTTAGCCCTTGCTGTCAACTATGCCCACAGTCTTAGTATCATCCACAGATTTGCTGATCCAGTTAACCGCATTATCATCCAGATCACTGATAGAGATGACAAACAACAAAGGAACTAGCACTGAAACCTACGGCTCTCCATTAGTCGCAGGCCTCCAGTCAGAGCGGCAACTCTTTGGCTTCTCCTGTGACGCAAATGTCTAATCCAGTTTACTACCTCATCTTGAATGCCAAACGTTGTTGCACTGAAATGCCATGCAGGATTTTGTCTAAAGCCCATGTAAACAATATCCACTGCCTTGCCTTCATAAACTTCTCTGGTAACTTCCTCAAAGGTCTTTATAAGTTTGATTAGGCATGACCTACCAAACGCAAAGCCATGTTGACTGTGTGGTGGTTCAGTCCGAAGTCTGTGGTCTGGTCCGCAGACTCCGGACTCCGGGTTTTCCAGCAGTCCCTTGCTGTGGTTTTACTTAACCAGAGACACCTGAGGCTCATATTGGAACTGGGAATATAAGTGGCCCTGGCATTGAGTGTGGTTGTCTTGTCAAGAGACTCATGGCAGATGGAAGGCTAGAATGGACTTTGCCATTGTTGGGGCTGTGTTGGAAAACATGGCTTCTGGAAGTCTTGCTGGTAGTAGTTGGAGTGGACATTGTGTTATGGATTCAGCTGTTTCCTGGGCCAGCTGGGTGGCTGTCAGCCACTCTGAGCTAGGTAGGGATCTGGTTGCTTCTGTATCCAGCCAAGGCTGCTGGCTGAAATGGCTACTTGGAGCTACCCCAATGTGGAGGTGGAACTGTCTGTAGTTCCTTGGTGTTTGTCTCTTCCTGTCCTTGCCTCTGGGATAAGTCAGGCTGTTCTGCTGTTGCCCTGTGGGGGGACTCTGTCTTGTCTTTGCCTCTGTTGGGTAGGTCAGGCTGTTCTGCAGTTACCTGATGGATGGTCCTGCCTCACCTTGGTGTGGAGTTATAGTTGAGCCCCAGCTTGTTGCTGGATAAGTCCTGGCTCTGTCAGTGTACTGTCCTGTCTCATGTTGGTATCCTATTAAAGATGAGTCCTGGCTCCATGTTGATATACAGTTCCTAGTCTGCCCCTAGCTTCAGCCTTGGAGTTCCCCAAGCTCCAAGCCTGCAGCCTCCAGACTCAAGCCTTGACCCAAGCCTCAAGACCAAGTCCCTAGCCAAGCCTTGTCATGTTCTTGCCTGGGTTTGGGGGTCTGAGCCTGAGGCAAGACCCAGGTTCTGGGTCTTTGTCCAGTCTTGGGCTCGGAGTCCACCCCAGGCTCCTTGTTCCCAGTCCCTCGTCCTGGTCCTGCTTTCCCTGCTAGACTGCATCCTGTCCTGTCCTTGGGTTCTGTCTTGTCCTATTTCTGGGACTCCAGTGTCTGTGTCCTGCAGTTGGGTCCTGATTCAACACCTGACTTATGACAGACTGTCAGTGTCTGAGTAGCCAAATACTTGTATATCCAGTCCCTGAGAATATCTTCTAATTTACCCACTGCTGATATCAGGCTCATTAGCCTATAATTTTCTGGCTTATTCTTAAACTATGGAACAACATTAGATGATCTCCAATCAGGGCTGTGGCTGAGTACACTTCAAATATCACTAGCAGTGTCCCTGCAGTTTTGGCACTAGCCTCCCACAGGGTCTGAATGAACACCTTCTCAAGCCCTGGGAATTTATCTGGCCTATTTATCCTCAAGACAGCAAACATATCCTCTTCTATGATCTGCATCTGGCCCATGACCTCACTGCTGCTGTGTGCCGCTGCTATAGACTGTGTTGATCTTCTGACTAATGTGACAACATTACAACATTGAAGTGACCTTGATTACATAGCATGTAAACTAGCAATATCCCTTTCCCCTTTCTTTACTCACTTGTTGTTTGTGCAGAAGGAAATGGCTGAGAACTGACAGAGCTGATTTCACAGGACAAAGAAGTCACTTCAATGCATACAGACTTACACTTCAGTGGACAAGTCTGTATTAGTATGAGACGACAGACCTAATACTTAACATCCACAGGACACAGGTCATCCCCTTGCCATGCCTGCTGTGTCTGTACAACCACTTATAAAATAAATAAAGACACACTTGGAGGAGAAGTTAATGGGTACTTTCACTTTGGAGAAAGAGCTACAAATCAATGCACATGCGCAAGTTATCAATGAATAATCAGTGCTAAGGGGAGTCATTGCGCTAAAAGAAATAGATCCATAGATGACAAGGGCCCATTGCATAACACTGTTCTCAGGATTCTAGGAAATATGGATGATTACTATAATTCAGGAGACAGCACTCAACAAAGGCAAACATTGTTGTTGAAATTCACCTTTAGTCTGCTGGCTCACCCTTTAGCTTTATAAGGAAAAGGGTGCTTGAAGATCAGGATGTCAAATGCAGTTGTTCCCTATCATGTATGCTTCTCAGACATGGACTATAGAGCAACACCTCAAGGCATTTGAGAGACATCCCCGAATCCGCTGGCATGACAAGTCAGTGAACATCAATATTCTCTCCCAGGCAACATCCCCAGTACTGGGATGCTAACTACACTCAGTCAGCTAATAGGGGTTGGCCATGTCATTTGCCTGCCCAGTGCCAGATTCCCAAAACAGACAAACAGCCCATGCCTTGTCACAACAAGAGGTTATCAGATCTACAGAGGAAATGCTTTAAGGATGTTTTTAAACCCCCTTGAAAATGATATCTCCATGACCCTAAAGTGTACAAGGAAGCTCTGGGATGGCCGTTTGAGTCTATGTAGCAGAGGCACACAGAATGCCTATGCAATTGCAGAAAAGGTACACTACCTCTCCAAAGTACTGCTTCTCCATCTGTGGGAGATTCATCCCATCAACCAACCCAGAATCCCCAAAACCAGAATGGAAGTAAGCCATCCTCAAACCCGAAGAATGGCCGAGGGAGGAATAGTGAAGTCTGGTGCATTGCTATTTGGAAGTTGCCGGTAGCCCTTTAAAGAAGATACCAGCTATTTATATAAAATCTGAGTGAGATGCACAATTATTTAAATTATTACCTCTTTGCAAAAAGATTGAGTTAGTGTTGGTCCCGTTGTGTTTACTGTAGAAGGTCCTACGTCATGAGCATGAGAATAAAAACACTGTCAGCAATGCAGCCAAAACATTGAAGTGACTTCTTTGTCCTGTGAAATCAGCTCTGGCAGTTCTCTGCCATTTTCTTCTGCACAAACAACAAGTGAGTAAAGGAAGGGGAAAGGGATATTGCAAGTTTACATGCTATGCAATCAAGGTCACTTCGATGTTGTAATGTTGTCACACAAATACACTTACTAAAGGTTAGATGAGTGCATACAATGACAAAAGAACCAATTCCCCAAATAGCCAACATTAAGGAGAAGACTTAGTGGGTAGCATTAGGACATACAAAGTGAATTGAAGTCTACAGATTGTAGGAAGGAGGCCAACAGTTGCATAAATATTCCTTGGTTAATAATGCTGACAAAAATACAATACTTGGTATCAAAGGAATAAAAATGCAGAATGTTAGAGAGCAATTTGAGACAGACCACAAAAGTTGAGAAAAATAAAGTCCCTGCAGACAGTCTAAGGAATACAAGCAGCTAAATGCAAAGATTTCATCTGTTCTGTAGATGATTGGAAATTGCTAGTTAGATAAGTGAGGTTCTACGCACAAAGACACTGCAATTTATGTTCCCTGACCCAGCTTGATTTCAACAAACCCTGGCACATCAATCACAAGATTAGGAAATCACCAGATTGGAAATCATTCAATAAGTTTTTTTTTCTAAAGTTCTGCTTAAAGGAGTGATGAAGAAGATTTTCTTTATCCAGAGATTAGTATAAATTTTAAAAGAAAAGTAGGAAGACAATGGAAACAGCACTTGATTTTGAAATCTAGCTCATACTTCAGTGTGTCAAAAGTTCAAAGAACATTTATTATTAAAGTATGTATCCAGTATACAACCCTGAGATTCATCCTCCCACAGACAGACACAAAACAAAGAAACACCATGGAACCCATTCACAAATAAACATCAAACACTGAACCCACAAAAAAAGAACAAATCACACAAATGGCAAAAAAACAAGCCATAGAGAAGATAAAGTATCAAATTATAAGGTCATTGAAACAGTGTAGGAATGTTCAGTTTAGTTCAATTTGGCACTGTGTTGTTTGTTGACTGCAAGCTGCACAGCAAACCTGCCCCAATCAATATCCCACAAAAGCAGTAACCGGAAACTAGAAAAGCAAGATAACACAAAATACGGAGTCCAGTCCACAAACTGCATCAATTAAACCTTGCCCATGACCCAAGACTCCAGCAGCATCATGTAAGAGGGAGAAAGAGAGAGACCAGTCAGATGCAGGCACCTTCCTCCAGGAGCAGGGAGGGAGAGAGACCAGTCAAACACAGGCAGACCATGCTGAACACCCATTCGCCTTCCACTCTCATCCTCATTGACTTAATTCCCACTCGATGCTTTAATGGGCAAAATTGGCAAAAAGTTGAGTCAATCATTGTCTCCATTCTTCTTGGTCTCCAGGCTACACTTTCTGCTCTAAGCCTCACCAAACTCCCTCAGAGATGGTTCAATCATCCTGAAAATACACCATCAAAATGTAACTCACATGTTCCAGTAGTATCAGAATCGATTTGAAAGAAGAAGTAGCTTGTGAACTACTTCTGAAGGACATCGTCTTTGGTCACGTTGTTCACTAGTGCCATCTTCTCCATCGAAAGCAACATTACCAAAGGTAACGTCTTTAAGAGAGGTTAAGCTAAGGCTCCAGATACCAGTTAAGGTAGATCTAGAGGTCCCAAATGAGAACAGAGAACAGTAATAGTGACCTGACTAATATGCATAATGGAGCATAGTTCCCTGAAGGTGGAATCTCATGTGGATAGGGTGGTGAAGAAAGCTTTTGGTATGCTGGACTTTATAAATCAGAGCATTGAGTATAGGAGTTGGGATGTAATGTTAAAATTGTACAAGGCATTGGTAAGGCCGAATTTGGAGTATTGTGTACAGTTCTGGTCACCGAATTATAGGAAAGATGTCAACAAAATAGAGAGAGTACAGAGAAGATTTACTAGAATGTTACCTGAGTTTCAGCACCTAAGTTACAGAGAAAGGTTGAACAAGTTAGGTCTCTATTCATTGGAGCATAGAAGGTTGAGGGGGGACTTGATAAAGGTATTTAAAATTATGAGGGGGATAGATAGAGTTGAAGTGGATAGGCTTTTTCCGTTGAGAGTAGGGAAGATTCAAACAAGAGGAAATGAGTTGAGAGTTAAGGGGCAAAAGTTTAGGGGTAGCACGAGGGAGACTTCTTTACTCAGAGAGTGGTAGCTGTGTGGAATGAGCTTCCAGTAGAAGTGGTAGAGGCAGGTTCAGTATTGTCACTTTAAAAAATTGGATTGGTATATGGACAGGAAAGGAATGGAGGGTTATGGGCTGAATGCAGGTAGGTGGGACTAGGTGAGAGTAAGCATTCGGCATGGGCTAGAAGGGCCAATATGGCCTGTTTCTGTGCTGTAATTGTTATATGTGTAACCCCCTGGGTCGCCTCAGGCTCGCTCAGCTCGTTTCATCTAGGGGGAGCAGCCTTCGGCCCCGCCAAACTGGGTAATCAGCTGGTGTGGATGCTGTGTGATGTCCCCGCCTCGCCCAAAAACAGACAGTACACTATAAGCGATTAAATGAGTACAATTTATAAAGGTTACTATAACTAAGTGATTAATAATGATACAGTATATATGAAGAGAAAAAAAATAAAGAAGAGGCCCCAAACTTATCCAAGTCCAAACCACTTCGTGCACAACCGTTGGAGCTCAATTTCTGAAGTCTTCTGGCCACCATTCGATCCCCTCTGAACTCCTCAACTCGCAGCTCAGGACCCTCCGAGTGGTCAACCAAGCACATCTAGCTTCATCCCCCCTCCTCGGAGTACCTCCCGGCCTCGGACCCCCCTTTGGGGTCCAATCCTCGCCCAGCTTACAGCATTGCGTCCTCTCTCTCAACCCTCTCGCGCCGATCTGCCCAAAAGCCTGTCAACAAAAGCTTACAGACTCAGAAGAAAGAACATTAATCCCCATTTGGTTTACAAAGGAATACCATTCTCGTTATCAGTAAATTAGCATTCCTGCTAGTTAACAAAAAGAAGAAACCCTTTCCCAACAGTAACAAAAAGAAGAAACCCCCTTTACACTCTCCCTTCACCAAATAAAAGTCATGTCCTCATGACTACTAAATAACTCGCCACCTTTCCTGCCAACACACCGTAACCCAAGCACAAACAGTGACATCTCCTCCCCACACAGTAAACCTCACGCCCTGTTTTTCAGGCGCTACTTAGGCCAACTATCTGGGAGTTCCCTAACCCTTCTCCGTACCCCCTCACCTAAACCCTTCAGGCTCGGACACAACTGGGGATACCTTGGGCCCACTACCAACTCCTCTCTCAACCTCTCACTCGTGCCCCACACTGCACACAGCTAACTATCCCCGCTACACCTGACTCAATGGGAGAAGGGCCAAAGGTCTCTTCCTCAATTGAGGGAAAGTCAGCAAAAGGCAGCATGTACCACACATCCAGCACATCATCCATTGAATCTGTATTCTTCCTCATTTCTGTGATCGGTAGCTGCTGTTTGATCTTCTCCAAATGGAAACACGTGGCCTGCACTGCTCCCGCAGTCTCTTCAGCCTCCTGTTCAGTATTCACTGCACTTCTCTCCAGCTTTTTCTTCCTCATGACTTCTTCCAGATCAACTTTCAGGTTTTGCACTTCATTTGAACTGTAGATGGTCATCTTCACGTTCCCTTCAAGCTTCCGCTTCTCTCTTCTGAGATTTGTCTGTAATTTCTTCACCTCCGCAATCTCCCCTCTCCGGGTTCTCAGTTTGCTATTGCCCCCAGTCAGACAACTTTCTTCATTCTCTCCAACTTGTAAGTCTTCCGAATAGTTCCAGATCACTTTCTCCAGTCTCTCCGTCTTCATTTCAAACTTGATTCCGTAGAGACAGTCACTCATGAGCTGTGACCTTCACCAGCCCTGGCATGTGTCCAGAAAACACTTTAACTCGGTAGTTCTCAGCTGCTCCTGCAACGACCTCACTTCATATTCTCTTGAGGCAAATCCAAATACCAAGAGATCATCCACACACACCAAAACTCCAAACACCTCCACATCCCCTATGGTCTTCCACCTGCCCCGCAGGAAGGTTGCAAGGGCTCCAGATATGCCCTGTGGCATCTTTTCGGACCCAAAGACTCCTAGGGAATTTATAACGGCCGACTTCTCCTTGTCGGCCCCACTCATCGGGATCTGGCAACATCCACTCCTCAGATCCAGCACCTTCAACCACATCGCACCACTCAGACAGGCCATCGCCTCTCCTGGTCATATTCAGGGCCATATTCTGGTCACTGACAGTGCGCCTCTTCAACGCACTATAATCCACACACACGCTGCCTATGTCTTCCACAGCTTCAGGGGCCAGTCGCCGCAACCTCTCTCTCTCCGAGGTGTCTTCAGCAGTCAACTCCCCTCCCTTGTGGTATTTCGCAGCGTCCACTAAGAGGGTCTCACCCTCAGATACTTCCCCCAGGCCGTACCACCACTGGCTCTTGTTTGAATTCGGTATCCGCCCAATGCTGCTGCACACGTCTGCACAAGCAGCTCGAAACTCTGGGTGCATCAAAAATGCCTCCAAACAGCGCTCACCCGCCTCCTCCGGGCAGGCCCCCAAGCGCACCAGCAGGATATTGGTTCTCTCTAGAACAGAAACGCTGCCCGTCTCAACAGGGTCCGGACACATCAGCGTTAACGATTCATGAACCTCAGTCTCCTCCACATTTGCCTCTAAGAACTCCATTTTCACTGACCAACAACCATTGTTTGGATAATCACCGACACTGGTACCCCGAATCTCCAGTGTCCTCAATGTCGTCAAGGGTAAATGCTTCCAATAACGGTTATGAAACAAACTGTACAGCAACTTAACCAGCGCCCCGGTGCCGAGGATGGCTTTAACTTGACTTCCATCCATCCGTAACAACACCTGTGCGCGTGGCCCCTCTAAGCCTTCAGGAATAGAGTCTGTTTCTTTTGGGAGTTCCTTGGTACATTGCTGGAAACGTGCTCCCCCAGAGACCCCAAGCCGTTCCCCCACTGGGCCTCCTCTAAGTTTCCCGACACCTTTCGAATCAACAGACAACTGATCCCCTTGACAGATCCCCTTGGCACCACAAGCGATTTATCTGCCTCCCTAGTCAAAAAGGGATACCCTAAAAACTTCCCACCAATCTCCTGCCACGGATATGATAAACCCCCCCAGCTGCGGCATTTGACTTCCAGTCGAACCACACATATTTTCCCACACTTTCCCAGAACTGGCAGCGGTCACTTCGAGGTAATTGCGCCCGACAGTTCTAACAAAGTCACCAGCCCGCCTACTCAAACTTTCAACCCGTCCCTGTCACTCTCCCTCAGCCAAGCACTGCCACTCACCCAACAACTGAGGGGTCCGCTCCGCCCACGCCTCCGCCCCTTTAGGGCTGGACATTATTCCAACAACCGGGCGGAGCTCACCACTGCTGAAACATCCCAACCTGTCACTCCTCACTCTCCAAACAGTACGGACAACCCATGGTCCCACCACCATTTTGTCAGCACTAGTTGGAACTCGAACAATGACCTCCAGGCTACCAACAGCAGCCACCCCACCCAACACACACGCAGCGATAATCAGCAATCGCACACCCACAAAGGCACACCAGCTCTTCGCTGCAGACACAATTTAAAGAGGGTGATCACACAGCTTCCACAGAAATCAACCCTGGACGAGCACCCCACAATGAAACCCCATGGGTCGCCTCAGGCTCGCTCAGCTCATTCTCGTCTAGGGGGAGCAGCCTTCGGCCCCACCAAACTGGGTAATCAGCTGGTGTGGATGCTGTGTGATGTCCCCGCCTCGCCCACAAACAGACAGTACACCATAAGCGATTAAATGAGTACAATTTATAAAGGTTTCTATAACTAAGTGATTAATAACGATACAGTATATATGAAGAGAAAAAAAATAAAGAAAAGGCGCCAAACTTATCCAAGTCCAAACCACTTCGTGCTCAATTTCTGAAGTCTTCTGGCCACCATTCGATCCCCTCCGAACTCCTCGACTCGCAGCTCAGGACCCTCCAAGTGGTCAACCAAGCACATCTAGCTTCATCCCCCCTCCTCGGAGTACCTCCCGGCCTCGGACTCCCGCTTGGGGTCCGTTCCTCGCCCAGCTTACAGCATTGCGTCCTCTCTCTCGACCCTCTCGCGCCGATCTGCCCAAAAGCCCGTCAACAAAAGCTTACAGACTCAGAAGAAAGAACATTAATCTCCATTTGGTTTACAAAGGAATACCATTCTCGTTATCAGTAAATTAGCATTCCTGCTAGTTAACAAAAAGAAGAAACCCTTTCCCAACAGTAACAAAGAGAAAAAAAAGAAACCCCCTTTACATATGGTTATATGTATCTTTCCATTTTGAGGGAGTTGCATGGATGAAGTAGGTGAAAGTCAACATACCCTCCCCCTCCCCTTCCCCTATCCCAAGTCCCTCTCTGCCTCTCTCCCCTTTCAACTTTCTGCTTCTTTATCTCTACAGTTCTTTCATGCTTATCCCTTCCCCCCCTCCCCCCTTTATCTTTCCTCTGAATGGTTTTCCATCTGGAGCCTCTAGGCCCTACCCCCTCCCCTATCTCTTTTACTGGGCTTCGGCCCTCTCTTCCCCCCCATTCCTGATGAAGGGTCTCGGCCCAAAACATTGGCTACTCTTTTCTCACGGATGCTGCCTGACCTGCTGAGTTCTTCCAGCGTTGTGTACGTATTCACAGATTTGTGTAGCTGAAAGCTCAAGTGGATTATTCAATCAAGAAATCATATGGGATACTTATCTTTGGGAAAAGGGAGATTAATACAAAAATGAAGCAAGGAATCCATACCAACACCTTACGGGGGCAAGGTGGAATGTTGTGTGGAGCTCTGGACCACATACCTTGGGCTGTTGAGGCCTTAGAGGGCAAGTTTAAAAGTGCCATGTATTTCTTAGTATAGTTAAGCTATTTTATGTGTGTCTTCATTACTACACAGTCAAGTTCTGTAGTGTGTCAGTTTTGCCAAATATTTTCATGGATATTCAGTCTGCTAGCTTCAAGTCTCACGTTTAAATGATCAGAAAATGGAATACATAGGTGCAATTCAGTAATCAGTGAGAACGGCAGCAGCTGTGAAGGCTACTCACCTTTTGTGGGGAAAGACATGCTGTGACAACTCAAGCTAGTTTCCAAGAATACTGACTCTTTAAAATCACATTCATATGATAATGTACTATGTGAATCAGGCCAGATGAAAAGCTGGTCAAATACACATCCAGATAAACCTGTATGCCCTATAAAGAGTGCATATGATGCCCCAAGATTGCGGCGCGACGCAGCTTGCAGTGGCCACTCCGGAACTGGTCATCTGTTATTTGTGAAGTGGGGTGCGCGCGCAATCATAATCGATTGAAAACGGATGTGGAAGCACGGAGAAACATCGGGAAATTCCAGGAAGACCTTCTTCGTTGCTGCTGCTGCTGTGAGGTCCGTGACTCTGCTGGGAAGAACAGGCCCCCAGTCCTCGGGGTCGCATTGCCATTGGTGGGGGCATCTTAATACGTTTGACAGAGGATGGTGCTCAGAGAAGCTGTGCCGGAAGGGATGGTCGTCAGCTCGGAGGTTCGACGGACTCAGGTCACTTTCAGTGTGTGCTACGTCAGCGAGGCTGAGTCGGGCAGCGCCTTGGAAGTCCATAGCGGGGGTATTCCCTTCTGCCTTCGGCGTGGGATGGTGAGTCTGTCGGGACCCTGGGGACTTGTGGCAACTGTGGTGATTTTTTTTTAACTTACAGTCCTTTAACACCTTGGACCATTTTTACTGTGCCCATGGTCTGTTTTTTTTTTAATCAATTATGCTATTGTTTGCACTGTTGTAACTATATGTTGTAATTATGTGGTTTTGTGCAGGTCTTGTAGCTTTAGTTTTTGGTCTTGTTTTGTCTGGTGGGTTTGGAGCTCCTTTCCGGGGAACACGCTAGACGGTTGCACAATATTAATGTGCAGCAGCCTCTCCAGACTCTGGATTGGGGATTGCCAAATATTATGTGGATTTTCTAGTGTAGTCTGTTTTGTCATATGCTTTTGTGATATCATTCTGGGGGAACGTTGTCTCATTTTTTAACTGCATTGCATTTGTGGTTTCTAAATGACAATAAACCGAATCTGAATCTGAGTTGAGAGTGAACGAGACAGGCCAAAGTTGGTGGCATCCTTGTGAACATTAACTGGATAAAACGTACCTTGGTGTCGTGGTCACAATGCCACACTAAGCCAAGCCATAGGTGATGAACAATTTTATCACCTATTTCAAGAGACAGGTTAGCAGGGCTTATAGGATTGGACGTGACTGAATATTAGGAAAGGTGTTCAGTGGTACTGTTCATTGACATACGTGGTAGCTGCTATTTAGAATTTATCCTGTGAAGTCAGGTCTTCAGCCAGGAATGTTTTTTAATGCTGAAACTGGGAGGAACATGGGTTTTTACTTGTGTAGCCTGTGGGCACAGAGAAGGAGGGTGTCCTGATATTGGAAGAAGTGCTCAGGAGATTACATGAACACAATGTGAATATAAAGATTGTTTAGCTGTCATTAGGGGGCCTCAGATTGACATCTTGTGACCTATAGTCATGGAGGAGAGAACTGAAGCTTCACCAAAATTTCAAAGCCTGACAATACAGCGTAGCTGGGATCATTCCTGGGCACAATGCAGTAACATGCATGTTTCCTTTCTGATCTGCATTAATACCACTGCATTGTTAATTAGATCATAAATCCATAAGATATAAGAGCAGAAGTAAGCCATTTGGCACATCGCTTCTGCTCTGCCATTCAGTCATGGGCTGATCCAATTCTTCCAGACATTTCCACTCACCTGCCTTCACCCATGCACCTTGGTGCCCTTACTAATCAAGAGCCTATCTATCTCTGCTTCAAATGCACCCAATCACTTGACCTCCACGGCCACTTGCAGCAACAAGTTCCACAAATTTACCACCCTCTGACTAGAGTAATTTCTCCGCATCTCATTTCTAAATGGGCATCCTTCAATCTTGAAGTCGTGACCTCTTGTTCTAGACTCCCCTACCATGGAAAATAACTTTGCCATATCTAATCTGTTCAGGCCTTTTAACATTTGGAATGTTTCTATGAGATCCCCCCTCATTCTCCTGAACTCCAGGGAATACAGCCCAAGAGCTGCCAGACGTTCCTCATACGGTAACCCTTTCATTCCTGGAATCATTCTCGTGAATCTTCTCTGAACAAACTCCAATGTCAGTATAACCTTTCTAAAATAGGGAGCCCAAAGCTGCACACAGTACTCTGCGTGGTCTCATGAATGCCTTATAGAGCCTCAGCATCACATCCCTGCTCTTATATTCTATACCTCTAGAAATTAATGCCTACCTTGCATTCTCCTTCTTAACAACCGACTCAACCTGGAAGTTAACCTTTAGGGTATCTTGCACAAGGACTCCCAAGTCCCTTTGCATCTCTGCATTTTGAATTCTCTCCCCATCTAAATAATAGTCTGTCCATTTATTCCTTCCACCGAAGTACATGACCATACACTTTCCAGCATTATATTTCATTTGCCACTTCTTTGCCCATTCCCCTAAACTATCTAAATCTCTCTTCAGGCTCTCTGTTTCCTCAATACTACCTGTTCCTCCATCTACCTTTGTATCATTGGCAAATTTAGCCACAAATCCATTAATCCCATCGTCCAAATCATTGACATACATTGTAAAAGCAGCGGTCCCAACAACGACCCCTGTGGAACTCCACTGGTAAACAACAGCCCACCAGAATAGGATCCTTTTATTCCCACTCTCTGTTTTCTGCCTATCAGCCAATGTTCCACCCATGCTAGTAACTCCCCTGTAATTCCATAGGCTCTAACCTTGTTAAGCAGCCTCATGTGCGGCACCTTGTTAAAGGCCTTCTGAAAATCCAAGTACACCACATCTACTGCATCTCCTTTGTCTACCCTGTTTGTAATTTCCTCAAAAAATTGCAGGAAACCATGCTGGCTTTGGCCTATCTTGTCATGTGCCTCCAGGTGCTCTGTAATCTCATGTTTAACAATCGATTCCAACAACTTCCCAACCACTGATGTCAGGCTAGCAGATCTACAATTCCCTTTCTGCTGCCTCCCACCTTTCTTAAATAGTGCAGTAACATTTGCAATTTTCCAGTCATCAGGTACACAATTACAATCACTTGTGTACACGGTGACATAGGTTCAATTCCGCCACTCTCTATAAGGAGTTTGTACATTCTCCCTATGTCCGTGTGGATACTCCATTTTCCTCCTGCATTTCAAGCACATACATGTCAGTAGGTTAATTTGCCCCATAAGTGTAATTAGGTAGCACAGCCCTGTTGAAACAGAAGGGCCTTTTATTGTACTATATCTCTAATAAAATAAAGTAAGTAAAACTATTAAAAAGAGTGTTGTTCAAGCAAAATGGCTCCCTTCCAGAGACAAGTTAAAATCACACTAATTGGGAGTTGAGTTTGCCACAGTAGGAGTGCCAAAAGACTGTCTTTGATGTAATTACGCTGGAGGAAGCACCCAGACAGACTGCTGTTTGGAAATGCAGTCTCAAGCATAGAAGAACAATTGATTTGAGAGACTAGACTAGCATGAGAAAACCAATTATATTTTTCAAACGGCAGAAAGAATAGAGGCTTAATTCACTGTAATTAGTGATGTACAGGACACACGGTGACCCTGTACAAGGGCAAAGGGAGCTTAGTGAGCATGACCGGAACCCTCTGATACAGGTGAAGCAACCAGAGTGTGACACCGGTTTGCTGCTCTGCAGCAGGGGTGTCAAACTCATTTTAGGTCACGGGCCGGATTGAGCAAAATGCAGCTTCATGCGGGCCGGATCAGTCGGACGCGTGCGAACGCAGCTTTCGTTGCCTCCATTTTTTCAGCCTGCTCTCATGTGTCTCAGTCTCTGCTATAACTATGAAGTGTTTCACTTTACAAATTCCATTTCTTATGAAGAAGACTGCCAAATAAACACTAAAAACCCTGAAAACCTGGTACCTGAATAAACTCAGCATTAACCATATCCTACGTCATAGGCGCTTCGATTACTGGGGCCAGCTTTAATAGTAATTAGATATTGTCCCGCAGGCCAAAGATAATTCCACCGCGGGCCGGATTTGGCCCGCGGACCTTGAGTTTGACATATATGCTCTGCAGGATGCAAATCCGAAGAAAGCTCTGTAGGTGTTAGAGAAGAGCTATAAGCTAATGCTACAATAAACCATAAAGACTGAAGAGTACTGGAACTGCATAAGGAAACAAGAGTTCCAAGGGAGAGAAATAAATCCCATTTTTGGTACATTCATTTTGCAAAGAAACCCTGTGGAAAATTAAAGATTTCAAAGCATATTTATTATCAATGTATGTTTGCAGTGTGCAGCCCTGAGATTTGTCTTCTTCACAGACAGCCACAAAGTAAAGAAGGCCAAGGAAGAAAACCATAGAACCCATTTAAAGAAAGAAACTCACCAACCCCTCCCCTGCACAAAAAAAACAAGAAATTGTGCAAATGTCAACAAGAAAGAACAAGCAAAAAAACACAGAACATAAAACACAAAATTGAAGTGTCCATATTCAGTGTTCGTTGTCTGCAGGCTGCCCCAATTCAAAGTGGCCCAAAATAGCAACAGGAACAGGAGAGACCAGAAACAGATCATAATGTGACCTACGGAGTCCAATCCACAAATTGCGTCCATTAAACTTTGCTCCAGCGCCACCCTCTATCAGCACCGAGATCAGGGGCCTTCCCTTGTGAGCAGTGTGTGATAGGGAGAGAGAGACTGTCACATTCAGACACCTCTGGAGCAAACCTCTCAGCAAACACTCACTGGAGTGGCATTGAACACTCACTCTCCTTCTGCACTCGTCTTGATGTTTTCAGTCTTCCTCGACACTTTAATCGGTGAGATTGGCCAAAAATGGCTTCTTGGCCTCAAGGCTGCTCACCTCCTGGAACTTTCTCAGAGAGAGCAAAGCGCCAGATCACTCGATTGGCCCGAAAACACACCATCAAACTGTAGGTCACAGGCTCCAGCAGTATCAGAACCAAAGATGTAAAAGAAGTGAAAGAAACATTCTTGAGCACCATCTGGAGAATGCTGCCTGTGGTAGTATGTTCACTGGTGCCATCTTCCTCTTCAGGAGAAAGCCATTAACTGCACAGAAGAACAATTGACAAGAAGCCAGCTTCAACCATTTTTGGTATTGTGGCACTTTGCACCTTTGAAATTCTCTTGTCTCTTTTGCAGAGTATATTTAACACAGAGACTTAGAAACTTAGACATTAAATGAGTCACTGAATGAGATTTGTACAGATAAGTGGTATTGAGATAAAAGGTCTTATTGAATAGCAGAGCAGACATGAGGAGCAGAATGACCCACTGTTGTTTCTATTTCACGTCTGTGTCGATAATGTCACTGTTTATATTTAGATGATAATGTGGAACTGCTGCTACCTGCCAGCACTAGTTACATGGTTTCCATTATGGCAACTGGTGTTGTAGGTGTGGAGTTTGAACTTTCTCCCCTTGGCTGTGTAGGCTTTCTCTGGGTGTTCTGTTTTCCTTCTATATTCAAAAAATGTTCAGGTTTGTGGGTGAACTGCCACTCTGAATTGCATCTGCTGTGTAGGTGAGTGGTAGATACTGGGGTGGGGGGGGGGTAGGAGATGGGAATGCTGGGGAATAGGAAACAGGGAAAAGGCTGCTTGGAAATGGGATTGCTCTGTAAACCAGCATAGAATCAATGTGTTTAATGGCCTCATATGTGCCACAGTAAAATGGGAATAACAAATGAAATGACGTCTATGTTTGCATTTAGATTGGACATACTGTATATATTGGAAACAATATATACTGTATATATTTAAAATACAAGGAAACATGTTAAGCACACAAAGGTGGAATCACATAAACCTGAAATCATAGCTCGGGGTGCAGATCGTCTTCCTGTTCAGGGAGGGATTCAATGTGGTAAGTCTAAATGTAAGCTGGACTCAGAAATCTATGAGAAGTATATCAGGTGAAAAGCATTTGTGAGCATTGGTATTATCAACTATAATAATGCAAACAATAAAATACTATTTGCTAGAATCATATTATGTGTTACATA
The DNA here is from genome assembly GCF_030144855.1 of Hypanus sabinus. Classification (NCBI taxonomy): domain Eukaryota; kingdom Metazoa; phylum Chordata; class Chondrichthyes; order Myliobatiformes; family Dasyatidae; genus Hypanus; species Hypanus sabinus. The sequence continues at coordinate 15,584,772 of NC_082720.1, forward strand.
ATCATAAGATTGTATCTAAGGAGTGTTTAATACAGAAATATCCTCAAGTATTTAGCAATGGAATTCAACATCTTAAAGGAGAACATCATTTCAGGCTTGATGGTGCCATCAGTCCACTGTGCATTGTGCTCCTTATCAGATGCCAGTGACTTTAAGAGAAACACTGTTAGGAACATCAGACAAGCTGGTCTGACAAGCTATTCCAGTTCCAGTAGACTGAAAACTAGGTTCAGTAGGTGCATTATCAAAGAAGGATGAATCACCACGTACAGCATTATGATTGGATCCAAAAATTTTGAATAGAGCAATCAAGGGAGTTTTATCATTGCTAAAGAGAAAAGCTCACCTTGTGCAAAGGTTTTCCAGGACTTTGGATGAGTTTTAAGTGCAAGAGGTTCTCCAGATGCTGGCAATGCAAGTAACTCTTTCATCAGCCTCATATACAAATTTGGCTCATTAGCTAACGCTCCTAATAGCCACATGAGTCAGTGGTGAGAAAGCCACTTTTCATAAACAATATATGGCTAGGGTCTGTATGACTTGAGGTTCAACCAAACAAGAACATTTTGATGTTCTGATAAAAGAATGCTGTGTTAATGCTGCCCATACAGAATTATCAGTCAGCCAGAAATAATAGATCACACACCACATTAAATTATTAAAAAAAAAAGTATATTTGCAAATTTCAGCTTTGTCAAACGGTTAATAGGAAAAAGAAAAGAAAAAGAAAAGAACCCATTATGGTTAAACCAGTCCAATGTGCACATGGCCATTGTAGCTCACACTGGAGTCGTCTCTTTCTCATGCGCTGGACCCATGGTCTGCATGAAAACACCCCACATTCCAAACTTCCTTCGAGTCTAATTCAAACAAACTGGTTCTCCCTCTGAAGTACTGGCCCTCTTCCTCAGAGACATTCTTCTGCACAAAGCACTTAGTGCAACAGGGACTCTCCTTCCAATGGCAGTCTGCAGCATCTTCCCTTTTGCCCCGCTCCACAGCTTCCACCAAAAGCCCCCAAGCCAGACTACTGGCCTTAAGAAAATTCTTCTCAACAACACACACAAAATGCTGGTGGAATGCAGCAGGCCAGGCAGCATCTATAGGAAGAAGCACAGTCGATGTTTCGGGCCGAGACCCTTCGTCAGCAGGTGTCCTGACAAAGGGTCTCGGCCCGAAACGTCAACTGTGCTTCTTCCTATCAATGCTGCCTTGCCTGCTGTGTTCCACCAGCATTTTGTGTGTGTTGCTTGAATTTCCAGCATCTGCAAATTTCCTCGTGTTTGCATCTTCTCAACAATCTTGATTGGCTGACTCACATTCTAAGTTGAAAAGCAGGGCTTCCCATCTTAGCCAAAACCAAAGCATTCCACCAGCAGGACACTCTGCTTTTGCAGACAACTGCTGAAATTAAATACCCACAGCATAGCAGTAGAAATCTTGATCAGGGCATAACACTCTCCCCCCACCCCACCAAAAGTAGCCATATCCTCATGACTGTGGAACTTATTAGACCATTATAAATAACAGAGTTTTCAAATAAATTCTATGGATTCAAGACCCTCCAGGCCATTGGTAGATAGAAGTAGCATATCTCACATGACAATCGATATAACATTGTTTTCCATGTGCATCCTCTGCCACCCTACCTAGGGGCTTCCTGACTCTCTCAGACCTCCTTATTGTGTCTTCAGCTTCTCCAGCTTCAGCCTCTCATTGTGACCTTTCCTGTCTACTAGAGGACGCCTCCTCCTGTCTATCACTTGTCTTTCCAGCAGCTCAGGTCGCTCATCCCATGACTGAACTTAGCTTCCCTCAGTTTAGGTAAATGCTGTCAAACATCTTCAACCTCCACTGGTGCTAACCGCTGAGGCCTCTCTCAAAAAGGCGTGTCCTCGGTCACTTTAATAGTGTGGCAAGTATTTTTGGAACAACCAACATCAGACTCATCAGTAGAAAATATACCTTTACATTCCAATATCTTCTCAGTTAACCACTTTCCTGGGTATTGGTCAGTCCTTAAATTCGAATGACTTTGACATCAACTTCCTCAATCCATGAGACTGTTTCTCTTCTGGTTCCTCCAGAAAACTAGACACTACCATCACAGAAAAAAATGGGACAATCAGTATTCCACATCTAAGGGTAACATCTCTTCCTGAGTTGTTCCTGACCATCACTATCATCCCACTTGTGCATACAGCTGAAGGTTTCTGCAGTTCAGGTCTCAGCAGTGTTCCTGCAGGTAAGTATGACTCTTCCTCCTGCTCATCAGGAGCATCCACCTGGCTGGCCAAGGAACTGGGCAGTCTGACAAATCTGGAAAATTTCTTGTCATTCTAGCTATTCCTCCAGAATGCAATATGACAGGTTTAGACAGGATGTAACGCACCATTCCTCGTTTCTGCTCATCATCCTGCTTAGAAAGAACTTGTGCCTTCTCAAAAGCATTTCTGAACTAGAGTGAACGGACAAAGATTTCAAAATGTTCTCTCCAGTTCCTCTCTTTGCATACTCCCATGAGCTTCTCACAATGGAAGTACTTACATGTCCTCACTAGAATGGAAACTCCATCCGTTTCAATCGAATCCGGGCAGATCAATGTGTCAATAGCCAGTTACTCCAGCATCGGCTTCTGTAAGCTCCAGCTCCAATGACAAGTAACCATTGTATGGGTACCCATCAGTACTAAACCCCCTAATCTCAAGGGCACTGAGTGTTGTAAGTAGTAAATGTGTCAAAAAGATCTGTAAAGTAACTTAAGAAACTGTGTCAAGTATGACTAGCATAAATACCTTCAATACGTATGGATACATCAGAGGTTGGTCCCACTAAACCTTCAGGAACAGTTTTTGCACTTTAGTATTTCCTTTGATACACTGATTAGAACATTTCTCCTCTGAGACACCAGCCCATTCCTTTACTGGGTCCCTCTGTAGTTCTGCCTCTTTTCTTCTCTGTTTCATTAATCGCTGACTTACTCTTTGAAGATTTTCCTGTCCCTCGCAGTCTCACTTGAAATGTCCATCTTCTCCACAGTTGTAACAGAAAATACCCGTCACCTTTCCAATCAAGAGGCCCTTCTCAATAGACCCTCTGCATCATAAGCCCTACAGGTGGTTTGGTTTTCTCAATGGATGTGTCATGTTTAATGGAAACACTTACATACATCCATCAAATCAGCTCATTCCTCAAAAGCTCTATCTCTGTGGCATCAGGAGTCTGTGGCAGTGGCTACCACTGAAGACATGACTTGGCTTTTGGAAATGTTCCACTTCTCAAACATCTTTCCCTCCTCTCTAAATTCTCCGAGTGACTTGGTAAAAGATGGAGAAGGGTCATTCGAATATGCAGAGCAATCATGTCATGTGACAGTGAACCCTTCACAATTTGCTCCATCCACGAGCAATTTCTCTCAGACAGTTGAATGCCCCTTTTCTGGCACAAACAGTGCAGCATTTTCTCCGTTGGCAGACAGCTTCTAAACTGTATGCGTAAGCTTCATCCTAAGATCAGCGGCATTTTCAGCAGTATCAGGAGTTTCCGGGTAATTAACTGATACGGCTAATGAGTTTTCAGCCATTAGGAACCTCACGAGATCAACAGGCAGACCCTTGGAACCCTCTAACAGTCTGTTTTATAATATTTTCTGAGCACTGCCATTCATCCAGTAACTGAGATAACTGCTCCACCCAAGCCTCATATTCTTCTTCCCCATCAGGCATGGGCAAGAGTCCAGAAAACACTCCCAGCCTACGATAACTTTGGCATTTATCAACCAGTGATGTAATACCCGAAACCAGCTCAGAACTTAAATTAACCACTGAAAGACCCATGAGACTTTTCATATCAGGTACTCTTATGCCTCACTTCACAGAAATGAGAACAACTTGTCTTTAAAGACTTCACCATCAGCTACATATCCCCCTTCTCTAAACATATGGACTGCCCATGGGACCTCGCCTCTCCAGGGTCTCCCAACCTATCAGGAAGCGCAACTTCAGTTACGTCACTGCTAGTCCGGACTAACCAGCTGGTTGACCAAAATGTTGTTCAATCAATGTAACCTTTCCCAACACTTCTGCAGAACTCGGCACTCTAAGCACCAGTTCGTTGGGAATCTGAACATGTCACTACTTTCAGATTTGGCCCAAGTGCAGAGTGAGAGACACTGAAGACTCTAATGCAAACAGAGTTAGAGGGAATAGAAAACAATAAATGCTAGGCCAAACAGGGCCATTACCTAAAACACTCAAATCAAAAATGAAGCCAACTCTGCAGCTGAAGGAAGAACTAAATATAAGACAAATACCACTAGTCTTCAGAGTCAGTTGACTCGACAGTCCAATTTCTCAGGCAAGGACAAATGCAAGCAGGCAGCAAAATGTTGCTGTGCTTTGCTCAAGTCTCGACAAGCGCTACATTGAAAAGAATGGAGTTAAATACTGTCACAATGAGATCTTCTTCTTTTTCTGGCTATCCATTCCATAGGATGATGATGATTCCTTTCAGTCAGTTAGTGGGGTTTGACATGTGCATCCTGGAATGGCTGTACAGGATGATCCTTGACAGGCACTGCTTGCCATATACTTGGCAGGTGAGACCTGGAGGGGCAGCAGGGGCAGAAACTCTGTTGTGGCGCTTCCTGTGCCTTTCCTCTGTTGCCTCTTGGAGCCTGTTCTCAGCAGCGTCCACACCTTTTCTGATGGTGTCCCTCCACTGTGAGCGATCTTGAGCCAGATCCTCCAATGTTGATGGGGCAATGACAGCTTTCTTGAGGCTCCTGTGCAGAACATCCTTGTACTGTAGCTGCTGGCCTCCTCATTTTTGGGTACCACTGGACCGTTGCCCATACAGTTGGGCAGTCTTCCGTCAGGCATTCTGACAACATTTCCTGCCCAGCGTAGTTGGGCTGACCTCACCAAGGTTGAAACTGCTGGCACTCTGGCTCGAGAGAGGACCTCGGTATTGGAGACCTTGTCTTGCCAGGTTATCTTCATCAGCGAATGCTGCTGCAGTTGGTCAATCTGGTGTAAGTGACTCTGATATGGGCACCACGTCTCACATCCATATAGCAAGGCTGATATGACAACAGCCCTTTATACCTTGCATTTGGTGGCCAACCTGAAGTTCTGTGACCAAGCTCGATCTTTCAGCTGACCAAAGGCAAAGCAGGCTTTTCTGGTTCTTGACTCAATCTCCACATCCAGAGAAGGTGAGGATGTTATTATGCTGCCCAGGCAGCAAAACTTGTTGACAGCATTGAGACGAGTGTCATCAATGAGGACAGTTGGTTCTTCGTAGCTTGAGTCAGGAGCCGGTTGATAAAAAACTTCCCTCTTTTTCAGGTTGATTGTCAGTCCGAAGTTTTTGGCTGCACTGACAAAGCGACTGGTGATCTCCCGTAAGTCTTTGAGAGAGTGGGCAACCAGCACACAGTCATCAGCAAACTGTAGCTCATGCACCACAATGTCCCTGACTTTTGTTTCTGCTCTCAGTCTTGCGAGGTTGAGGAGCCACCATCAACCCTCATTTGTAGGAAGACCCCTGACTTCAGGTCTGATGTGGCATCCTGAAGAACAGCAGGGAAGAATAGACCAAAAGGAGTAGGAGCCAGAACACAACCCTGTTTTATGCCGTTGCTGACGGGAAATGGGTCTGACAACTCACCTGTCAAAGGGCGGATGAACCCTCTGGTAGGGTCAATGGCTATCTAGCAAACACAATGAAATAATAATTAGCTGACATCTGCATACTCACGAGCGTAATTGCTGTATTTGCTGCACTGCTGAATCCGTGGTTGTGACAGGACCCCCACCTTGCTCAGAACACGAGCATTACTTGTCGATAACCGCTTCAAACTACACCAACTCTTTTAACCCTGCAGTGTCCATAATAAAGTAACTTAATCATATTTCCCAACACTAGTTTAAACACAAGATTAAAACACAAACCACTTAATGCAACTGCTTAATCAATCCTAAAATAGCATCTAAAATCCCTGAAACTGCTTTTGTAGACACCTGCTGAAATGAAATACTTACAGCATGAAGTAGAAATCTTAACCAGGATATTACACACACAAGGTACTGGAGGAACTGAACAAGTCAGACAGCATCTATGGAGGGGAAAAATTATTGGAAGTTTGGGAAATTGAAATTCAAGCCATGAGGTTGGAGGCAGGCCTCTTTTTTTCCATTCAGTCCTTCTCTCTTTCTCTTTTTCCCATTCTGGTTATTCTCTCACCCCTTCTCTTCTCCTGATCTGCCCATCACTTCTCTCTGGTTTCCCTCCTCTTTGAAGGTGGTCTTATAGAGGTGTATAAAATCATTAAAAGCAAAGCTAGGATGAATGTGCATGGCCTTTTTCCCAGATTTTGAAAATCTAGAGAGCATATCTTTATTGAAAGATTTAACAAGTTCTGGAGGAGTAGCTAATTTACACGAGAGATGAGCTGCCAGACAAAGAGACTGAGGAAGGTACAATAACAAATTTAAAAATTTTGAAATTCAAAGTACATTTATTATCAAAATATGTACCCTATATACAGCCTTAAGATTCGCCTACTAACAAGCAGCCACAAGAATATAATCTATGAAAAACCCACACAGCAAAGACCATCAAGCACCCAACTTGCACAAAAGAGAATAGATTGTGCAAACCATAAAAAAGTGAACAAATAATACACAGAACATGAACTACAGAGTTTCCAAAAGTGAATCCACAGCCACGGAGCCAGTTAGTGTTGAAGAGTATACAGCCAGCCAGGCCATAGCTGCAGAGACAATTGGATGGCATGGATAGAAAAGTTTAGAAGGAGATGGGCCAAACACAAGAAAATAGAACTTCCTTACATGGGCGTCTTTGGTCGTTCTGGACTGATTGCACTGTGGTTCTGTTTCCATGCTCCAGGACTCTATGACTCCGTAACGCTAGAATCAATGGAAGACAGATGTTTGACCTCCAGCTCATCTTGATGGGCTTTTCTGTTTTCTGGCAGCAAGGTGTAATGAATTCTGATGTTCTCTGTTTTATAAAAGAATCCAGCATTCACTGTTTATCAAAGTCCAAGAAGAAAATAATGAGCTATTCACATATTTGCAAAGCTCAAATGTCAAAGAGCAGCTAAACTCCCAGTGTAATAATACATTAGAATATCATTAATTTGGTGCATTTGCAGGGAAGTTGAGTGTCCCATTGTTAAACTTTATAGTAATCTCAAATAATAATATAGCTGGATGTATATTTACAATTACAAGAAGGTCAGGGAATTAAATGTACTATGTGTACTTAAATATTTTGCAGTAGCCAGTGTTTGAATACACTGGACAACAATTTTTTTTGGAAGTGTTGTTTCTTCTTAAATATTTTTGTGATTATGATAGACCGTTTGAGGCAGAATACAAATAAAATCTCAGACTACTTGTATCACATAGGAATTTGGAGAAACAAGAAATTAACTTTTATTAAATATGTATTTAATTGCATAACTGTGCTGCTGACATTTTGCAACAGTTCAACTAAGCTAAAAAGGCTTTGTTGATGATTTTCATTTGCACTCATTGGCTGAGGCTTCTCACTTGAATGTCCAACCTCCATGACTGCAATGTCCTGGTGAAACCTTTCACCATACTCGTCACTGACAGCACCAAGATTTGCAGGGAAGAAGTCTAAATGGGAATGCAGAAAATAAACCTTTAGTGACATGTTGCACTTCATGGTTTTGACTGCTTGAGGCATGTTGTCAAATACCTGCATCTAGTTTGGTGCTCTGTAGTTGCCAGGAAAATGTTCAGCAACATCCTTCAACACCTTCTATGTGATTTTCTCCGAACCCTCTGGAAATTCTTCAAATTGCCTGTCATTGATGTCCTATTGGATTTGCAGACCAACAAAATTGCCTTCCTTAATCTTGGCATCAGTTATTCTGGTAAACATCTGTTTCATATATTGAAATTCTTCAAGGAAATGTTTGTGCCTGGTGACACCAGATTCCATCCTCGCGGTCCTGACCCCTATTCTGCTTTTGCCTTTGACAAATGCAAGTCTCTGACCAGGACATTTAATTCAGATTGAGTTATCAGATGAGGCTCACTCGACATAAAAGGTTCAAGACCGATATCAGTATCAGTGTTGTTTGCCATTCCTGGCTTGTGCATCATAGCGTCTTCGTCTGCCTCCTCTAGACTCCATTTTCTGTTTTTCTAAAACTTATTCTGCCACGCAGCATCCACCCTGCCTAAACATGGGTTGACAAAATAGAAAACTTATCAACTTACATTGTGGGCAACATTTTAATTGGCCTGAATTATGAATTGAAATAACAAATACAGGTGATTTCAAAAATTGCTTGATAAGGAAATTTCATGATGATTTTCATGATCAGCAGCCCAAAATCCGTAAGATACACCCAAAAGTATTCAGGAAGCAAAATCTTTGTTGCCCAGTGCTATTCATGCATACATGCAGCTTATGATATAACATACATGGATAATTTTCATTTGCTACAAATTAGTGAAACTCCATACAAGAAGATAGCATTACAGGCAGTCCCCCTGGGTATTATGGTACAGAGTGTATGTTGGTTGTGTATTGGAGGACCTGTGCATACAAGTATCTGGTAAGATGTTGTTAACTGTATCATTTCCTATTCATAAGCTGGAGCACAGAACAAAAATATAACAACAGTCATGTACATAACACGCTACACTCCAGAATTTTAAATAGACTATCAAATAATTGACACCTTCCAATCAAGGAGATGCAAAGAATTTGGTTGATGAAATCATCTTAATGAAAGGGTGAGAGGTGAAGCATTGAAAGAGAAGGGAATTGATGAGCTTGGGATGGGAGGAGAAAAGGGAAGATCATCACCACTTGAGAGTGAGTGTAGAAATGACATCCTCCTCTTGATCACCCTGGTAAGTCATTGCAATTGCACATAAAACTTTAGATTTTCAGACAGTATTCTCATAATTTACATATATTATTCTGAGGCTGTGCCCTCTGATAGCTGTGTATTTAATATTTCAATTAGGTTTGAGTAATATTCTAGATATGCTGTTGATCGAGCATCCGATCGATTTGAAGAGAGAGAGAAAGAGAGTTTTGTACAGGTTGGGGAGGTTAAAAAAGAAGTGTTTCATGGGGTTTGGTGCATTAGGATAGTGGGTATGACTGCGAGGTCAGTTATCTGTTCCGGGTGTCAGATGTGGAATGTCTGGGAGACTTCCAGCCTTCCTGATGGCCACGTCTGCACCAGGTTCATTGACCTGCAGCTCCTTAGAGACCAAGTTAGGAAACTGGAGCTGCAGCTCGATGACCTTCAGCTTGTTAGGGTTAGACAGGAGCTACAGACAGGTAGTCACCCCAGGGCCACTGGAGACAAATAAGTGGGTGACCTTCAAGAGAGGGAAGGGAGGGCATCAGGTAGTGGAGAGCACCCCTGTGGCTGCCCCCCTCAACAATAAGTACACCATTTTGAGTGCCGTTGGGGGGGGGGGGTGGTATGACCTATCTGGGAGAAGCAACTGTGGCTGTGCCTCTGGCACTGAGTCTGGCCCTATGACTCAGAAGAATAGGGAACAGAAGAGAAGGGCAGCGGTAATAGGGGGCTCTATGGTTAAGGGTACAGATAGGCGATTCTGTGGAGGCAAAAAAGGAACAAGGATGGTAGTTTGCCTCCCAGCTGCCAGGGTTCTGAGCATGTCCACAATATCCTGAAATGGGAGGGTGACCAGCCAGAGGTCGTGGTACATATTGGTACCAATGACATAGGGAGAGAAAGGGAGGAGGTCCTGAAAGCAGAATACAGGGAGTCAGGAAGGAAGCTGAGAAGCAGAACCTCAAGGGTAGTAATCTCGGGATTGCTGCCTGTGCCATGTGACACTGAGCACAGGAATAGAGTGAGGTGGAGGATAAATGTGTGGCTGAGGGATTGGAGTAGGGGCAGGGATTTAGATTTCTGGATCATTGGGATCTCTTCTGGGGCAGGTGTGACCTGTACAAAAAGGATGGGTTGCACTTGAAAATGACAGAAAAAAATAGCCTGGCAGGGAGGTTTGCTATTGCTATTGGGGAGGGTTTAAACTAGATTTGCAGGGCGGGATGGGATCGAAGTGAAGATGCAGAGGATGGGGAGGTTGGAGCACAAGTAGAGACAGCTTGGAGGGAGTTTGTGAGGAAGGATAGGCAGATGTTAGAGCAAAGATACACTCAGCCTGATGGTTTGAGATGTGTCTATTTTAATGCAAGGAGTATCATAAACAAGATGGATGAGCTTAGAACATGGATCAGTACGTGGAGCTATGACGTTGTGGCCATTACAGAGACTTGGATGTTTCAGGAGCAGGAATGGCTGCCGAGTGTGCCAGGCTTCAGATGTTTCAAAAGGAACAGAGAGGGAGGCAAAAGAGGTGGGGGCATGGCATTGCTAACTAGGATAGTGTCACAGCTGCAGAAAAGGAGGAAGTCATGGAGCTATTATCTGCTGAGTCAGTGTGGGTGAAAATCAGGAACAGGAATGGGGCAATAATTGTACTGGGTGTTTTTTATAGACCCCCCCCCCCCCAATAGTGAGAGTGACATCGAGGAGCAGATAGAGAGGCAGGTTCTGGAATGGTGCATAATAGGGTTATTGTGATGGGAGATTTTAACTTTCCTAATATTGATTGGCATCTTAACACAAGGGGTTTAGATAGGGTGGAGTTTGTTAGGTGTGTTCAGGAAGGTTTCCTGACACAATATTTAGATAAGCCAACTAGGGGAGAGGCTATACTTGACCTGGTATCGGGAAATGAATCTAGTCAGGTGTCAGATGTGTCGGGGGGAGAGCATTTTGGTGGTAGTGACCACAATCCTACCTCCTTCACCACAGCGCTGGAGAGGGATAGGAGGAGACATTTTGGGAAAACATTTAATTGGGATAGGGGGAAATATGATGCTATTAGGCAGGAACTTGAGAGCATAAATTGGGAGCAGATGTTGGATGTACAGCAGAAATGTGGTAAATGTTGAGGGAACATCTGCATGGAGTTCTACATAGGTATGTCCATTGAAGCAGGAAAAGGATAGTAGAGTTAAAGAACCATGGTGTAAAAAGTATGTAGAAGATCTAGATAAGAAGAAAAGAAAAGCTTAGAAAAGGTTCAAGGAACTAGGTACTGTTAGTACACCAGAAAATTATAAGGTTGCAAGGAAGATGTCAGGGGAAAGATTTTTACTCAGAGAGTGGTGAGTGTGTGGAATGGGCTGCCAGCAATGGTGGTGGAGGTGGATACGATAGGGTCTTTTAAGAGACTTTTGGATAGGTACATGGAGCATAGAAAAATAGAGGGCTATAGGTAAGCCTAGTAATTTCTAAGGTAGGGACATGTTCGGCACAACTTTGTGCTGTAGGTTTTCTCTGTTTCTATGTTTTTATGAAGGAGCTCAAGAATGGAATTAGGAGAGCCAGAAGGAGCCATGAGAAGGCTCCTTGGTGAGCAGGCATTCTACAAGTAATATATGTGAAGAGCAAGGGGATGAGCCGTGTGAGAATAGGACCAATCAGGTGCGATAGTGGAAACACGTGCATGGAGTCAGAAGAAGTAGTGGGGCAACTTAATGAATACTTTGCTTCAGTATTCAACAGGGAAAAAAACTCTTGGCAGTTATGGGGATGACTTACAGTGGACTGAAACACTTGAGCATATAGACATTGGGGTGTCCAGGGAGGGGTAGCACCTCTGGTGGGGGGGCCTGCTGTGCCCTTTTTCAGGGTAGCTCATCCATCTTTGGTCCCCACCTGGTGCTCAGCTCTCACCTGTGGCTCCAAGTAGCTGTAACACGCGCAGCGGTCACACTCCCGGTAAACGGTCTCGGCAGACGGGCCAAACCAGGTGAGGGGAGCCGATGGGTCTTCAACCCTTGGTGAGGTAGGGAACTGGCGGCCCCAGCGTGTGAAATCTGGCCCTAGCAGATTGAGCAGAGGAGACCTGCTAATGGTCCAACAGTCAAGGAGGCAGGCCAACTGGCATTGTGGAGTGCTAAGAGCACGACAGGGCATGTAGATGTCCTGGTCATCCACGGCAAGAGATGGTGATCTCCTTAAACTCACCTGGCAGAAGGCAAAGGCAAACTACTGTTGTAACCTGCCATGAACATGATTTCCCAACACTTTGAGTGATTATGCAGAAAGTTTGAAATTAATAACATCAGGGGTGATTGATAAGTTCATGGCCTAAGGTAGAAGGAGATGTGTTATTAACTTCAAACTTTCTGCATCATCACTCAAAGAGTTGACCTGCATGGACCTGTAACGAGAGCTGTATAACTCATCTCCTTCCACCTTAGGCCACGAACTTATCAATCAACTATACTGCAGACATTTTCTGGAGGTCCAAGATCCGTAAACTCCACGACCGCTGGACTATGTGTGTAAATGTAGGAGGGGACTATGTTGAAAAATAAATGAGCTAGGTTTTCTAAAATTGACTCCTTCTACCCGAGGCTTCAAACTTATCAATCACCCCTTGTAGCTTTTAGAAAGGTAAAGGAAATGGTGACATCACACATTACAATACACATCATCCAGTGAAGCTTGCCTGTGACACCACGTCTTATAGACAATAGACAATAGGTGCAGAAGTAGACCATTCGGCCCTTCGAGCCTGCACCTCCATTTTGAGATCATGGCTGATCATCTACTATCAATACCTGATTCCTGCCTTGTCCCCATATCCCTTGATTCCCCTATCCATAAGATACCTATCTAGCCCCTTCTTGAAAGCATCCAGAGAATTGGCCTCCACTACCTTCCGAGGCAGTGCATTCCAGACACCCACAACTCTCTGGGAGAAGAAGTTTTTCCTTAACTCTGTCCTAAATGACCTACCCCTTAATCTCAAACCATGCCCTCTGGTACTGGACTCTCCCAGCATCTGGAATATATTTCCTGCCTCTATCTTGTCCAATCCCTTAATAATCTTATATGTTTCAATCAGATCCCCTCTCAATCTCCTTAATTCCAGCGTGTACAAGCCCAGTCTCTCTAACCTCTCTGCGTAAGACAGTCCAGACATCCCAGGAATTAACCTCGTGAATCTACGCTGCACTTCCTCTATAGCCAGGATGTCCTTCCTTAACCCTGGAGACCAAAACTGTACACAATACTCCAGGTGTGGTCTCACCAGGGCTCTGTACAAATGCAAGAGGATTTCCTTGCTCTTGTACCCAATTCCCTTTGTAATAAAGGCCAACATTCCATTAGCCTTCTTCACTGCCTGCTGCACTTGCTCATTCACCTTCAGTGACTGATGAACAAGGACTCCTAGATCTCTTTGTATTTCTCCCTTACCTAACTCTACACCATTCAGATAATAATCTGCCTTCCTGTTCTTACTCCCAAAATGGATAACCTCACACTTATTCACATTAAACGTCATCTGCCCACTCACCCAGCCTATCCAAGTCACCCTGAATTCTCCTAACATCCTCATCACATGTCACACTGCCACCCAGCTTAGTATCATCAGCAAATTTGCTGATGTTATTCTCAATGCCTTCATCTAAATTGTTGACGTAAATTGTAAACAGCTGTGGTCCCAATACCGAGCCCTGTGGCACCCCACTAGTCACCACCTGCCATTCTGAGAAACACCCATTCACCGCTACCCTTTGCTTTCTATCTGCCAACCAGTTTTCTATCTTTGTCAATGTCTTCCCCCCGATGCTCTGAGCTTTGATTTTACCCACCAATCTCCTATATGGGACCTTATCAAATGCCTTCTGAAAATCGAGGTACACTACATCCACTGGATCTCCCTTGTCTAACTTCCTGGTTACATCCTCGAAAAACTCCAACAGATTAGTCAAGCATGATTTGCCCTTGATAAATCCATGCTGGCTTGGCCCAATCCTATCACTGCTATCTAGATATGCCACTATTTCATCCTTAATAATGGACTCCAGCATCTTCTCCACCACCGATGTCAGGCTGACAGGTCGATAGTTCTCTGTTTTCTCCCTCCCTCCTTTCTTAAAAAGGTGGATAACATCAGCCATTCTCCAATCCTCAGGAACTGATCCTGAATCTAAGGAACATTGGAAAATGATTATCAATGTGTCCGCAATTTCCAGGGCCACCTCCTTTAGTACCCTAGGATGCAGACCATCCGGACCTGGGGATTTGTCAGCCCTCAGTCCCATCAGTATTCTCATCACTGTTTCCTTCCTAATGTCAATCTGTTTCATTTACTCTGTTAACCTATGTCCTTGGCCCATCCATACATCTGGGAGACTGCTTGTGTCTTCCTTAGTGAAAACAGATCTAAACTACTCATTAAATTCTTCTGCCATTTCTCTGTTTCCCATAACAATTTCACCCAATTCATTCTTCAAGGGCCCAACATTGTTCTTAACTATCTTCTTTCTCTTCACATACCTAAAAAAGGTTTTGCTATCTTCCTTTATATTCCTGGCTAGCTTGCGTTTGTACCTCATTTTTTTCTCCCTGTATTGCCTTTTTAGTTAAGTTCTGTTGTTCCTTAAAAACTTCGCAATCATCTGTCCTCCCACTCACCTTAGCTTTGTCATACTTCCTTTTTTTTAATGCTATGCAATCTCTGACTTCCTTTGTCAACCACTGTGGCCCCTTTCCCCCCTTTGAATCCTTCCTTCTCTGGGGGATGAACTGATTTTGCACCTTGTGCATTATTCCCAAGAATACCTGCCATTGCTGTTCCACTGTCTTTTCTGCTAGGATATCCGTCCAGTCAACTTTGGCCAACTCCTCCCTCATGGCTCCATAGTTTCCCCTGTTCAGCTGCAACACTGTCATCTCCGAGCTGCCCTTATCCTTCTCAAATTGCAGATAAAAACCTATCATATTATGATCACTACCTCCTAATGGCTCCTTTACTGCAAGATCGCTCATCAAATCCTGTTCATTACTTAACACTAAATCCAGAATAGTCTTGTCCCTGGTCGGCTCTCGTACAAGCTGTTCCAATAATGCATCCCGTAGGCACTCTACAAACTCCCTGTCCTGTGGTCCAGCACCAACCTGATTCTCCCAGTTCACCTGCATGTTGAAATCCCCCATAACTACTGCAACATTACCTTTGCCAGCAGTACGGTGCAGTTAAGTCACATGTTATAAATGATGAAAGCATACACCCCATAGCCTTTTTTCATTATCTTCCCTTCCCACTGCAGAGAAAAAATATGCATAGATTGACAGAGAGGCCTTAAGTCTAGTTTAGCATGTAAAACATTTCAACCAGTACTTACATTAGAGAGAGTTTACCCTCATTATGGATCATCAACCACTTGTGCCCATTTTTTTAATCCATAGAAGGGTGTTCCACTGGCAGCAGCAACTTGAATGCAGAGACAGTCTCTGTTTCTTGGAGGATACAATTACAAGATTGAATTCAAAAGGTCGACCAATCATGGGAACAGTTATGTGCAGCAGAAATCCAGTTCCCCTATGTTTACCAGGATGAGACAGTAATATTTGAGGATCGAGATACCATCCAAGCTGAGAGCTAAAGTGTTGGAAGAGCTACATGCTGGTCATCTAGCCACAGTCAAAATGATAGTGTTAGCTCAAAGCTTTGTCTGTTTGGCATGCACTGTTCCAGATGCCAAAATGTCCAGAAGACGCTGAGGGCATCACCTCTCCATCCCTGGGAATGGCCTGCTTTGCCCTGGCACAGAATTCAAGTGGATTTTGCCAGATCATTCATGGGCACAGAATTTCTTGTCAGCAGCTAATGTAGCTACAAAGTGGCCAGAAGTGCTTCCAATAGCCTCCACTACAGCCTCGCACACTGTTGACGTGTTGAGAAGCCGCTTCTCAAGGCCTGGTGTTCCGGAAGACTTAGGCAGTAACAGTGGACTACAGTTTGCTGCAGAGCATTTTCAGTCATTCCTGAAAATAAATGGAATAGGACATATTATACCTGCACTGTACCACCCAGCTACAAATGGCTTGGTGGAAAGCTTTGTCCAGAGTCTAAAGAATTCAATGCGAGCAACGTCAGCAGAACACATTGCACTACACACTGAACCAGACCCTCCGCCAATTTCCTCCTTTTATTTCGCAATACAGTACACTCTGCAATCAACATCTTGTTAGCTACAGTATGCTGTTCTTTGTTCTTTGGTCGTCCCCTGCGTTCATGCTTGGATCTCCTTAAACCCAATCTCAGAAGGAAAACGCAGGACAAATAACTGAGTGAAATTGAAGACTCCTCAAACAAGGAAGCTCAATGCTTGACTCCTCGACAAGCAGTTCTGGCGAGGGACTAACGAGGTTATCAAAGGTTAGGGACAGAACAAGATCATTCTCCTACACAGTGGAAATTGTATATAATATCATCTGGAGATGACACATTGATCACTTGAGGAGAGCAGAATCAGTTGGTAGAGATGATAGGTGGCCAGAGTTGTCAGAATTATTTTATGCAGTCTCAGAGTCAACTCCTACTACCACCATGGAGGAGAATTCAGAACCTGAGGTTTCTTTCGCAGCTAGAAGTCTCCGCTGCTAAGCAGAGTGGTCCTCCTTGTCAGGAAAGACATTATCCCACAAGATTAAGAAAGCCTCCACTGTGATTAGTTATTTAGCCCTGAATGGGACAATTTTAAATGTTCTATGCTATGGGTGTTTATCTAGTAATTGTATTGTATCATATACTATGTGTTTAGTTGAGATGCACTCTATATTGAGTTAGAGCTTTTAGCTAAACAGGAAGGAGAGCTGTGTATTTAATATCTCAGTAATATATGAGTGATAGTGTAAAAATGTTGCTGATTAAGCATTCTTTATTTGTTTAAATAATTCATTATGGGTTATATGTAAAGGTACGTAAATGACATACGTCATCACGCCACTGTGTCATAGTACGTAAATGCCTCACTTAAAGTAAAAAACGAAGTTAGACTCTCATTTAGACTCCCGTGTTTTCCTTTCAATTAGGTTAATGTTTTGAAATTACAAAGGACAAAACACTGATGTTCAGAAACATTGAGAAGCAGCTAAGAAAAGGTTATACATTTTTTAAATCTAAAAAAAGCTTTAAAAGAGACCTCTACCTGAAAATGTATGAAACTGCTATCTATTACTGAAAAATGTAAATATACATAGAAATAAAAACTTAAATAAAAGACTTACCTTTTAAATTCTCTGCTGTTTAATTGACAAGGGCCCTATTCAAAGGTCCATGATAAAAGCCCCAAATGAATGAGCCAGATATAAAATGCAACAATGATTCAGCAACATACAGGATGCTCTTGGAAAAAGCAGTGAGTCCTGGGGTGGAGTGAAAGATCAGACATACCTGCATGGTAAAAATAGTCTCGAGTGATGAATGAAGATGATTAACCTATACAGCAGGAAAGGAATGAGTGGCTTGTGTGAACAGCTGATCATCTGGTTTGTAGCAAGCTGCCAGTTGGCTATGATACACATGACAGCATTTTGGACACCTGCACCGAGCAAAGAACATACTGCAAGTTTAGTCATGTCAACAGAGCAACAGGCAATATGGGGCTATCTAACTACCATAGCTGGTCTGATATCAGGCACACCATTAACATTCTGCTACATGAAGTTGTCAAGACTAATAGAAAATAGTACGAATAGGGGTTAAAATGTTAATACAACAAAGACATATTTTCAGCTTTACACTGTTTCGTCAACTCCTGAATGCCAGCAGAAGCATCCAGCTCAGTGATTCCCGATGGGGACGTTTATGTGTCCTAATGGGGCGTTAGGGGAAATGGAAGACATCAGGGGACAGTCAAGATGCAGGGCTGGGGGCCGCAGTAAGCAGCTCTGTAACTTGAGGCACAAGCCCTGACCAATCATGTCACTTCGCTGCCATCAACATCCAATAGGCATTCCCAGCTTGTGTTATTTTTTTATTTTAATTCATCCTTTTAATGACTTATAAATACGTAGGACTCAGTCCCTATGAGTCGGAAGGCGCTGAAGCCTTGAATTGTAATCCTGCTAAGGAATAGAAACTGCAGAAAGAGCGTCAATACAATGTTACATACCTGGAGTATGATTTTATTCCGTTCCCATCAGATCAGCGATGTCCCATGTATCTTATTTGGAACACTGTACTGTCTAATGAAGCCATGAAACCATCAAGATTGCAGGAACACTTCAGTAAAAGACATCCTGAAAAGGCTACTAATGCTTTTACTCAGCCTCGGAAGATGAAAGATGCACTTGAAAGGCATTGCACACTCAAGTCACTTGCCAAGAAATCCAAAAATGACCTTGATAGTGGTCTCATCCTTTATCCTTTTGGAGTAGCTGGCGTCCACAAACGAACGGACTACCACAGGGATCAGTCCTGGCACCTCTACTATTTAATGTTTACACAAACGACCAACCAACCTTTCCTAACACACGCAGGTTTATCTATGTAGACGACCTATGCATAGCAACACAAGCTAACTCCTTACAAGAATTTGAAGTACAACTTACAACAGTCCGCGAAGCAATGAAGCAGTATTATGAGAAGTGGTGTCTGAACCCAAATCCATCAAGAACTCAAGTTTGTGCATTTCACCTGACGAATCGAGAAGCAGCTCAGAAATTCAAGATCTTCTGGTGTGGGAAGGAGCTCGAACACCATCCAATTCCAATTTACCTGGGCGTGACACTGGATAGAGCACTCTCATTTGCCACCACATCCAAAAACTCCGAGGGGAAACTGGCTCTTGCAACTCTCTCCTGAAAAAATTAGCAGGCACGAAATGGGGATCTAATGTTCATACACTTAGATCACTGCCCTAGCACTCTGCTATGCACCTGCAGAATATCGTGTACCTGTGTGGGGCAGATCAGCCCATGTGAAGAAAATAGACCCATTGCTTAACGAAGCCTGCCGAATAATCATGGGTACACTGCGCCCCACACCCACTAACATCATTTACAGACTTGCAGGCATTGCTCCCCCAGAGATCCGAAGACACACTACAATAAAAATATTAAAAAGGTAAACAGAACTCGGATCCATGGCACCCACTACATCATCGTGTGCCAGTTTCCAACCTCCTAAAATCGAGGAACATCCCCCTAAACATACAGGATTGACCTCTGGCAACAAACAGAAGCCAGAACCCCACCAAACAAAACAGCACAAGACCCCACAGAAATGTTGCCAGACCCCGGGGGCACTGCTTGACAGACGGAAGTGGTGCACTCTCACAGAACGAGAGCGGGAGTTTGTAGGACGGGAGACAATATGGTAGAGTGGGGTTTAAAGACCAGCGAATCCTGTGAGTGTGGTGAAAGGGTGCAGAACATTAACCACGTTCTGCGCAACTGCCCACTCTCACCTGATTCAGCTGACACTGAACCAAACAACCCGAGAGTGGATGGCTGGCTGCTGTGACAAGCTGTGATGATGATACTGGTCTCATTGCCTCTTTTAACATTTCCAAAATGATAACTAAGTGTGGAGACTCTCATACAACTGGTGAACGATTAATAATGCCAGCTGTATCAAAAGTGCTCAATGTTCTCAAAATGGATACTTGTACTTTAACATCAATTGCTCTGAGTAACAACTCTATAGCTCATTGTATTGATGAATGAGTGAAGACCTTGAGTGTTTACAATGCACACAGCTACAAAAAACGGGATTTGGGATACAACTGGATGAGACAACTGTGTGAGACAATGAGGCATTGCTAAAGACACAGGCATGGTATAACAAAAATGGAAAAGTTTATTAAGAGATTCTCTTTGGTAAAAAGGTAAAAACAGAGAATCAATCTATGATGAGCTCAAAATGTATATTGAGGGTAAAAGTATTCTGATTAGGAATATGGTTTCTAATGCAACAGATGGAGCAGCATATATGACATGTCGCCATTCTGGTTTATTGGCATTTATGAAAAAGAAATTCCAAGTCTGTTTGCAATCCATTGGGTAATTCATCATCATCATCTTGTAGCCAAAAACAACAGCCAGTGACTTTTTCAAGCACGACTCTTGTAATATCTGCTGTCATCAAAATTAAAGTTCATCCATTAAGTAGCAGAATATTTCACCAGTTATGCCCAAGATACCAATGCAGAGTTTGAATGCTTGCTTCTTCACACTGGAAATGCATTGGCTGTCAAAAGGCTACTGCTTAAAACGCTTCTTTGATCCAAGGACTTGAGCGATCTGGAAATTCAGACTGGGATATTACCCCATTTCTTTGCAAGGTGGAAGAACAGGAAGAGAGCTTGCAAGAAGAAATTATCAACATTCAGAATAATGAAGAATCAAAAAAGCTTTTCAAAGATGTTGGCTTTTTTAGTATGTGGCTTCACTGTTATACAAAGTTTTCTGGTCTTCGGAGAAAAGTGAAACTGCTCTTCATTGCAGTTCCATCCTCTTAACTTGTTGAAAAAGGCAGTGAACCAGATACTGACAAGAATCAGAAACTTGGATATTGTTACATGTGGAGACTTAAGGTCTTTGCTGTCATAACTTGAACCAGATATTTTAATTCTTCCTAAAAACCATCAAGCTCAAGAATCATATTGATATTGAAACTGCTGTACAGTGCACAGGTACTGTGTAAGCTAGCTTTAAAGACAAATAAAAGTTTAAAGCCATATCTTTTTTCGTATGTTAGTACATGGTGAGCCAGTTGTTACACTATGGGGACACTAAAGTTTATTGTGGCTGCAATGGCAAGTATGAAGGTGATTTATGGGGTGTCTTGGGCTAAAAAAGGTTGGGAAGCACTGATCCAGATTAAGCACTTGATCTGCAAGTAATTTGCCAGACTTTCATCATCCCTCAAGATTTTGGCTTGTGAAGAAAGCATGATTTATCATGTCATTTGATTCAAATCCGGCCACAAAGTACTCATCCAAAACCAAGATCAAATTCTTTCCAACGGCTGAAATACAACATTAGGCTCAGATTTGACTTTTAGATATGAGATCTAAAATTTAGTATCTCAACCTTGAGAGTAATACTTCTCAGCTGGCACATCAGAGATACTCCATCAATTGATCAGATGTGGTTCACTGGCAACACTGTCAATTCAGAGTGTGGAGGCTCTGAGTTTTAGTCCTGCTTCAGAGACTGAAGCACATTAGACAGGATGAATCACATTAGTTCAGTGCTCTCCTGGAGGGATGCTGCATTGCTGGAGGTGACAGCCTGGGAATCGGGTTTCCGAGCGAAATGTTTTTGTATGTAACCAAATGGTGTTTTATCAAACACCAAATTGCTAAATGCAGTCAGGTACCTACCATTCATTTCTTGTAGGACATAAAATTCCTCAGAAGCCTTGTATGAAATGACACACTTACATAGGTGCATAGGTGCACACAGCAGCCTCAGTCCCTGCGTGGTCTTTCATTGCCAAGGACCATTCATGCAAAGTGCATGCAACTTAGTGCTACTAAAGAAGAGGTGTGACAAGACACCTTGACAAGGATGGAAACTGGATCGAGAACTAAGCACGAAACAAAACACTACACAATATCACTAGTAGGGCTTATGATTATTGAGGCTCCATTCAGGTATTCTTTAAATACTCAATTCTTGGTGCCCGAAACATGACTGGCAATCAACAGTACTGCATCTATGAAGGGACAGTGCCCAGTATCAATATTCTGGAGAATTAGAGCATCTAAATCCCAGAAGCTGGTGCAGTTGAGTATATGTCATAACAGGGTCTCCTCCCCTATGGCCGACTCCTGAGGACCCTGGCTACTTGGAGAGATGATGATGGGAGTGATAGATGAGAGCCAGATCGAAAATGTCCCTTTTAGAAACCCAGCACCGTTACACGGGTCCAAATCCTTCTCAGTCCACGAAGAACTGCCAAACACCCCAGAAAGGTATTGAATCTAAAATTCATCTCATGGTGAAAACCTGCTCTCCATCGACAAACTTGGGTGGTGGTGGGGCTAGGGGGCTGATGTTCACAGGTTTTAATTTAGAAATGTGGGAAGTGAGACTGATCTTGGTGTGCTGCAAGGTGTAAGCAACCGGGTTTACTTTCCTAAGAATCTTGCACTTGAGCGCCAATTCCCCAGACTCCTCTCAGAGAAGCAAATCCTGAGTTGACGGCCAGACCTGTTGCCCAGGCTGCAAAACTGCTCCCTGTCTTCTCTTGCAGTTAGCCTTTATTTCAGCCTTCCAGGCAGAAGCTAACAAAATCTCCCTTTCCCTAGCCCATTTCTCCGTGCAGCGTCGGACGAGCTCTTCGGCTGCAGGAAACCCAGCCTCAGCCTCCTGCTCACTGAAGATTGGCGTAGAATACTCAAATTGGCATTCGAAAGGGGACACCCCATCCGCCCGAAGCCAGTGATGCCATTTCTCCAGAGCCAACATGACAGTGAGCAGCTCTTCATTTCCAGTGTCGTAGTTCACCTCTACCGGGGACAGCCGCCTGGAAAAGAATGCACACAGGTGCAGATTATTGTCCATAGGTGTCTGTTGAGACAACACTGCACCTACTTTGACCTCCATGATGGAGGGAAGGGCCTGGTTAGGTGTAACCAAAAGATCAAAGCTGAAGTTCAAACTACATTTATTATCAAAGTATGTGCACTCTATCCAGCCTTGAGATTCTTTTTCAAACAGGCAGCTACAAAACAAAGAAACCTGATAGAACCCATTGGGAAGAGAAGATCGTCAAACTCCCAAATGTGCCGGAAAAGATGTGTAAACAATAAAAGTGAGCAAATAGTACTCAGAAGTGAGTCTGCACTGTGATACTATCAGGCCACAGCCACAGTTTGGTGCAGAGATGAGTAAACCTCACGGAGCAGCAAACTGAAGTTCAGTGTAAAGTGAGTAAAACTCACAGAGTAGCAATGGAACCAGCCCATCCCTCGCCTCTGGCCCAAACACCCTGACATTTTTCAGCCTATCCTGGCACTTAAATTAGACAAACCTTGGGTCTCGTTCCCTGTCCTCAGATCTGGGCCCTGCCCCTTCAATATGCCCTCGGCCCACTGCCCAGGCACCTTAATTCAGCCAGTGCCCAACTTTTCCAGTTCGGCTTGGCTCTTAAATCTATGAAACCTTGGGACTGCCCTCACTCTCAGGCCCCGGTCCAGGCACTGCTGCATCAACTCTGCATCACCTCCACTCTCCTCACCTCCAAGACCACACCAGTCACTCCCTGTTCTCTGGTCAGGACTCTGCCACCTCAATTCAGCCTGTACAAACCACATCACAACCATCTTGCACCTTCCAGACTTCAGTTCCCACCACAAAAAATGCCAGGTCATACAGATGGTTCAAAAACTCAACTCCAATTGGAAAGGTACAGTCTATTGCTTGCAGTGATTGTTTACCCAAAAAATGTAATTAATAAAGCATTTAATTGTTCTTTTTCTTTTATTTGCCACCAGCAAGTATTCGCTGACCTTCACCAGCGCCACCTTAAACCAGAAATGGGAGCTGTTGCGAACCACTGTTTGCAGTTCAACAGGTGAAAGTAGCCTCCATGATATAGAAACCTCCAGAGCCAACTTGACAACATTCAGATGCTCTTTAAATACTTAACTCTTGGTGCCCAAAGCATGATTGCCAATTAGCGGGACTCCCCTGAATCTTTAAAGGGCAGCATCAGATATCCACACACCAGCCTAAAGAGCGCCTAAAGAGGTACTTTATGTTATAGAACCATAGAACATTACAGCACAGAAACAGGCCTTTTGGCCCTTCTTGGCTGTGCTGAATCATTTTTCTGCCTAGTTCCACTGACCTGCACCTGGACCATACCCCTCCATACCTCTCTCATCCATGTACTGACACCATTATCTGTCACCAAGGATCTTGCCAATGGATTATCTTTGTAATTTAAAAAAAATAATCTGTCTTTTGCACATATCATGGCCCCCTGAAGTACACCAATCCCAGATTGTACCACGTCTGCATCTGACTACAACCTTCTCCCCATTCCCTCAGTCCATTATAATCCCAGTCCTGTGTGACTAAACCCAGACATCAGGATCCCAGTGGAAGCTTTGACGTGCTTATCCTCCATCCAGACTTTTCCCTCCATTGTTGCCCTAATCCCTAACATCAAGAGTCTTGAAGTGAACCCAGTACCTACATGAGTTCCTTCAGTGGGTCTGAAATGATAGAACAAAGAGGAAAAGATCATTACACGTAATCCAAACCTTCAGTGCCATTAAATATCTTTGTTCAGGTGTACAACGTATTGTCCAGTTGTCTTAGACACAACACTTGCCAAAGCCTCAATAGAGATCAGTAGCTCATTCAGCTGCTGCCTCCTAGACCACAAGTGTCTCATCACTCTGTATGATTCTTGAGTAATTCTGGGCCTGAAGCCAAGTTAGTCTTTGCACTAGCACTGTGAAGGTTTGCAAAACATCAAACAGAGACAGACAAGGAGCAGAAAACAAACAAAGTAAATATTAAGCAACATGCTCAAAATGGTGGTGGAACGCAGCAGGTCAGGCCACATCTATACGGAGATGTGCTGTCGACGTTTCAGGCCGAGACCCTTCATCAGGACCCTTCGTTTAACCTCTCCTTCGTCCTGACAAAGATTCTCGGCCTGAAATGTCGACAGCGCTTCTCCCTATAGATGCTGCCTGACCTGCTGCGTTCCACCAGCATTTTGTGTATGTTGCTTGAATTTCCAGCATCTGCAGATTTCCTCGCAAAGTAATTATTAATATGAAGGATACTTTAAACAAAGGTATGGTCCTTGACTTAAAAGGAAGATCTCCTTGATGAAGGTTGATTGGTATGACATTTGCAAATGGACTCACAAGCAATTAGGCATGAAGTAAACAATAACGGGAAAACATCTTACACTGTCCTGGAAAATCCCTTGCCCTCTTGATGATGTCAGACCAATAAATACATTGTGAAAAGTTTCTGTGCCATGCTCTGTGCTAGAGGAGATTGATCTTCAGTTGGGAGAAGAGTAACCCATTTATAACTTCATTATTATTATTATTGGCTTTCGATTTTTTTCTCGGCTCAAGCTGGTAAAACCTGAGGTTTGAGCATTGCCAAGCACATTCACTTCTCAATTACTAGGAACTTTTGAACTATTATAGTGGTGTTTGGTATTGTGGCTTCCTGGAGATTTACATAGATATTGCTGTATGGCCTTCACAGTGAATATTACAGTGAATGATAGTGCTGGCTAGAAGGGCCGAATGGCCTACTCCTGCACCTAATGACTATTCATTGTTTAATGCTATTGTGTAGTGACTTTGGGATGATACCAGTTGTAGATATTACTATTGGGACAATGTATACCCTGTTCCTGTTCCATAGTCTTTCAATTTTCTCTTTTAATTCAGCATATTTTTGGTGTTTTTCACCTATTGATTTCTGTATGTCTTCTCTATGTGGAATGGCTATATGGCTGTATGATAAGTTATTTTTGCTTGTTTCTCCTGTAATATTATATCTGGATGGCTGTTATTGATTGCCCTATCTGTAATAAAGGATCTGTCAAAATATAATTTGTAAGACTCTGACTCTGAAAAACTGGATCAGGCTTGCATTTATTTTATGGTATGATGTCCTTTATGAGTTTGTATTTTAAAGCAAGATTTTGGTGAATGTGTTTGCCGCTCAGTTGTGGCTGGGTAAGTAAAAAGATTGAGATAAACTGCTGTAGGATCTTTTACAAATGTGCAGCAACTCTGAGGGGCCAAAGGGTACAGAGTCGCCCCCTCCTTTATGAGAATCACAAAATCGCTATTAATTTGGGTCTGGCACCCAGGAAATGAGAGAGAATCCACGAGGTTTGGAATGCGTCCTGGCCTCAGTGAAACAAAAACCCCTGATAATGGCTATTGTCTCTTGGAGACGGAATTGCGTATTGAGTACTGTACTGTTCATTGAAGCCCCTCAGGGGATGACCAGAGTGGGCTGGTTGAGGGATTGCATCATCCCAACCTGATTGACATCTGAGACCCCGTGAGTAAGGATAAAAGAGGGTCTGGGGAACAACCCCTTTAGACGCACCAGGAGAAACGCTAGAAATCCCGTGACAGCGTTTAATAGCAACAGCCGGTGGGGCTCGCATGCGTCCTTCTCTTGCCTGGGATTGGCGGGCTCACCACGGAAGAATGGTTTAGCTAAAGGAGAGGCCACAAGTGAATGGCCACATCAACGAGACTCTGACAGATCGAAATCATAAAAGGAAAGCCGGCAAGTTTCTCAAAATCTCTCTCTCCAACAAAAGGCTGCAGCCTGCATGAACTGAGTGGCTTTTATATTTCCATCGGACAATACATTATTCCCTAGACAAAAATAGAGCTATTTCTTATTGATTATTATTATACCCGCACTTCTAGATTTAGTATTGATGACGTAAATTATCTGTATGGTTGCATTGATATTATTTTTGTGTATTTTTATCAATAAATACTGTTAAAAATAGTACCATCAGACTCCAACGGACCTCTCTATCTTTGCCGGTGAGTGACCCAGTTACAGGGTTCGTAACAGATCCGATGATGGGTTGGATTGTTTCTGATTTCTCTTGGCATTTTCTGCATTTATCATCTTGAATTTGTTGGTGTTTTGTTAAGTATTTTTGATTTTTTTTGTGTGTTAACCAGCTGCCCTGTATTACCAGAAGGATCCCTTCTGTTTCTGGGATGAGGTTTCCAACTCGCCAGTCAATCAATGTTTCCTTGTGGAAATCTAGTCTGCACAGATCATGGGAATGACTTCCATAGAGGGTCATACCCTTCCACTGGTTAATTTTTTCTCTTATAGTGATCATTTTTTCTGGGTTGTGCTTTCATTGAAGTTTAGTGGTGTGTATTTGTTATCAGAATTGCATATGCTCACATGGAGTGCTGAATCCTGTTTTCATTGAGCAAAATACGAGGGGTGATTGATAAGTTTGTGGCCTAAGGTAGAAGGAGTCAATTTTAGAAAACCTAGCACACTTATTTTTCCTACATTTACACACTTAGTCCAGCGGTCGTGGAGCATAGGGATCCCTTCTTTGTACAAGTCGGCGTCTTGGACAATAGACAATAGACCTTCAGAAGTGGTCCACAGCATGGGGTGATTGATAAATTTGTGGCCTAAGGTAGAAGGAGATGAGTTATTAATCATTTTCACTCAAAGTATTGAACTGCACGTGCATGTAATGAGAGCTGTGTAACTCATCTCCTTCTACCTTGGGCCACCAACTTATCAATCATCCCTGCTGTGGACCACCTGGAGGTCCAAGACACTCTTGTTACAATCACGTGCAGTTCAACTCTTTGAGTGAAAATGCAGAAAGTTTGAAGTTAATAACTCATCTCCTTCTACCTTAGGTCACAAACTTATCAATCAGCCCTGCTGCGGACCACTTCTACAAAGAAGGGATCCATATGCTCTACGACCGCTGGACTATGTGCGGTACATGTAGGATGGAGCTAAGTTGAAAAATCAATGTGCTGGGTTTTCTGAAATTGACTCCTTCTACCTTAGGCCACAAAAGTATCAATCATCCCTCATATATCTTCAGAAGTTCTATTTGACTGCTTTCCAGATTGTTTTCAGACAAAGAATTTATTCCATTAATATGAGTATACTGAAAGTGTTTATTGCCTTTATTATACTTTTACTATTCAGCTCTGTTTGGCAGATTTTCTTAAGCCTTGAAGTAAATTCTGTCAAAAGTTTACCCTTTATTGCACTATGATCTATTTTCCTTGATATCCCCAGATACTTACAAAACCTAAAAAACAATTCACCCCATTGGAAGTTCTCATGTTTTATTGCTTTACAGATTGTATTACGATGGATTTAATTTGGCTTTTTTAACACTGATCAAAGAGAAAAAGACTCTTTTGTGTCAAAGTGAAAACAAAGTGATTAAAATTAATAACAAATATAAAACACAAAATAATTCAATTACATAAGTATTTAGCCCTTTCTGCTTTAATATGACACACCAAATCATTGCTGGTGCAGCCAATTAGTATTAAAAGTCACATAGCTATATATAAACCTATGTGCAGTCAAGGTGTTTCAATTGGTTGTAGTAAAAATACACCTGTAATCTGGAAGTTAGTATCTGTTGGAGAGTCTCTATCCTGGCAAAACCTATGCAATGAGGACAAAAAAATACTCCAAGCACAAGGTTATTGAAAAGCACAAGTCAGGAGATGTAAACAAAAAAAATTACCAAGTCACTGACTATCCCTTTGAGTACAGTTAAGTCAATCATCAAGAAACGGAAAGAACATGGCACTTCTGTAAACCTGCCTAGAGCACACTGTCCTCAAAAACTGAGTGACCAGGCCAAAAGGGGACTGGTGAGGGAGGCCACCAAGAGACCTTTGACAACTCCGGAGGAGCTGCAAGCTTCAGTGGCTGAGATGGGAGACACTGCACATAGAACTGTTGCCCGGGTGCTTCACCGGTCATAGCTTTATGAGAGAGTAGCAAAGAGCAAACCACTGTTGAAAAAACTCACATGAAATCTCAGCTAGAGTTTGCCAGAAGGCATGTGGGAGACTCTGAAGTCAGTTGGAAGAAGGTTCTATCGTCTGATGTAACCAAAATTGAGTTTTTTGGCCATCAGACTAAACACTATGTTTGGTGTAAATCAAACAGTACACATCATTAAAAACACACCATCCCTACCATAAAACACAGTGGTGGCTGCATCATGCTGTGGGGATGCTTCCCTGCAGCAGGCTCTGGAAGGCTTGTGAAGGTAGAGTGTAAAATGAATGCAGCAAAATACAGGGAAATCCTAGAGGAAAACCTGATGTAGTCTGGAAGAGAACTGCAACATGGGAGATTTTTTCCCAAGCAAGACAATGACCCCAAGAATAAAACCAAAGCTACATAGGAATGGCTTAATAACAACAAAGTTAATGTCCTGGAGTGGTGAAGTCAGAAGACAATCCAATTGAGAATTTGTGGCTGGACTTGAAAAAGGCTGTCTCCTCATGAACCCCATGCAATCAGGCAGAACTTCAGCAGTTTTGTAAAGAAGAATGGGGAAAAGTTGCAGTGTCCAGATGTGCAAAGCTGATAGAGACCTATCCACACAGACTCAAGGCTGTAATTGCTGCCAAAGATGCATCTACTAAATACTGACTTGAAGGGGGTGAGTGATTTTGCAATCAATTATTTTTAAGTTTAATAATTGTAATACATTTAGACTGATTTGTAGATATTTGATTTCACTTTGACATGAAAGAGTCTTTTCTGTTAATAAGTGTCAAAAAAGCCAGATTAAATCCACTGTGATTCAATGCAACATGAAAAATTCCAAGGGGGCTGAATACATTTTATAGGCACTGTATATGCTTCATATTTTCCCATTGGTTGTATTGTATCCTGCTGCTATGTTTAGTATTCCAGTAGCTCTATTACACCTTCCTTTATGTTTAATTATCCAGTCCAAAGTTCATGATAATATCTTTCAAAACTAGTTCTACTATTTGTATTAATTATCTGTCTTTACTGATGAAAGAGCATATAATTTCAAACCATCCATGTATACAAAGTGTGTCAAGGTGTCATTCATTAGATTGTCCCTGATCTGATATCCCATTTTCATCTGATTCAGTAAATACGAGAGCAGGTTTAAAGCTAGACAAAACCGTAGAAAGTCACACTGGAAAATTCCTCGATTTATTTTGATAACAATGGTTGTTCTTTTTTGGTTATTAATAGATATGGTGATTATAGTATGCCAATGCTTCATCAGATGTTGCAGTAATTTCACAAGTATTGGGTGTAATGTGTGTGTATAGATATATATATATACATATATATAGAAAGCTTCTATTAACCCAGTGTGTGGACAAAATCAAATGATTTTTGGTGATCAATATAACAACATGAAAGATTTCTTTTTTTTACACCAGGCTTGACTAAGAATTACAGAATCTATTATTAGTTGTTCTTCACATCCTTTCATACTCTAACAGTATCCTTTCTGCTCTTCTGTAAGTATATTGCAGTCTTCTAAGTGACTGATGATTAGCTGCAAGATGCATAATGTTACAATTTTATATATAGTCTGTAAACAAGTAATATGACAATATTTTGATGGGTCATTTGTGATTTCTCCTTTGGGTAAATGATACAGTAAGTTTTACCTTCTGTCAAAAATTTGGAACTACTCCAAGATTTTTAAGAAAATTGTTGCTATGTATTAATAGGTACGGATGAAGGCAAGTAAATTTTTATACCAATAATTATGAATACTGCCACTGCCAGTACCTTTCCAGCTGTGAGTAGTATTTATAACTGCTTTTAGCATTTCCGTTGAAACTTCAGGTGTTTGCATGTCTTTAAATGTGTATTTGTGATCTTTTTCCTCGTTAAACCAGCTTGCTTTGTGATTGTGCAACACCCTGTTTGACCAAATATTAGACCAAAAGTTCGCTATCTCTGTATTTGTTGGTAATTCTATGCTAGGGTTGGTGGCATTTTGGTGTGTCCACTTTAGTATAAACCTTTTTCATTGTTCCTGAACTGTTTTATTCATCTGGCATACCTTCATGTATTTATTTATTCTGACTGTGCATGCCCCAAGCTTTTGTTGCAGTGTATCTATAAATTCTACAATGTTTTTGTTAAGTTGATCATATCTTGCATTTCCTTAACTTTTCTCTCAACTTTCTTGCTCAGGTTATCCATTTTATGCTCCATTGGGCAGGCTATTTCTGCCCTTAAGGTTTCAATTCTTTTTCTTAATCTCTTCTGCCATTTCGGTGTTCTCATTTCATTACTCAGCTTTGGGTTTCTATTAATGAGTGCCTCTATTTTGGAGCCATTGTATTGTATGTTATTGTGTGTAGTTCTTCAAATGTTCCAAGTTTTCCAAAGTACTGTGGTAATATAATATAGTTCAGAGTATGAAAAACTTTTGCAGATTTTGATGACTGGCTATGTTTTGGTATGCAAGGTTTTTTACTGGGTCAGTACCCATGTATTCTGTTAGTATGGTGGTAAATGTTAGGCTAATTTTGTCTGTAAGCCCAGCTTCATCATTAGCATTTTGTGGAGGCTCTACATCTGTGTCTTTGCTATTACCCTCAGGTTATGGAGCAGTCGTTGAAGTAAATCTATTTTCATCAGCACTTTGGGAGTTGGGGGTTGCATCTTTATTACTTTCTTGCATTGCTTTGTTGCAGTCTTTAGGCTGGTTTCTTTCTAGCTCTTCTGCTAATTAGAATAATAATAATTGTTATTATTGTTAATTGCCCCCTTGTGTGTTGAAGTGAAATTAACTGTGATGATTATATTGGGCCTTGTCTGATTTCCAATAAACGAGTGTTCCCAGAAGAGCTGACAGATCTTGTAATCTTCTCACCCACCTTCCTGGCATGAACATGGATTGAATCAACCCTTTTTTATGTTTATGTTGTTTTTCTGTTTGTTCAGCATGCTGTTCTCTCGCCCTGCCCTCTGCAGCTTTCCCAAGCTGTGTTCTGCAGACAAATCAATCTGCCTGTATCCTCCTCAGGGCTCTGCCTGCACCACTGAAGAAAGGATCCTGATCTCTAAATTTTTCCTCACTTCTGGAAGCACCTGGCCGACCATGAGGCAGTTGCAATGTAAAACGCATTAAGTGAAGATAATAAAATCAAACTCATTCTCAGTGAGTGACCTAAGGTAACTGATCTACACAATGGTCAGCTGTGCAGCACTGAAGTTAGAAGGCTTACTTGGAACATGCAGATTGTCTTTTGAGGAAGGGTTGTGCAACTTAAAAGGGCGAGAGGTGACTTAATGAAAGCATATAAGACTGAGAAAGATTTTGACAGAGTGGCTGTGGGAATGGAAGAATCCAATGTTGGGTGTCACTGTTCGAAAATAAAAACTCAGACAGCAATGAAACTTTTTTTGGAGTTTTGTCAGTCTTTCAAATTCTTTTGCTGAAAGAGCTGGAGTAGCAGTCCTTAAATGTCTGTGAGGCGGGGCAGACACATTCCTGATAACAAGGATGTGGAACGATACCACAGATGGGCGAGAATGTTGAGATGAATGATGAGTTACAGTCAGGTTCATTGTGATCTTAACGAACATGAAGAGGGTAGAAAGGCTGATGCGCCTACTCCTGCTCCTAATTTATACTGTTCCAATGAGATACATTGAGAAAAACAGTAAGTGGCACGGAGCAATAGAGCATGGAAATAGGCGATTCTGAGCAACATGTCCATCCAGACTAGCACGCAATCATCTTCAGAACATCTAACTTTCATGAGCCCTGTGGGCCTCTACAACCTGCCATAGAAAGTTGGGCTTCCTGATTTCTCAAGCGCTTGTATTTACTAATTATTGTAGCTATAAGCCCTGGTGCTCTCTGTTTAATCTTGTTAAGCTAATTGTGATTGGCATGTGTTTCCCACATTCTGTGGTTACTTGAAGGGGATTACTGTTTAGCTCTGCAGGGGAGTCCTTCTGATGAATGATTGTTTCGCGGTAATACTTGGTGGTGTCTCTGATGCTCTGTTGGTATTCTTATGTCTAACTCCGTGTATCCTTCGCTGCATGGGAGTCTGCTGTCCCTCCACTACTGTGTCAACGCATTGTCAGTGTTCACCGTGACAGAGTATGTCGTTCCTCCACTCCTGGGTCGAGTCATTGTCAGTGTTCACCGTGACAGAGTCTGTCGTTCCTCCACTCCCGGGTCGAGTCATTGTCAGTGTTCACCGTGACAGAGTCTGTCGTTCCTCCACTCCTGGGTCGCGTCGTTGTCAGTGTTCACCGTGACAGAGTCTGTCGTTCCTCCACTCCTGGGTCGAGTCATTGTCAGTGTTCACCATGACAGAGTCTGTCGTTCCTCCACTCCTGGGTCGAGTCATTGTCAGTGTTCACCGTGACAGAGTCTGTTGTTCCTCCACTCCCGGGTCGAGTCATTGTCCGTGTTCACCGTGACAGAGTCTGTCGTTCCTCCACTCCCGGGTCGAGTCATTGTCAGTGTTCACCGTGACAGAGTCTGTCGTTCCTCCACTCCTGGGTCGAGTCATTGTCAGTGTTCACCGTGACAGAGTCTGTCGTTCCTCCACTCCCGGGTCGAGTCATTGTCAGTGTTCACCGTGACAGAGTCTGTCGTTCCTCCACTCCTGGGTCGCGTCGTTGTCAGTGTTCACCGTGACAGAGTCTGTCGTTCCTCCACTCCTGGGTCGAGTCATTGTCAGTGTTCACCGTGACAGAGTCTGTCGTTCCTCCACTCCTGGGTCGAGTCATTGTCAGTGTTCACCGTGACAGAGTCTGTCGTTCCTCCACTCCTGGGTCGAGTCATTGTCAGTGTTCACCGTGACAGAGTCTGTCGTTCCTCCACTCCCTGGTCGAGTCATTGTCAGTGTTCACCGTGACAGAGTCTGTCGTTCCTCCACTCCTGGGTCGAGTCGTTGTCAGTGTTCACCGTGACAGAGTCTGTCGTTCCTCCACTCCCTGGTCGAGTCATTGTCAGTGTTCACCGTGACAGAGTCTGTCGTTCCTCCACTCCTGGGTCGAGTCGTTGTCAGTGTTCACCGTGACAGAGTCTGTCGTTCCTCCACTCCCGGGTCGAGTCGTTGTCAGTGTTCACCGTGACAGAGTCTGTCGTTCCTCCACTCCTGGGTCGAGTCATTGTCAGTGTTCACCGTGACAGAGTCTGTCGTTCCTCCACTCCTGGGTCGAGTCATTGTCAGTGTTCACCGTGACAGAGTCTGTCGTTCAGCCACTCCCGGATCGAGTCATTGTCAGTGTTCACCGTGACAGAGTCTGTCGTTCCTCCACTCCTGGGTCGAGTCGTTGTCAGTGTTCACCGTGACAGAGTCTGTCGTTCCTCCACTCCCGGGTCGAGTCGTTGCCAGTGTTCACCGTGACAGAGTCTGTCGTTCCTCCACTCCCGGGTCGAGTCGTTGTCAGTGTTCACCGTGACAGAGTCTGTCGTTCCTCCACTCCCGGGTCGAGTCATTGCCAGTGTTCACCGTGACAGAGTCTGTCGTTCCCCCACTCCCGGGTCGAGTCATTGTCAGTGTTCACCGTGACAGAGTCTGTCGTTCCTCCACTCCTGGGTCGAGTCATTGTCAGTGTTCACCGTGACAGAGTCTGTCGTTCCTCCACTCCTGGGTCGAGTCATTGTCAGTGTTCACCGTGACAGAGTCTGTCGTTCCTCCACTCCCGGGTCGAGTCGTTGTCAGTGTTCACCGTGACAGAGTCTGTCGTTCCTCCACTCCTGGGTCGAGTCGTTGTCAGTGTTCACCGTGACAGAGTCTGTCGTTCCTCCACTCCCGGGTCGAGTCGTTGTCAGTGTTCACCGTGACAGAGTCTGTCGTTCATCCACTCCTGGGTCGAGTCATTGTCAGTGCCACTGTGACAGAGTCTGTCGTTCCTCCACTCCCGGGTCGAGTCATTGTCAGTGCCACCGTAACAGAGTCTGTCGTTCCTCCACTCCAGGGTCAAGTCATTGTCAGTGTTCACCGTGACAGAGTCTGTAGTTCCTCCACTCCCGGGTCGAGTCGTTGTCAGTGTTCACCGTGACAGAGTCTGTCGTTCCTCCACTCCTGGGTCGAGTCATTGTCAGTGTTCACCGTGACAGAGTCTGTCGTTCCTCCACTCCCGGGTCGAGTCGTTGCCAGTGTTCACCGTGACAGAGTCTGTCGTTCCTCCACTCCCGGGTCGAGACATTGTCAGTGTTCACCGTGACAGAGTCTGTCGTTCATCCACTCCCGGGTCGAGTCGTTGTCAGTGTTCACCGTGACAGAGTCTGTCGTTCCCCCACTCCTGGGTCGAGTCATTGTCAGTGTTCACCGTGACAGAGTCTGTCGTTCCTCCACTCCCGGGTCGAGTCATTGTCAGTGTTCACCGTGACAGAGTCTGTCGTTCCTCCACTCCCGGGTCGAGTTATTGTCAGTGTTCACCGTGACAGAGTCTGTCGTTCCTCCACTCCTGGGTCGAGTCATTGACAGTGTTCACCGTGACAGAGTCTGTCGTTCCTCCACTCCTGGGTCGAGTCATTGTCAGTGTTCACCGTGACAGAGTCTGTCGTTCCTCCACTCCCGGGTCGAGTCGTTGTCAGTGTTCACCGTGACAGAGTCTGTCGTTCATCCACTCCCGGGTCGAGTCGTTGACAGTGTTCACCGTGACAGAGTCTGTCGTTCATCCACTCCCGGGTCGAGTTATTGTCAGTGTTCACCGTGACAGAGTCTGTCGTTCATCCACTCCCGGGTCGAGTCGTTGTCAGTGTTCACCGTGACAGAGTCTGTAGTTCCTCCACTCCTGGGTCAAGTCATTGTCAGTGTTCACCGTGACAGAGTCTGTAGTTCCTCCACTCCTGGGTCGAGTCATTGTCAGTGTTCACCGTGACACAGTCTGTCATTCCTCCACTCCTGGGTCGAGTCATTGTCAGTGCCACCATGACAGAGTCTGTCGTTCCTCCACTCCCGGGTCGAGTTATTGTCAGTGTTCACCGTGACAGAGTCTGTCGTTCATCCACTCCTGGGTCGAGTCATTGTCAGTGCCACTGTGACAGAGTCTGTCGTTCCTCCACTCCTGGGTCGAGTCATTGTCAGTGCCACCGTGACAGAGTCTGTCGTTCCTCCACTCCAGGGTCAAGTCATTGTCAGTGTTCACCGTGACAGAGTCTGTAGTTCCTCCACTCCCGGGTCGAGTCGTTGTCAGTGTTCACCGTGACAGAGTCTGTCGTTCCTCCACTCCCGGGTCGAGACATTGTCAGTGTTCACCGTGACAGAGTCTGTCATTCCTCCACTCCCGGGTCGAGTCATTGACAGTGTTCACCGTGACAGAGACTGTCGTTCCTCCACTCCCGGGTCGAGACATTGTCAGTGTTCACCGTGACAGAGTCTGTCGTTCATCCACTCCCGGGTCGAGTCGTTGTCAGTGTTCACCGTGACAGAGTCTGTCGTTCCTCCACTCCTGGGTCGAGTCGTTGTCAGTGTTCACCGTGACAGAGTCTGTCGTTCCTCCACTCCTGGGTCGAGTCGTTGTCAGTGTTCACCGTGACAGAGTCTGTCGTTCCTCCACTCCCGGGTCGAGTTATTGTCAGTGTTCACCGTGACAGAGTCTGTCGTTCATCCACTCCTGGGTCGAGTCATTGTCAGTGTTCACCGTGACAGAGTCTGTCGTTCCTCCACTCCCGGGTCGAGTCGTTGTCAGTGTTCACCGTGACAGAGTCTGTCGTTCCTCCACTCCCGGGTCGAGTCGTTGTCAGTGTTCACCGTGACAGAGTCTGTCGTTCCTCCACTCCTGGGTCGAGTCATTGACAGTGTTCATCGTGACAGAGTCTGTCGTT
Organism: Hypanus sabinus; assembly: GCF_030144855.1. NCBI lineage: Eukaryota > Metazoa > Chordata > Chondrichthyes > Myliobatiformes > Dasyatidae > Hypanus > Hypanus sabinus. The sequence goes on from NC_082720.1 coordinate 15,621,014, forward strand.
CCTCCACTCCTGGGTCGAGTCATTGTCAGTGTTCACCGTGACAGAGTCTGTAGTTCCTCCACTCCCGGGTCGAGTCATTGTCAGTGTTCACCGTGACAGAGTCTGTCGTTCCTCCACTCCTGGGTCGAGTCATTGTCAGTGTTCACCGTGACAGAGTCTGTCGTTCCTCCACTCCTGGGTCGAGTCATTGTCAGTGCCACCGTGACAGAGTCTGTCGTTCCTCCACTCCTGGGTCGAGTCATTGTCAGTGCCACCGTGACGGAGTCTGTCGTTCCTCCACTCCCGGGTCGAGTCGTAGTCAGTGCCACCGTGACAGAGTCTGTCGTTCCTCCACTCCTGGGTCGAGTCATTGTCAGTGCCACCGTGACAGAGTCTGTCGTTCCTCCACTCCCGGGTCGAGTTATTGTCAGTGTTCACCGTGACAGAGTCTGTCGTTCCTCCACTCCTGGGTCGAGTCATTGTCAGTGCCACCGTGACAGAGTCTGTCGTTCCTCCACTCCCGGGTCGAGTCGTTGTCAGTGTTCACCGTGACAGAGTCTGTCGTTCATCCACTGCTGGGTCGAGTTATTGTCAGTGTTCACCATGACAGAGTCTGTCGTTCCTCCACTCCTGGGTCGAGTCATTGTCAGTGTTCACCGTGACAGAGTCTGTTGTTCCTCCACTCCTGGGTCGAGTCATTGTCAGTGCCACCGTGACAGAGTCTGTCGTTCCTCCACTCCCGGGTCGAGTCGTTGTCAGTGTTCACCGTGACAGAGTCTGTCGTTCATCCACTGCTGGGTCGAGTTATTGTCAGTGTTCACCATGACAGAGTCTGTCGTTCCTCGACTCCTGGGTTGAGTCATTGTCAGTGTTCACCGTGACAGAGTCTGTTGTTCCTCCACTCCTGGGTCGAGTCATTGTCAGTGCCACCGTGACAGAGTCTGTCGTTCCTCCACTCCCGGGTCGAGTCATTGTCAGTGTTCACCGTGACAGAGTCTGTCGTTCCTCCACTCCCGGGTCGAGTCGTTGTCAGTGTTCACCGTGACAGAGTCTGTCGTTCATCCACTCCCGGGTCGAGTCATTGCCAGTGTTCACCGTGACAGAGTCTGTCGTTCCTCCACTCCTGGGTCGAGTCATTGTCAGTGCCACCGTGACAGAGTCTGTCGTTCCTCCACTCCTGGGTCGAGTCATTGACAGTGTTCACCGTGACAGAGTCTGTCGTTCCTCCACTCCTGGGTCGAGTCATTGTCAGTGTTCACCGTGACAGAGTCTGTCGTTCCTCCACTCCTGGGTCGAGTCGTTGTCAGTGTTCACCGTGACAGAGTCTGTCGTTCCTCCACTCCTGGGTCGAGTCGTTGTCAGTGTTCACCGTGACAGAGTCTGTCGTTCCTCCACTCCTGGGTCGAGTCGTTGTCAGTGTTCACCGTGACAGAGTCTGTCGTTCCTCCACTCCTGGGTCGAGTCGTTGTCAGTGTTCACCGTGACAGAGTCTGTCGTTCATCCACTCCTGGGTCGAGTCATTGTCAGTGTTCACCGTGACAGAGTCTGTAGTTCCTCCACTCCTGGGTCGAGTCATTGTCAGTGTTCACCGTGACACAGTCTGTCATTCCTCCACTCCTGGGTCGAGTCATTGTCAGTGCCACCATGACAGAGTCTGTCGTTCCTCCACTCCCGGGTCGAGTTATTGTCAGTGTTCACCGTGACAGAGTCTGTCGTTCATCCACTCCTGGGTCGAGTCATTGTCAGTGTTCACCGTGACAGAGTCTGTCGTTCCTCCACTCCCGGGTCGAGTCATTGTCAGTGCCACTGTGACAGAGTCTGTCGTTCCTCCACTCCTGGGTCGAGTCATTGTCAGTGCCACCGTGACAGAGTCTGTCGTTCCTCCACTCCAGGGTCAAGTCATTGTCAGTGTTCACCGTGACAGAGTCTGTCGTTCCTCCACTCCCGGGTCGAGTCGTTGCCAGTGTTCACCGTGACAGAGTCTGTCGTTCCTCCACTCCCGGGTCGAGACATTGTCAGTGTTCACCGTGACAGAGTCTGTCGTTCATCCACTCCCGGGTCGAGTCGTTGTCAGTGTTCACCGTGACAGAGTCTGTCGTTCCCCCACTCCTGGGTCGAGTCATTGTCAGTGTTCACCGTGACAGAGTCTGTCGTTCCTCCACTCCTGGGTCGAGTCATTGCCAGTGTTCACCGTGACAGAGTCTGTCGTTCCCCCACTCCCGGGTCGAGTCATTGTCAGTGTTCACCGTGACAGAGTCTGTCGTTCCTCCACTCCTGGGTCGAGTCATTGTCAGTGTTCACCGTGACAGAGTCTGTCGTTCCTCCACTCCTGGGTCGAGTCGTTGTCAGTGTTCACCGTGACAGAGTCTGTCGTTCCTCCACTCCCGGGTCGAGTCGTTGTCAGTGTTCACCGTGACAGAGTCTGTCGTTCATCCACTCCTGGGTCGAGTCATTGTCAGTGCCACTGTGACAGAGTCTGTCGTTCCTCCACTCCCGGGTCGAGTCATTGTCAGTGCCACCGTGACAGAGTCTGTCGTTCCTCCACTCCAGGGTCAAGACATTGTCAGTGTTCACCGTGACAGAGTCTGTAGTTCCTCCACTCCCGGGTCGAGTCGTTGTCAGTGTTCACCGTGACAGAGTCTGTCGTTCCTCCACTCCTGGGTCGAGTCATTGTCAGTGTTCACCGTGACAGAGTCTGTCGTTCCTCCACTCCCGGGTCGAGTCGTTGCCAGTGTTCACCGTGACAGAGTCTGTCGTTCCTCCACTCCCGGGTCGAGACATTGTCAGTGTTCACCGTGACAGAGTCTGTCGTTCATCCACTCCCGGGTCGAGTCGTTGTCAGTGTTCACCGTGACAGAGTCTGTCGTTCCCCCACTCCTGGGTCGAGTCATTGACAGTGTTCACCGTGACAGAGTCTGTCGTTCCTCCACTCCTGGGTCGAGTCATTGTCAGTGTTCACCGTGACAGAGTCTGTCGTTCCTCCACTCCTGGGTCGAGTCGTTGTCAGTGTTCACCGTGACAGAGTCTGTCGTTCCTCCACTCCTGGGTCGAGTCGTTGTCAGTGTTCACCGTGACAGAGTCTGTCGTTCCTCCACTCCTGGGTCGAGTCGTTGTCAGTGTTCACCGTGACAGAGTCTGTCGTTCCTCCACTCCTGGGTCGAGTCGTTGTCAGTGTTCACCGTGACAGAGTCTGTCGTTCATCCACTCCTGGGTCGAGTCATTGTCAGTGTTCACCGTGACAGAGTCTGTAGTTCCTCCACTCCTGGGTCGAGTCATTGTCAGTGTTCACCGTGACACAGTCTGTCATTCCTCCACTCCTGGGTCGAGTCATTGTCAGTGCCACCATGACAGAGTCTGTCGTTCCTCCACTCCCGGGTCGAGTTATTGTCAGTGTTCACCGTGACAGAGTCTGTCGTTCATCCACTCCTGGGTCGAGTCATTGTCAGTGTTCACCGTGACAGAGTCTGTCGTTCCTCCACTCCCGGGTCGAGTCATTGTCAGTGCCACCGTGACAGAGTCTGTCGTTCCTCCACTCCAGGGTCAAGTCATTGTCAGTGTTCACCGTGACAGAGTCTGTCGTTCCTCCACTCCCGGGTCGAGTTGTTGCCAGTGTTCACCGTGACAGAGTCTGTCGTTCCTCCACTCCCGGGTCGAGACATTGTCAGTGTTCACCGTGACAGAGTCTGTCGTTCATCCACTCCCGGGTCGAGTCGTTGTCAGTGTTCACCGTGACAGAGTCTGTCGTTCCCCCACTCCTGGGTCGAGTCATTGTCAGTGTTCACCGTGACAGAGTCTGTCGTTCCTCCACTCCTGGGTCGAGTCATTGCCAGTGTTCACCGTGACAGAGTCTGTCGTTCCCCCACTCCCGGGTCGAGTCATTGTCAGTGTTCACCGTGACAGAGTCTGTCGTTCCTCCACTCCTGGGTCGAGTCATTGTCAGTGTTCACCGTGACAGAGTCTGTCGTTCCTCCACTCCTGGGTCGAGTCATTGTCAGTGTTCACCGTGACAGAGTCTGTCGTTCCTCCACTCCCGGGTCGAGTCGTTGTCAGTGTTCACCGTGACAGAGTCTGTCGTTCCTCCACTCCTGGGTCGAGTCGTTGTCAGTGTTCACCGTGACAGAGTCTGTCGTTCCTCCACTCCCGGGTCGAGTCGTTGTCAGTGTTCACCGTGACAGAGTCTGTCGTTCATCCACTCCTGGGTCGAGTCATTGTCAGTGCCACTGTGACAGAGTCTGTCGTTCCTCCACTCCCGGGTCGAGTCATTGTCAGTGCCACCGTGACAGAGTCTGTCGTTCCTCCACTCCAGGGTCAAGTCATTGTCAGTGTTCACCGTGACAGAGTCTGTAGTTCCTCCACTCCCGGGTCGAGTCGTTGTCAGTGTTCACCGTGACAGAGTCTGTCGTTCCTCCACTCCTGGGTCGAGTCATTGTCAGTGTTCACCGTGACAGAGTCTGTCGTTCCTCCACTCCCGGGTCGAGTCGTTGCCAGTGTTCACCGTGACAGAGTCTGTCGTTCCTCCACTCCCGGGTCGAGACATTGTCAGTGTTCACCGTGACAGAGTCTGTCGTTCATCCACTCCCGGGTCGAGTCGTTGTCAGTGTTCACCGTGACAGAGTCTGTCGTTCCCCCACTCCTGGGTCGAGTCATTGTCAGTGTTCACCGTGACAGAGTCTGTCGTTCCTCCACTCCCGGGTCGAGTCATTGTCAGTGTTCACCGTGACAGAGTCTGTCGTTCCTCCACTCCCGGGTCGAGTTATTGTCAGTGTTCACCGTGACAGAGTCTGTCGTTCCTCCACTCCTGGGTCGAGTCATTGACAGTGTTCACCGTGACAGAGTCTGTCGTTCCTCCACTCCTGGGTCGAGTCATTGTCAGTGTTCACCGTGACAGAGTCTGTCGTTCCTCCACTCCCGGGTCGAGTCGTTGTCAGTGTTCACCGTGACAGAGTCAGTCGTTCCTCCACTCCCGGGTCGAGTCGTTGTCAGTGTTCACCGTGACAGAGTCTGTCGTTCATCCACTGCTGGGTCGAGTTATTGTCAGTGTTCACCATGACAGAGTCTGTCGTTCCTCCACTCCTGGGTCGAGTCATTGTCAGTGTTCACCGTGACAGAGTCTGTTGTTCCTCCACTCCTGGGTCGAGTCATTGTCAGTGCCACCGTGACAGAGTCTGTCGTTCCTCCACTCCCGGGTCGAGTCGTTGTCAGTGTTCACCGTGACAGAGTCTGTCGTTCATCCACTGCTGGGTCGAGTTATTGTCAGTGTTCACCATGACAGAGTCTGTCGTTCCTCGACTCCTGGGTTGAGTCATTGTCAGTGTTCACCGTGACAGAGTCTGTTGTTCCTCCACTCCTGGGTCGAGTCATTGTCAGTGCCACCGTGACAGAGTCTGTCGTTCCTCCACTCCCGGGTCGAGTCATTGTCAGTGTTCACCGTGACAGAGTCTGTCGTTCCTCCACTCCCGGGTCGAGTCGTTGTCAGTGTTCACCGTGACAGAGTCTGTCGTTCATCCACTCCCGGGTCGAGTCATTGCCAGTGTTCACCGTGACAGAGTCTGTCGTTCCTCCACTCCTGGGTCGAGTCATTGTCAGTGCCACCGTGACAGAGTCTGTCGTTCCTCCACTCCTGGGTCGAGTCATTGACAGTGTTCACCGTGACAGAGTCTGTCGTTCCTCCACTCCTGGGTCGAGTCATTGTCAGTGTTCACCGTGACAGAGTCTGTCGTTCCTCCACTCCTGGGTCGAGTCGTTGTCAGTGTTCACCGTGACAGAGTCTGTCGTTCCTCCACTCCTGGGTCGAGTCGTTGTCAGTGTTCACCGTGACAGAGTCTGTCGTTCCTCCACTCCTGGGTCGAGTCGTTGTCAGTGTTCACCGTGACAGAGTCTGTCGTTCCTCCACTCCTGGGTCGAGTCGTTGTCAGTGTTCACCGTGACAGAGTCTGTCGTTCATCCACTCCTGGGTCGAGTCATTGTCAGTGTTCACCGTGACAGAGTCTGTAGTTCCTCCACTCCTGGGTCGAGTCATTGTCAGTGTTCACCGTGACACAGTCTGTCATTCCTCCACTCCTGGGTCGAATCATTGTCAGTGCCACCATGACAGAGTCTGTCGTTCCTCCACTCCCGGGTCGAGTTATTGTCAGTGTTCACCGTGACAGAGTCTGTCGTTCATCCACTCCTGGGTCGAGTCATTGTCAGTGTTCACCGTGACAGAGTCTGTCGTTCCTCCACTCCCGGGTCGAGTCATTGTCAGTGCCACTGTGACAGAGTCTGTCGTTCCTCCACTCCTGGGTCGAGTCATTGTCAGTGCCACCGTGACAGAGTCTGTCGTTCCTCCACTCCAGGGTCAAGTCATTGTCAGTGTTCACCGTGACAGAGTCTGTAGTTCCTCCACTCCCGGGTCGAGTCGTTGTCAGTGTTCACCGTGACAGAGTCTGTCGTTCCTCCACTCCCGGGTCGAGACATTGTCAGTGTTCACCGTGACAGAGTCTGTCATTCCTCCACTCCCGGGTCGAGTCATTGACAGTGTTCACCGTGACAGAGACTGTCGTTCCTCCACTCCCGGGTCGAGACATTGTCAGTGTTCACCGTGACAGAGTCTGTCGTTCATCCACTCCCGGGTCGAGTCGTTGTCAGTGTTCACCGTGACAGAGTCTGTCGTTCCTCCACTCCTGGGTCGAGTCGTTGTCAGTGTTCACCGTGACAGAGTCTGTCGTTCCTCCACTCCTGGGTCGAGTCATTGTCAGTGTTCACCGTGACAGAGTCTGTCGTTCCTCCACTCCCGGGTCGAGTTATTGTCAGTGTTCACCGTGACAGAGTCTGTCGTTCATCCACTCCTGGGTCGAGTCATTGTCAGTGTTCACCGTGACAGAGTCTGTCGTTCCTCCACTCCCGGGTCGAGTCATTGTCAGTGTTCACCGTGACAGAGTCTGTCGTTCCTCCACTCCTGGGTCGAGTCATTGTCAGTGTTCACCGTGACAGAGTCTGTCGTTCCTCCACTCCCGGGTCGAGTCGTTGTCAGTGTTCACCGTGACAGAGTCTGTCGTTCCTCCACTCCCGGGTCGAGTCGTTGTCAGTGTTCACCGTGACAGAGTCTGTCGTTCCTCCACTCCTGGGTCGAGTCATTGACAGTGTTCATCGTGACAGAGTCTGTCGTTCCTCCACTCCTGGGTCGAGTCATTGTCAGTGTTCACCGTGACAGAGTCTGTAGTTCCTCCACTCCCGGGTCGAGTCATTGTCAGTGTTCACCGTGACAGAGTCTGTCGTTCCTCCACTCCTGGGTCGAGTCATTGTCAGTGTTCACCGTGACAGAGTCTGTCGTTCCTCCACTCCTGGGTCGAGTCATTGTCAGTGCCACCGTGACAGAGTCTGTCGTTCCTCCACTCCTGGGTCGAGTCATTGTCAGTGCCACCGTGACGGAGTCTGTCGTTCCTCCACTCCCGGGTCGAGTCGTAGTCAGTGCCACCGTGACAGAGTCTGTCGTTCCTCCACTCCTGGGTCGAGTCATTGTCAGTGCCACCGTGACAGAGACTGTCGTTCCTCCACTCCCGGGTCGAGTTATTGTCAGTGTTCACCGTGACAGAGTCTGTCGTTCCTCCACTCCTGGGTCGAGTCATTGTCAGTGCCACCGTGACAGAGTCTGTCGTTCCTCCACTCCCGGGTCGAGTCGTTGTCAGTGTTCACCGTGACAGAGTCTGTCGTTCATCCACTGCTGGGTCGAGTTATTGTCAGTGTTCACCATGACAGAGTCTGTCGTTCCTCCACTCCTGGGTCGAGTCATTGTCAGTGTTCACCGTGACAGAGTCTGTTGTTCCTCCACTCCTGGGTCGAGTCATTGTCAGTGCCACCGTGACAGAGTCTGTCGTTCCTCCACTCCCGGGTCGAGTCGTTGTCAGTGTTCACCGTGACAGAGTCTGTCGTTCATCCACTGCTGGGTCGAGTTATTGTCAGTGTTCACCATGACAGAGTCTGTCGTTCCTCCACTCCTGGGTCGAGTCATTGTCAGTGTTCACCGTGACAGAGTCTGTTGTTCCTCCACTCCTGGGTCGAGTCATTGTCAGTGCCACCGTGACAGAGTCTGTCGTTCCTCCACTCCCGGGTCGAGTCATTGTCAGTGTTCACCGTGACAGAGTCTGTCGTTCCTCCACTCCCGGGTCGAGTCGTTGTCAGTGTTCACCGTGACAGAGTCTGTCGTTCATCCACTCCCGGGTCGAGTCATTGCCAGTGTTCACCGTGACAGAGTCTGTCGTTCCTCCACTCCTGGGTCGAGTCATTGTCAGTGCCACCGTGACAGAGTCTGTCGTTCCTCCACTCCTGGGTCCAGTCATTGACAGTGTTCACCGTGACAGAGTCTGTCGTTCCTCCACTCCCGGGTCGAGTCATTGCCAGTGTTCACCGTGACAGAGTCTGTTGTTCCTCCACTCCCGGGTCGAGTCGTTGTCAGTGTTCACCGTGACAGAGTCTGTCGTTCCTCCACTCCTGGGTCGAGTCATTGTCAGTGTTCACCGTGACAGAGTCTGTCGTTCCTCCACTCCTGGGTCGAGTCGTTGTCAGTGTTCACCGTGACAGAGTCTGTCGTTCCTCCACTCCCGGGTCGAGTCATTGTCAGTGTTCACCGTGACAGAGACTGTCGTTCCTCCACTCCTGGGTCGAGACATTGTCAGTGTTCACCGTGACAGAGTCTGTCGTTCCTCCACTCCTGGGTCGAGTCATTGTCAGTGTTCACCGTGACAGAGTCTGTCGTTCCTCCACTCCTGGGTCGAGTCGTTGTCAGTGTTCACCGTGACAGAGTCTGTCGTTCCTCCACTCCTGGGTCGAGTCGTTGTCAGTGTTCACCGTGACAGAGTCTGTCGTTCCTCCACTCCTGGGTCGAGTCGTTGTCAGTGTTCACTGTGACAGAGTCTGTCGTTCCTCCACTCCTGGGTCGAGTCATTGTCAGTGTTCACCGTGACAGAGTCTGTCGTTCATCCACTCCTGGGTCGAGTCATTGTCAGTGTTCACCGTGACAGAGTCTGTCGTTCCTCCACTCCCGGGTCGAGTCATTGTCAGTGTTCACCGTGACAGAGTCTGTCGTTCCTCCACTCCCGGGTCGAGTCATTGTCAGTGTTCACCGTGACAGAGTCTGTCGTTCCTCCACTCCCGGGTCGAGTCATTGTCAGTGTTCACCGTGACAGAGTCTGTCGTTCCTCCACTCCTGGGTCGAGTCATTGTCAGTGTTCACCGTGACAGAGTCTGTCATTCCTCCACTCCTGGGTCGAGTCGTTGTCAGTGTTCACCGTGACAGAGTCTGTCGCTCCTCCACTCCCGGGTCGAGTTATTGTCAGTGTTCACCGTGACAGAGTCTGTCGTTCCTCCACTCCTGGGTCGAGTCATTGTCAGTGTTCACCGTGACAGAGTCTGTCGTTCCTCCACTCCTGGGTCGCGTCGTTGTCAGTGTTCACCGTGACAGAGTCTGTCGTTCCTCCACTCCTGGGTCGAGTCGTTGTCAGTGTTCACCGTGACAGAGTCTGTCGTTCATCCACTCCTGGGTCGAGTCATTGTCAGTGTTCACCGTGACAGAGTCTGTCGTTCCTCCACTCCCGGGTCGAGTCGTTGTCAGTGTTCACCGTGACAGAGTCTGTCGTTCCTCCACTCCTGGGTCGAGTCATTGACAGTGTTCATCGTGACAGAGTCTGTCGTTCCTCCACTCCTGGGTCGAGTCATTGTCAGTGTTCACCGTGACAGAGTCTGTAGTTCCTCCACTCCCGGGTCGAGTCATTGTCAGTGTTCACCGTGACAGAGTCTGTCGTTCCTCCACTCCTGGGTCGAGTCATTGTCAGTGCCACCGTGACGGAGTCTGTCGTTCCTCCACTCCCGGGTCGAGTCGTAGTCAGTGTTCACCGTGACAGAGTCTGTCGTTCCTCCACTCCTGGGTCGAGTCATTGTCAGTGCCACCGTGACAGAGTCTGTCGTTCCTCCACTCCCGGGTCGAGTCGTTGTCAGTGTTCACCGTGACAGAGTCTGTCGTTCATCCACTGCTGGGTCGAGTTATTGTCAGTGTTCACCATGACAGAGTCTGTCGTTCCTCCACTCCTGGGTCGAGTCATTGTCAGTGTTCACCGTGACAGAGTCTGTCGTTCCTCCACTCCCGGGTCGAGTCGTTGTCAGTGTTCACCGTGACAGAGTCTGTCGTTCCTCCACTCCCGGGTCGAGTCGTTGTCAGTGTTCACCGTGACAGAGTCTGTCGTTCCTCCACTCCTGGGTCGAGTCATTGTCAGTGCCACCGTGACAGAGTCTGTCGTTCCTCCACTCCTGGGTCGAGTCATTGACAGTGTTCACCGTGACAGAGTCTGTCGTTCCTCCACTCCCGGGTCGAGTCATTGCCAGTGTTCACCGTGACAGAGTCTGTCGTTCCTCCACTCCTGGGTCGAGTCGTTGTCAGTGTTCACCGTGACAAAGTCTGTCGTTCATCCACTCCCGGGTCGAGTCATTGTCAGTGTTCACCGTGACAGAGTCTGTCGTTCCTCCACTCCCGGGTCGAGTCATTGTCAGTGTTCACCGTGACAGAGTCTGTCGTTCCTCCACTCCCGGGTCGAGTCATTGTCAGTGTTCACCGTGACAGAGTCTGTCGTTCCTCCACTCCCGGGTCGAGTTATTGTCAGTGTTCACCGTGACAGAGTCTGTCGTTCCTCCACTCCCGGGTCGAGTCATTGTCAGTGCCACCGTGACAGAGTCTGTCGTTCCCCCACTCCTGGGTCGAGTCGTTGTCAGTGTTCACCATGACAGAGTCTGTCGTTCCTCCACTCCCGGGTCGAGTCATTGTCAGTGTTCACCGTGACAGAGTCTGTCGTTCCTCCACTCCTGGGTCGAGTCATTGTCAGTGCCACCGTGACAGAGTCTGTCGTTCCTCCACTCCCGGGTCGAGTCGTAGTCAGTGTTCACCGTGACAGAGTCTGATGTTCCTCCGCACCGGGTGCCGTCATTGCCCACACTCCACCATGCTAGAGTCTGCTGTTCCACTGCAGCTGGCTTCAGTCCTGCCAGTGATCCGTGTGACACTTCCAGCTCTTGGCCCATAACCTTTCATGCCTAAACAATTTAAGTACTTGTCTTGACTCTTCTTAAATGCTGTTGGCAACTATGCTTTCCATAACTCTCTCAGCCAGTATTTTCTACATCCCCAGAATGTAATCTTCAAAATCCCTTGCCCTAAATGAAAATCCTCAGTTTTGTTCAGCTCTGCTAATGGGAGAAGTTTTCTGCAGTGCATTCTACCAGTACTCTTCCTAGTTTCACATACATCAGTTCTATGCCCTCTTGGCCTCCTCCTCTTCACAGGAAACAGACCTAGTCTCTGAAGTCCCCCTTCATAAGTTAGAAGCTATATCCCAGGCAATGCTACATGCTCCAACACCTTTCCTTCCCTATAGTGTGGTGACCAGAACAGCATATAGAAGTCTAGCTGATATCTGAAGCAACGATTTATAAAGTTGGATCATAAAACCCCCTGATCTTGTTTTCAATGCCCAGTCTAATGAAGACCATTATCCTATATGCTCTCTGAACCACTTTATATACTTACTCTGCCACCTTCAAGAATGTTTGAATTTTCATGCCAAGATCCCTCTGTTGCTCAGTATTCCCTAGCACCTTACCATTTATGGTGCATGTCCCAGTTACATTAGTATGCCAAAACGCATCACTTGACATTTGTCTAGTTTAAACTCTATCTGCCATTTCTCAGCCCATTTCACCAACATACCTATATTACCCCGTAGACTAAAACTACCTTCCACTCTGTCAACATCTCTGCCAATTTTCATGTTCTCTGTTAACTTACCAATGATGCTTCGTATATCTACACCCAGATCACTGATGTTTATTACAGACAGCCTGTGGAACACCACTGGTCACTGACATCCAAACACAAAGGAACTGTCTAGCATCACCCACTGACTCCAGTTTTGGATCCCATTTGCAAAAGTGATATGGATCGAGTGAGCTCTAAACTCTTAACCCGAACTCTCATGTGAAATCTTGTCAAAGGTCGTACTGAACTCCATTTAAACCACATGCAGTACGTTACCCTAATCAGATTAAAGATTACAGATTAGCTTTATTTGTCATATGTACATGGAAACATACATCATTTGCATCAAAGACCAACACAGACCAAGAACACAAGCCACAGTGTTGTCACACTTCTTGCACCAACAAGGCGTGCTCACAAATTACTAACCCGTTGTAACGAATGTATATTAAAATTCATTCCTTGTTGTTTTCTGATTCAATCCCTATCTGCAAAGAATGGAGATGTATACCTGATAAACATTATAAGAATACAAGTTTGAATACAGATTTGAATTTATTTAAATCCTACATCCATCCCACAATATTAAGGAATAAAAATCTTTGTGTAATGACCTCCATTGCAATGTACAGACATGTGCATTGATAAGTCTAATGGTTTGTAGAAAGAAGCTGTCCCATAGCCTGTTGGTCCTGGCAGTATGCTGCAGTACTGTTTGTGAGACAGAAGCAGATGAAACATGGTTGGGGTGTCTGGTGTCCCTGATGATCTTCCAGGTCATCTGTCTGCACCTGCTGCTGTAAATATCCTCAGTGGAGGGAGGTTCACGTCCACAGATACACTGAGCTGTCCGTACCACTCTTTGCAGTGCCCAGCGATCAAAGTTGGTGCAGTTCCCGTACCAGGCACTGATACAGCCAGCCAGGATGCTCTCAATTGTGCCCTTTGTAGAAGGTCTTGAGGATTTAGGGGCTCATGCTGAACTTCTTCAATCCCTAAGGTGGAAGAGACACTGTTGTGCTTCTTTTTGCCACACAGCTTGTGCGTACAGCCCAGGTGAGATCATTGGTGATGTGTATACCGAGGAACTTGAAACTACTCACCCTCCCAGCTGCAGACCCATTGATGTTGATCAGGGTAAGCCTGCCTCTGTCCCTCCTGTTATCCACATTCAGCTCTTGCTTTTTGTACACTGAGGGAGAAATTGTTATCTTGACACTACTGTCAACCTCTCCTCTGTAGGCTGTCTCATCACCGCTAGAATTAAAGCCGATCAATGTTGTGTCATCTGTGAATTTGGTCAGCAGATTGGAGCTGTGTGTGGCAGCACAGTCATGGGAGTAAAGGGAGTAGAGGAGGGGACTCAGGGCACAACCCTGGGGGGCACCTGAGTAGAGGGTCAGAGAGGCAGAGGTGAGGGAGCCCATCCTTACCACCTGTTGGTGATCCGATAGGAAGTCTAGAGTCCAACTAGACAAGGTAGGGTGCAGGCCGAAGTCTCTGAGCTTCCTATCAAGTCTGGAGGGAATTAAGTTGACCAGACAGGTTTTCTCCAAGTGCTCTGGTTTCCTCCTACAGTCCAAAGATGTACCAGTTGGTAGGTTAATGGAGCACTAAATTGTTCCAAGATTAGGCTAGGGTTAAAAAAATCAGGGAGTCGCTGGGCAGCATGGCTTAAAGGTCTGTTCCATGCTGTATCTCAATAAAAAATTAATAAAAGTCTCCAAAATGCTACCCTACTGAAAATCAAAGATCACCGGACTCAATGACCACATGCCAGCTGCAGAATGATGACTTTTGAAAGGCCGGTCATGCCACTTCTCAAATCCATAAATCAAACATTTCTAGATGCACTGCAATTCATTCTACAGAGCCAACAGATCTGAGATGATGCAGATAACATTGCTCTACTAAAGCAATTCAACTCCCCCAGTACATACGTCAGGATTCTCCACGTCAATTTCAGTTTAACCTTCAATAGCTTCATCCCTGAGCTCCTGCAATAGGCTTCACGTACCAGGTCCCATTAGCAGGTGAATCACAATCTTCCTCTCTGACAGGAGGCTGTATACGAGACGAGCCTAGCACATCTGCACACCCCACTCAGTCAGGACTGTTGTGCCACAGGGGTGTGTTCTCTCCCCTCACCTACTTTCTCTATACATCAGTGATAGTGCCTCCAATGATTCATCAGTGGAACTGACAAAATTTGTGAGTAACACCACTGTCATTGTACTAATCACCAGAATCCAAGTACCACGAGGAAGTAAACAGGTTGGTGTCCTGGTGCAATCACAACAACTTGGAACTGAATGCCCTCAAATCCATGGAGAAATGTGTCTTCTCTCCACCCACTCCTCATCAACAGTTAGCACTGTTTCAATATTTAGGTTCCTGGGCATTGTTATCTTGCAGTACCTCATCTCTTTCATTAACAAAAAAGCTCAACAGAGGATCTGCTTCTTGCGGCAATTGTAAAATTCCATCTTCTCCAGAACAAATACTGGTGCAATTCTCAAAGTTCAGAGAAAATTTATTATCAAAGAATGTGTATGTCACCATACACTGCCCTGAGAGTCATTTCCTTGCAAGCGTTCACAGTACAGCAAAGAAATGCAAGCAGAATCAATGAAAATCTCCACACAAAAACAATGAATATACAAACACAAAACAAATGGTAATAATAAATGAGTTGTAGAGACCTTAGAAGAGTCCACAAGCTGTGGAATAAGTTCAGTGTTGAGAAGAGTCAGGTAGTCCAGACTGGTTCAGGAGCCTAATGGTTGAATGGTAACAACTATTCTACTCTTCTACACAAACTCCTACGTCACACTCTCATAGAGAACATCCTCACAGCAGCCACTACTGTCTGGTTTAGTGCAGCAACCCCTCTCACAACATACGAACACTACAGCAAACAGTCAGGTCAGCAGGAAAGATCAGCGGCTGCATCACTGTAGGGCTTGTGGGCATCCAGAATGAAGAAATAGACAGGAAAAATGATTGCAGACACTTCCCACTCAGCAAACCGCCTTTTCCAATTGCTCCCTTCGGGAAAGCTCTATAGGGCTAGTAAGCCAAAAACTTCATGCAGTCTTCGCCAGTGAGGATAATCTGATCAACCACGTTAGTTAACCCAACCCCCTCCATCCCTCGGTCGATTACCTCAGTCACTGCACTACATTGTAAACACTTTAAGTCACTTTCTAGAATGCGGCTAACATTGTAAATACATGGTGGTATTTACGTATTGTGCACATTTTATTTCATATCTGTACCATTAACTTCATGTAATTCTTTACTCTGCATAATTGTTGAACGCCATTGTATTTGTTGCCTATTGCGCCAACACACCACATCACAAATTCCTAAACATGTAATTGTATACAGTGAATAAATTTGAGCCATCATCTCTCCAGCTGACCAGCTACCTTCCCTAAGACAAAGTAGCAAATTGGTCATTTGGCTTACTATTGTCACACGGTTCCCATCCCCCGCCTGATCCTTCCACCTTAATGCAATCCCCGTTAATATTTTACAAATTTAAAATTTTATATAGTGCAGTTGCAGTCAAGGCAGCAAATGGCACTGCATTATGCTTATTTTGCCTTTTAGTTACCGAATATATTCTGGGAAAATGTATGTTTATTTCAAAGTTTATTTCTCATGAGGTCAAACATTTTGAAATGTACATCATTGTTTAATTTCGGCTTATTTGATGAAAGATGTCAACGCCCTGGAGAGAAAATAGCAGACTACATTGAGCAGTGATGATGCCAGAAATGAGAGATTTTAGTTATGAGGAGAGTTTTTTTAAGCATGTTGCATTTCAATAGACAATAGACAATAGACAATAGGTGCAGAAGTAGACCATTCGGCCCCTCGAGTCTGCACCGCCATTCTGAGATCATGGCTGATCATTCACTATCAATACTCAGTCCCTGCCTTGTCCCCATATCCCTTGATTCCCCTATCCATCAGATATCTATCTAGCTCCTTCTTGAAAGCATCCAGAGAATTGGCCTCCACCGTCTTCCGAGGCAGTGCATTCCAGACCTCCACAACTCTCTGGGAGAAGAAGCTCTTCCTCAACTCTGTTTTAAATAACTGACCTCTTATTCTCAATCCATGCCCTCTGGTACTGGACTCTCCCAACATCTGGAACATATTTCCTGCCTCAATCCTATCAAATCCTTTAATTATCTTAAACGTTTCAATCAGATCCCCTCTCAATCTCCTCAATTCCAGCGTGTACAAGCCCAATCTCTCCAATCTCTCTGCGTAAGACAGCCCTGCCATCCCAGGAATTGAGGATCATTAGGATTGAGGGGACAATTCAATGATAAACCAGAGTTGGAGCTGGTTGCCACTTTATTTAGGAGACCTGTGCACCCGCTAGTTAATCAGCCAATCAAATGGCAGCAACTCAATGCATTAAAGCACGCCGACCTGGTGGAGAGGTTCAGTTTTTGTTCAGAGTACCCATCAGAATGAGTAAGAAATGTAGTCTAAGTGTAGTGACTGTGGAATGATTGTTGGTGCCAGATGGGGTGGTTTGAGTATCTCAGAATGTGCTGATCTCCTGAGGTTTTCATGCATGACAGTCTCTAGAATTTATAAAGAATGGTGTGGAAAACAAAAAAAATCCAATGTGTGGCAGTTCTGTGGGAGAAAATGCCTTGTTAATGAGAGAAGTCAAAGAAGAATGGCCAGTGATTCAGGGTGACAGATTCAGAATCAGAGTCCTTAATGATGGATACTGCCTTCTTGACTCATTGTCTTTTGAAGGTGTCCTTGACATTGGGGGGGGGGTAGGGGGTGAGCGCAGATGATGGAGCTGGCTGAGTTTACAACTTTCTGCAGCTTTTTGCAATCCTGTGGAGTGTCCACTCCATACCAGACAGTGAGGCAACCCGTTAGAATGCACTCCACGGTACACTTGTGGAAATTTGCAAGAGTCTTTGGTGACATATCAAGCCCTCTCAAGAACCTAATGAGACATAGCCGCTGCCGTGCCTTTTTCACAATTGCATCAGTATGTTGTGTTCCAGAAGCTAGAGACTGCTCAACCTTTCCAGTGCTGAGCCCTTGGTGACGACTGGTGTGTGCTTCCTCCATTTCCTCTGCCTGAAGTCCACGTCATTCCTTGAGTGCAAGGTTGCTATTGCGGCACCACCCAACCAGCTGATCTGCCTCGATCCTGTACGCCTCGCCAACACCATCTGAAATTCTGAGAATAATAGTGGTGTCATCGGCAAATTTATAAATGCCGTTTGAGCTGTGCCTGGCCACGCAGTCATAAGTGTTGTTGTTGTGACTGTGAATGAAGTCACCGGGAGACACTGAAGTTGGTGGATATAGAAGTTTTATTCAGCAAAACAAGCAGGCATCATACTAGAGACACTCTTGGAAGAAGGGGCTCCTAATCCAATATTACATGACCTTTTTTTATATGCTAAAAATCAAAGGTAATGGCAGGACAACTCTATAGTTACTATGTATCCACAGCACTTCCTTGGAATTACACATAATTTTCAAACATTCAGACACCTGAAACGAATGTTAATTCCCATAGACAACACAAGTGAACCTGCAGATGCTGGAAATAAATAAAAACACAAAATGCTGGCAGAACTCAGCAGGCCAGACAGCATCTATGATGCACCTCCTGATGAAGGGTTTTGGCCCGAAATATTGTCACTACCTCCTCCCATAGATGCTGTCTGGCCTGCTGAGTTCTGCCAGCATTTTGTGCTTTTATTTAATCCCCATAGACTCCAGGTCACATTCATGCTAATACAGGCACCTGAGGTCAAATGGAGAGTTTATTTGTTTGCAATTATCCACAACCTGCAGCTCCACAAAGACCATTGTTCTAAGTTTTATATTCAATCTACAGTCCACATACAAATCTGAAGACTGGGTGCTGTTGAAATTAGCATTTGCTATATGCCTGTTTCTAGTATATGCTCTAACATGTATAGAAAGAGTGGAGCACTGGGCTTACCACTCATCCTTGTGGTGTGCCAATGTTGATTGTCAGCAAGCAGGAGCTTGTATCTCCCACCTGTACTGCCGGGGGTCTTCCAACGAGGAGGGCAAGGATCCAGTTGCAGCCGGAGGTACAGAGGCTCAGCTTTTGGCTTTGAAAAGGGACTGTCACTCAAATAACCACAAGTTACAAAAGCTGTGTTCAGAAGAGTATCTCTGAATGCACAACACATCGAACCTTGAAGTGTATGGGCCAGAACAGACTAGAAACATAAACTCTGCAGCCAGTTTATTAGATACAGGAGGTACTTAATTATGTGACCGCTGGGTGCAGGTACAAGGCATCTTCAAAACATAAGCTGAATTAGAAGTATATCAGGATGGCATGGTGATGCAGCAAGTAGAGAAGTTGACCCCAGTAACCACCCCCCCCCAATTCATTCCTTCATCTAGTCTTCTGTGTGGAGAGTGCACATTCCCCATAGGGCCACGTGTTTTCCTTCAGATGCCCCTGTTACCGCTCGCATCTCAAAGACAAGTAGGTTTGACGGTTAACCAACCACTGTAACCTTCCCCTAGTATCGGTAGACTCTGGAGAGAAGACAACATGAGCTAGTCAAGAGGTAATAGCAGCATGCTACAAAAATTAGCTAAAGGACAGGGAGCAGAGTGAAGTGGTAAACGCTTGTTTATGATTCTGGTCTCTCTTGTGATCAATAATAGCGTCAGAGTTTGTTTTGATGCATCATACCAACCAGAACTTGAATAGTCAGGATATACTTTCAGTGCCTGCAAGTGGCCAAGCCTGAGAAACTGTGGTAAAGATCGAGAGGAGGAGGTGGCCTGATGGAATTCTCAAGCAGAAACCTGATTAAATTAAATGGACTAGCATGAAAAGATGGATTTTCGGTGGGGGGGGGGGGGGTTCAGTGAGGAGACAGAGCATAAATTAAATGGCAGAGTTTAAAAATGACTCAGGTTTACATTCAGAAGCGTGACCACTGATAAAGTTAAAAATAGAAGCATAGAGGATCCTTGGATTTTCATTGAGGAATTGAAAACTGTATGGTGGTGTAGTGGTTATCACAACACCTTACAGTACAGGTGAACCAGGTCCAATTCCTATCACTGCCTGTCAGGAGTTTGTACGTTCTCCCCATTAAATCAGGGGATTGCTAGGCAGCATGGCTTGAAGGTCCAGAATTGGCGATTCCACACTCTACCTCAATAAATAAAAAAAGACAAAATCCTGAAAGATGTTCTAAACTTTTATAAATAATTGGTCTGACTTTGGCTGAGTTCGGTTCTGGTTAACTGATTTTAGAGTCGTTGAGTCACAAAGAGATATACAGGTCAAAAATAGGCCCTTCAGCCCAGCGAATCTGTGCCAAATTAGATTTTTTTTATACCAATCCTATCTTAGCATAATTTATTGTTCCCACATTTCCATCTCCACCCTCCCAGGTTCTACCTATAATCTACACACTAGGAGCAATTTACTGTGATTGATTAACCTTCCAAGCCGCAGATCTTCGGGACGTGGGAAGGAAAATAAAGTGCCCCTGAAGGAAATCCATGCATTCACAAGGAAACACGCAAACTCTGCATAAACAACATCTACGTCAGAAATGTACCCACGTTGTGAGGCAACTTATTGCACCCTGGGGCCAAATTTCGAAACCTTGATTGGATAGAAAGAGATTTACTAGGCTGAGGGACTGGAAATTGTTTTGGGAGAAATTGCTGCACTGGCATTTGGTGGCTCAGTTGCTGCAGAATGCGCAGAATATTTCTGTAGTCATGGACCAGAATTAACATGCCATTACTGAAAAAGTTAAGCCTATGAAAGACTTTTGTGATAGCCTGTGGCTATGCAAGCTTACTCCTCTGGCTAGTCTGCCTCAGCACATCAATAAATTGCAGGACGGAGGGAGGCTGATATCTGACTTATTAGCATGTGAAAGAGTTTGTGATAAAAATGAAGCTGTTTAATAGGTAGTTGGCTGAAGACGAGTGCAATTTTTTCCCACCATGTACAGCTATTAAGCAGAGCAAACTCCAGAAGCAGAAGTTCCAGTGGACAAAGTATAGCATTGCAACAGCAACACTTCCCTGAGAGATTCAATAGCTTCCACCATGACAAACGGGTATTTCAGAGCCTGATATATTGTCACTGACACAAGTTGCGTAATTTATTGCTTTGAGTCAGCAGCACAGTGAAGTCATACCAGGTTACAGTAAAAACAATTAGTGCATGAGAGGGATAGTGAGGTAGTGTACACGAGGAAGAAACGTTTCCTAAAATGTTGTGTGTGGGCCTTCAGGCTCCTGTACCTCTTCCCATGGCGGTGGTAACGAGAAGAGCCAATGACCCAGTGGTGGAGGTCCTTGATAAAGGCTGAAGCACCACCTGTGGAAGATGTCCTCGCTGGTGGAGAGGCTGAACCTATAACCATCTGAAGCACGTGATAATCCTGTGCCTCCATATCAGATGTTGACCATCCAGTCAGGATGCTCTCTACGATACATCAGTAAAAATTTGCCAGTGTCACTGGTGATACACCAAGTCTGCTCAACTCTTAATTGAATTAATATGTTGAGCCCAGAATAGATCTTATGTTATTACCATACGGACTATGGTTTCCTAATGAGGAAGTCAAGAATCTAGTTGCAGACAGAGGTACAGAGGCCCAGGTTTCAAGCTTTTTGATTAGTACTGTGGGGATGATAGTGTTGAAAGCCAAGCTGTAATCAATAAATGGCAGCCTGAACCAAGTATTACAGCAGGTGAGATGGTTCAGAACCCAGTGGAAACTGCATTCATTGTAGATTGTCATGGTGGGGAGCAAACTGGGGTGGGTCTAGGTCAGTGATTCCCAACCCAACTCCCCCCACAGCATTTTCATATTTGCCAGCGCCCCTCTTAAGCACAGTATATTTTCCATGGTGTAAAAACATGTTAACCACATGCTAACATGAAAAATATGATTTTTCTTTAAATTTTTATTTGACTTTAAGCCTAGCTTACACAGCACCTGTGCACTGTACAGCAGCTTCGATATCAATGTGATTCTTCAGCTTGATGGCTTTTAGCAAGAGTTAAAATATCTGGTTCAAGCTGGGACAGCAAAAGCCTCAAGTCCCCATGCGTAACAGTGTCCAAGCGGTTTCTATTTCTTGTCATTATCTGGTTCACAGCACTGAAGCCTTTCTCAGCAAGGTAGGAGGATGGAAATGTAATGAACAGTTTGGCTCTTCTCCAGGAAAATTCATATGACAGTTTAGCAACATACCACAAAAGCAGACATCTTTGAAAAGCGTTTTTGTTTTTCCATCATTCTGAATGTCAATAATTCCCCCCCCCCCCCCCACTTTCCACTTTCTGCAGAGAACACTCCCAATGCAAATCCCTTGACCATTTACCCCTCCCTACCGATCTCCCTGCCGGCACTTACCCTTGCAAGTGGAATAAGTGCCACACCTGCCCCTACACCTCCTCCTTCACTACCATTCAGGGCCCCAAATAGTCCTTCCAGGTGGGGTGACACTTCACCCGTGAGTCTGCTGGGGTCATCTACTGTATCTGGTGCTCCCGGTGTGGCCTCTTGTATTTCAGTGAGACCCGACGTAGATTGGGAGACCGCTTTGCTGAGCACTTATGCCCCGTCCTCCAGAAAAAGCAGAATCTTCTAGCGACCACCCATTTTAATTCCACGTCCCATTCCCATTCCAACATGTCCATCCATGCCCTCCTCTACTGTCATGATGAGGCCACACGCAGGTTGGAGGAACAACACCTTATATTCTGTCTGGGTAGCCTCCAACCTGATGACATGAACATGGATATCTTGAACTTCTGGTAATGGTGATGCTCCCTTCCCTCTCTATCCCTATCGCCTTTTCCCTCCCTCAGCTTGTCTCTTTGCCTGCCCATCACCTCCCTCTGGTGTTCCTTCCTCCTTTTTCTTTCTTCCATGCCTTCTGTGCTCTCTGATTGGATTCCCCCTTCTTCAGCCCTGTATATCTTCTACCAATCAGCTTCCTAATTCTTTATTTCACTCTTCCCCTCCTCCCCATTTCACCTACCACCTTGTGCTTCTTCCTCCCCTCCCCAACTCTCCAACTCTGGCTCCTTATCTCTTTTCTCTCCAGTCCTGCTGAAGGGTCTCGGCCCAAAACGTTGACTGTACTCATTTCCATTGATGCTACCTGGCATGCTGAGTTCCTCCTGCATTTTCTGTGTATTAGTAAGAGTTTGAACGCTTGCTTCTTCACACTGAAATGCATTGACTGCTGCTTAAAATGTTTCTTCAATCTTTTTGACACTGTGGTTAAATTTTTGCTCAAAGTTGACAGAATTTTCTAAACAAGATTGAACTTCTACATGTAGATGTGACATACCTAGCTGATCTTTATGATCTTCAATTTAATCCAGCATTTAGTGTGTGTTACTTGGATTTCCAGCATCTGATGTTCTCTTGTTTGAACTCGTAATCATTATCTTGGCATAACTGGCAAAATATTCTGCTATTTAATGGATGAGCTTTAATTTTGGTATCCATTTTGAGAACATTGGTGAGCACTTCTGACACAGCAGACATTATTAATCTTTCACCAATTGTATGAGATTTTCCACACTTTGCTATCATTTGGAAATGTTATAAGAATAAATGACACCACTAAAAACTCATTTTTAGCTTACTTAGCAAATGACTTGAGAGAACAATGCTTTTCATATGCCTCTTTCATCTTCTGGAACTGAGTAATACTGAGTAGCCTTTTCAGGGTGTCTTTAACAGAAGTGTTCCTGCAAGCTCGATGGTATCATGGCTTCATTGGACAGTACAGTATAAACGGTTATTGTGATGCATCTAGTGTGGTAGTGTAGTGGGTAGTGCTTGTCGCTCTCACTTTCAGCTTCCTCAGCTGGCTCGCAGTCTTGCAAAAACGAGAGCTGAATGTGTAAGTCTACCAGTACATGACCTTTCCAATGGTTAGCCTCATTGCTGGCCACACATAGAAACTGAACTCCTTTCTGGCTCAGGCTGAACCACAGAGGACAGAGAGGAGGTATAGCCCCTGCACACATAGCACGCAGGCCTGTCAGTGTGTGGACATGCCCTAGCTATGGGTAAATAGCCCCAATGCCTTGTGGGCAGCCTCGAGAGAGAGACGAAGGCTATGGAAGTTATCCCGGACAGCAGATTCGGAGTGGAGCCCCTAAGGTGGCTGGAAGCCATTGAACATCCTTCTAGCAAGTCCTGCAGCACAGCTGGTGCCCAAAGTATTGCTATGTATGCTTTCCTTTGCACTGTACTGGTGAAGCCGAGAGGGGGATCTTGACGATTGTGTATCTCAGGATCTCCACACCTTCCGCCCAGGCTTGTGATGATGATCATCACCCATTGTCCTTCAAGACAAACGAAAGCTAACCACCACCACCACTGTGTTACAAATAAAGCTCACGGGGCATCACTGACCTGTCAGAATGGAATAGAACTATACTCCAGGCATATAACTTTCTGTAGTTTTTGTTTCTTAGCTGGTTTAGAATTCGAGGCTTCACTGCCTTCAGACTCACAGAGACTGCACCATACATTTTTATCCATTATTCAGCAGGTGTGCCCAAAACGTTGACTGCTCGTTTCCACGGATGCTGCCCGACCTGCTGAGTTCCTCCAGCATGTTGTACGTGTTGCTTTGACCGCAGCATCTGCAGTGTACTTTGTGTTTATTGATTATTAACAGGGCTAAATTAAAATAAGAAAAGTTAACACAAACTGGGTATGCCTATCAGATGTTGACGACTGCAGCAAGTTGACACGAATGGAACAATGGTAGTGGTACACAAAGGAACAGCGAGCAAAGATAGGCCAACCACAACAGCGAAAATTATGTTGACAAGGATTCAGATTGGAATCTGAATGTTATTCGGGATAGAGCTGGTGTTCGGCAAATACCTTTAGAGTTAGCTCGATTCACATAAGGTCGCATAATCCCCAAAGATGATCTCGACCACACATATGAAGCCAAGGTTGCTTTGAACGTCTCAAGAGGAATCCTGGGGTTTGGCAGCTTCACTGGTTGGCTCTATTTCACAATTTTGTTCTGGCCAGCGCTGTATCATTGCACAACCTGTTTTCTGTAGATCTGTAGAGAAAGTTGGGAGGGTGTACTTGACCTACCAAGTGATAAATTGCATGAACTCGTTCTGTGCCGCAAGTCAAGTGAAACTGTTGGGCACCCAGGTTGCTGGTTTCTGCATCCCCAATAACATCTGTTTGGTAAGGTCGGATGAGATTGCTGAGTTTCAGACGAGTGCTCACCGCCTGCCGAGCTAAGGTTCTTCCTGTGTTCCAGTGCCTCATCCTTTTTTAGTGAGTAAGTAGTCTACTAACAGTTGGTCAGGTCTCGTGCCTCAAGTTAGGGTGCTGCTTGCCATCTCCTAAAGAATCTTCAACGCCCCTCCCCACCAACAACTTCAATTTTCCCTAACACCTCCTTAGGACATGTAACTGCCCCCTTGGGGTGGGGGACAGTATCACACCAGTTGGGAATTACTGGTCAGGCTGCAGTTAATTGTAGCCATGACCAAGCTCTCAAAACACTTCATCTCAGTAGGTGTGAGGCAGCTCACCCAGTTCTTCATTTGCTGCCATTGAACTGTTCCCACAGCCTGTGGGCTCACTTTCAAGGACTCTTCACGTTCTCGATGTTTATTGATTATTTATTTATTTGTTTGTTTCTTTTATCCTTTTGTATTTGCGCAGTTCGCTGTCTATTGCACACTGGTTGGTTGTCTGCCCTATTGGGTGCGGCCTTCAATAATCCTGTTGTGTTTCTTGTATTTGCTGTGATTGCCTGCAGGAAAATGAGACTCAAGGTTGTGTCTGGTGACAAATATGTACGTTGATAATAAAGTTACTTTGAACTTTGTATTGATTCGCACCAGAAACCCTACAACTGGCCGTCATTGATCCCAGACAAATCAATGATGGCAATCTGATTGCATTTCTCCCAGGTGACAATTGTTCACGTCTGAAAAGGATTGGTTAGGGCTTCATTACGTGTTTCTCAGCATGAGCATTCATGGGGCCGTAGAGGAATACAGAATGGAAACAAGCTGAACAAACATGCTCAGTGGTGAGTGCTACTAATTCAACATAAAGGGGAAGGCTTTCTAATGATTAACTATGTGCTGGAGGGTGTATTGCTGTCTCCAGTGTGTCCCCAGATGCTGGACTCTTAATCAATGAGAAGCAAGCACTGAGGGCTTCAGAGAACCTTCTCACCATCAGGCCTGAGCAAATGTTTGTTCAAGATCCTTTGGTTAAAAAAGTTTATGAAACTCTGTTCTACAGCTAGAAGGAATAAGCTTAACTTCTAAGCCAGGCCACACCAGATGATCTCAGAAGGTCATTCACAACAATGGCTGGTGAAAGTTTGACTCTCTCCTCTCCTCCTGT
Organism: Hypanus sabinus; assembly: GCF_030144855.1. Classification (NCBI taxonomy): domain Eukaryota; kingdom Metazoa; phylum Chordata; class Chondrichthyes; order Myliobatiformes; family Dasyatidae; genus Hypanus; species Hypanus sabinus. Next base: position 15,646,229 of record NC_082720.1, read on the forward strand.
TGAGACAGGACAGCTTGATACAGACTATCAACAATTTATACATTTATTATATTTATTCAAGGGTGTGGACTTCTCTGGCCGAGCAGGCATTTAATCACTGAGAGGGGGCAGTTAGCTGCCTTCCTGAGCCGCTGTAGTCTTTAAGATGGTGCTAGGAAGTTCAAAGTCTTTGACCCAGCATCAGTCAAGGAATAGTGATATACTTTCAAGTCAAGGTACCATGTGCTTGGGGACTAGCGTCCAGGTGGTGGCATTTCCCTGCAGCCTTTGTCGGTCCAGCTGGTAGAAGTCATGAGTTTGGAAGGTGCTGGCTTAGGAATCTTGGGAGTTGCTAAGGGGCATCCTGTAAGTGGTACAAACAGCAGTGGTGGAGTGAGTGGATGGTTGTAGGTGGACTGTCAACCAAGCAGGATGCTAAGACCTGTACAGTATCGAGTTCCTGGGTATTGTTGTATCTGTACTCATTCAGATGAGCCCTAAGCCTTGCAGATGGTGGACAAGCTGTGGAGAGTCAGGACGTGAGATACTATGACTTGTTCCTCAGTTCAGTTTCTGGTTAATGGTAACTCTCAGGATACTGATAATAGTGGGTTAGTGATGATAATGCTATTAAATACCAAGAAGTGGTAGCTGGATTTTCTCTTGTTGAATGGTATCATTGCTTGGTACTTGTGTGGCACACGTATTCCTTACTACCTATCAACCCAGTCCTGGATATCATCCTGCTCTTGCTGCATTAACTGAGAACTCTTGAGTGGAGCTGAACATCATGAAATCATAAGAAAACATCTGTGCTTCTGACCTCATCTTTGAAGGACTGTCATCAGTTAAGCTGTTGAAGATGATTAGGCCTAGGACACTTCCCCGAGAAACTCTGATAGGGATGACTGACGTCTAACCACAACTACCTTTCTTCACTAGGTAGATTCCAACCAGGGGAAGGTATTCCCACTGACCCCCATTGACTCCAGTTCAGCCAGGACTCTTTGATGCCATTCTTGATCAAGAGCTTATTTCACCTCTGGAGTTCGTGTATCTTTGGGTCAAGGCTATAATGAGGTTAGGAAATGAGTGAATTTGTCCTGGCCAATTAGATTAAATGTCTTACAGCTGGGTCCAAAATCAAACAATTTTGTTGCACAATAGCTAATTATCTAATAAATTCTCAGTCAGACAAGCTATGTTTGGATTTAGGTTCATCATTACCTTGACAAAAGGAACTGTGCTCTGGGATTATCTGGCATTTGGATGAAGGGCTGTTTGCAATAATTGGAAATAATATAACCTGATGCATTACAGCTGTAAGGTTCAGAGATCTGCAAAGAAAACTAAAGTATTGATCCATGGTTGTCTACCTAAGGTCAAAAAGTATTTAGATAAATGTTGATATTATTTAGAAATTGATGGGTAGCTCAGTTGAAAGAATATGCTACTTATTTATGTGACTCAGTCCAGCCTACACTGTTGATACAAAAGTGATTTTTGAGCTATCTGTGGGAAGGAATAAGAATCAAAAATGACAGAACCAGTCTTTGGTTTTGAACAAACCCCTAATAGATCAGGTTCTTGAGGCAAATATTTCATTTGATTTTCAAATTTACAAATAGATATATTTTCTTAAATATATTTCTGCTATTTGCTGTTGAACAAATGTTTTATTCAAAAATGGTAACATGTTTAATAAAGTTACAAAAGCAGGAATGAATATGGAAAGCATTCACCTAAAATTGTTGACAGTAATCACTATCTTTAGACATATAATTGCATCATGTCATTAACAGTATCAAGCGCATGTCAAGCCACATTGAGCCATCATGCATGAAGGAAGAAACTGCTCTCTTCCTATTGGCCAATAGATCACTCCAAGTATTTGCATTGTTACGAATGCAGCAGCAATGAACATGAAACTGAGACAGGGTTTATAAACAAATCCTGAGATTTATTAACCTTTGCTCAAAACTTAGAAAAGTAAACTAATGACTAACTTAACCGGAAGTTAATAGTTAGGCGGCAATATCTAACAAACAGTCAAACTTAGAAACTGTTCTTAATGGGTTCTCATCCACACAGACTTAAAGTAATAAATTCAAAAAAAGTCCATGTGATTTATACAGTCGTTAAGGAGAGACTTCCCCAAAACAATGATTCCTTCAAAGTAATGATGATCTTCCGATCCCACAGCCGGGAGATACCTTGTTCGAAGAAATCACGAGGAAATAAAAGGAACTGACCTTTTCGCTGGAGAGTGGTCACTGCACAAACCGTCCTGATCTTGCAGGGGTTTAACTCAAATGTGCATGTCGCAATTCCTGAACGAAGTCACAAAGGTCTATCATTCCCAAGAAGCTGAATGACATTAACTTTATCCAATCCTTTGAACTCAGATAACTCCAGTAATGCCTTCACTCTCCGATACCGGACTGTAAGGGAAAAATAAATGTGCAACAAACAAAACCAGTGGACCCTCCACGCCTCCGGCCGGCAACAACATTGCACAAAAATAAAAACGAGGACTGCGTCACAGATCGGTTTAAATACCTTTTGGAACATGCCATCACGTGACATCACATCAGTAGACAATGACATCATCCCACTGTCCCGTGTTCAAACTGTGGGTGTGTAACAGCATTCAATGGATTGAGGGCATGGAATCCAAACTAATTTTCCTTGAGACTGCCAGGCTAGCCATTGTTTGGGTTAGATACCGGTCAAAACTTTTCCTTCAATAACATTGTGCTTCATTCATAACCAAATCTATAGCAGCAAGGTCTGAACCTCAAGCCACAGTGCACTCCACCAGCGGGGTGTGGGGCAGTGTCCAGGCTGGAGTTAGTACTTCCCCCCCCCCCCAGTACTTGCTGGACAGAAGGAAGGCACATTGTGGTCGACTGCAGATTTCTGCTGCATTCATGGATTCAGGACCTCAAGCCGTGTTGCCACCTGTTTACAACCGTCAGGAGAGAGGCGTCAGAGCTGTTGTGCTCCACCAGGGGGCAGTGTGGCATGGCATCCAGACTGGAGTCCCAGCATTCACTTGGCAGGCAACATGCTGTTTTGTGGTTGACTGCAGCTTTCTTCAGCGTCCATGGACTTTTTGTTTTTGCATGGCTGTATTTTACTGATATCTTGCACGTGCTTACTGTCATGTATGTGCTATATGTGCCTTGTGCTGTGAATGACTGTCGGTACTAGGGTTTGCACCTTGGCCCTGGAGTAACGCTGTCTCATTTGGCTGTATTCATGGATTGATGAACGATAATTAAACTTGAATTGAAGTGAATTTTGTTTAAATTGTTATAGCCTAGATTGGTATTTTCTGGCACTCCATACTTAACAATGAAACTTCAGTGAGCAAGACATTTGAACAGCGTGAGTTTACTGGATGGAATATTGGAACTTTACATTGATAAACTACCTAACTTGGCATAGGAGTTTCAGATATTCCTCCCTCTTCTATCAACCCACAATGCAGCTGAGAGGAACAAGAAAAATTAGAATGATGGAAGTATCATAATCTTTAAAAAAACTGAATTTAATCAGTGCCTTTCGGAGTTTGGGGGTATCCCAAAGTGCTTTGCAGCCAATTAAGTATTTTTGTCTTGTATGTTATGTACGATTTGCAGCATCCCATTTCCACATGGAACCACTGAAGTCACTTTCTACAAAAATTTCTATTACATGAAGAAGATCATTTGTCACAGCATGTCCCTGCTAGCTAATCAGGATCCATTTAGGTTAATCCCTCTGCTTGAACTGCATACACGTGTGTTGCAATTTTCCATTTGTTTTTTTAAACACCTTTCTGGCAGTGAGTTCTAGAACACCACTACTGCATAGGTGAAAACAAAGTCCATCAACTCTCCTCGGAGAACGCAAAAGGTTCTGCAGATCCAGAGTAAAATACACAAAATGGTGTTGAAAGCTCTTGGGTCAAAGACCTCCCCATAAATATTATCTGACCTGTTGAGTTCCTCCACGATTCTGAGTGTGGAATTTCTTAAATACTGAAATATATATCCTCTTTTTATTAACCTCATTGCTTATGGAAGTACTGTCCACGTTGCCTGGGCCTCTCGTACCACAGCGAGGATCCACAGATGACAATAATCAACTAGTCTGGTTTAGTGATATCATCACAATAATGAGTATTGACCATACTGCCAATGCACTGTGCAGAAAACAGCTTGAGCCAAGGCCATTATCAGAATTCCACCCCTCATTATACTGTTTGTTAGTAACATGGGATAGAAAATGTTAAGCCCACAAATTGGGGACTTAGTTGAATTCTTCAAGAGTGCTGTAATAAAGAGATGTAATAGTGACCAAAGGAACTAGGGTAAAGGATGAACTGAAGGAAATTTATATTAGGCAAGAAACGGTGTTGGATAGACTGTTGGGTCTGAAGGCTGATAAGTCCCCGGGACCAGATGGTCTGCATCCCAGGGTACTTAAAGAGGTGGCTCTAGAAATTGTGGATGCATTGGTAATCATTTTCCAATGTTCTATAGATTCAGGAACAGTTCCTGCTGATTGGAGGGTGGCTAATGTTGACCCACTTTTCAAGAAAGAAGGGAGAGAGAAAACAGGGAATTATAGACTGGTTAGTCTGACGTCAGTGGTGGGAAAGATGCTGGAGTCAATTATAAAAGAGGAAATTACGACACATTTGGATAGCAGTAGAAGGATCAGTCCGAGTCAGCATGGAGTTACGAAGGGAAAATCATGCTTGACTAATCTTCTGGAGATTTTTGAGGATGTAACTATGAAAATGGACCAGGAAGAGCCAGTGGATGTAGTGTACCTGGACTTCCAGAAAGCTTTTGATAAGGTCCCACATAGGAGATTAGTGGGCAAAATTAGGGCACATGGTATTGGGGGCAGAGTACTGACGTGGATTGAAAATTGGCTGGCTGACAGGAATCAAAGAGTAGCGATTAACGGGTCCCTTTCGGAATGGCAGGCTGTGACCTGTGGGGTACCGCAAGGTTCGGTGCTGGGACTGCAGCTGTTTACAATATACATTAATGATTTAGATAAAGGGATTAAAAGTAAATTTGCCGATGACACAAAGCTGGGTGGCAGTGTGAAATGTCAGGAGGACGTTATGAGAATGCAGGGTGACTTGGACAGGTTGGATGAGTGGGCAAATGTATGGCAGATGCAGTTTAATGTGGATAAATGTGAGGTTATCCACTTTGGTGGCAAGAACAGGAAGGCAGATTACTATCTAAGTGGAGTCAAGTTAGGAAAAGGGAAAGTACAATGAGATCTAGGTGTTCTTGTACATCAGTCAATGAAAGCAAGCAAGCAGGTACAGCAGGCAGTGAAGAAAGCTAATGGCATGCTGGCTTTTATAACAAGAGGAACTGAGTACAGGAGTAAAGAGGTTCTTCTGCAGCTGTACAGGGCCCTGGTGAGACCCCACCTAGAGTATTGTGCGCAGTTTTGGTCTCCAAATTTGAGGAAGGACATTCTTGCTATTGAGGGAGTGCAGCGAAGGTTCACAAGGTTAATTCCCGGAATGGCGGGACTGTCATATGTTGAAAGAATGGAGCGACTGGGCTTGTATACACTGGAATTTAGAAGGATGAGAGGGGATCTGATTGAAACATATAAGATTATTAAGGGATTGGATACACTAGAGGCAGGAAGCATGTTCCCGCTGATGGGTGAGTCCAGAACTAGAGGCCACAGTTTAAGAATAAGGGGTAGGCCATTTAGAACAGAGATGCGGAAAAACTTTTTCACCCAGAGAGTGGTGGATATGTGGAATGCTCTGCCCCAGAAGGCAGTGGAGGCCAAGTCTCTGGATGCATTCAAGAGAGAGTTAGATAGAGCTCTTATAGATAGCGGGGTCAAGGGATATGGGGAGAGGGCAGGAATGGGGTACTGATTGTGTATGATCAGCCATGATCACAGTAAATGGCGGTGCTGGCGAGAAGGGCCGAATGGCCTACTCCTGCACCTACTGTCTATTGTCTATTGCTGCTGGCAGACTTGCTCTACAATTACCTCTCGGTCAATTTTAAGGGGACAAAGATGACTTTTGGAAATTGCAAACAGAAAGCAGATGGTTATTCATCTCAAAGTGCATCAAAGCTGCCGGTCTTCACAACAAGCAAGTATTTAAAATGGCAACTCATAATGACACCAGTAAAGGAAAAGGGAGCTTGTTAACTGTCAATTGGTCTGTTATGCAGCCCCATGCAAATCTGTTGAGTCATTTAAGCATATTCAGTAAGCGAAAATCAGTTATCTGACAATTCAGTTAAGACTGATATTATAAAATCAATTAAGACACCATTGGTTATGACTCTGAAACCGGATTTATAATCACATTGACTATCCATCTGATTGTTGGATCCTTATAGCCTAGACTTCCATTAGGCAAAAGAAATGTTGAGAGCTTGAATTTGTCAGATTACATTAATAATGATATACAGTGTGTTCCGAATTCATTGAAAATATGTCTGTGACCTGCTGATTAAAGTAGAAGCCCTCAGTATTAGCATATAGCCATAATTATACTCTGTATTGCCCTTAACAGGCATTTTCCCTTTGTGAAGCTGGCATTACAAACAACATGAGGAACATCAGCCCTGGGTGGAGGTTGTCACAGGGAAGAGAGACCTGGGGTGAGGGAAAGAAGAAATATAAGGTCAGTGCAGGAAAATGATGTTAATGGAATGGAAAACAGATCACAGGCCAATGTTAATATGGCATTTAGCACACATGTCTAGATATTAAACTAAAACCAAATCTCCTCTCTTTGGTGGATGCAGCTGATTCTGTGATTCCATTCAGCTGAGCTGTCCTTGGTACCTGAGCCAATATTTGTCCATCAACAAGCATCACGAAAGCAGATGAACTGATCAATATTTACTGCCTGTGGGAAATTGTTCTCTGGGAACTGTTGCTCTTTAGTACATTATATCAGTGCCTGCATTTCAACTGCTGCATAGCTTACTCATTGTTAATTCTGTTCAACATTCACAGCACTGCAAATGCGCTTTCAGAATAAATTTAACAAATCTTCACATAATCTTATTGAATTTTCAAAATTATCTAAAGTTTCATACTTTTGAAACTGCTGGCCCAGTTCCATTAACTCCCCCCCCCCACCTCCAATGTAAATCCCCTTTCCTACAAATTGATTGTTCCTTGGGCACATTGGGTTGATCATGAGGTCAGTGTGTGATGGTACTGGATTTGCTGACCATGAATTTTATCAGAGGGGCAAAGCGTGCACATGCCCAGCTAATCCATAGCCACTTCCAGGACAGCGGTAACACGCGGCGCATGTGGAAGGACATCCAGGACATCACCAATTACAGGACAACATCACCTGACTGTGCAGGTGATGCCTCCCTCCCAGATGCGCTGAATAACTTCTACGCCCGGTTTGAGGCAGAAAATGACATGGTGGCGAGGAAGTCCACCCCTCCTACAAATGACCAGGTGCTGTGTCTCTCCATGGCTGACGTGAGAAGAACCCTGTGCAGGGTCAACCCACGGAAGGCTGCTGGACCAGACAACATCCCTGGTAGAGTGCTCAGAGGATGTGCAGACCAGCTAGCAGATGTTCTCACTGACATCTTCAACATCTCCCTGAGCAGCGCCACCGTTCCAATGTGCTTCAAGGCCGCCACCATCGTCCCCGTGCCGAAGAAGTCTTCAGTGTCCTGCCTAAATGACTACCATTCCCTTGCACTTACATCCATCACCATGAAGTTTGTCGAGAGGCTCGTCATGAGGTATATCAAGACCCTGCTGCCCCCCTCACTGGACCCCCTGCAGTTTGCATACCGTACCAGCCACTCAACAGACAGCGACATTGCAATCACCATCCACCTGGCCCTAACCCACCTGGACAAAATAGACATGTATGTTTGAATGCTGTTCATAGACTTTAGTGCAGCATTCAACACAATCATCCTTCAGAAACTGATTGGAAAGCTGAGACTGCTGGGCCTGAACACCTCCTTTTCAACTGGATCCTAGACTTCCTGACTGGGAGACCTCAGCCAGTCCAGATTGAGAGCAGCATCTCCAACACCATCACACTGAGCACGGGGGCTCCCCAGGGTTGTGTGCTCAGTCCACTGCTGTTCACTCTGCTGACCCATGACTGTGCCGCAATACACAGCTCGAACCACATCATCAAGTTCACCAATGAGACAACCATGGTGGGTCTCATCAGCAAGAACGACAAGTCAGCTTACAGAGAGGAGGTGCAGCAGCTAACGAACTGGTGCAGAGCCAACAACCTGTTTCTTAATGTGAACAAAACAAAAGAGATGGTTGTTGACTTCAGGAGGGCACGGAGCGACCACTCCCCGCCGAACATCGATGGCTCCTCGGTAGAGATTGTAAAGAGCACCAAATTTCTTGGTGTTCACCTTACGGAAAATCTCACCTGATCCCTCAACACCAGCTCCATAAGCAAAGAAAGCCCAGCAGTGTCTCTACTTTCTGCGAAGGCTGAGGAAAGTCCATCTCCTACACCCATCCTCATCACATTCTACAGGGGTTGTACTGAGAGCATCCTGAGCAGCTGCATCACTGCCTGGTTCGGAAATTGCACCATCACAGATTGCAAGACCCTGCAGCGGATAGTGAGGTCAGCTGAGAAGATCATTGGGGTCTCTCTTCCCACCATCATGGACAGTTACACTACACGCTGCATCCGCAAAGCAAACAGCATTATGAAGGACCCCACACATCCCTCATATAATCTCTTCTCCCTTCTGCCGTCTGGGAAAAGGCTCTGAAGCATTCAGGCTCTCACGACCAGACTATGTAACAGTTTCTTCCCCCTAGCTATCAGCCTCTTCAATACCCGAAGCCTGGACTGACTCTTTGCCCTATTGTCCTGTTTATTATTTACTCTAATGCCTGCACTGCTTTTGTGCACTTTATGCAGTCCTCTGTGGGTCTGTAGTCTAGTGTAGCTTTCTCTGTGTTGTTTTTTTTTTACATAGTTCAGTCTAGCTTTTGTACTGTGTCATGTAACACCATGGTCCTGAAAAACGTTGTCTCATTTTTACTATGCACTGTACCAGCAGTTATGGTCGAAATGACAATAAAAGTGACTTGACTTGACTTAAACTCAAAAAAGAAAGAGACTTTAAACCCTATTATCTATAAATAGCCATAAGTGCTCTCACTAAATGGAGATTATACTGTAACTTCTCAATATTTAAAGACTGGTTCACTCCCACGATGAGTTTAGCTGCTTCTAATAATAATAATAGTGAGAAATTCTTTTGTTACAGCAGCAACAATTAAAATCACAGCTTAGCAGTATGCAGACTTAACTAATAATAAAGTACAGAGTAATAATACGCCCACTATTCGGGAGGTGCAACGCCTCTCCTTCCCAAGGAGCAGATGCTTCCAGCTAACAAAGTAGTTTAACACACTCTTCATTTATTTACTGCGATACATCTTCAAATCCACACACTCTCAAAACACAGAGGATTTCTATCTCAAACATTTCCCAATTCTCACAGAGGATTTCCAAAACACAGGTACAATTCCTATAAACTCAAATTACTACATGATAAGGGCAACAAACTGGCTGTTGTAGAAACCAAGCTGGAGGAATGGAATCAATCCAAGTCAATTCAAGCATACATGAATTGCACAAATGCAGTGAAATGAGAGAGTGTTACTCCAGGGCAAAGGTGCAAGACACAATACCACAGCTACACACCCACAAAACACACACAGCACAAAACACGCACAGCACAAAACACGCATAGCACAAAACACACACATAAAAAACACACACAGCACAAAACACGCACAGCACAAAACACACACACACAAAACACACACACACAAAACATACACACACACAAATCACACACACACACATAACACACAGCACAAAACACACACACATACACATAAGACACACAGCACAAAACACACGCACAAAACACATAGACACGAAACACACACAGCACAAAGCATACACAGCACAAAACACACACGCACACAAAACACACACAGCACAAAACACACACACACACACAAAACACACACAGCACAAAACACACACGCACACAAAACACACACAGCACAAAACACACACACACACAAAACACACACAGCACAAAACACACACACACACAAAACACACACAGCACAAAACACACACACACACAAAACACACACAGCACATATATGATAGTAAGATGCAGCTACGCAGTGCAAGAACCCAAACCTAAGCCATCCAACACAGCAGAAATCTGCAACCACAACCACGATAAAGCTTGTCTTCTGCCAAGTGAACACTGGGGGGCAGCACCAACTCCAGCCCGGATGAAGTGCCACATTGCCACAGATAAATAGGTGACACTGTCGTTTGAGGTTTGACTGAGGCTACTCACCTCCCCTGCAGTCTGCCTCTGCTCTCCACCAATACGTCATTGAACAGAACCTGCGAACCAAGTTGGCCACTTGCTATTAAAATATATGCCTTCTTCAACCTTGTGTTTCTTCCATGGTGCTTCTTGATGTTCCTTACCCCATTCCTAATAAATCTGAACTGCTCTCTACATTTACACTCTTTTTCTCTCGCACATACAATATCTTATGGATATGATATTACCTCAGATATCCTTTTAACACAAAGCACTTTTGGATAGATAGACCTCAGCTTAAGGTTCTCAATTCACAGTTAATGCTTTAGAGTTAATTTCCTTGAGTACATCAAGCCTTTTAATTATAAACACATCAGTTACTGATACAGGTTTCCCCTGCTATCCAAAGGTAGAGCATTCCTATCAAACCGTTTGTAAGTCCAAATGTCACCAAGTGAAGAAGCAATAACCATTAATATAGATGGAGAAAATTTTTGAGCGTTCCCAGACCCAAAAAAAACCTACCATTAACACATAAAACCTAAAATAACACTAACATATAGTAAAATCAGGAATGATATGATAAATATATAGCCTATATAAGGTAGAAATATTGTATGTACGGTGTAGTTTCAATTATCAAAATTGGGAAGACAGCGAGCCAAAATGGATTTGGAAAAAAAAAATTGGCACGTACATGCATATGCACGTACACGCCTGTGCACACAACTGCCCGCACAAGGCTTCACGGTCATTATCATCTTTCTCAGGGTAAACACACGTATAAAGCAGGCATTTTTTTTACGTAAAAGCAAAAACCCTCTTCAGTTAGTGAAAACAGGTACTTATGTAGTTCTTTCGTAACAGCGAGCTGTCATAAAGTGAACATTTGAAAAACGGGGGCCACCTGTATGCCAAATCATATTATCCATCTCTTCTGCAAGCTTCCAAGAACTAAACAACTTGGGCTCAGTTTGTCTGTTTGAAACAACCCATTGTTTTATACTGTATCTTATTGAGCAGTAAAAGAGATGCAGAACTAATGTCTACTTCTACACAGACTTAGTGTCTATGGGGCTTATTTGCACACCAGCATTTTAACTTCAAGCTGATTACTGCTTTCCAATTATTTTAAGTAATGAAGACTGACTTCCATTTACGACCAGAAGTTAAACAATCTGTCAGCTGGAGGTTTGTGACCTTTCAAATGGAAGCTGCTATTTAGAAAGCAAGCTTTGCAGAAGGAAAACAAGAAGCGAATATCATTCACAAATGCATCTTTTATTTGAAGGGAATGCTGGAAGAATTGGTGGTACAGGAATTCAAACAGCCATCACTATAGAAGAGCTATATATATGCTAGGATCTTCCCTAACAAGCCCCAACATTGCAGAGCAGTTAAGAAATCAGGACTGGGTTGCTACCGGAAATTCTGGATTGGGGATGAGGGATGTGTCTGCCTGGCTCAGAGGACTGGGGGGTGGAGGGAATCAAGGCATATGTGTCTACAACATGAAAATATACAATAATCTACAGCCTGGATCCTGTCGATTAGTGAATCAAATATGAGAGGTTGTATTCCTACTGCTTCGTGTTCTAACCTAAGTCCTTAGGGCAGGTGCAACGATAACAGAGATTTTGAAGTAATTATTCAGACAGTTATCATCCACTAATTCATTTATCACACATACATCAAACGTACAGCGAATACATCAACCACCTGCTGGGGGCAGCCTGCAAGGGTCACCACGCAATCCGCTGCCAACATAGCATGTCCACAGCGTTCAGCAGAACAACACAATCAGCAACAACAGCAAAATCCACCTGTTTTCTCCCACTCACACTCACAGACAGGAGTCTGGACCCAGCCTCAGGGCAGGCTGCCTCCAGTGGACTCGAAGACTCACAGACATCCAGACACCAGTGGACTTGACAATTCGAAAATTGGCTTTTGCCATCGGGTCTCAGCGTTTGGATTCACCAACTTCAGTCTCCAACCTTCAATCTTCGGTATCGAACTCACTGACTCACTTACCTAGGGGTCCCTAGTCTTCACGGCTTCTGCTGGCACAGACAGATTTCCAATCCTGGGACCTGCTGACTTGTGGGGCGGAGGGGATAGTCATCACCCCTCATCCTCACATGGCTTCGTTCACTAGCCCCATCAATCCATAGGGACTGCTGGCTTTTGACCATGGCGCAGCCCCGCCTGGCCTGTAACATCCCCACATCATCTCAAATCTGACTCCTAACTCCCTGCTCTTTCCTCAAAACTGCCAGGTGGAATCCAGCTTAAGATGGCGTCAGAGTGCAACTTTTTCCAGTTCATTTGCAAAACAGCTTAAATGCTTCCCTCTAATGCCTCCTCTTCCCTTTGCATGGTGGCTGGGGTATTGTTGGAGTGTGTGATCTACAACTGCAGTAGGTTCCTGCTCTCAGAGCTCGCCGAATTGGCCTAGCGCTCTTTACATCTCCAGGAGCAGCGTAGAAGATGTGCGTCTTCCGGGCACACAGCTACACAGCCCTGTAGACAACTGGATTGCTCACTGGCATCATCAACTGAAGCATCGCAGGAGATCAGAACATTGAGACAGCAGTGTACCCTGCCGTCAAAATGTGATGTTCCAGATGGTAACACTGAGACAGCTGTTGGTCTCCCTCTCACTGAGGGATGTCTCTCTCTCCCTCATTAGTGAGAGAGAGTGCCTGCGGCATGGCAAAGTGGTGGGATAAACTGTTTTTTTGATGGACTCCGTGGGCTTACATGGCGGGTGATGGGGGTGGTGCTTTTGCTGGGCCAGGTGGGGGGGAGGACTGATGTTGTGCATGGGCGAGGGGAGGAAGGCTTGGAGGTTCTAAAGTTTTTCTAGCGTTCAGTCTTGGGGTTTTTTAATCTGTTTTTTGGATGTCTGTGAAGAGTAGGAATTTCAGGTCGTAAACTGTATATGTCATCTGATATTAAATGGAACCATTGAACCAATGAGTCCAGGCTTTGGGTAGGATTTCTAGCAGCAGCTCAGCTTTTGGGTAGGATTGAGTAGGGGTGATGGTTAAGCAGTCAAGGGGTTAACTTTGTGGTATGCAAATTGTATAGCACTGTAATGGACTTTGTTTCTAATGATACTTGTCATTATCTAATAAGACACTACTAATTGCGTCCTTTCTAATATAATTTTCTATAATTGTTTAATCTATGTTTTTGTCTCTAATATTGTGTGTATGTACTGCTGCAAGTAAATTTTCCATTCCTCTGTGTATATATGTGCTTGTGTATGTGACAAATGAACTCAACTTTAACCTTGAATATGACCGGTGGTTTCAGCACCTCAGCTAGATAAACACTGTGCCTCACGGTCTTTTTGCATCGAGTTCACTCAGACACCTTTAATACCACAATAAATTAACCCAATCAGTGCTGTGTGGGTGGAGATTTCCAGCGGGACCCGAGGTGGATCGACAGCTCAGTAATGCTATCTGAACGTAATCGGTAACACTTCAGCCTTGACTTTTGTGCTTGCTGCCTGTACTACCATTGAGGATGAGGAAGTTCAAGGAACCTCCTCCTCATTCACTTTATTATTTACTTGATCACCTAAATCCATGACTGCATATGATAGGGCCATTGAAAATTGGGTGTAGGATCACATCGTTATTGAGTGTGTTTCAATTTAACCTGAGCTTTAGTAACAGAATGGTTTTATTAGGCCTTGATAGAATTAGGGAAAGTCCTGGAGATTGTTAAAACACTGGTAAAACTGGAATAACTTGACTGTTGCACGAAGTGTGTATTTCATAACAGACTAAGTAGGAAGAAAGGTTAAGTAAAAATAATTTTGGGCCCATTTCTTTCTGTATAGCACTCGCTCTGATTGTCAGTGTTATCACAAGTGCCATTTCTATGTTTCTTTCTGTCTATTGATAATATTAGAGAGGATTTTGTTTAATTGGGTCATCAGTTCATCAGAACAGCTGCTTATTTGGGGTAACTCTTAAAGATCAAAAACTAATCAAGAAAATTGCCAGGATTCTCTTTGTTTATATGGGACACTATGCTGCTTATTTGCAACAGGACTCTGTTGCCGAAAGGGTTCTAATTAGTGTCAGTTGCACACACTTATGTGGCTATTAGAAGCTACCTTGTGCTTAGAGTGAGCAGTTTTTAAATAGTGTCAGTTGCATGAAGATGTGTTCAAAAAGTAGTGATTCTTGTCACTGTAGTTGGCAAGAAAAGAACAGTAAAACAATTCAGAACTATGTTGATCATGGCAGTTACAAGCATTCAGGCGTGGAGATGCCAAAAACAGCCGGGAGTGAAAATAAAACAATTTCGATACTTCAACGAGTTAGGGACTATGAAGAATTTGATGTTGTCAACAAACATCTTGAATGTTACAAAGAAAATGAAGATTTGTAAAATGCAATCATTGTATGAAGGCAGTCCATCACCTGCACAAGGTGATTTTGGTCATTACATACAGTGAATGAATTCCTCTGTCGATAACTATTAAGAAATAATACACAGAATTATAGTACTGTAGAGGTATTTGTGAAGCTGCACGTTGTTCTGTAGTTCATTTAAATACATAACTTGTGTATGTATTAAATACATAACCTCTCACCAGGCTCATTTACAAACTAGGCTTGTTAGTTAACTCTGCTAACAGCCACGTGTCTCAATACTGAAAAGGCCACCTTTCATAAACAATATATGTCTAGGATTGGTAGGATTTGAGGTTCAACCAAACATGAACATCATAATGTTTCAATTAAAGATACCTTGATTTGAGTGAATGCTGTGTAAATACTGCCCATACAAAATTATTGGTCAGCAAGAAATAAAAGATTGTACTCCACATAAAATTGTAAATGAAGTATACTTACTGATTTCAGCTTTATCAAACAGTTATTAAGAGAAAGAACAAAAGGGTCCTTTACAGTTAAACCAGTCTAAGTGTGCACACCACTGTTGGAGCTGATCTCTTCCAGATCTCAGTATAATCATTACTCCTGTTGCTGAACCTACGGTCTGCATGCAAACACCCATCATGTTTTCAAACTCCCCTCGGAGACCAACTCGAACGAAATGTCTCTCTCTCCGGAGTATTGGCCCTCCTCCTTGAAGCCATTCATCTCCACAAAGCCCTTCCCGCAAAGGGGACTCCTTTGCCTTCCAATGGCATTCTGCAAAATCTTCCCTTCCATCTCATCCCAAAAAGACCCCAAACCAGACTACTGTCCTTCAGAAAACTCTTCCACACATCTCTCTAGAACTTTCTCTCACATCCCACAATCCTGATTGGCTGACTCACATACCTAAATTGGACAACCTGGTTCCTTGTCTTAGCCAAAGCCAAAAGCACACTTTCCAGCATGGCACACTGCTTTTACAGAAAACTGCTAATATAAAATACCTCACAGCATAGCAGTAGAAATCTTAACCAGGGCATTACACATGCTATAGTTTGTCTTTTTTATACCTTTTTAACTCTTTCCATGAAACTTCAGCTAATGGGACAGCTGCTTAATTGGGCCAAAATGTACTGATCCCAATGTGTCCCAATTAACCAGAATTCACTGTACTTGAAAACTATGATCAATGTTAAAAATGGAGTATATATTCAAAGACTGTGATTTGAATTACAAATTGCTTGAATGAAATCATAATTTTCTTAACTTACTGAAACCAGATATGTACAGTTGAAATTGGTCATTCTAATACCCTATTTGAGAAATATTTAAAATTACCTAATTCTCATGTGCATTGTGTACAATAAACTCTTGGCAGTGACAATGATGTGATGAGCCAAAGAACAGAGCTCATATTGCACACATTGAATTTACTTCTAAATAGTGAATGATTACCTTAAACTCACTACAGGGAATCTGTTGTAGAATTATAGAGTGATTGTGTATTTAATATTTCAGTAACACTTGAGTAATCTTGTTAATATATTGTTTGATTAAGCAATCTTTGTTGTTTATATATTTAGTTATGGTTATAAGTGAAAATACATGATTTGTATATATTATGATGCTGCTACATGATATGTCCCTGCCTTGCCTAAAGTCAAGCATGAAATTACTCTCACGTTTTTGTTTTCCTTTCAATTAATTTTATATTTTGGAATTACAACACATAAGAGTGGCTGAGGTAAAACTAACCTGAGATAGCTACTGTTCAGTTGAAGCGAAGTGAAACATTTGAGTTTTGAAAAAGCTCAGCGAGGTGGTTGAGTAAAAATACAGAGCAGCAGGCCCAGAGACAAACAAGTTTTTAAAAAAGGTAGAAAACAAAAGAATTCACAGGTTGATAAACTGTGAGTACCAGGTGCTAAAAATCATTTAAAAAAAAGCAAAAATGGCTGGCTACATCAATGGATGCATTAGATTACCTAACAGAAAACTGGATTTTGTATACTGAATGGATTGAGTGGCATTTTAAATCAAATGAGAAATAAGTGCCAATTTTGCTGAGTGCATTGGGTTTACTGGCATCAGTTAGCTTAGAAGTTTCAATCCTCAAAGCAAACAAGCTAAAATGTGCTTTGCTGACATTATGAAAGTAATCCAGGAATATTTAGAACTGAAACCACTGCTAATTATAGAACACTTTAGATTTCATAAGTGAAATCAAAAGGAAGGGGAGTCCATTTCAGCTTGTGTGAAGGAATTGAGGAAATTGTCCAAGCACCGTCAATTCAGTGCTGGACTTAACAATACACTGAGAGATTGTTTAATTTATGGAATCTTACAAAATACATCAAAAAGGCTCTGAACTAAAACACAATTTACATTTAAAAGAGCAGTTGAAATAGCTGTATCAATGTAAACAGCAAACAGAGACTCAAATGGTGGTAGTGGCAGCGGCGCTGGTCTTCAAGGTGAGAGGTCCCAAGATCGAATCCAGCCGGCTCCCTTGCTCCCTGTGTTGAGTTAGTAACTCGATCCCGTAAAAAAAAAACCTGAAGAGGGACGGGCTCTGCCAGGTTTCAGATGTGCAAGATCGGTGCAAAAATCATCGCCATGATGGCGCCCCGACGACTCCACCAGGATGCGTGCCCACACACACAAACACAGTCAGAGACTCAACTGAATTGCAGTCAGAAATGAAATTGAGCATGAACAAATCTGCAACTTCTAAACAGAAACTGGGTTGGCAGAACAAATTGTGTTACTGTTGTGGCAGGGACTCACATAGACCAGACAGGTTTAAAGGTGAAACTTGCAGATAATGGAAAAAAGTAGAATATATACAAAGAGCATGTCTGGCAGACAAATATAAATGGACTGCACAAGGAAAAGAGAAATCTAAAAAATCTAGTTGCAGTTTCAAAAGGAACACTAATCTGCATGCTGTTGATGAAAAATCTGACAGTGATGAGAGTGACACAGACTGCATAGTCTTGAAAACTAATAATAGACAAGCAATATGGCTTAAAACAGAAGTGAATGGCAAATTAATTAAAATGGAATTGGACAATGTCTTGGCTATTTCAGTCATTCAGCAAAATTAGTTTGAGCAGCATTTCAAAAATACTAAACTGAAACCTAGAAGTATTCAACAGAACTTATACCAGAGAAGCAATAACACCTATGGAAGTGACATTTATGACAGTGAAATACAACAACCAACAAGCTACATTGAGTATGGTAAAAACAGGAGGGCCAACATTGTGGTGATATGTATGGCTGAAAGCACTACAACTTGATTGGAGATCCATCCACCATTTGCATGCCACATCCCCTGCAATAGAGTCAACTGAAAGCTACTGGATGATACAACTGTCTTGATGCTGTACACCATGAACTGTTGCTCATCAGAAGGCAAACAGGTGTTGGTGTGAACCTCTGTGCCTCCAGCTGGAAAGCATATTGGACCAGGGAAGGGCAATGCTGCTCAGGGGAAGTGTGAAAGTGATGAAAACAGCGGTGCAATTACAACAGTTTTTGTAGGTAACATATCTGAGAAAACCTAAAATCCAACCGTGCATCCCCATCATGAAGGTCAGTTAACAGGACTCTTGTGAAGTTGCACTGGCCAATCCCCTGTACAGGATCACAGAAACATTAATAAACTCCAACCATAGTTTGTGAGAAGAGGCTCATCATCAAGTGAGCACGTAATACAGTGCAGGGAAAGTCATCAAGATCCTCGACAGTCGACAACTCTTTTGTCAACAAAGTCCATATCTACTTTGGGTATACA
The DNA here is from genome assembly GCF_030144855.1 of Hypanus sabinus. Taxonomy (NCBI): domain Eukaryota; kingdom Metazoa; phylum Chordata; class Chondrichthyes; order Myliobatiformes; family Dasyatidae; genus Hypanus; species Hypanus sabinus. The sequence goes on from NC_082720.1 coordinate 15,664,804, forward strand.
GAATGTGAGAACCATATACTAGGCAGGAAGTTCCACCATCATAGCTGATAAGATGAAAAAGTACAAGCTGTCAACTCTTGGACTGAGTGACACAAGATGGACATCATCCGGAGAGACTCAACTGACAGACAGGATAGGTATCATCATCAGAGCAATGATGCACCACATATAGAGGGTGTAACCTTCATGTTGACACCCAAAGTATTTAGAGCCATTGCTGCATGGGAAGCCATCAGTTCCAGAATCATCACTGCTAGCTTTAATACCAAACACAAGAAGATAACAGCTCAAGTTATCTAATGTTACGCACCAACAAATGACACTAATGACAGAGACACAAACGAGTTCCACAATGCACTCAAAGGAGTCATCGACAGAGGGAAGGAAAAAGACCTGACCCTTGTCATGGGAGATTTCAATCCCAAAATAGGCAGGGATATTGCAGGATGCAAACAGGTGATGGGGAACCATAGGCTCGGCAGAATGGATGAAAATGGGAAATGATTTGCTGAACCTTGAGCTAACTTTAAGCTAGTTATTGGAGGAAGCGCATTTCCAAACAAGTAAATACTTAATGCTACATAGATGTCACCAAACAAGGTAACAGATAACCAAATTGACTACCTAGCATCTCAGAGAAGTTTCAAAGATCATTCCATGATGTAAGAGTGAAACGTTTAGATACAGGATCAGACCACCATCTTCTGATTGCCAAAGTACAGATGAAGCTAAAAGGAAGCTAGGCACCACCCGATTAGCAACGGAAATACAATGTGAGCTACCTGAAAGACAAAGTGAAGGATAGAGAAGTGAAGTGAAGGATAAAGATGGAAATGTCCTAACTAAAGATGAACAGCTCCAACATTGGGTATGGTACCTCAGTAAGCTTCTGGATAGAACACCTCCTCCAGGATCTCCTTTAATTCCAGCAACATCAGACTGGAATGTCAACTGTGCCAAGCCATCAAAGAAGGAAAAGACTAAAATCAGGAAAAGGCAATGTACCACCAGAGGCATTGAAGGCTAACCCTAAACTTTGTACTGCAACATCTGGGACAAAGAAGAGGTACCACAGGACTGGAATGAAAGTCAGATAATCAAGCTTCCAAAGAAAGGTGAACTGTAGGACTGTAAAAATGACAGAGCTATATCCTTAATGTCAATGGGTAGAAAAGCGCTGAACAGAATTGTTCTACACCACCTGCAACAAGCTGTTGACACAATATTAAAGAAACAGCAAGCAAGCTTTAGGAAAGATTGCTCCTACACAAACCAGATAGTTAACTTAAGAAAAGTCATGGAACAGTCAATCGAATGGAATACTTCTCTCTACGTCAAATTCATCGACTACGCGAAAGCCGTCGATAGGTTAGACAGAAACTCCTGATGGAAACTAATGAAACTTTATAGAATACCACAGAAATTTATCAATTTCATCAGAAACTCCTACTACAACATGTCATGCAAAGTCATATTTGTGGTGTTATGAACCAGCTGCAATTGATATGAAACTGAGACGGGGTGTATAAACAAATCCCGAGATTTATTAACCTCTGCTCAAAAACATCAAAAAGTAAACAAACGACTAAATTAACCGGAAGTTAACAGTTAGGTGACTATATCTAACAAACAGTCAAACTTAGAATCTGTTCTTAAGGAGTTCTCATCCAAACACAGACTTAAAATGATAAATTCAAAAGTCTACATGATTTATACAGTCATTAAGGAGAGACTTCCCCGAAACAACAATTTCTTTGAAGTAATGACAAATCTGCCGATCCCAAAGCCGAGAGATGCCTTGTTCGAAGAAATCATGAGGAAATGAAAGGAAATGACCTTTTGACTGGAGAGTGGTCACTGCACAAACCTTCCCCACCGTGAAGGGGCTTAACTCAAATGTGCATGCCACAATTACCGAACAAATTAAAAAAGGTCAACCATTCCCAAGATGCGACGTAACATCACCCCACGGTCATGAGACAATTACACCATCCCACTTACAAGACCATTACATCACCCCAGTGTCCCGTGTTCAAACTGTGAGTATGTAACAGCGGGAAAACTGTCAGAAAGCTTCAATGTCAACACTGGGTGAAGCAGAGATAATTGATGACTCCTTTCATGTTGGCCACAGACTGGATTATGAATCAGACAAGTGAAAAACAAAATGGAATCCAGTGGACTATGTGTAATTGATGACCAAGATCTTGCAGATTACATTGGCCTACTGTCCAGCCCTAACCAACCGATGCAAGAGAAATCAACTCTCTTGACCACTATCCACCATGCTGGGTCTAAGATCAAACATAGATTAAATGTAAGTGATGAAGATAACTGCACCAGCAATAGACCCATAGTGATGAGAGGAAAAGAGATGACACTCTGGAAGAGGTGACTTCCTTTATCTATCTTGGAAGCATTATGAGTATTTATGGTGGAACAGAAGAAAATGTCAAAGCCAGGATCAACAAGTCCAGAGTAGTTTTCAACATCTTAAAGTGTGGACATCCAGAGTCATTTCAAGGAAAACTAAAATCAGATTCTTCAACTCAAATGTTAGAAGAGTGCTTCCATTATGGCTCTGAAACCAGGAGAACATCATAGAAGACACTACAGAAACTGCAGGCTTCCATCAAACAGAGCCTGAGAAGGATCCAAACCATCAGATGACTGAGAGTAACCCACCAGACACCATGGGGAGACACCAACCAGGTATCCATAGAGATACAAATACGCAAACGGGAATGGAGGTGGACTGACCACACCTTGAAGAAGCCAACCAAGAACATCACCAGGCAGGCATTAAAATGCAATCCCCAAGGAAAGAAGACAAAGGGAGGTCCAAGGACCACATGAAGGAGAGATGTCAAGGTCAGAATTAAACAATGGGGACACTCCTGGTCCACCTTTGAGAAACTGGCTACGAACAGAGGATAACGGAGTGGGAGCTAAGTACCAGGAAGAATACATCTGAGGAAAGCCTCTGATATGTTAATCAGGCAGTTATTTGCAAAATGTGGCCTGATTTTAACCTAGAAAAAAGTTCAAGGGGCTTCAGGAAAGTTACAAATATTCAGCTTTCGTGAGTATAAAACTAGGATCTACTCTGCGTGCTTTAAGATTATTGTGTGAACTTCAAGTGGAGACAAAAAGCTGATTGTAAAAGTAAATGCAAAGACCAAAGCCCAGCTGGATGAATGGAAGGCCAAAAAGAAAGTAATCAATAGAGACAGGAAAATAGAGGACTTGGATAAAGAAGAGGAGAGATCAGATCACAAAGGGAGCAATAGAAAGATTAATAAGAGAATTCTCCAGTAAAATAAATGCACCTTCCCGGGATCAAGAAACACATCCTAGAAAGAAGTAATCGAGTGAGAACAAGCGAGAAAGAAGCTGGGACAAAGAGAGAAGAAAGGATCACAGTAGATGCAGAAGAAAAGCAGAGAAAAGGAGAATGAAGGTGTCAGAGACACTTGCTGCTGTCTCAGAGTCAACGACTACAAACACATACAGAGGAGGCCCCAGAACCTGAGACTGTTTTCACAGCCACGTGTCTCACTGGAAAAACAAAGTGACCTCCCTTGTCAGGAAATTCATTATCTCAGAAGAGTAGGAAATCCTCCACAGCGATTAAATGTTTAAGTCTGAATGGGACAATTTAAAATTTCCTATGCTGTGGATGTCTAGTTGTATTATATAGCATATTATGTATATGTGTATAAGTTGAGATGCATTCTATATTGATTTGGAATTTATCGCTAAGGAGGAGTAGGTGTCATGTATTTCAGTGATGAGAATTTTGTAAATATATTGTTTGATTAAATGTGCTTTGCTGTTTATATAATCCATTATTGTTATATGTAAAAATGTGAATGGCATTCGTCATGATGCTATCATGTGATACATGCCTGCCTGGCTTAAAGTAAAAATAGGCTCTCATTTCAGATTCCTTTGCCTTCCTTTTGATTAATTTTATGATTTAAGGTTACAAATCTAACAAGAGACATTGAGTAACACTGCACAAAACATCCATTCACCCCACAATATCCATGCTGACCACTGTACCCATCTACAATAGAGCCATATCTTTTTCTGCCTGGCAATTCAAGTGTAAGCTACTTGTCTGTAGAAGATGACTCAGATGGTGATGGAGAGGTATGATGAAGATAAGGGAGGAGAAGCTGGACCTATGTAGGGTCAGGTTGGGTCATGCATTTTCACTCATTACAACACAGATGGCATCAGAAGATGCACCATATCTGCAGCATCACAATGCTGGGGGATTGACACTTATCTGATCAATGCTGATTAAGGAAGCATTATTTCATCTCTGAACGGCAGAGACGCCTGTTTGCATTCTGATAGATACTTTATCCCCAGCTGCTGTAAAGTTAGTTTTGAAGCTACTTACTAATCTATTTTTTGACTACTGTTGAGTTAAAATGATGTGTTAATAGCATGCATTTATGTTTCAGTCTTTGTGTTGGCTGAAATTGCTAATACTGTAAGTTATTCACTTCAATCATTACACGAAGTAGGCATGGGAAAAGGTGCACTTGGAGAAAGATTTTCCAAGGTTCATAGAGTCTTATTAGATTCTTGTTAGATCTACAGAGAGTGCTTCGGAGATGGAAGTGAATTAGTAAGACTCAGCTTTCAATGTGAGAATGGAATGGTAGGAATAAGGGGTTCAATCCTCGTCTGAGAAAGTCACTTTCAACAGAAGAATTACTTTGGGGCAACATGAATATGAGTTGAAGGGTCACCCTAATATGATGGGTTCACTGAAATTGTTTGAGGGAAGTCTTGGGCTCTAGGTTGGATTGGTTGCTAGTGATTGGGTTAGAGTATTTATGTGGACCGACAAACTGAACTCTGTGTTTGTAATCTCGTTGGATGAAGGAGTGAGTGGGACACCTACAGCGAGAGCCTAAAGACACGATATTGATTTTGTTAAACCTTTGACTCGGAGGGGCAGAGCGAAGTCAAAATGGCGCTAAACTCCTTTGCTTGCATCTTCGGAAACAGCTCTATTTCTATCTGTAATACCTCTCTACTTTTCTTGCAGTTCAAGGTTCTTTAGAAGATCCTGACCGGGAGTTACACTCTGACTTCGGCTCCTTGCGGAAATGGGGCCCGCTATCAGGGCCGCTGTTTGATGTCCCCAGGACGCGCCTGGAAGGCGAGCACTCCGGATTTTCGTGGCTCTGGGGACGTGTTGGCTTTCGGCCGGTGTCCCGGGACAACACGGAACATCGAGAGCAGCGGGTTAGCTGCCGTGTGTCCGAAGCGCTGCGCCTGACTGGGCTCGGAGCTCGGAATAAGCGACGAAACGGACTTTCAACACCGTCTTCCCCTCTCACTCCGAAACCTCTTGTTCCCTTATGTAGCCAGGTGGCCGTTGAATATCACTTTTTATTCTTAAAGTACTCTTGTGTATTCACCTCGGTAATAGTTGCTTGTGCCTTTAAGAGAAAGCGGTCATGTCATTTTGCACGGGTGAAGTAGAACGAAGAGTTACCCTGTTCGAGAGATAATGACGTTCTGGTCCCCAGGTTTGGTGAGGAAAGTCTTCGCGAGTAAATTGATCGGCGCTGGAGTATGTAGTGTGGTTGTGCAGACTTCCTCATCGGCGAAGAGAACTCGTCCCGAGATCTTGCCTGCATGTGTCTGGAAGTTAAACACACGTGTGCCAGAATGTCACTGCCGTACTGGCTTTGTACATTTTGTTTTAGTTATTTTCATATTGCATTCGTAATAAGCGTATGGTCCGAAGTTAAACTGAGATTGTAACCGCCGGAACTATTTTTTTTTAATTCATTACAGTACCTTGTTTTTAATTTTGATACCCCCTTTCGTGCATTAAAACATCTAAAACGGATAGAGGAATTAAAGACCCGAAAAAGTATTTGTTGCCCTGCCTGTGTGATTTTCCACATGCTACAAACTTTGGTGACAGGATTCGGGTAATCGCAAGCCAGTTTAGAGGGGTTTTTATTCTTTATTCAGTACGATATAATACAGTAGTGTGAGGGACCGGTCAGTCGCTCCCGTGGCCTGTTGCCGTGCGGAGACCGTGGTACGGCCCTGAGGCCGGTCTGGGACATCGGCGGCCCAAGGGACGACAACAACCCCTTTTCCAGTCTTCTTGTAGAGACTTTAAAGACTTGAATTTTAATGCTATTACATCCAGAGGGTGGGCAAACTGAACCTGATTAGAGTAGGGACGAGGAAGCCATGGCAACTATAGATAAATTAAGCAAAAGGTCCTATGTACATGTTCCAAGGGAAAAACACATTGCTCCATTTACAGGGGATGGTGAAAAGGATGGGAGGTCTGTTGACGACGTTATTGAAGAAGCTAGAAAGCAGTCGGACCAGGATCAGTATGATTTTGTGAGATGTCACAGCTCAGGGATGCAGCTCCACATGAAGCACGTGTGCGCAGTGATGCTGAAGAAGACCAGGCTGATGACTTGTTCACCTATCTCAGGGAAGCTTTTAGTGACAACTGTACTGCACCCCAGCTGTTGTACAGCTTCTATAGCTGCAAACAGCATGAGGGTGAAGACGTAAGAGAGTTTTCACATGACCTAGCCTCTTCGGTAGCAAGCTCCTAACTTGCTATGAAGCATTTCCCTGATGCTGTAGCCAGTAAGAGGGTGGTGCTCGGAAATCCTTCCCTGGAGCTCCACAGATTAGTGCAGAACAACCCTGAGTCCTCAATGATAGACGTGCGAGAAGAGGCTCATCTTCTAAAAGAGTCCTCAGGAAATGCAAAGACTGTAAAGTCAAAATGTAGCAGTAGCCAGGCACAGTGCTCATCTCTCACAGCTCAGGAACCTAAGTCACTCTAGACAATGTCCTTTAAGTAGTTGCAGAGCAGGGCAAAGCCATTAGTGACAACTGAGCAATGAAAGATCTTGCTGTACATTGAGGTATTGCACATGCTACTGGCAGTAGACCTAAGTTACAGCCTAGGTTCACAAAGGATGGACAACCAATATGTGTCAAGTGTCAGGTATCGACTCAGATAATGTACAGTCATCCCATGACCAGTTGCTATAACATGCCTTAGGAACATGTCCTGTCGTTGAGCTTAAGGTATCAGGTGTTGCTGTCCATTGTCAGTTAAACACAGGTAGTCAAGTGAGCGCCATGACTGAGCAATTCTTTTGAGAACACTTGAATGGAGGGGATGAAGATAAGTTGTTCACTGTTGGCTGGCTTAGGTTAACAGCTGCTAACAGTCTTGATATTTCTTATCTTGGGTATCTGGAGCTATAGGTTCTTTTCTTTCTTTCTAAATCTTTTTATTAATATTAGTAATATAGGTTCAAGCAATGGGTGTGAAGATACCCAATTGTGGCTTTCTAGTAGTCAGAGATCCTGTTAGCACTGAACCTGTCCTGTACTTTGTAGGCATGAACACTCTATGCCAATGTAGGCAATTTGTCTATGCCAAATTTGACACGACCCTAGAAGGAAGGTTGGGTTGTGATTGGAGAAAAGTTTTCCAGAAACTGTAGGTGCGAAATACTGAAAAGAAAACCATAGTCCGAGTATCAAGAAAAGATACCTGCTGAATCTGTAGTTACCATTGTGGTTGGGAACGCCACTGAGATGCTGGTACTGAACATAAAATGTTATTTGAGCCACTTAACATTCCTCTACCGGGCGGTCTTGGAGTTATTCACATGCTTGTTGACTCATGTAGTCATATAGTACCAGTACAGGTTTTAAATCTCTCTCTAGAGGATGTATGGACCCGGCTGGGTATCCTGTCAAAGGTAGAATGTGTAGATGGTGGTCAGCAGTGCACTGGAAGATTTCAGCAGATCTCATCTGGCATTAAACAAGTGACAGTTGGTGTAACGGAGTAGGGTAGTAACCCCTAGCTAAGGTCAGTTCTAGACAAACTCGTCATTGGGGGTAGTGAAGGACAACAAGCTGGCTAAGTACCTGGATATCTTTGCAGTCATAGATGAAGAGCTTAAGTACACTGACAAGGTCAAGCATATAATTCAGTCAATGGGTGACGAGCCTCTTTCACAGCCTGAGTGTCGTGTTCTGCCAAATGAGTACAGTGAAGTGAAAGAGCACATCTCAATGTTATTGAAGAAGGGTGTGATTCAGGAGAGCAGTAGTGCATATGCCTCACCGGTGGTGTTGGTCTGGAAGGCTGATGGCAGCATCAGACGTCTGTAGATTATCGGAGACTGAATATTAAGACTAAAAAGGATATGTTCCCGCTCCTGTGTATTGATAAGAATTTTGATGCCCTGCAGGAAGCGCAGTTTTTCTCAGCGATAGCCCTTGTGGGTGGTTATCACCAAGTGGTGGTAGTGGAGTGTGATAGGCATAAGATTACTCTTTCAACCCCATCTGGTCTAGATGAATATCTTTGATGCTGAGCCGGCAACTTTTCAAAGACTCGTGTAGGCAACCATGAATAATTCAGTCTTTCAAATTATGCTAATATACCTGGATGATATCCTGGTATGTTTGCAGACTTTCCAGGAACACTTGCAGAGGTTTGACACTGTGCTTCAATGTCTCAAGGAGACAGATCTGAAGGTGAAATTGGAAAAATGTCATTTTCTGCAGTCAGAGGTTAAGTTCTTAGGACACGATATCAGCCAAGGGGATAGGATTCTAAGAAGGTCTCGACTGTTCGGCAGTGGCCAGTACCATCTACAGTCAAAGACTTGAGATCATTTCTGAGCTTATAGATGGTTCATTCAGGGATTCTCAAAGATTGTAGGTCCGCTGCATGATGTAGTGAATTTGTGTCTTAGTGCAGGGAGTCCTAGTAAAACAAAACAGCTGTTAAAGCAGTCTTGGACAGAAGAATGTCAAACTGCCTTTGACTTGCTCAAAGAGAAACTGACAAGTTCACCTATCCTTAGCTTTGCTGATTTCACACAGCCTTTCATAGTGGAGACCGATGTAAGCAGTCACAGACGAGGAGCCGTTTTATACCGGCAACAGGGAGAGACATACGTTATTACATATGCAAGCTGACAACTGAGAAAAGAATGATAGAAATTATAGCAGCATGAAATTAGAGCTGTTCGCACTTAAGTAGCTACAGTAGAGAAGTTTTGAGGTTACTTATTGGGTTCCAAATTCACTGCAATTACTGATAATAATCTTGTCCCACTTGAAAACTGCCAAGTTGGGAGCAATTGAGCAGAGAGGGATCTCACAGCTTTCAGTGCTTGATGTTTGGTATCATGCACATGGGGGCAATACCGTGACTGATGCTCTCTCTGGGCAGCCATTTGCAGGGCAGCCTGAGCCCAGCTCAGAGGATGCTGAGTTTGACGGTCTGCGGCCATCTTTAGTCCGATCAATCGCAGCACCGCTCTTGACCCGGCTGTGGTGAACTACATATACCTGTCTGGACACGCCCCCTGCTGACTGCTCCTGTGGCTCCTCCCACAGACCCCTGTATAAAGGTGATTGAGGTCTGAGCCCAGCCTCTCAGTCTCCAGGATGTAGTATGGTGGTCACTCACTGCTGGTTCCTTCTTCCAGTCAATAAAAGCCGATATCTCGCCTTTACGTCTCAGAGTGAGTTATTGATGGTGCATCACCGGCACTGGTTACAAATGGTCTTAAAAGCTGTAAGGATAGCAAATTCGAGCTTGTACTAGTGATGTAAGTGATCTGGTGCAAGGAAACACCCTGATCTTGGGTTATTCTACTGGGGATTTGCACTCTCTTCAGCAGCAAGACCCTGTGCTAAGTGATGAATGGCAAGGAACGTAGAGCTCTGCCGAAACTGGTTTTGTCCCTGTTAAAGCATTGGGACAGTATCAGGGAGCGTAAGGGGTTACTGTATCGTGTAGTTAAGGATGAGAAGCATGGTGAGCATTATCAGCTCCTGCTACCTACCAGCTTGAGGAGTAAAGTGTTAGGGTATGTACATGACTCTATGAGCCATCAAGGCATCGAGCGTACTCTGCACATTTTGAGAAGCAGATGTTTTTGGGTGGGCATGCACGAGGATGTGGCACGGTGGGTCAAAAAATTGTCCGCGTTGTGTGTTAACTAAAATGCCACACCCTCGTATCCATTACCCCCACCCCATGAAATCATTTCTTGCTTCTCTGCTGCTCGAAGTTGTCGCTGTAGATTTCAGTGAGCTTGAGCCGGCAGCTGATGGGGGCGAGAATGTCTTAGTAGTTTTACAAAATTCACCCAAGCATTCCCAACTCGGGATCAAAAGGCAGATACCACAGCAAAGGTGCTCTTGAAGGAATGGTTTACTGGTGCTCCTGGGAGGTTGCATTCTGACCAGGGCCAGTCACTTCGAAAGTGAGGTCATAGCTGAGCTTTGCAAACTGTATGAGGTAAAGAAAAGTCGTACTACACCTCATCACCCTAATGTCAACGCTCAGTGTGAGTGTTTCAACAGGACGATGCATGACTTGTTGTGTATGTTGCCTCCAGAAAAGAACGCAGGTGGCCAGAGCATTTCCTTGAGTTAGTCGTGTATGCATGTAATGTGACGCCTCACGCCACCACTGGATATTCCCCTTATTATCTACTGTGATCCCCACTTGCCCGTGGATGCTCTGCTGGAGAAAGGACAGTCTGTAGACAAGAAATACGACTGGTTAGCCACACACCAGAAACAACTGAGTGATGCCCATGCCAGAGTGAAAGAAATCTCTGAACAAAAGGCTGCAGGATGGATTGCCTTATAGGAAGGTAAAATTCATTGTCCCAAGATTGATGTAAATGCTCTAGTTTACCTTCAGAACAGACTCATTGGGTCATAATAAGATCCAGGATGCTTGGAAATCAACAGTCTACAGGGTGGTAGAGGTGCTAGACAACACATACACAGTGGAGCCTTTGAAGGGAGGGCCTATCAAGAGAGTGAACAGGGTAGAACAGGCCCTGTGAGAACGTTCCCATGCCAGCTCAGCAAAGAATACTGCAAACTCCTGTAATTCAGGGTCGTCCTTCCCTGGAACATGAATCAGATTCTGAGGATTAAGAGAATGGAGTGATATTGGGAGAAGATGTGTCAGAACAGGGTGTACGTAATCTCAACCCTAGCCTTGACAGCTAAACTTCTGGAGCTGAAACTATAGGCCTGTAACAGCTGATACAGGGTCAGATGTTGGTAGTCTACCTGTTGCAGCACCCCACAGCAGTAAAAAAGCAAATGCTGGACAGCACTCTAACCCACATCACGAACCAAGGTCAGCCCGAGATGTTGGCTCCATAAGTCCTGCCGCAGTGTCACAGATACTGGCCAGTCTAAGTTCAATTCTATTCAGAGAAGCAGCTAAAGAGGTTAAAAGTACCTTTGCAGTGAGCAGGTAATTGAGGACACTTGCTGGTATGCAGGGGAGAATATAACCAGGTAAACTTTGAATATAATTTTTTTTATTGTTAAGGAGTACTTAGGTATTCTCTTTGGAAATACTAAAATAGCTGCCTGTGCCTTTAAGAGAAAATGGTGATGTTATTTTGTATGGGTGGAGTAAAACGAAGAGTTGCCATGTTCAAATGCTTTTCCCAGGTTTGGTGAGGAAAGATTCCGCGAGAAAATTGATCAGCACTCTAAATAGCGTGGTTGTGCGAATTTCCTTATTGGCTTACTAGCGTGAGAGAGGAGAACTCGTTTCTAGATCTAGCCTATATGTGTTTGGAAGTGAAGCAGATGTGTGCCAAAGATTGCCACTACTGTATTGGTTTCTTATATTTTGTTTCAGTTGTTTTCATACTCCATACATAACAAGGGTGTGTTCTGAAGTTTAACTGAGATTGTAACAACGGGAACTGTTTTTTTAATTCAGTTCATTGTTGTTGTTTTGATGCCCTCTTTCTGCATTAAAACATCTAAAACAGATAAATGGAATAAAGACCAAAAAAGTATTTGTTGTCCTGCGTGTGCAATTTTCCCCAGACTACAAAACTTAGCACAGAGAGAGAGCCTGTGGTGTGTGTAATTACCGGGTGAACAGGTAGTCTTTGGGACACTGCAAGACTGGGTCTTTATTGATGCTTTGCTGCATGCTTGAGTACTCGGTGGAGGGCATCAATGCTTCTTTGCTGGTGAGGGTGGGGGTGTCATTGCCTTGCTGCTGTTTGGGTGTGGGAGGAGGAGCTGTGGGGGGGGGCTCTTTGGGACTCTAACATTTAACTGTCAATCTTTGGGGCACTCCTCTGTTTCGTGGAGGTTTGCGAAGAAAAAGAATTCCAGGATGTATATTGTATACATTTCTCTGACATTAAATGTACCTATTGAAACCTATTGAAGGTATTCCCACAAATCCAGGTGAGACTCCATTGAAAATGGTTCATTTTTATACGACTAGCAGGGAAGAGAAGGCTTACTCTGAACCTATCAAATCACGGTTGTATGTGTCAAATGTTATTTTATCAAAAGGTGGCCTGCAGCACCCTGCTCTTCACCTTGGCTGAAACACAGTAGCCAACTCGCACACAGGTTGATCCCATGGGCAACAATGTGATGAATAATCAGTGAATATCTTCATAGTATTGCTGCCTAGGTAAACGTTAGCATAAATAAATCACTTGATTTTCTTTAAATAAGGCAGCTGAGTTTGTGTTTGCTTGGAAGGATCCTGGCTTGATTTATTTTATATTTCCTTTTTACATGGGCACAAAATAAAACATAATTACAGCCATCCATAGCATCAGACATTTTGTTTGTGTCATCTAGTTAGTTGAACTTATTATCTTCAAGACCAATGTAACATCCATCACTAAATGTTTGATCTATTTTGGAATCCTTGTTTGCTGCTTAAAGAGAAAGGCTATTGACAGGAGTCAGAATATTTGCCCTGAGAAGTGCTTAGAGTCAGTGCCAAGCATTTCCACTTGTCATAGCATTCTGCCTCAATAAATAGCTGAAGCCCAAAGGATTACCCACAGACTCCAGTGTGATTATTCTCTATTTCCTTTTCAAGAGACCTGGCTCTTTCAATTAAGTTGCCAATTTAGCGACAACTTAGAAAGCTAGGGACACATTTTGTTTTGTGAACTTGTGTCACAAGGAAATTATTGAGGCTGCATAAACAAATAAGTGTTCCTATTTATATTTAATTTGATTCTGTATCTATATGACAGTGGTGTTTTACTTCTGGTGAACCTGTAAACTTTCAAAGTCTCCTGTATCTTTCAACGCCCTCAAATCCAACTAATCCCAATTACCAAATTCCATCATTTCTATCAAAGCTGCAACAAAAATGTGCCTAGAGAATATAATTCACAGTCAATAAAAGTGAAAACTTTCATACATAGTAAAGATTTTATATACTACATTTTATTTGGCTCTTGACACAACCACAGGAACTACAATATAAGGATACTTTGGTAAGCATCTGATGCAAGAGGAGAGATGCTCATTATTCCCTCAAATCCTTTTTCACTTTGCACCTTCATATCAAATTAGGTATATACACACTTCAAATAAACTCAAGACACAAGTAGCTGTAACCCATTTTGGCACATTACCACTTTCCTGTTTGTCTTTTAAGGAAATACCTTTTCATTATCTTCTCAGAAAGTGGAATCATGAATCTGCATGCTTGCCAGAATCTGAAAGCGGGGGTTCCCAAGCTTTTTTATGCCATGGACCAATGCCATTAAGTAAGGAGTTTGTGGACCCCAGGTTGTGAACCCCTGGACTAAAGGGACCTGCTAAAGAGTCTCAGTCTTCCTCACAACAAATAACACACACGTGAGCTTTTTCCAATCTCAGGTTAGTAAATCTGGAAAGCTAGCTGGATAAGTGGTTGCTTTCAAGGTTGTCTTGTCTGATAAAATTTATCATTTATGGACCTCCTATATTCAAGTATGTCAGAATACTAGAATAATGCTGTTTGTTTCTGCAGTATTAGGAAGCCAGTGACAATTATAGCTTCGTTGGGAAATTAGTGGAATTTGTGCTGTCAGGTGGGAGACTCTTGTCAGTGTCATATTATTGGTTCAATCAGTAATTTAGTCAGAAAGCTAGTGGAAAAATTCACCAAAATCAGTGAAAGGATGTGTGAACAAATATCTACATGTTCTCCTAAACCAGCAATACCAACGTTGAAGCCCTAGTTACATTCAGTCAATATGCTGAGTAGGCTCCCCCTTCATATGCCCCACACCAAACTCCCAAAACCAGATTTCCAGGTTCTGTCACTGGAAGAGATTAGCAGGTACGATACTCACAGAGCAATGTAAAATGCTCAAAGGCACCCTGAATAAATGCAAAATCTCACTGACTTCTTGGAAATTATTGTCCGTGGAAATTCAGAAGCCTGTATGAGCAATTGACTCACTACCTACCAATCCTACCTATCGAAAAAGTTGGGCAAGAAGTTTAAAGCCGTCAGCCCGCTCAAAGCTCAAAACTGAAGTCACCCTGAGGGTTGCTTAAGAAAACCAATCAAGGTGAGGCCTTCAGACCAGGATTTGAGGAAGGAATACCACAGGGTATTTACAATGCACCAAATACAGTGCATCAGGGTAATAATTCCAGCCTCTGACAGGAAACTTATAAGCATTATCTAAGAGTTATTTCAGACACTTGTGTAAGTGGGGCTGCTGAGGTTGGATTCCATAGAGATTAATTCCTGGTCAGTTAACTCAATGACAAGAAACCTTGTATCTTCCAAAAGTGAGAGGGTCTCCCTGCAGCAGACTTAAAGGGGAAGTAAAGGCATACAGTAACTGAAGAAGAAATATACATAACTAGGTTTACTCACTTTTACACACAAAGATAATAAAGACTTCAGTGTTTTACTTTTGAAGAGAAAATCCCAGAAACAGTTGAAAGAAATAAGAAAGGCACCGAAGACTCATCTTTAAAATATGCCCAATCCTGCTACTTGGAAAACTAAGATTTCTCGCCAATAATCACCCGCTGGCCGCTGCTGGAAGAGGTTCATTTGCACTTGAGAATGGGAAAAGGGTGGAAATAGTATCCTCTGCCTCCCATCAATTCACATTCTCTTTCCTCATTGTGAAACGGTGTACCCATCTTCATTCAACAAGACAGAACTCCATCCAACAATTTGGAAGTAAGGAAACGGTAGCATGAGCATACTGCAGTCAGTTTTGAATTATCCTGCATGTGTCCCAGTTAAACTGGAGCTGTGATAAAAGTCACTAACTGTTGTCTAAGCTACCGAACTAGTTGGAAATTTACATGGGTAACATGATTGTGGTTATTGCATCAAAATAAACTCTTTCACGTTTGGAATCAGAATCATATTTATCATCACTGACACATGTTGTTTTGCAACAGTAGTAAAACGCAAGACATAAAAATGACCATAACTTACAAAATAAATAAATAATGCAAAAGACAAAATATTAAATTTAAATATTCACACAGTTCATACATTTTAATATTATAAAGAAGAAATCAACTGAGTATCACTGCCTGAAGTAGTGTAGAACTGAATATCTTTTGGATTATTTTGTAAGTGCTCCTAATTTTTGTTGGTTTTAAGGATGGTGATGCCAGAAAAATGCGGAAAATATCGGTCAAAGATAGAGAAAGGTAGACTATTGTATTAGTTCATTTTAAGTTGGATTGCAGTAACTGAAGAACATATCAGTGTGTTTATCAGATGCAGAGGTCCTCCATCTCAAGCAAGACTCACTGCAGTGTCTTTTTCAGTCAAAATGATCTATCAAAGTCAAGTTTATTGTCATATACATCTACTTCGATGGGTAATAAAATACTTTCTTGCAACAGCATCAAAGGCATATAGCATTAGATATACAATACTTCAAGAAAAAGACATAAACAGTTTTTATAAGGAAATATTACTAGAACAAAAAAAACAAGTCCATTGTGGTGCAAAGTAGATATGGTATTGCTATATCAAGGTAGTAATTAGGGTCGTATAGATTGGTTCAAGAGAAGTCACAGTTCTTGAGCCTGGTGATGTGGGACTTCAGACTTCTATACCTGCTGCCAGATGATGGTTATGAGAAAAGGACATGGCCCAGATGGTGGGATCTCTTATGATGGATGTTGCCTTCCTGCGGCAGCAGCTCATGTAGTCACCACCGATGGCGGGGATGGATGCGCCTATGATGTATCAGACTGAGTTCACTACTCTGCAGTTTCTTATGTTCACACACGTTCGGATCACCATGTTGCAACCAGTCAGGATACTAAATCAAAAGTTCAAATTCACCCTGCATCCATGCATCTTTATATCCTGAATCAATTTATCACAAGGGACTTTATCAAAGACTTTATTTAACTAACTATGTGAATAACGTCCACTGCCTTACCCTTGTCAAGCACCTTGGTCATGTCCTCAAGAAATTCAATCAAGTTTGGGAGGCATGACCTGCTTTCACAAAGCCATGACAACTGTCTCTAAGCAAGCTAGGCCTTTCCCAATGGCATAAATCCTATCCGTCAATATTGTCTCCAGTATCTTCCCTATCAATATCTTCGGGCTTTTCAGAAAAGTGAAAGCTTCAGCAGACCCATATCCTTCTTCCCCATACCTTTCGACCTTGACAAGTGCTCCATTGTTTATTGGTGGAGTGACCCAGATGAGGAATATTGCCATATTCTTTTAAGTCAAGCACTAAGTTTGTGCAGCAGTCAGAGAGATTCAGCCTCCCATTTTTGTTTGGTTGCCTAAACTACATTATCTCTAATGTGTGCTTTTTGCCCAGTTCACCATGCAACTTTTTTTTAATAGTGTTAGAATTAAAGTTTGATCTGTACCTCAGAAAAATGTAAACCCGAGAGTGATTTAATCAATACTACTTTTAAAAAAAATGAGAACACACTTAGCTTATGTGGATCATATTATTTCAATTGCGTAGGAATCGAAATGATATGTCAGGAAAGCCAATGTTCATATTAGATTAGATTAGATTCAACTTTATTGTCATCGTGCCGAGTACAGATACAAAGCCAGTGTAATGCAGTTAGCATCTAACCAGAAATACAAAGAATAGTGTTATTTACAAAGTAACTGTGAATAAAAAGTACTATTGCATACAGATATAAAAGTACTGAGACAGTACAATATAGGTGCAATATTGCTTAGTGCTGTGATGTGAGGTTCAGCAGGGTCACAACCTCAGGGAAGAAGCTCTTCCTGTTCCTGCTGGTGCGGGAGCAGAGGCTACCGTAGCACCTACCGGATGGGAGGAGAGTAAAAAGTTCCATGGTTAGGGTGAGGTGCATCCTTGATAATGCTTTTCGCCCTGTCCAGGCAGCGTTTATGGGAGATGTTCTCAATGGTTGGCATTTGGGTGCCGATAATCCACTGGGCAGTTTTCACCAACCGCTGGAGTGCTTTGCAGTCCGATACGAGACAATTGCCATCCCACACTGAGGTGCAGTTGGTGAGTATGCTCTCAATGGTACAGCGGTATAAGTCCATCAGTACCCTGGGACAGAAGTGAGCTTTCTTGATGCTCTGCAGGAAATAATTATAGATGGAATTAGGAAGTTTTTAAAAACTATCTTTCAGAGAATTGTGTCAGCTCGTTCAATTCACTAAATTCCATCAAAACTACAGGACTTACCTTTGGCTTGGGCCAGATAGCAACTTGCACAAGAGCCTGGATAACCTGTAATATAAATCAGTGTCTATACTTGACATCCTAGACTTGTGATTACCAAAAAGGACCCAGCATGAATAATTGCCAATTTCTTTAACCAATGGCCTTTTTCTTATTATTATTGACCTTATCTCATTCTTGTGATGTTCCTGGACATCACTTTGAGCCACAGACAATATTCTGAATAGAGTTTCTGAAATTGTTTTTGAATCTGATTATAATCTTCATCCCAGTACGATACAATGCATTACTGTCCTCGGGGCTGTTAAAAGTACAATTTATGACTCACAGCTGCAGCAAAATGAGCATTGGTCACAAGCCTGCGTTACAATGCAAGTTACATGTCTTAACATTGAAATTTTCAGCATTAAATTATTTCAGTATGGCTCAATATAAAAGCAACTGTACAGTCATAAACACAAACACAGAATTAGGGTGTAAAAGCTGTTTGCTGTCACTTTCTGTCCTAACAGTTGAAATGGAATGATAACCGATTTCATTTTGACTAATGTCTTTTCATGTCAAACTACATCTCTCAGCTTTGACTTTGCTACATTTTAAGTTACAGATTTGAGCCATGTGTACACACTTCACTGCCGTGCATAAGATGTACATATTCTTTTGTGATATTTTGCAGAGGATAAAACTGTCAGAATGTATATTTCAGCTGAGGTCATCAGTAGAGTCAGTGTATCATTCATTTTTCCTTCCTGTGCAATAAATTAGTTTTACCACCTCGCTTCCTCTTCTGGAAGGCACAATTTGTGGAGTCAGTACTTTTAATTTCTTGTTTAATTAGCCTTCTATGTGCAGTGAATTCTCACAGCACAGGAAGGGTTCAAGCTTCCTGAGAGAGCTGTTAACTAGGCAGTTATGTTACTGAAATAGAAAAGAGGAAATAGAACTAATCTGTTCAAATCTCAGCAAGGTAATCTTAAGAACATTGGTTTTAATTGAAAGCAACATTGAATGAAGAGGTGAAGTGAGTGAAGGAGAATCTTTCCTTTCGATTGCTTGTGATGGTATGAAATATTGATGGTGAATTGCTTCATGGTATATGTTATATGAGATACTTGGTATATTTGTTATCCCTGCAACCTGCCCTTACACCTCCTCACTCACCTTAGGGCCCAAGCAGTCCTTCCAGATGAGGCCACACTTCACCTGCGTATCTGCTGGGGTTGGCTATTGTGTCTGCTGCTCCTGATACAGCCTCCTCTGCATTGGTTAGGCCCACTGTAAATTGTAAATCTAGCGCCTCCACACAATCCGCCACAAACGGGACTTCCCGGTGGACAACCATTTTCATCCAGAGGTCCATTCCCGTTCCAACGTGTGTATCTGTGGCCTCCCCATGGGCCAAAATGAGTCCACCCTCAGGGTGGAGGAGCAACACCTTATATTCCATCTGGGTAGCATCCAACCTGATGGCATGAATATCAATTTCTCCTTCTGGTAAACAAATCCCTCCCCCCTTCTTCATTTCCCACTTTGACCTTTTACTTCTTCTCACCTGCCTATTACTTCTTCTGCGTCCCCACCACCTTCTCTTTCTCCTGTGCTCCACTCTCGTTTCCTATCAGATTCCTTCTTCTCCAGCCCTTGACCTTTCCCACCCACCTGGCTTCACCTCTCACCTTCCAGCTAGCCTCCTTCCCCTCCCCACCTTTTTATCCTGGCATTTTGTGTGTGTTGCTTTGGATTTCCAGAGGATTGGGGGGTGGGGGGGTGGTGCAAAGAGACCGGCTGGAAGCTGATAGGTGAAGCCAGGTGGGTGGGCTGGAGAAGCAGGAATCTGATAGGAGGAGAGAGTGGAGCACAGGAGGAGGGGAAAGGTCAGCAGACTTTCTTGTGTTTATTATTAGTTACTTATATTGTTCAGCAAAATTAATCTATCAGAAAACCTAATTTAACTTTTATTCTAGACTCTACTAAAGTTTTTCTCAGAAGTATATAAAAAAACAAGCTCTAAACAAGCAGATTTTGCTGAACCACCAAGCTTTGGGAGAACTTTCTATCAGGTTAAGTAAAAATAAATGTGCCAAGATGATCTATAACTGGCTGCTTATCACTCCGAGCACTGTGGAGCAGAATATTTCAGAAGAAATTAAATTAAGTGAAAGATAAACATTTTTCTGTGTTAACATTATTGCTTTGCTCTTTCCCTACACTTGATGTAAGCTACTTTACCGCGAGTCTATGAATGTTCATCTGCAATTTAAAATTATACCAAAGTGAGTGAGCACACAAGGTGAAATTACATGGGAGCTATTTCCCATATTGTGCAAAGCCTTATAACTTTTTTTTATATAGCATCATCCACAACTTAGAGTGGGAGGCTTTGGCTCAACAGGCTTCAATGAGAAGAGGTTTGGGTGAGCACAGCTGGATGTTCTGAGTAAGTTTCTAGTAAGTATTGTAGAAGTAGAAGGCAGATGACAGTGCATGGGTCAACACCTGTAATTATGATACTGTAACCATTACTGAGGTTTGGTTGCAGGAGGGGCAGGACTGGCAGCTCAAAATGTCATGGTTCCATTGTTTTAGATGCAACAGAGTGTGAGGGATGGCATTACTAGACAGGAAAAATGTCACTGCAGTGCTCAGTCAGGATAGACTGGAGAATTCGTCTAGTGAGACATTACGGGTGCAACTAAGAAATAAGGAAGTTTTGATCACATTAAGTAGGCTATATTATAGACCACCCAACGTCTGAGGGATTTCGACAAATAAATTTGTAGAGAGATTGCAGACTGTTGCAAGAAACATAAGGTTGTTATAGTAGGAGATTTTAACTCTCCACATATTGACTGGACTCCATACTATAGAAGAGCTGATGGGTTAGAATTTGTCAAATGTGTTCAGGAACATTGCTTTCATCAGTATGTAAAATTCCCAAAGAGAGAATCTGTGGTTCTTGATCTCCTACTAGGGTATGAGATGGCAGGTGACAAAAGTTTGTGTAGGGAAAGACTTTGCATCAAGTGTTCATAATGCCATTAGTTGCAAAGTAAATATGGGAGTTCATAGGTCCTGGTCCTCGGGATGAGATTCTAAATTGAAGGAAGGCCAACTTTGATGGTATCAGAAAGGATCTGCAAGTGTGGATTGGGACAGGCTGTTTTCTGGCAAAGATGTAGTTGATAAGTGGGAGGCCTTCAAAAGTGAAATTTTGAGAGTACTGACCTTTATTGTGCCTGTCAGAATAAAAGGTAAAGATAATAGGTTTAGGGAATCTTGGTTTTCAAGAGATTTTGAGGCCCTGATTCAGAAGAAAAAAGAAGGTACAGAATATAACAGTTATAGGCAGATAGGGACAAGTGAGCTTCTTGTGGAGTATGAGAAATGGAAGAGAACACTAAATCAGGAGGGCTAATAGAAGGCATAAGGTTGCCCTAGCAGACAAGATGAAGGAGAATCCTAAAAGATTCTTCTGATATGTTAAGAGCAAAATGATTGTAAGGGACAAAATTAGTCTTCTGGAAGATCAGAATGGTAATCTATGCAGGGAGTCAAAAGAGATGGGGTATTTGGCCCTCTATATGTCTCAATACATGTCAATAAGCTTAAAAGTTGAAAAATTTATATTTGTTAAATACTTCCAAAATATGTAAATCTGTCTGGTCTTTCAATGGACTAAAAAACAAACTTTGATTACTTTTGTGTATCTGAATATATTCTGTGGAAATCCACATCCAACCAAATTGAATGAGCGACCAGTTAATATTTTTGATGGTAGACACAGTAAGCATGGCCATGACAAATCTTTCTCATTCAGACAATGGCATGGGATTCTGAACAATAAGCCTAAAGGGCAGATTATATTTTCTCGTGCATATGAAATCTCATTTAACTTTTTCTTTATGCGTGGAAATAAGTTGATAATATGCTAGCTGAAAATAAAGGCACATCATGGTATAAAAATGAACTGCAGTATTCAGGAAATGTGAAAGCAAATCCATTATCACTCCTCAATTAGCTGGTTTGATGTGATATTTCAGTGGGGACTACATTTCATCATTTCATCACTCAATTCATCATTCATACTTCTCTCTTTTTGTCTAGCTTCTCATTCCCTATACTCACCAGCCGCTGTGTGAAAATGCCTTCTCCCAGGTCCCCTTTAAACCTTCTGCTCTCACCTTCAATCTATGCCTTCGAGTTTCAGACTTGCCTACCCTAGGAAAGATAAAATAGGATCATCCAACCTATCTACACACATCAAGGTTTTCTATTCACTTCACATTGGGTTGACTTAATTGTTTGGCCCACTTCCCCATTTCACCTAGATGCTGTTATGCTGTTTGATATCTAATTATAAAATGCAAGTGTGAATTCTAATGCAGCTGCAAAGCCTTGCTACTACACATGAACAAAGTTTCCAATTCTATTCACTCCTTAGGGTTTGAGATAACTTCATTCTATTCCATTTCTGTGGGTTCTGAAGTGACCACATTCTCCACCGATCTAAATCCACACCATGATCAATCTAACCGTCCCCTCCTATAAAGTCCATAACCCTCCATCTTTCCTTCATGCATATGCCTTTCTAAGAG
Organism: Hypanus sabinus; assembly: GCF_030144855.1. Taxonomy (NCBI): domain Eukaryota; kingdom Metazoa; phylum Chordata; class Chondrichthyes; order Myliobatiformes; family Dasyatidae; genus Hypanus; species Hypanus sabinus. The sequence goes on from NC_082720.1 coordinate 15,686,945, forward strand.
TCTCTTAAATGTTCCTATTGTGTCAGCCTTTACCACCGCCTTCAGCAGTGTGTTCCAGGCGCCTACATCTGACAGCTCCACTCAGCTTAAATATTGTTCAGCAACACACACAAAATGCTGGTGGAACACAGCAGGCCAGGCAGCAACTATAGGGAGAAGCGCTGTCGACATTTTGGGCCAAGACCATTCGTCAGGACTGACCAAAAGGAAAGATAGTAAGGGATTTGAAAGATATATATAGATGCTGCCTGGCCTGCTGTGTTCCACCAGCATTTTATGTGTGTTGTTGTTTGAATTTCCAGCATCTGCAGATTTCCTCGTGTTTGCTCTTTAAACTATTGTTCTCTGGTATAGGCTATTGCTGCCCTAGGAAAAAGCAATTGGCTTTCCACTCTATATACATGTCTCATCATCTTATACTCATCCTCCCTCACCCCAAGGTGAAAACCCCTAGCTTGTTCAACTAGGTATGCTATCTAATCCAGACAGCATCTTGGTAATGGAGTCACAGAACAGTACAGTGCAGAAACAGACCTTTCAGCCCATCTAGTCTGTGCTAACCTATTTATTTGCCTAGCCCCATTGAACTGCACCAGGACCATAGCCCTCCATGCCCTTCCCATCCATGGACTTATCCAAATTTCTTTAAATGTTGAAATCAAACCTGCATCTGCCATTTCTGCTGGCAGCTTGTTCCACACGCTCACCACCCTTTGGGTGAATAAATTCCCCATCATGTTCCATGTAAATATTCCACTTTTCAACCTTAACCTATGACCTCTAGTTCCAGTCTCACCCAGTCTCAGTGGAAAAATCCTATCTATATCTATATCCCTCATAATTTTGTATACGTACCTCTATAAAATCTCCTCTTATTCTTCTATGCTTTAGAGCATGAAGTCCTAACCTACTCACCCTGTCCCTATGACTCAGGTCCTGAAGTCCTGGCAACATCCTTGTAAATTTTCTCTGCAGTCTTTCAACTTCATTGACAGCTTTCCTGTAGGAGGTTGACCGAATGATGAGGCCCTCTGTTGGTCGTCCGTGGGTGGTGCGTCCCAGCTGTCTACAAGCCAGGGCAGTACGCAATGGAGAACAAGCTGTTGCCATGCAGCCGGCTCCACCACTCCACACAGCACAGGAACGGCAGGCACCGAAACAGCTTTGCACCAGTGATGTCACAGGAGTCACCAATCAGCATTGAACTCAGCATAGGACTGCCTTAGGGACTCCAGCTCCAGATTTTTCCTCAGGGTTTGCTCCCAAAGCCCTCCCCATGAGTGGGTATAGACATACGGCTATAGTGGAAGTTTGAGATCAGAGTTTTCCTTCTCCTTGATGAGCTGCCAACCATGGCTGATGGGCCCCATCTACCCAAAACAGTTGATTTTAAGGCACCAGTAACCCACCTTTATCCCTTCTCCTGTCAGTAGAAACAGTTCTGGCAGTCTTAGTAGCTAAGCCACACATGAAGGCCAGGAGCTGGTCTTGGTTATCAGAGGCTATATGAGACACATGCTACTGGGAGCATTTAATAGGTAGTGGGAGCTTGTCCCTACTTCCACTCCCAGCTATAACAACCTTAAGGAACCAGTTGACCAAAACTCCGCAGAATACTCCAAATTAGGCCTCACCGACATCCTATACAACTTCAACATAACATCCTAATTCCTGTACTCAGTACTTAGATTTATGAAAGTCAATGTTCTTTACAACTCAATGTACCTGTGACATCACTTTCAGGATATTATGGATCTGTGCTTCCTGATCCCTCTGTTCTACTGCGCTCCTCAGTGCCCCACCGCTCAGTGTGTTATCCATTGCTGGTTTGTCCTTCCAACATGCAACACCCCATATTTGTCTACATTAAATTCCATCTGCCACTTTTCAGCCCATTTTCCCAGCGGTTCCAGATCCTGCTGCAAGCTCCGATTGTCTTCCTGTCCACTGTCCACTACACCACCCCCCCCACCCCCCCGATCTTGGTGTCATCCACAAATTTGCTGAGCCAGTTCACCACATTATCACCCAGATCATTAATATATGCAGTTGACAAACAACAACGGACCCAGCGTTGATCCCTGCGGCACACCACAAGGCACAGCCCACCAGTCGTATACCAGCGGTCTCTGCGCCTCCCATGAAGCCAATGTCTAATCCAAGTTATTACCTCATCGTGAACACCAAACAATGACCTTCCCGACCAACTTACCACTCCCCTTGTCAAAGGCCTTGCTAAAGTCCAAGTAGGACTTTACAGTCATCCATTGACTTGCCTTCATCATCTTTCCAGGTAACTTCCTCAAAAATACTATATCATGTTGACTAACCCTAAATAACTCCTGTCTATCCAAATATTTATATCGTGAATTCCAGCTAATTGGGACACATCGGGCCCAATACATTTAGGCCCAATTAAAAGGCTTCACCAATTACTGAAGTTTCTTGGAAATGTATAAAAAAGACAAACTAAATAACAAATTATGTACTCAAATGAAATACAAAGCAAATTAGAACATTGACAGTACTACAACAGTACCATAAAACTATAATTCCTAATAATTCTCGATGGCAAAAATCATCCAGTGAATGCTGCCATGTTCAAACTTCAGGGTAAATTTATTATGAAAGGACATACTGTATGTGTCACCATATACAACTGTGAGATTCACTCTCTTGCAGGCAATCAAAATAAATAAGGGAGGAGTTGGCAAAGAAAATTGGAAGGAGATGCTGGCAGGGATGACGGCAGAGCGACAATGGTGTGAGTTTCCGGGGAAAATGAGGAAGGTGCAGGATAGATGTATTTCAAAAACAAAAATACTCAAATGACAAAATAGTCGAACCGTGGCTGACAAGGAAATCAAAGCTAATGTAAAAGCAAGAGAGGGCATACAACAAAGCAAAATATAGCAGGAAGATAGAGGATTGGGAAGCTTTTAAAAACCTCCAGAGAGCAACTAGAAGGATCATTAGGAGGGAAAAGATGAAATATGAAATAAAGCTAGCAAACAGTTTCAAAATGGGCAATAAAAGCAAATATGTAAAAAGTGCAAAGAGAGATATGAGTGGAATAAGGACCACTAGAAAATTGGGGCAGGGAAACAATAACAGGGTCAAGGAGATGGCAGATGAGAATTTTGCATCAGCCTTCACTAGCAGAGTGCCAGATATTGAAGGGTGAGAGGAAAGAGAAGTGAGTGCGGTTATTATTACAAAGGAGAAGGTGCTCAAAAAGCTGAAAGAACTATGAGTATATAAGTCACCCAGTCCAAATGAACTGCACCCTAGGGTTCTGAAAGAGGTAGCAGTAGAGATTGCAGAGGCATTATTACTGATCTTTCAAAAATCATTGGACTCGGGCTGAAAAATTGCAAATTTCACTCCACTCTTTAAGAAAGGAGGATGACAGCAGAAAGGAAATTACAAACAAGTTAGCCTGACCTCAGTGGCTGAGAAGATGTTGGAGTCAATTGTTAAGGATGAGGTTATGGAGTACCTGGTGACATAGGACAAGATGGGACAAAGCCAGCATGGTTTCCTTAAGGGAAAATCCTGCCTGATGAACCTGTTGGAATTCTTTGAGAAGGTTACATGTAGAATAGATAAAGGGGATGCTGTGGATGTTGTATATTTGGACTTTCAGAAAGCCTTAGACGAGGTGTTATGCATGAGGCTGCTTACCAAGTTAAGAGCCCATGTATTACAGAAAAGTTACTGGCATGGTTAGAGCATTGGCTGATTGGTAGAAGGCAGTGTCGGGAAATATAAGGATCCTTTTGTGATTGGCTGCCAGTGACTAGTGGTGTTCCACAGGGGTCGGTGTTAGAACCACTTCTTTTTATGCTGTATATCAATGGTTTAGATGATGGAATAAATGGCTTCATTGCCAAATTTGCAGATGATGCAAAGATTGGTGGAGGAGCAGATAATGTTGACGGAACAGGAATGCTGCAGAAGGACTTCGATCAGGAGAATGGACAAGAAAGTGCCAAATGAAATACAATGTTGGAAAATGCAGAGTCATGCACTTTAGTAGTAGAACTATATGTGCAGACTATTTTCTAAATTGGGAGAAAATCCAAAAATTCTGAGATGCAAAAGGACTTGCGAGTCTGTGTGCAGAATACCCCAAAGGTTAACGTGCAGTTTGAGTCAGTGGTGAGGAAGGCAAATGCCATGTTAGCATTCATTTCAAGAGGTTTAGAATGTAAGAGTAGAGATGTGACACTGAGGCTTTATAAGGCACTGATGAGGCCTCACCTTGAGTATTGTGAACAGTTTTGGGCTCCTCACTTAAGAAAAGATGTGCTGGCACTGGAGAGGGTTCAGAAAGTTTCACAAGGACAATTCCAGGAATGAAAAGGTTATCATACGAAGAATATTTGATGGCTCTGGATTTGTACTCGCTAGAATTTAGTAGGACGAAGGAGATCTTTCAAATATTGAAAAGCCTAGACAGTAAATGTGGAAAGGATGTTTCCCATAGTGGGGGAATCTAGGATAGGAGGGCACAGCTTCGGGATAGAGCCCCTCAATTTAAAACAGAGATGTGGCAAAATTTCTTTAGCCAGAGGGTAATGAATTTATGGAATTTGTTACCACAGGCAGCTGTGGAGGCCAGGTCATTGGGTGCATTTAAGGCAGAGCTTGATGGGTTCTTCACTGGATGCAGCATCAAGGGTAATGGGGAGAAGGCCAGGGAGTGGGGCTGAGGAGAGGAAGAAAGGATCAGCCATGATTGAATGGCAGAGCAGACTCGATGGGACAAATGGCCTAATTCTGCTACTGTGTCTTATGGTCTTATTATCTAAGTATAAGAAACACAATAGAATCAATGAAAGACTGCACCCAACAGAACAAACCATGTCCAATATGTAACAATAAGCAACAAACTGTGCTAATACAAAAAAGTGAAAAAATAATTAATAGTAATAGATAAATAAGACTCAAGAACATGAGATGAAGAGTCCTTGAAAGTGAGTCCAGTTCAGTGATGAGTGAGTGAAGTCATCGCCACTGGATCAGGAGCTGAATGGTTGAAGAGTAGTGACTTTGTGAACCTGGTGAAGCAGATCCTGAGGCTGCTGTAACTTCTTTCTGGTGGCAGCTGTGAGAAGAGAGCTGCATTCTTTTGATTGATAATGAACAAAATCAGGAGACACCTAGAACACAAAGTGGACTGCCTTCATACAAGATTTTTGATGTTTGCATTCTCTAAATCTTGATTTTCATTGTGACATTCACAATAATTGTCAATCTCTTCATATTCTTCATAGTTCCAAACTTGTTGAAGTAGTGAAATTGATACCTTTTCACTTCTGCCCGTTTCTGAACTGCCCAAGTCTGAACACTTGAAACCACAGTGAACAAAACAGTTCTGAATTATCTTTCTGCTTATTTCTCCCCAGTGACAAAAATCACTGCTTTTGAACATAAACATGTACAACTGACGCTATTGAAAAACTTTAAATGGCTTTAAACGTGGTGTAGTGTTTAAAGGACTCATACTGCAAGTGCACTTGACTGATGCTAGTTAGAAATTTTGGCAACAGGCTCCTGTCCCAATTAAGTGGCATGGTGTCCCAAATAAACAAGGGGAATTCCAACTGTATTCTCAATTAGTTTTTTTGTTGAAGAGTTAACCAATGGCCCAAATAACCGGAATCCACTGTATATCTGGTCACTCAGTTTGCCTTCCAGTAACTTCCACACCTCTGATGTCAGGCTTACTGGTCTATAATTCCCTGCCTTACTAAAACAATGGAACAGCATTAGGTATCCTCCATCCTCCGGCACCTCGCCAGCTAAGGACATGTTAAGTATCCTGCCAGGGCCCTACAATTTCTGTGCTTGTACCCCACAGGGTCTGAGGGAACATGTTGCCAGGCCCTGGGGATTTCTGCAGCCTAATTTTCCTCAAGACAGTAAACAGTCCCTTCTCTGTAATTTGTATATTGTCCATAACTTCACTGCAGCTTTGCACCCCTTATATAGACTGTGTCTGTCTCCCGAGTAAATATAATGGCAAAAAATCCATTTCAGATCTACCTCATCTATTTTGGCTCTTTGTATAGCTGACCACTCTGATCTTCCAGAGGAGCAATTTTGTCCCTTGCGATTCTTTAACTCTCAATATATCGGTGGAAACCCTTGGGATTCTCATTCACCTTGTCTGCAAGAGCAACTCATGCCTTCTATTAAGCCCTCCTGATTTCCCTCTTAAATATTTGCTTGCATTTCTTATACTCCTCAAGTTATTGATTTGCTCTTTCCCTGACTATACCTTCTTTCTTTTCTTAACCAGAGTTTCAATACCACTTGAAAACCAAGGTTACCTGAATCTGTTGTCATTGCCTTCTGTTCTGACAACTCTGTTCCCTCAAAATTTCACTTTTGAAGGCCTCCCACTTATCAAGTGCACCTCTGCCTGGAAACAGCCAGTCCCAATCCACACTTGCCAGATCATTTCAACCCATGGACCAGAGCTATTTTTTTTTCCATATTTACTTTGAAACTAATGGCATAATGCTCAGTAGATGCAGTGTGTTCCCATACACAAACTTTTATTACATTCCCTAAAAGCAGATCATAATTGCACACTCTCATTATGACTTCTATGCACTAATTAAGGAAGCTTTCATTAGCACATTTGATCAATTTTATCCTATCTGGTCTTCTTACAACATGGGAGTCCCAGTCAATACATGGAAAGTTAAAATCATCTACTATAACAACCTTGTTTCTTGTAAGTCTGCGATCTCTCTACAAATTTGTTCCTCTAAATCCCTAGGACTGTTGGATGGTCTGTAATGTAGCCTATTAAGGCGGTCATACCTTTCTTATTCCTCAATTCCATAAAGCCTCATTTGACTGTTCTCCTTTCTGTGCTGACTGAACTCTGCTGCGACATTTTCCCCGACAAGTAGCACCAGTTTACCCTCCCGCTCTGGTGCACCTAAAACAACAGAACACTGGAATATTGAGCTGCCAGTCCTGCCCCTCCTGCAACCAAGTCTCACTAATGGCTACAATGTCATAATTCCACGTGTTGATCCATGCCCAAAGCTCATCTGCTTTTCCTACAATACTTCTTGCACTGAAATACAGGTAGTTCAGAACATTAGTCACACCATCCTCAACTTTTTCATTCCTAACTTTGTCCAAGGTCTTAACAACATCTGTTCCAGAACCTCTCCACTAACTGATCTGGCACTCTGGTTTCCATCACCTACCCTGCTCCCCCCACAACTCTAGTTTAAACCCTTTTGTGCAGCACTGGCATACCTGCCCTTGAGGGTGTTAGTCCGTTCCAGTTCAAGTGTAATCTGTCCTTTCCGTATAGGTCCAACGTTCCCTGGAAGAGAGCCCAATGATCCAACAATATGAAGCTCTCTCTCCTGCACCATTTCCTTAGTGACATGTTAGTTTTCATCATCTTTCTATTTCTGGATCCTCTGGATTTTCTGTGGGCTAGCAGCCCGTATTCTGTAACACTGTTTGCAAAGCTGTGCCTCTAACTTCATACTTATTGCTGCTTGCATTGTTTGCTGAGTTTATGCTTCATAATCCTCAGCCTCACGATTGTGGAACCAGCATGCCACAGGTATCAATGTATTCTCCTCAGCTCCAAAAGCTATCGATGACAACTTCTATTCTAATCGTGAAGATCATATTGGTCCATGTCTTAGAAAGAAACAAATGGTACCCACTGGACAATCTTGTTCTATCCTGAAACCCTGCACTCAATTTAATGAACAGAAATAAAGTCAGGGACTAACTTATTCCAATTAGAATAAACTGATTCTATGTTGTCCAATGTTTGTACGTGACCAAGATGATTGCAGGCTACATCCAACCTCACCATTGATACATCACTGGTATATCAAGAGTGCTATAATTTAGGAACACAAATACAAACCAACATGTCACTAGATGGTTAATCCCAATGTTTATTGTGATGGTATTGGATTTCCTGTCCGCAAAGCCGTAAGCACAAAAGAAGACTTTAAGCCCTATCCAATATAAATAACTGTGTTTGCACTCACTATCGGGAGGATATATAAGGACTAGCCTACTTCCCCACCTAGTCTCTGAGGCAAGATCTAGCTGCCAATACCCACTGCTTGAGTAGTGGGACCCCCTCTCTACCAAGGAAGAGATACTTCCAGCTTACAAAGTGGCTTAATCACAATTAGTTTATTTTTAATGATACACATTTAAATTTAGAAAAGTAATTTTTAACAACAGGCAGGTGTGTTTACTGACATTTTTCATCTCTCGCTCTCCCGGTGTAGAGTGCCCTCCTGTTTCAAATTACCCACTATTGTCCCTGTACCAAAAAAAGACCAAGGTAACTGCCTGAGTGACTGGCGTCCTGTCGCACTCACCTCAGTAATAAGCAAATGCTTTGAGAGGCTGGTCAAGGATTACATCTGCAGCTTGATACCACCCACACTGGACCCCCTACAATTCACCATCTGACATAACCGATCGACAGACAATACAATAGCCACAGCTCTACATACCATCCTTACACATCTGGAGAAGAAGGATGCTGATGTCAGAATGCTGTTCTTGGACTACAGTTCAGCATTCAACACCATAATTCCATCCAGGCTCGACAGGAAGCTCAGAGACATTGACCTTCACCCTGCCTTGTGCAGCTGGATCCTGGACTTCCAGTCAGATCACCGGCAGGTGGTAAGAATGGGCTCCCTCACCTCAACCCTCTGACTCTCAACACAGGAGCCCCTCAGGGCTGTGTACTAAGTCCCCTCCTTTACTCTCTGTATACCCATGACAGTGTCGGCACCCACGGCTCCAATCTGCTGATTAAGTTTGCCAACAACACTATATTGATTGGCCTAATTTCAAACAATAACAAGGTGGCCTACAGGAAATAAGTCATCTCTCTGACACAGTGGTATCAAGAAAACAAACTCTCCCTTAATGTCGCAAGAACAGAGGAGCTGGTTGTGGATTACAGGAGGTATGGAGACGGGTTAACCCCTATTGACATCAATGGATCTGGGGATGAAAGGGTGAACAGCTTTAAGTTCCTCAACATCCACATCACCGAGAACCTCATGTGGTCTGTACACACCAGCTGTGTGGTGAAAAAGGCACAAAAATGATCATGTTTCCGTTCTATTTTGTGCAAGGGAGGTTTGGGGGGGGTCAATGATCATATTGCTGTTCTATTTTGTGTGGGGTGGGGGTTTGGGGTCAATGATCATGTTTCTGTTCTATTTTGTGTAGGGAGGGGTGTTTGGGGGGGTCAATAATTGTATTGCAATTATTGTTGGGGTGGGCTTTTGGGATCAATGATTATGTTTTTGTTCTACTTGTGCAGGTGAGGTTTGGGGTGGTCAATGATCATATTTCTGTTCTATTTTGTGTGGGGAGGAGGTTTGGGGTCAATGATCACGTCTTTGTTCTACTTTGTGCAGGTGAGGTTTGGGGGGGTCAATGATCATATTGCTGTTCTATTTTGTGTGGGGTGGGGGTTTGTGTTCAATGATATTTCTGTTCTATTTTGTGTGGGGTGGGGGTTTGTGTTCAATGATATTTCTGTTCTATTTTGTGTGGGGGTTAAGGGGTCAGTGATCATGTTTCTGTTCAATTTTGTGTAGGGAGGGGTGTTTAAGGGGGTCAATAATTTTATTGCAATTTTTGTGGGGTGGCGGTTAGGGGTCAATGATCATGTTTTTGTTCTATTTTGTGCAGGGGAGGTTTGGGGGGGGGGTCAATGATCATATTGCTGTTCTATTTTGTGTGGGGGGGGTGGTGGGTTTGACGCTTTCTCTCTGAACGACTTCCGTGGTTTTCTTTGGCTATCTGAAGAAGACAAAGCTCAGAGTTGTATATTGTAAACATACTTAGAGAATAAATGGACCTTTGAACCTTTAAACCTTTAAACCCCTTTTGTTTATCATGGGCACAATGCAAAAATCAAGTTCCATTGGACCAATGGCTCTTGAAATTGCTTAATTCTGCAACAGCTTTTGAAAAGCAGAGTCAGGTTTCCTATAATCAAAATTTCATACAGTGTTCATTTAGAACTGAGATGTCTCAAAGGTGACATTCAAGCTCTGACTCCATTCCATGAGGCATATCAAATGGTTAACCAGGTCATTTCACATTAAGTCTCATTACTAGTGGACTGTCAATACTCTAATCCCCATCAACTGCTGAAAATAAGTTTAAAATCATTTGAGGATCAAGTGGGATTCTACACAATGACTTTGATAGGTAGTCTTGCTTGAATTGCAGGAACTATTGATTCTATGAAAGAGAGTTTTAAAAGTTGACAGCAGCTGGTGGAACAACATACAGTTCAGCTGGATGAAGCAAATTAGAACTTGCAGTGCTGAAGTAATATTGATGGGCCTGAAGTTCCATGAAAGGGATGGAAATGATGTATTGATCAATGTCTTTTTTTTTGAGCTTGGAAGTTAACCCCTGACCCATGTCATTCTCAGTATTCAGCTGTCTTTGCTTTTCATCATTTTTTCTGTAAACTGATGTTTATTGAGACTGAGCGGTGAAGAAAGATTAGATACTATTAAAAAATGAGGCGATGTAGCCACAGATTCAAGGATGCACACCAACCATCAACCACCCTTTTGCACTAATCCGACATTAATACCATCTCTTTAAATTCTGCCCTCTTTCCCATTTGCTCCTCCCAGTTTCTACCACTCTCTTACACACTGGAGAATATTTACAGTCCAATTAACCCCTTCCAGACTACACAATTTTGAGATGTCGAGAAAATCCGGACCACCTGGAGGGATCGCACAAAGTCATGTGCAGAACATGCAAACTTCACACAGGACTGAACCTGGGTCTCCAGTGCTTTGAGGCAGTGGATCTTCTACCTGTGCCACAATGCCTAATCTTTTTTTTTAAATCTTGGTGAATTGCTGTAGTCCTTCCTTTGAAACCTCTCCCACAATACCATTGAGGAAGGGAGTTCCAGAATTTAGATCCAAAGATGATGAGGGACTGGTGATTATATTTCCAAGTCAATTTGGTGTGTCACTAGGAGAGGAACTTGCTGGTGGTGGTGATTCCATGTACTTACTGTTCTTGTTCCTCTGGTCAGTAGAGGTCACAGGTTTCGGAGCTGCTGTCAGAACACATGCTGTTGGTGGAGGTGATTAATGAGGTACCAGTCAAGTGAGCAGATTAGAAGGCAGTTTCTGAAAAGGTGCAAGGATAGCAGTGTTGTTGTCAAGGGTGACTGTAACTTCCCTCAAGTTGATTGACACCTCCTTAGTGCAAAAAGTTTTGATGAGGTAGAATTTGTTAGGTGTGTCCAGGAAGGATTCCTGATACCATATGTAGGCAAGCCAGCTGGCGGAGAGGCCAGACAGGATCTAGTACTAACCAATGAACCTGGTCAGGTGACAGATCTCTCAGTGGGTGAGCGGCTTGGAGACAGTCGCTACAACTCCCTAACCTTTAGAGGAGGATTTGGAGAGGGATAGGAGCTAACAATATGGGAAGGTGTTTAATTGGGAGAAGGGGAATTATGATGCTATTAGGCAGGAACTTGGGAGCATAAATTAGGAAAGGGTGTACTGGGGGAAAGGCACAACAGAAACGTGAAGGTTGTTTAGGGAGCACCTACATAGGTTCTGGATAGATTGTTCCTTGGTGCTGCCTGTGTGAATTCATTGTACCATGGAAAGGATGGTAGGGTGAAGGAGCCACATTGACAAATGTTGATGGGAACACTTAGTCAGAAAGGAAAAGCAGTTTACTTAGGTTTGGGAAGCAAAAATCAGACTGCACTCTAGGGAGTTACAAGGTAGCCAGGAAGTAGCTGAAGAATGGATTTAGGAGAGACAGAAAGGGGCATGAGAAGGCCTTGGCAAGTAGGATTAAGGAAAATCCCAAGGCATTCTACACATATATGAAGAAGAGGATGACTGGAGAGAGGATAGGGTCAATCAGAGATAGAGGAGGGAACATGTAGCAGAGGTCCTTAATGAATACTTTGCTTCAGTATTCACCAGTAAGAGGGGCCTTGGCATGTGAGAGGACAGTGTAAAGCAGGTTGATATGCTAGAACATGTTGACATGAATAAAGAGGATGTTCTGGGACTTTTGAAAAGCTTTAGGATAGATGAATTCCGAGGGCCAGGTTGCTATGGGAAGTGTGAGAAGAGATTGCAGCACCTTTGGTGATGATCTTCGCATCTCTCTGGCCTCAGGAGTCCTACCCCATGATTGAAGTGTGACAAATGCTATTCCTTTGTTCAAGAAAGGGAGTAAGGATAACCATGGGAATTATAGGCCAATGAGTCTTACTTCAGTGATAGACAAATGATTGGAGAAGATTCTTAGAGACAGGATTTAGAAGCATACAATGATTAGAGATAGTCAGCATGGCTTTGTGAGGGAGAAGTCATGCCTTATGAACCTGACTGAATTTTTTGATGGTGTGACAAAGTGCACTGAATGTGGTGTATATGGACTTTAGTAAGGCATTTGACAGGGCTCCACTTTCTCATTCAAACAGTCAGGAAGCAGGCGATCCAGAGGTACAGCTGTGTGGATATAGAATTGGCCTGTCTATAGAAGGCAGAGGGTGTTGTAGATGGAACAGGCTCTGCCTGGAGGTCAGTCACCAGTGATGTTCCACAGGGATCTGTTCTGGGACCACTGTTCTTTATGATTTTTATAAATGAGTTAGATGAGAAAGGAAGGATGCATTAGTGAGTTTGCAGATGACGTGAAGGTTGGTAGAGTTCTGGTTAGTGTAGGCCGTCATAAATTGCAACAGGGCATAGACAGGATGCAGAGCTTGGCTGAGGAATGATAGAGTTCAATCCAGTATGAAGTGACTCTCTTTGGTAGGTGGAATTTGAAGGCAGAATACAGGGTTAATTGCAATATTTCCAGCAGTGTGAAGGAACAGAGGGACCACGGCCTTAGATCCCTCAAAGTTGTTGTGCAAATGAAAGGTTTGTTAAGAATAGTCAGTGGACTGAGTTCAAGAATCGCAGCTCTATAAAACACTGATTAGACCACACTTGGAATACTGTGTTCAGCCTGGCCACCTCATCATTGGAAGTATGTGGAAGCTTTAGTGAGGGTACAGAGAAGATTTACCAGGATGCTGCCTGGACAAGAGAACATGTCTTATGAGGATAGGTTGAGGCAGATAGGGCTTTTCTCTTTGGAGCGAAGGAGGATGGGAGGTGACTTGATAGAGTTGTACAAGATGATGAGGCATAGATTGAATGGGCAGCCAGTGACTTTCTCCGAAGGTGGAAATGGCTAACACAAACGGACCATAACTGTAAGGTGATTGGAGGAAAGTATAGGGGTAGGAAAGAAATGTACTCAGCATTTTTTTTTACTCAGAGGGTGGTGGGTGTGTGGGACACCCTGCCAAGGTTGGTGGTAGAGGCAGATACGTAACGGATATTTAAGAAACTCTTTATAATGGTAGGAAATAATGAGGGCTTTGTAGGAGGTAAAGGTTAAATTGATGCTAGAGTAGGTTCAAAGGACAGCACAGCATCATGAGCCAAGGCGTCTGTTCTATGTTTTATGTTTGAGTCGCATTCACAATTAATAACATGGATCAGTGGATGATGGTATAGCTGATATTTTTGCTTATAACTATTGTTGGAGAAATTAGTTATAATCAGGGTTGTTGAGTGACCTAATTAATCAAGACTATGAGGCAGAAGACATAGAGCAGAATTAGGGAATTTGGTCAATCAAGTCTGCTCCATCATTTGATCATGGCTGACCCATTTCCCTCTCAAACCTTCTCCTCATAATCTTTCACGCTCTGACTAATCGAGAAACTATCAAGCTCGGCCTTAGATACTCTCAGTGACATGGCCTCCACAGCCACCTGTGGCAATGAATCCCACAGATTCACCACGCTCTGGCTAAAGAAATCACTCCTCATCTCCATTCTAAACAGATGTCCCCCTTTGCTGAGGCTGTGCCCACTGGTCTCGGACACCAATACTACAGGAAGCGTCTTCTTGATCTAGACATTTTAACATTCAATAGTTTTCAATGGGATCTCCCCCACATTCTTCTGAATTCCAGCGAGTTCAGGCCCACAACCATCCTCATACGATAAGCCTTTTCTCGAATCATTTTTGTGAAGCTCCTCTGGACCCTCTCCAATGCCAGCACATTCTTTCTTAGATAAGGGGCACAAAACCACTCACAATACTCCAAGTGAGGCTCACCAATGCCTCATAAAGCCTTCAGCATTATATCCTTGTTTTTATATTCCAGTCCTCTTGGAATATAAATGCGAACTTTGCATTTGCCATCTCACAACCAACTCAACTGAAAGTTATCCTTTAGTGTATCCTACATGAGGACTCTTAAGTCCTTTTTCACCTCCGATTTTTTAATTTTCTCTCCACTTAGAAAATAGTCTGTGCTTTTATTCCTTTTACCAAAGTGCTTGCACTTCCCGGCGCTATATTCCATCTGCCACTCCCTTGGCCATTCTCCTAATCTGTCCAAGTCCTTCTGCAGCCTCCCTGGTTCTTCAACACTACCTGCCCCTCCACCTATCTTTGTATTATCCGCAAACTTGGCCACAAAGCCATCAATTCCATCATCCAAATCATTGACATATAATGTAAAACAAAGCAGACCCAACACTGACCCCTGTGGGTCACCACTAGTCACCTGCAGCCAATCAGAAAAGGCTCCCTTTATTCCCATTCTTTGCCTCCTGCCAAACAGCTAATGCCCTATCCATGCTTTCTCTAATACCATGGGCTCCTGTCTTATTAAGCAGCCTCAGGTACAGCAACTTGTCAAAGGCCTTCTGAGAATCCAAATACACATCCCCTATTCTCCTTTGTTTATCCTGCTTGCTATTTCCTCAAAGATTTCCAACAGATTTGTCAGGCAAGATTTTCCCTTAAGGAAACCATACTGACTTTGACCTATTTTATTCATTTGCCTTGAAGTACCGAGAAATCACTTTTTTCTAAGAAACGTCTTCTCCACATCCATTCTATCTTGCCAACCACTGAAATCAGGCTAACTGGCCTATAATTTCCTTCCTTCTGCCTCCCTTTTTGCAATTTTCCAGTCGCCTAGAACCATGCCAGAATCTATTGCCTTTTGAAGGGTCATTACTACTGCCTTCACAATGTCTTCAGCCATCTTCCAGAAACCTTGGGTGTAGTCCACCTAATCCAGATATCTCATCCACCTTCAGACCTTTCAGCTTCCCTAGCACCTTCTCCCTAGTAATAGCAACTGTACTCACTTATCCCTCCCCACCCCGAAACTATCAGATGTCCAGCATACTGTTAGTGTCTTCCACAGTGAAGACTGATTCAAAACTACTTATTCAGTTCACCCAGTTAATCAGTTCCTTGTCCCCCATTACTACCTCAGCAGTGTCATTTTCCAGTGGTCCAATAATTGCTCTTTGACTTTCTATATATCTAAAAAAAAGTCTTTAGGTATTCTCTTTGATATTATTGGCTAGCTTACCTACAAACTGTATTTCATCTTTTCCCTCATGGCTTCTTCAATTTCCTTCTGTTGGTTAATATAAGCTTCCTTATTCTCTAAATTCCCACTATTTTTCTCTATTATATGCCTTCTCTTTGGCTTTATGTTGGCTTTGACTTCACTTGTTTGCCACGGTTGCATTATCCTGCCTTTAGAATACTTCTGCTTTGGGAAGTATCTATTCTGCACCTTCCAAATTGCTTCCAGAAACTCCAACCATTGTTGTGTTGCCATCATCCCTACTAGTGTCCCTTTCCAATCAACTTTGGCCAGCTCCTCTCTAATGCCTCTGCAATTCCCTCTACCCTACTGTAATACTGATACATTTGACTTTAGCTTCTCCCTGTCAAGTTCCAGGTTGAATTCCATCTTATTATGATCACTGACTTGTAAGGGTTCCCTTACCTTAAGCTCCCTAATCAAATCCGAGTAATTACACAACACTCAATCCAGAATAGCTGATCCCCTAGTAGGCTCAACCACAAGCTGCTCTAAAACAGCATCTCATAGGCATTCTACAAATTCTCTCCTTTGGAATCCAAAATCAGCACTAACTATAGATTTTCCCATTCTACCTGCATATGAAATCCCCTTGACTATTGTGACATTGCCCTTAAGACATGCATTTTCTATCTCCCATTCTAATTTATGGCCCACATCCAAGGTACTGTTCATAAGCCTGTATAAAACTCCCATCAAGGTCTTTTTACACTTGCAATTTCTTAACTCTACCCACACCAATCCTACTTCTTCTGACCCTATGTCATCTCTTTCGAAGGATTTGATTTCATTTTTTAACCAACAGAGCAATACCACCCCCTCTGTCTACCTGCCTGTCTTTTCTAAACAATGAGCAGTTTTGGATGATATGCTCATACCTATAATCTTTTAATTAATTGCACTATTAATCGACAACAGCTAATGGGTGGCATTGTACTCACTGGCAGCATAGTCCTCAGTGCAACTGATCCGTCCGTTCACTTATGGACTTGGCATTGGGTCCAATGGATTGGAGTTGACATGTTGAGTTAAGGGCTCACAAGCTACTCTGATTTGAAGGAGGGATTTTGGATGTAGGGAGTTGTCTCTGCCAGCCCTCATCATTCTGACCAAGGCCAGACAAACACAGAGACTGGGCCAGATCAGGTATGAATCTGGACAATATTTATGTATCGCTGGTAGGGAAGTACTGCCTTGTACTGTATCTCCGGAACTTCCAGTGTAAAATGCTTTGAAAGTGCTTTGCATTAGCGACCGTCAATGCTAAGAAATTTCCCAGCTCCAAGATAAGCAGTTGCTGGGGGTTATTTAGAACTTTGCAAAACTGGCTGGGAGCATCAAAGAAGCCAACCAGATCTATCAAAGTTAAAGTATTTGATGGCAGTAATCTTGCTGAATCTTGGAGCAGGCGTTAGCTGTTGAATATCTCACCACAATCCTTGCATAACTGAAGGCATCCACTTCCCGCGCTGTTCTTCCTACAACTATACTTTTTCCCAAGAGCTCCAGCACTTTTCTACATTAAATTTTCTCTAAAAGTTTAAGATAGTCATGTTAATTGTGAAATGGGTGAGTTCAGCTCATGTACATGTAGGAGTACAATAAATGGCAAGCACGAGAAAATCTGCAGCGGGTGACTTTATTCCCATCTTCACTGAGAGATTAAAAGGCCATTTATTGTATGCAACTCACACAAAATGGTGGAGGAACTCAGCAGACCAGGCAGCATTTATGGAAAAGAGTTATCTGAGGAAGCACCTGGGCCCGAAACATCGAAGTTTTGCTCTTTTCCATAGTTTGCTGAGTTCCTCCAGCACCTTGTGGATGTTGCATACAATAAATGGTCTTGTAATCTCTCAGTGAAGATGGGAATAGCCACCCATGGGTGCAGGAAACCTTTGCCACATGCATGCTGGTCAAGGACCAGGGCTTGGCCACAACCATGTCTGGTGACCATCACTTACATGAAGAATGACCAAAGGATGGGTCACACTGCATTCCAGCATTTATTTGGAGTCTACCAGAAGAAGGAAAAAATGATGGAGGCATAAGATATGAAAGGAAACTGTTAATTTCTCTGATATTTATTGTTGTCTAATTGCAATCTGATGGAGAAAGTCACTGTAATTTGAGTGCTTATAATGATTATAATAATTATCAATGTTTTGAATAATTACTATTGTCAGTGTGCGGTGGAGAGGAATTGCTAATGGTTTCCTGTTTCAGCATCAGCATAGCGTTTCTGAAATATGACATGCGTAACGGTTGAAGTCGAGCACAGTCATAGCCACACAACACCGGAGGGCTCATTAGCCCACTGCACCACATTTCCACCAATTCAGAACAATGAGGGGGTGACCTCATTGAAACCTATCGAATGCTGAAAGGACGTGGACAGGATGTTTCATACGTGTGGGAGTCTAAGACCAGTGGGCACAGCCTCAGAATAGAGGGGAGTCCTTTTAGAAAGGAGATGAGGAGGAATTTATTTAGCTAGAGAGTGGTGAACCTGTGGAACTCGTTGTCACCTGCAGCTCTGGTGGCCAAGTCACTGGGTATATTTAAGGCAGAGGTTAAAAGATTCCTGGTTGGTCAGGGCATGGGGAGAAGGCAGGAGATTGGGGCTGAGAGGGAATATGCATCAGCCTTGATGAAATGACAGAACAGACTCAATGGGCCAAATGGCCTAATTTTGCTCCAATATCTTATGGCCCTATGGACTAAATTACAGTTTATTTCCCCTGCATTCTCATCAGTTCCTACCAGATCGTACCACTTACTTGCATGCTCGGGGCAAGTTACAGAGGCCAGCTGACATTCCGCACATCTTTAGGACTTTGCAGAAACCTGAGGCACCTGGGGAGCCCCCATGGTTGCAGGGACATCACAGAAAACTCCACATGGACTAAACCTGAGGTCAGGTTTGAACCCAGAACTCTGTGAGAGCAGTGCCTCACCAGCTGCTCCGCTACACCGTTCACTAAGCTCCTTGGAGACTGATCGTGTTTGAATAGTTAAAAAAAAATCAATGTTTATTTAAACAACACACACAAAATGCGGGAGGAACTCAGCAGGCCAGGCAGCATCTATGGAAAAAAGTAAACAGTCAACGTTTCGGTCCAAGACCCGGAACATTGAAAGTACATTTTCCCATAGGTGCTGCCTGGCCTGCTGAGTTCCTCCAGCATTTTGTGTGTGTTGCTCAGATTTCCAGCATCTGCAGATTTTCTCTTGTTAATGTTTATTTAAAGGCAGGTTTATTGAATCAAATATTTCTAGAGTGGACACATTGTTTTCTTGTGTACTTCAGGTCTTAAGAGTGAGGACAAAGAAGACCCACTGCTTCAATTGTTCAATTATTGGGCTGGCCATAGTTATACATCATGTAACAGATCATTCAGCACAACTCATCCGTCCTGACCAAAATGTCCGCTTGAGCTAGTTCCATTTCTCCACATTTGACCCAAACATTTTGTATCCAGGTGCTTGCCTAAATATCCTTTAAAGATATTTATCACATATTGATGATTGGTTGTCCATTGTATTCAATGATGCCCGTTAAATTTGTGCAGTTTTTCCGATAAAAACTGCACGAAGAAACCCGTGCAGGAGAGTTTTAAACTGCAAAAGCTATTGCACAGGGGGAGTTCCACGTCTCGATCTTTGAAGTGCAGGTCCAGTGGTAAGGGTAGTACCAGGAGGGAGATTAGTGGCGAGGGACGAATGGAGAAGTGTGGGGGAGGGAGGTAAAGATGTGTCTTGTGGTAGGATCCCATCGAAGCTGGCGGAGCACAGCCTGGTTGGCGGGGGTCTCTAATGATAGATACTGCTTTCTTGCGACAATGCTCCATGTACAGTAGGTCGTGGGGGAGGACTTTACCTGTGATACACTGGCTATATCCACTATTCCTTTGCCCTTTCCATTCAGTGTACAAGCAATAAAAAGGGAAATGTGGGAGGATATTGCCCAAACACTAAAACAGTATACATAATTATTTTCTATATATCCATGTACTGTCAGATACAGAATTGAATCAATACACACTCAGATATCAATCAGATCAATGTGTATTGTTTCCATACCAGATCGTGATGTAACCAGTCAACCACCCACCTATAGAAGTTTGTCAAAGTTTTAGATGACCTGTGAAACGGAGACTCCTCTTTCTCCCTTCTAAGGGAGATGGAGAGCCTGTGGCATGTCGAATACCGGGTGAATGAGTGGTCTTTGAGGTAAGTGCAAGTCTGTGTCTTTGTTGTTGCTTTGTTCACGCTTGAGTGCTTGGTGGCGGGTGCCGATGCCTTTTTTTTGCCAGTGGGGAGGGGGGATTGTTGCTCTCGCGTAAGAGGGAGGGGGAGCTGGGGGGGGCTTTGGAGTTCTAATATTTAGCTGTCATTCCTTCTTTGGGGGCACTCCTCTGTTTTTGTGAATGGTTGTGAAGAAAAAAGCATTTCAGAACATATGATGTATATATTTCTCTGATATTAAACGTACCTTTGAACATGCCGAGTCTTTGCAAATGTCTAAGTAGAAACTCGTGGTAGTTACTTCATAACGGCACTTCCGAGCTGGATGCAGGACAGGTCCTCCGAAATGATAACACTGAGGAATTTAAAGTTGCTGACCCTTTCCACCTCTGATCCTCCAATGAGGACTGGCTCATGGACCTCCGGTTTCCTCCTCCTGAGGTCAGTAATCAGCTCCTTGGTCTTGTCGACATTGAGTGGGCACCAAATAGCCCCATTGGAACTCCTCCCTCTCCACAGGAATATCCTCTTGAAGTTCTGGCATGATGTTTTCTTTAATCAAAAAAGCTACTTCTACTTTTCTCTTTCTCCATCATGTCTGCAGCAACTGCACTGTGGAATATTAAACTGCCCATTCCTTAATGCTGTTCCTTCTCATGGATTTCCCCTTCTCAACTCATGTTCATAGGAAATGCTTTGTGAACTTAATCATTGATTTCAGGCACCAAACTTAAAAATTAATTGTAATTAGCTTCTTTGTTTTCAATCTCTGTCTGACTCTTCCTCTCATTCCATAACTTAATTCGGATTTGGTGACAAATGGAACTGCAAAAGTGAGAAAATGTCTCCCTCTGGTGGCTGTAGATAAAATTACTGATTTTTATTAAATTTCAGATTTAAGATCTGTTTTATTTCCTACATCCACCTCACAACATGAGGGAGTAAAAATCTTTATGTTGCATCTCCGTCACAATGTTCAAGCAATAAAAGGGGTAATGTTAGAGGATATTACCCAAACACTAAGATTGTATACATGAGGAAATCTGCAGATGCTGGAAATTCAAGCAAAACACGCATAATGTTGGTGGAACGCAGCAGGCCAGGCAGCATCAATAGGAAGAAGCACTGTCAACGTATCGTCCTGACGGAGGGTCTCGGCCCAATACGTTGACAGTAATTCTTCCTATAGATGCTCTCTGGCCTGCTGCGTTCCACCAGCATTTTGTGTGTGAAGGTTGTATACATAATTGTTTTGTATGTGTATGTACAGTCAGCTATGTAATCAGAACATTGGAACTTCTTTTAAATTTACAACCTTTTGTTAATTGTTCTATTACCGGTATCTATAACTTGTTGATTGATTCTAGACAAGACTTTTTAGATAAAATAAAAAAAGCTTGGGAGGATGACATAAGTTGTCAGATTTCTGATGATAGATGGAATAAAATTCTTTAACAGGTTAATAAATCATCTTTCTGTGCTCGTCATTATCTTCTACAATTTAAAGTGGTTCATAGAGCTTACATTTCTAAACAGAAGCTCTCCAGTTTTTACTTGAATGTTTCTCCACTTTGTAATAAATGCAACTCTGCTAATGCCTCTTTAATTCATATGTTTTGGTTTTGCCCTACAATTAAAAAGTTTTGGCTTTTTAGGGTCCAATTTGACCCAAATCCCCTTACTGCCTTGTTTGGTATTATTGCAAATGAAGATATAACTTTAAATACTCCTAACCTACAGGTTTTAGTTTTTACCTCTCTTTTAGCAAGAAGAGCAATCTTGCTTAAATGGAAGGAGTCTACCCCTCCTACACATCTTCAATGGCTATGTGATATTATGTCATATTTAAATTTAAAAAGATACGTTGCTCAGTCTTAAATTCGAAACAATCTTTTTATGATATTTGGGGACCTTGCCTAAATTACTTCTCCAATTTATAAAGTTTAACAGTGCACAGACTTTTATGTATATTTTCATCTTTTTTTAAGTGAATGTTTTTTTTCTAATTATCCATTGTCATCCATCAGCTTTTTTCTTTGGTAGTAGGTAGGGGGTTGACTTTTTTTTTATATATAAAAAAAATTATTTTATGATGTATGATCTATCTTTAAATTTTTGATTACAGAGTGGTATACCTGTTTGTGTTATGCTATAACATTTTGATCAATTTTATTACAATATATGAATGTACACATGTTGAGATTCTGAATAAAAAATATTGTAAAAAGAAAGAAAGAGGAAAGTTCACGTCCACAGATGGGCTGGGCTGTCTGCACCGCACACTGCAGCGCCCTGCGATTGAGCGTAGTACAGTTTCCGTACCAGGCAATGACTCAGCCAGTCAGGTTGCTCTCGATGGTGCTCCTGTAGAAAGTCTTGAGGATTTGGGGGACTCATGCCAAACTTATTCAGCCATCTGAGGTGAAAGAGGAATTGTTGTGCTTTTCTCAGCACAGCCGGTGTGTATATTCCAGGTGAGATCCTCAGTGATGTGAATACCAAGGAACTTGAAACTGCTAGTTCACCCTCTCAACTACAGTCCCATTGATGTCAATAATTTCTCACTGCTAATAAGTGAGTGGACTTACACACGTCATGCCAGTAAATCTTTGTCAGACCTACTTGCAACGAATTTGAATGAGAATGGAGTCAGTAGACATCCAATGTTACTTTGAAATTTTAAAGAATAGTCTCTTTAGTTCCAAATAATAGCGTCAAGTGAAACTATTTGTAATTGTGGTTTGCAGCTCTGAAAAATAGACAACATATTCCATGGGGATACACATCTATTTCTGGACGTTTAATCATGTATAATAGACACCTTTGGTTTATACTGGTTTGTGCCGCAGGATTCTCGAATACAATGTGTGTTTCAAAGAATATGCTAACAGATATCAGCTCTGGCAATACAGTTTTTTTGAGATTTGCATATGTAAGACACAGTACTGTTTGGCTAGCTTTCCTCTTCCCTTCAACGTGAAGTTGAGCACCAGCACGAGATATTAACAAGTTTTCAAGCTGTGTTCCAGTGACAACTATTTTAATGGAACCTACTTATGTTTATTTTAAACTGTTGAAAAATGAAGGTTTGTTATATATTGACCAATCAATTCCTTCAAGGCAATAGCAGATCAGCTGCAACGTATTTACAAACAAGTGTCCACCGGGATCTCCAAAGATATTTATATTTATATCATTCAAAGCTCAAAGTTCAAAGTAAATTTTATCATCAAAAGTATGTACGTCACCATACACAACCCTGAGTTTCATTTTTTTCAGCAAATCTATAGAATAATAACTATAACAGAATCAATGAAAGACCACCCAATTAGGGCATTCAACCACAGTGCAGAAGAAAACAAACTGTGCAAACACAAAAAGAATAAACAATAATAATAATAAATAAGCAGTAAATATCAAGAACATGAGATGAAGAATGCTTGAAAGTGACATCACTGGTTGTGGGAACATTTCAATGACGGGGCAAGTGAAGTTATCCCTTTCGGCTCAAGAGCCTAAAATCAGTTTTACTGCAGTTCTAATAGATTCTTTGCAGTAGGGGTGAGAGCTGTCTCTTGTAGAAGACCAGACCTGACAAGGGTGAACGGGAACACATAGCCGATTTTCTTACACTGACGTTTTTTTTAGTGTTCATGAATGTCAATAGTTCTGATTTTCTCTCCATGAGCATTTTACACCTTGGCAATATCTTGGAATTTTATTCATAACTCTAGTTGGCCAAATTAAATAGTGAACAAGAGAATATCTGCAGATGCTGGAAATCTGAGCAGCCCACACAAAATGTTGGAGGAACTCAGCAGGCCAGGCAGCATCTATGGAAAAGAGTACAGTCAACTTTTTGGGTTGAAACCCTTCAGCAGAACTGGAGAAAAAAACTAGGGAGTAAATTTAAAAGAGTGGGTAGAAAGAACCACTAGGTGATAGGTGAAACCTGGAGGGGGAAGGATGAAGTAAAGAGCTGGGAAGTTGATTGGTGAAAGAGAAAGAAGGCCATGGAAGAAAGAAAAGGGGTGAGGAGCACCAGAAGGAGGCACTGATGGCATGACATTGATTTTGCAAACTTCTGCTAATGCCCCTCACCATCCCTCCATTCACCATTTCCCACCCCTTTCCCCTCTTGCCCACCCATTGCCTCCCTCTGGTGCTTTCTGGTCCCCACGCTTTCTTCTCCGGTCCTGCTGAAGGGTTTCAGCCCAAAATGTCGACTGTACTCTTTTCCTACATGCTGCCTGGTCTGCTGAGTTCCTCCAGCATTTTGTGTGTTGCAACTTAAATACTGTAGTGGTTTGGATTCTGTTTAAAATTACTGGACCAAACAGATTTTGTGAATTGTGTCCCACTTGTTCATACCTCACACTCAGCACTTCCATTCCTTGGATTTTTAAGGGTGTTTATATTGATACCAGAGATCTGGATTTAGATTTAATTTGCGGCTGTGAGAAATTACCCTAATTTCATTATCGCCCCCCCCCCCCAAATATATTCCATTTCCAGTGTTAAATTCGGGCCCTTGAACCCACTTTTCTCTTAATCTTGACAATTAGTGTAGATTGTTTTGTGACAAACAGGGTACAACTTTACAACTGATAGACAGCCTCGTCTTCCCCAGTGACTCAGTTGCACCATCTAATTAAGTGGAAGCAGGCCAATATGCTCACAATGGCCTGCGGGTGTTCCTTTAGAAAGCAGCCAGCAAGCAATATTTAATGAGCAGAAAACATGCGTCTGCATTCAAAAGGACAAGAATGTCACTTGCAGCCTTACTTATGGTGCTGCTAGTCACAGGGAACGTCTCACATTTGTGCTTAGTGTACATCTCTGTAGTATTAACACATACAAATTCACATGACATTTTATAATGAGCTCTTTATTAGGCTGCAGTATGAGTTGAACAATCCCTACGAAGCAGTGACTTAACAGTAAGCTTGTTTGAAACAAAGCAATCCAGCACTCAGTTCTTTTTTTGCTTTGAACTCTCAAAGTTCGCAAAAATCAATATGAAATTTGAAAAAAGTTGCCCAAATCAATATTTACAGAGCAAAGATCCCATTTTTGCTGCACTTATTCTGTCTAACTTTTTACTGTGATAAGCATTAGCTTTTCTCAGTTCTTAATAGGGGCTTGATTCGATTTTCCATGAGTGAAAGCAAGAAGAATAGTTGGTCATGGAACACTACAGCACAGAAACAGGCCCTTTGGTCCATCTGACCCATTCTGCCTAGTCCCACTGACCTGCACCCGGACCATAACACTCCCATCCTGGTTCCTATCCAAGTTTCTCTTCAATGTTGAAATTGAAACGCATCTATCACTTCTGCTGGCAGCTCATTCCACACTCTCACTGCCCTCTGATTGAGGACGTTCCCTCCCATATTCTCCTTAAATGTTTCACCTTTCACCCTTAATCCATGACCTCCATTTGTAGTCTCACCTCACGTCACTGGAAAAAGCCTGCTTGCATTCACCTTATTTGTACCCCCCCCACCATAATTTTGTTTATCAAATCTCCCCTCATTTACTATGCTGTAGGGAATACAGCCGTAACCTATTCAACCTTTCCTTATAACTCAGGTCATAAGTCCTAGCAACATCCTTCTCAATTTTCTCTGCAGTCTTTCAATCTTATTTTACATCTTTCTGTAGGTAGGTGATCAAAACAATGCAAAATACTTCAAATTAGGCCTCAGCAATGTTTTATACAACTTGAAGATAACATTGCAACTTCTGTACTCAATGTTTTGATTTATGACGGCCATTGAGCCAAAAGCTTTCTGTACAACCCCATCTACCTGTGATGCCACTTTCAAGGAATTATGGATCTGTTCTACCACACTCTTCAGTGCTCTGTCGCTCATTGTGCAAGTCCTACCCTTGTTAGGACTCCCAAAGTGCAACACCTAACACTTGACTGCAATAAATTCCATCTACTAAACAGGATTGAAAGAACATAATCCGCCCCATCATGGGCACTAGCCTCCATAGTATCTAGGACATCTTCAAGGATCAGTGCTGCTAAAAAGGTGGCATCCATCATTAAAGGCCTCCACTACCCAGGACATGCCTCTTCTCATTGCTCATCAGGAAGGAGGTATAGAAGCCTGAAGGCACACATTTGAGTTAGGAACAGCTTCTTCCCCTCTGCCATCCATTCTCTGATGGACATTGAGCCCATTAACACTACTTCACTACCATTTTTATTTTGGCACAACTATTTATATATACTTACTGTAATTTGTGTTTTTTTTTAGTGTATTGCATTATGCTGCTGACACTATGACAAATCTCATGGAACAAACAGGTTACAGAAGCTTGGTCATTTCAATTTAACTTTTTATTAAAAAGAAATCACAAGACTGGAATTACTCAATAGTTTGTTGGAATTTAATTACAACTCAGTAAAATTAACAACTAGCAGCAGCAGCGCCACAATTATTCTTCAAACTCTCTACTCTATCACTCCCTTCCACTAACACTAGAAATCAGAAAAACTAAATCAAACCTAAAAAATAATTTATCCAGTATGTAACTGATTGGATCATAAACTCAACGATGTGAAAGTACCTGTGTCTTTAGCATCATCTCAATGTAGCAACTGTATCTCGTGTAAGAACCAGAGATGGCCTTGTGTAATGTGGCTTTTTCTATTAAACAAATCAGTGAACAAAAGCAAACATTATCATCATTTAAAGGAGCTGAATAGGGAATAGATAAATGGTGCTGGTAATGAACAAAGTACATGATAAAAGTGAAAAGTCATTTTAAGTTAACAATCATCCAGCTGAAAGATCATTGTAGGTGAAGGAGTTCTTATAAATAATGTTATACATACTATTTCCTTTGGACTGTATTTGTTGTATAGTTTTCATTTCAAGCATTCATAAGTCACCTCTTGTGCACAAGTCCCAAAAATATTATTCACCAGATTTAGAGTCAAACAAGTGCTACTACCCATTTTACACCGACGCTGAACAAAATGGTCTTCCATGATCAAACCAACCTGCTTATAAATTAAGACATTGCCAGTGGCCTATGAACTACTGTATTTCACTGCCACTACCCAAATGAAAGGAACTTACCACATACAGGAAGTTACAATCTCACTGTAAACAGTTTATTTATTCTAACAGTCTGGCTCTTCGAGATACATTTCTTACAGAAAGTAATTTAAGTCACAGGAATGGCATCTGTCATTTGTTAAAATGCAGACTCAATGCTGATATTACTCAGAAAGCAAAACTATGTATAGGATACTGCAAAAACACAGTACAAGAATGAATATCGTGCAAATTCGCTCAGGGAAATAAGTTCTTTGCTTGCTCTGCTGCTCCCAAGCTTACGCCCCTTTGCCAGTTCATTATAGCATTTACTTCAGGGTCTTCTATTGTTTCTCTTCTTTCTTGTCTCCACTCTCTGTATTTTCTGCGCTGCCTGAGCTATCCCTCTCGGATGCCATCTGCAAATCAACAAATGGTAGATAACAGGGCACTTTTCCAAATTCTATTCAAAACTGATCAAGAATGAATTAGTCTCCACTCCTTATAACAACTCCAGCATGCAGAATTCAAATTTAGATTCTATTGTATACAAAATATTAATCATCCTTTTTGTATTCCCTTAACTGTATAGTGAACTTTAAAACATCAAGCCTTACCTTCTTGTATGCAATCTCAAAGAGCTTCAGTGAAGCCTGCTGTAGATTGGATGCTGCTGCTTTAATGGCTTCACCTGTCTCAGAATCCTTGCGTGCCAACAGATCCTTCACCTTGGTAATCTCTTCTCTCAATTTATCACACTAGTTTATATAAGAAAATGATAACATTTACAACCCAAAATTTTCAACCAAAAATGATTTTAGTATATTTTTAAACTTTTTTTTAGAGATTTAGTTCAATTAGCAAGTCGTACCTCCTCTTTAGGAAGCTGATCCTTGAACTCTTCCATTTTAGATTCTGTGTCATGAATAATTCCTTCAGCAGTGTTGACTGCTTCAACTGTTTCCTGTGGGGAGACGGGGTTGGGGAAGAGATGCAACAGAATAAAATCCAATCCGACAACAACTCCAACCATCAAGCAGTTAACCAGCTACAGCTGCAATACAAAGGTAGTGCAAAGATTGCACTTACTTCGATCTGTTATCAAAATTATTCAGAGATAACCTAACTTTGTACACTGTGAACAAGTAAATGATAACCAGTTTTATTTAACTGAGAGCCTTAGCCCAGATTCTGATTTCAGTTTTTAACAATTTAAATAGAAAATGATGCATGAAAGAAATAGCACTGCTTTGGGGAAGTGATGAAACAAATTGATGAAGCTAGAAACACTGGATGTGGTTTATAGAGATTACGTTCGACAAGGCTCCCTACAACAAGCTCATTCAGGAAGTCAGGAGGCACTGGATCCAGGATGGATTAAAATAAGGCAGGTGGTAGTAGATGGAGCATATTGCGATAGGAAGTCTGGGACTAGTGGTGTTTCGGATTTGTTCTGACTCCTGCTCTTTGTGCGTTTTATAAATGACTTGGATGAGGAAGTGGAAGGATGGATTAGTAGGGGTGCAGATGTCATGAAAGTTGGTGGTGTGTGGCTAACATAGGTTGTTGTGGATTACAACAGGACATTGATAGGATGCAGAGCTGGGCTGAGAAGCAACAAGTGGTATTCAATCTGGCGAAATATGAAATTAAGTACTTTGGAAAGGAAAACTTGAAGGCAAGTTAATAGCACAAGGTTATTACCTTGTGTACAAGGTTAATAGCAGAATTGTTAGTGTGGAGGAACAGCAAGATATTGGGAGTCCAGTCCACATCCATGGATCCCTCAGTTGCAGTGCAAGTTTATAAGGTGTGTTGACTTTCATTATTCAGGGGACTGAGCTCAAGAGCCATGAAATCAAGTTTCATGTACCAAGTACAGTGGCCACTGGGTATGTCTTAGAGGAAAGGTTGCACAGGCTAGGGCTTTTCTACAAAATGATAAGTAGCATAGATCGAGTGGATAGACAGTACAATTTTCCCCAGGGTGGCAATGGCAAATACGAGAGGACATAATTTTAAGGCTATTGAAGGTAGTTTTTTCTCCCTTCTCCACGAGTGGTACATGTAAGGAATGTACTTCCAAGGGTAGTGGTAAAAGCAGATACATTAGGGATATTTAAGGGTCTCTTAAATAGGTACATAGATTGGGATTTTAAAAAAGTGACAGATTGAATTTTTCTGGGAGCAGTTTAAAAAATGACATCATGGGCTGAAGGACCTGGACTACACTATACTATACTGTTCAACAAATCCAATGTAAATCATTCTGTGCTGGGTCAAAGTACACTATCCCATTCCCCCAGCTCTTTGCCTCTAAACTGTTCCCTGCAATCTAGCTTTTTGAGATGGTAATTGATTAGATAATGGCAATCAAACTATTTCCCTCCACTGAACAGATGCTGCTGTCCACACAAACTTTTCAAAATGCTCATTTCACTGGAAATTATGGCAAGCCCTCCATCACATCTCCGTAAGAAACAAAATAAATCTCAACAACTTAACTTGAAAACTTCTAACACAGTCAACGTATTACCTCCTTGTCAATTTTTACATTATCTGTACTATCTCTTTCTGAGAAAGTATACTCTTGATAGAAAACTGATACCAAGTATTGCTTGCAATTCCATACCACTAAACCTTCTCTTACGTATAGCTCACTGGTCATCTTGTTTAATTGACTACCTTATATTTTCCCCTTACAGGGAATCTCTCTGAAACATGCTTGTAAATTGGCCATCCATTCCTGTTCCTCTTGCCCAGTAATATATGATTCCAGTTTATTCCAAACAAGTTCCCTTTTAGTTATTAGTTTTTCTATCTAAAACTATTTCCTGTCTTCCTCCATTCCTTATCTAAATCTTGTGTCTACTTACCTCATGTCAGAACTTAGAACTAGACCCAACAATATATCCTGATAGACTTAAGAGTCACTGATCACTGAATTCTTCAACCTTGTGAATATCATACTCAGCAGCCTCTTACTCAATGTTGATTAGGTGTTTTCTTCAGCATAGTGCCTGCTCTTTGGACCACAAATGATTACCTTGTTGACGATAGGCCGATCACGATGCCAAATTAAACAAACCTTATTTGCCTGTACATGATCTATAAACCTCCATTCCCTGCCTGTTCATATGCCTGTCCAAATGTCTCTTAAATGCCACTATTGTGTTTGCTTCCAACACCACCCTGGCAACATGTTGAGCACCAACCCCCTCTAGGTTTAAAGAGCATCATTCCCAACACATATGCTTTGAATTTTTCCCCTATTACTTAGGGCTATGTGTTCTAGTCTTTGACATTTTTATCCTGGGAGGAACACTATACATCCTATCTATGCCTCTCATTATTTTATATACTATCAGATCTCCCCTCAGCATCTGGCACTTCAGAAAACAATCCAAGATTGACCATTCTCTCTCACCAAGACAGTAGTCTGTTCAACATTTACTGCACCCTCTCCGAAGTCTCCACATCTTTTTCCATAACAGGGCAACCGGAACTGCACACAATACACCAATGTAGCCTAACCAAAGTATTATACAGCTTCCATCTTCAATCAGTGCTACTACCTCACCATTTTAAACTCTGAGTCCTCTATTTTAAGGGTCAAATTATAAAGCTGTCTTACCTTTCTCCTCCTGTCTTCTTCAGCATATTTCTCTGCATTCTTAATCATGTTCTCAATATCATCCTTGCTCAGTCCACCAGAAGACTGGATAACAACTGGTAATGGAAAATAATTGAAATTCTTAATTGTAATTTATCCAAGATTACTGAAAAATTAATTTTCATAGTTCAAATTCAAAATAGCCCACATAACAACAAAATGCCACTGCATCTTTTTTCACTCTATATTCTGTACAGGTTCCCTCACTAGAAACATGAATGATATACTCCCCTTTGATAGCCCTTTTTAAAAAAAATGAAAACATTACAAAAGATAATGAAATTAAATATTTGGGTATTTAAGATTTAACTGATGCCTCTGCATACTGTTACATACTCGTGACACATGACAGTGGTGCCCTTGTCATGTGACTGGGGTTGAAGCTGTACTGGACTTGAGGTGATGGTCATGTGATGGTGGAATGACGTCATTTTCCCGCCAGTAGAGATCATGTGATGGGTTTTTTTTTTACAGATTATAAAAGGTAGACCCCACCCTGTGAGGAGGGGCAGTTCGTGGCTGGATTTGCCAAGTTGACTTCATGCCACTGCGTGTTTGAAGTGATGACGCAGTTTAGTTAAAGGATGAAGTTTTTATTTATTGCCTAAAGTTTAAAAGGTTAATGCCAACAGGTTCTTTATGATTCTGTTAGTTTGAGAATTAAAGGAGAGTGAAGATTCAAGGTTGGAAGTTAAAGATCGAGGAGAATCGCTTTCTACGGTGAAACGGGGGCGACCTTTGTTTGATCCTTATTTGGAAGGATTTCGTTGACTATCTTCGTGTTAATCCCTGGGTTTACCAGAAAGGATTGAGGATAGTGAGGAAGGAAAGGTCAGTGCCTTTAAGCCGTTCTATTTCGTAAATTCTTCGTGGGAATTTCGACGTCGGGGATCGAAGCAAGCGACGTGAAAGAGAACTTAAATCGTCCTGTAAAGTCTCTCCTTTTAAATGGACTGTGAGCATATCGAACTTTTGGCAATATCATTTTAAGAACTGTTTTGGAATATCACTTTACGAACTGTTTGAACAGCCGCTCAGCAGCTGTTTCCGATTACGGTAGTGTTTGTTTACTTTTGGGGGGTTTGTTTTCTGTGGTTAATAAACGTGTTGTTTGTTATAAGAAACCCTTGCCGAACTCATATATTTATTGTTGCCTGAATACGTAACATTAAATATGGGGGCTGCGTCGGGATTGAATTTTTTTAGTTTACATGCTTGCTAACTTTTAAATCGGTGTTTTGGAAACGGGGATTACTCGGTTCTTTTGTTTGGCTTGTTGTGGTATTCGGCAGCAATGAATATTGATGAGTTTCTGGCTTCGCCAGCTGCAGAGGTGTTGGCAAAGGCGAAAAAAACTGAGGTGTTTGAGCTAGCTAGTAGATTGCGACTTAAAGGTATTTTGCAGACTACTTCTAAGGCTGTAATACAGAGGAAAATCGCGTCACACTATGTGGATTCGGGTGTTTTTGATGAATCGATTTTAGAGTCGTTTCAAATAAGTAAACTGGAGATGCAGTTGCAAATCGAACAAATGAAATTGGAACAAAGTAAAGCTGATTTGGAGAGGTGTAAATTGGAGGCAGAACAAAAGAAGAGAGAATTTGCATATGCAATGGAGGAATTAAAGTTTGGAAATCAGTCTTCTGGTTCTAAAAAAACGTTTGTTGCCAGTCAAGAAATTAAATTGGTCCCTCCATTTAGTGAAACAGAAGTGGAAAGGTATTTTCAACATTTTGAAACTATTGCTCTGATGTCAGAGTGGCCGAAAGATAAATGGTCAGTGTTGTTACAGAGTGTAATTAAAGGCAAAGCACAACAAGTTTACACAGCTTTAACAGCTGCACAAGCTCTTGATTATGATATTGTAAAGAGTCATATTTTAAACGCATATGAGTTAGTCCCAGAAGCATATAGGGAAAGATTCAGAAGTTTGAAAAAGTCTGTGGAAAAAACTTATGTGGAATTTGCCTATGATAAAGCTATGTGTTTTGAGAGATGGGTTTCTTCTAAAAATGTAAATGGGGACTATGATACATTGAGAGAGCTGATTTTAATGGAGGAATTTAAAAGAAGCATTCCTGTTGAAGTAAGGACCTACTTAAATGAGAAGGATACTGATAAATTGCAGGACTGTGCTAGATTAGCTGATGAGTATGTTTTGATCCATAAGAACAAATTTCCTCAGGGCAGAATTTTTAAGAGGAAAAATAACACGGAGACTCCAGGTAAATTTGAAATTAAATCAGAGGTTAATGAGAAAGTTGATGAGAAAGGAAAGCCTGTGAAGGAAAGACAGTTTGGTCTTACTTGTAACTATTGTAAGAAGCCTGGCCATGTAATAGCTAACTGTTTCAAATTGAAAAAGAAAGAGAAGGAAGCAGTTCCAGATGCTTGTGTGCAACATACTGAAGCACCTGTAAAGTTACAGGGTTTGATAAACACAAATGAGGCTTTGTTAGAGTCTGACCAAGTTAGAAAGGGATATGATCATTTTGTAACTGAAGGGTTTGTATCCTTGAGGGAAGGATCTACTCTGGTGCCAATAAAAATCCTTAGGGATACTGGTGCTTCTCAGTCATTGATGTTAGACAGTGTGTTGAAGTTTAATGAAGAGTCTGATACTGGTGAGGTAAATTACATAAGAGGTGTTGGAAGTGATTTTATGCCTGTACATTTACATAAAGTAAATTTAAAGTCAGGGTTAGTTACAGGATTTGTTAAAGTAGGATTACAGCATAGCTTACCTGTGAATGGTATTTCTTTATTGTTAGGTAATGACTTGGCAGGTGGAAAAGTTTTTCCTGAAGTGCATTTGACAATGGAGTCAGAGGAACCAGAGATGAATTCTAACACAGATTCTTCCTGTGTTGTGACTAGAGCTATGGCTAAAAAGATTGATGCGCAGAATGAGGTTGTTATTCAGGACTGTTCAACTCAGGATTCGAGTTTTGAGGATGTGTCAGAGACTTTCTTATCTTCGTTGTTTGAACAAGATTCTGGGAGTAAGTCTGACTATAAAGATTTATCTTTGTCTAGGAAGGAGATGATAGCAGAGCAGAATAGAGACTCTGAGATTATAAAATTAAAAGAGCAGGTTTTACTAGATAGTGAAATTGTTAAGGTGCCAGTAGGATATTACTTGGAAAAAGGAGTGTTGATGAGGAAGTGGAGATCGCCTACAATTCCTGCAAGTGAGGATTGGAATGTTGTTTACCAGGTAGTTGTTCCAAAAGCTTATCGAAATGAGATTTTTACTTTAGCTCATAGTGTGCCTTTAGGTGGACATCAAGGGGTAAGGAAAACTGTGGACAAGATTTTAAAACATTTTTACTGGCCTGGTCTAAGAAAAGATGTGGCGATGTTTTGTAAAAGGTGCCATACTTGTCAAATTGTGGGTAAACCAAATCAGGTTACACCAGTAGCTCCATTACAACCTATCCCAGCATTTGGTGAACCATTTTCTAAAGTTATTGTAGATTGTGTTGGTCCATTACCAAAGACAAAAACTGGTTATCAGTATTTGTTGACTATCATGTGTACTACTTCTAGGTTTCCAGAGGCAGTACCACTTAGGAATATAAAAGCTAAGACTCTGACAAAGGCCCTTATAAATTTTTTTACTTATTTTGGATTACCTAAGGAGATACAAACTGATCAAGGCAGTAATTTTATGTCTGGATTGTTTCAACAGATTGCTTATAAATTGGGAGCTAAGCAAATCACTTTGTCTGCATACCATCCAGAATCGCAGGGTGCCTTGGAGAGGTTTCATTCTACCCTCAAGAATATGATTAGGACATTTTGTGTGGAAAATGAAAGTGACTGGAATGAGGGTATAAACTTACTTTTATTTGCAGTAAGGGAATCGGTACAGGAATCTTTAGGTTTTAGTCCATTTGAACTTGTGTTTGGGCATAGAGTTAGAGGACCTTTAGCTTTGTTGAAAGAACAGTGGATTAATAAGGAAGTACATACTAATTTGTTGGACTATGTGTTGAAATTTAAGGACAGGTTACATAAAGCTTGTAGCTTAGCTAAGGAAAATTTAAAGTTGGCTCAGGAGAAAATGAAGACTTGGTATGATAAAGATGCTAGGATGAGGATGTTTAAGCCTGGAGATAAGGTGTTGGTTCTTTTCCCAGTGCAGACAAATCCTTTACAAGCTAGATTTCATGGTCCTTATGAAATTGTGTCTAAAATTAATGATGTGGATTACGTGGTAAAAACTCCAGATCGTAGAAGGTCAACACAACTTTGCCATATAAATATGTTGAAACCATATTTTGAGAAACAATCTGATGCTGTGACTGTTGTGGTTAGTGAGAATGAGTTTGATGTTACAAGAGTACAATATTGTGATAACTCATATTAAAGGTAAAGATAATGTGGTTGCTGATTGTCTATCTCGATGTTGAATGTACACTGTAATTTTTTTTATGGAGTGGTTTTTTTTTTCAATTGTAACACTCCTACTGTATTGTGACTTATAAGCTGTTATATGATGGTGTTGTGTATTGTGTATGTTATAAAATTTATACCTTTGTTTTTCTTGTAAGCAATTGTTAAAAATTTTTGTTCTTGTCAGACCAAAAATGTTTTTTTTGGAGGGAGGTGTTACATACTCGTGACACATGACAGTGGTGCCCTTGTCATGTGACTGGGGTTGAAGCTGTACTGGACTTGAGGTGATGGTCATGTGATGGTGGAATGACGTCATTTTCCCGCCAGTAGAGATCATGTGATGGGTTTTTTTTTTTACAGATTATAAAAGGTAGACCCCACCCTGTGAGGAGGGGCAGTTCGTGGCTGGATTTGCCAAGTTGACTTCATGCCACTGCGTGTTTGAAGTGATGACGCAGTTTAGTTAAAGGATGAAGTTTTTATTTATTGCCTAAAGTTTAAAAGGTTAATGCCAACAGGTTCTTTATGATTCTGTTAGTTTGAGAATTAAAGGAGAGTGAAGATTCAAGGTTGGAAGTTAAAGATCGAGGAGAATCGCTTTCTACGGTGAAACGGGGGCGACCTTTGTTTGATCCTTATTTGGAAGGATTTCGTTGACTATCTTCGTGTTAATCCCTGGGTTTACCAGAAAGGATTGAGGATAGTGAGGAAGGAAAGGTCAGTGCCTTTAAGCCGTTCTGTTTCGTAAATTCTTCGTGGGAATTTCGACGTCGGGGATCGAAGCAAGCGACGTGAAAGAGAACTTAAATCGTCCTGTAAAGTCTCTCCTTTTAAATGGACTGTGAGCATATCGAACTTTTGGCAATATCATTTTAAGAACTGTTTTGGAATATCACTTTAAAGAACTGTTTTGGAATATCACTTTACGAACTGTTTGAACAGCCGCTCAGCAGCTGTTTCCGGTTACGGTAGTGTTTGTTTACTTTTGGGGGGTTTGTTTTCTGTGTTTAATAAACGTGTTGTTTGTTATAAGAAACCCTTGCCGAACTCATATATTTATTGTTGCCTGAATACGTAACAATACATCCACTATTACTTACTTTGCTGCTCACGGCCTGTGCCTTTGTCTCTTGCAGAAACGTGGACAATACCATTGGCATCAATATCGAATGTAACTTCAATTTGAGGAACACCACGGGGTGCTGGAGGCACACCAACCTAACAAAACAAAAACATTACCACTCCAGGAAATTTGGGATCATTAACCCTCAAAAGCCGCAATACACATTAGTTTCCCACAGAACAATGCTTAGATAGCTTTCACATAAACGGCCAATCAGCTGCAAAGTACAACCATGTTCAATGTGAAATGCATCAAACCAGCAAAGCTTTTTAGATAGCATCTCTCAATCTCCACTACCTAGAGTAGTCAGTAGCATAAACAGCAATTTCCCATTCTCGTCAGACACCATTCTACAAAGGGAATAGTTCTCACTGGGTAAGGAACCCCTGACACAACAATAGCATGCCGTCAGAATTGGAGCAGTCCATCATTCAAGATAATTAAAGATAGATGCGGTGAGACATGTTTCAAGAGGAAACAATTCTAAGATAGTAAGAGTTCTGAAAAGCTACAGTAATTATTTAGGCATTCTGGCTGTATTTTCAGTCTTAATGTTTACAAATCCTTAATGCAAGTATCTACGATTATTTTAAAAATAATGTATAAATAGCCCAATGTTTTAGTTTAAAACTATAATCTACACGTGACAACTTACAACTTAAACACAAAATGATATGAAACTACTGACATTATTATGTGATCCAAACAAGATGAAGAATTGCAGCACTCACCAAAGTGAACTGTCCTAGAAGCTTGTTGTCAGCTGCCATCTCTCGCTCTCCTTGGAACACTTTGATTTCAACCTGTGTCTGACCATCAGCAGCTGTTGAAAAGACCTGCCAAGGACAGGAATAGCCAATACAAAATGTACTTAAATTTCAGTTCATATTTTAATGCAAAAGCTAGATAAAAATACTATTTTACATGAATTCACTGTTAGCATAATATCAGCACATGGAGTACAGAGCCAGGAAGGATTAAAGTTGTAAAGCATAAGCATGCAAATAATTCTACAGCTAAAACGCATTGCATTTAAAGTTTCTCTTTCCAAGTACGATTACTAGGTAGAGGTACTTCCATTAGCTTGAAAATTCAATAAATTACCTAGTTTGCTTCTATGTAATGTACATATTCTGTGACATAGCAAGATTATTAACTACAGAGTTAGACAAATCTAATAATTGGCTTTTTGTCCCATTAACAGAAGCCAATGAATTTTTCAATATACATTTCATAAATTATGGTTGGCTATTTATGAATAACTTACTCAATTCTCAGTGATACCAGTAAAATTATAAACACAGCTAAATAAAGTTAATTTATGCTGGACTGAACATGGTAACAATTTAATGGCAAATAAATGAACACATCCACATAATGCAATTGGCTCCTTAAATGTTCTACAAGTACAAAAAAGCTGTTGAGAAACAGGAAACACTGGAAATACACAGCAGGTTAGACCACAACCTGGGAAGTCAAAAAGTTAACATGTCCAATTCTGACTTAAATTGGGAAGGAGATAAAAGGGAGGGGAATATCCCAATAGGGTGAACAGGCAGACCATGGAGATAACCTCTAGGTTACCTGGTCATAAGTGAATGGGAGCAGTTAAGAGCAAGAACAAAAACCGACTTGTTAACGACGTACCTGGCCTTTCTTTGTTGGAATTGTTGTGTTCCTGTTGATGAGCTTAGTGAAAACACCTCCCAAGGTCTCAATACCCAGTGACAAAGGTGTTACATCAAGCAGCAAGACATCTGTGACATCACCAGCAAGCACTCCACCTTGGATGGCAGCACCGACAGCCACAGCTTCATCTGGATTTACTGACTTACTGGGGGAACGACCAAAGAGCTCTTGAACCGTTGCCTGAACCTGGAAAGGGAACCAGATTACAAACATTCTTAGCAGAGAAAAAATATAAATTCAGACAGCTGCACCTAAACTTTGACCCAGATACAAAAGTAACTTCAAAACAAGCTTAAGATTGTGTGTTTAGTTTCTTTTCCTCATTTACAATTGCATTCATTTTCACCTGAATACATTCAACAAGGGTAGCCTAACAGCCACCCTTTTAAATGAAGGACAAGGTATCCTGAGCAAGACCAAACAGCAAAGTTCAACTTACCACCAGCATACTTTTCTGTAACGGAAGACTTAATTTTCCCTCCAGACTGAAAAGTATGCTTATATTTACTATGACCTAGGTCAGAGTTTTTGTACATTATGATTACAGAATCAACAGGGATTTGAGCACCGTGTTCAGTTATATGAAATTCTCGCCATAGTATTAGGTCAGAATAATGTGTTGTTCAACATCATGACACAGTGTAATTTCAGATCTCAATACCCAACCCCTTTCTCTCTCAATGGGTCTCAAATTAGTTTCAATGTTTTAACACTCACCTTTGGCATTCTGCTCATTCCACCTACAAGAATGACCTCACCAATGTCACTTTTGTTCACTTCAGCATCTTGCATAGCTTTCTGGCAAGGTTTAACAGTCCTCTTAATTAGATCAGCAACAATGTTCTCAAATTGAGCACGAGTAATTTTAATATTTAAGTGCTTTGGTCCAGATGCATCCATTGTCAAATAAGGAAGATTGATGTCAGTCTATTAAAACATAGACGAGATAGTTATTGAAGACTTTCAGCTAATCACTTAAGTCAGTAACATCAGACTAACTGGAAGTCACAGTAAAATTACATCAGATGCCCAGGTTTGTGATCATTGAAACAACAATTAATTGGAGGCAACAATGATAAGTTAGTGGAGACCAACAGAATACAGGAAATGATGAATGCTGAAATGGCAACCTATTTCTTTTTCCGAATCCATATTAAACAAAACAAAGGCAACACTTAACATGCAAGACCGATCAGCCATTTAAAAAAAAATCCACTTTCCAAGCGGATCTTCAAGCATCTTGCAATACAAAATTTAAAAGACTTGAGTATGAATACACTCAATGACTAAGCATCCACAGACGAGTAGAAAATCTATATAAAAAACATTTTTGAGCGAACTTAAGTTTATCATTAAACCTACCCAGATTAAGAGTTGCTAGCTAGGGGAAAGCAGCCTCTGTTTTCATTCTTCTGATCTCTAGAAATATATATACCCTTCTCTAAATCTTTCCTTACTGTACACACCCTTGATCCAAAATGATTCAACCATATTATACTGCATCCAAAGTTTATCCTTCTTTAGATGCAGAAACCAAAATAGTCTTTAGCAAAGTAATACAAACATAGCATTATTGTTTGTTAGCTCTGAACTCCTGTCTTTTTATAAGAAAAGCCGATACATCTTTAGCCCTCCTACCTTCTGGTTTGCATTACCTGCATTGTTAACTTAGTGAGGGAAACAAAAGACAAAGCCCTGCAAGAAAATTTACCAGCTGTTAGTCTGGGGACAAACGCACTTACCTGAAGGGATGAAGACAACTCACATTTGGCTTTCTCTGCTGCTTCTCTTACACGTTGCAGAGCCATGTTGTCTTTGGTGAGATCCACACCAGACTAAAGATGAAATAAAGACTCTTAATACAAGCTTCATCCACACAAAATTTACTAGCTGATAAATCAGCACATAGATACAGCCACAAAACCACAAATTTAAAGCATGCAATTAAATTCACTTTTGCAAGTTAAGAATAATGGAAAAGGGAAGTACAGGCCCTATACCCTTTGTAAGAAATTGAGAAACGGGCAATAAGACTGACCATCTCTTCCCTGCCTCATCTGTACATAAACAGCAAACATGTACTTTTGGCAGGATGTAGCTGTTGGTCAGGAATCCAGAGACCGTGCATGTGATTAAAAATGGGAACCACATGAAACCTGAAATAGTATGTTCCTGAATGTAGTGGCCCAATATACCAACAGCTCACAAGTAAGAGCGGTCTTATTACTTGAGGTTCTGTTTAAAGGCTTGCAGTGCACCATCAAAATGGCACACAAGCTGCAGATCTAACGGTTCAAATGTGCAGGGGAAGTGTGCTTAAAATGTTACGCAATGAAACCCAACTAACTTGAAATGCAGGTTTCCCTTCACCCCAATTTTAAGAAAATGGCCATTTTAAATACAAACCTCTCTCTTGAATTCTTTGATGATGTGTTTGAGTAGTGCCTGGTCAAAGTCTTCACCGCCCAAAAAAGTATCCCCATTTGTGGATTTTACTTCAAAGACTCCTTTCTGAATCTCCAGAACAGAAATATCAAAGGTGCCACCACCCAGATCGTAGACAGCAATACTAGACAAGGTAGATAGATACAATTACTTTAACTGCAATTCACTCACTGCATGTTTGGAAACACCATATCAATCTCCTATCTATTAGTTGATCTGTAAAACTCAGTTGCCAATTTTTGCTCTACATCTCAGTACCTTCCCCTTGAAATTTAATTAACTACAGTCTTAAGGAATTTTGCCTCAGCTACTATTTGTGAAAAAACTATTTGATTCTAGTCCTAACAGTCTAGTTTTAATTGTATTACACCATCTTCCAGAGAATCCATAGCATTTAGTTCCATCAATTCAATAGTATGTCATTTCTACCAACATTTTCTGTCACCTTTTCAACATATTTTGCTCCGTGCAACTAATATCTATATTTCACAAATGCTCTTTCCATAAACTGTTCTAAAAGGTTGCAAGTTCCGCATTATTTAAGAATTTTCATAACTTCCTTATGAATGTGACAAACCGTATTTGTCACCAAGCTTGGTCATTCCAACAAATGGAGATAGCTTTTGTACATATAACTTCCTAAAACCAAAAAAATTAAAACACCTTTATGGAATCAGTGATTAGCTTTTTTAAGACAATGTACACAGTTCCTTCAACTGGGTGCAGTGTTCATAACTAAATGTCATGTACCAAATTTAATCACTACATAGGTGATTTATTCTGATCATTTTACTAAATGCTTGTTTAAGACTTTGAAGCTTTATTCTTAAGACTGGAACATATTAAGTGAGAGATCATCTCAGCAAAGTATCTAGATCACTCTGTATGGATAATTGAAAATTTGCAATTTGTCCTCCAAATGGAATAGTGATTGGAAATTGTGTAATTAAAACCCAACTCAAGCATCTTGGAAAATACATTCTACACAGAGGCAGAAGTCATGAGCTTCAATAAAAGCTTTCTCTAATTAGAATATAACTATTTTCTCCAGTCCATCTATTACTGAAAAAAAATGTCAAGGTAATGCACAACATATGCACAAATGTATCAAAGATTCTAAAGTGTCCATGCTTTCAATATAACCAACGGATTTGTGAATTAGAAATTTTATTTTACATACACTTTGTCTTCAGATTTGTCCAATCCATACGCTAGAGCTGCTGCAGTGGGTTCATTAATGACTCGTAGGACATTCAATCCAGATATCTGTCCAGCATCTTTTGTAGCCTAGAGGACACAATCAAGTTTTTCAAAAAGCTATGAACTTGCTTTTGTTTCAAATATCATATAAGCTGAAAGCAGAGTATTATTTTCTAAATGCTGAATAAGTAGTATTTGTGGTTCCCGGCATAAACTTGCATCTCCATCTGACTGGGGTTATATTGACACCATAATGTTTTGATTACTTTGCATATTTGGATAATAGTGGACCACATTAAATAAAACTTGTTTTATAATAAACTGGTACAAGACACAACACCAGAAATACGATAGTGAGGATTATTCACACTACCCTAAAATATAACTATCTAACTCCATTTTCCTATGTAGTCAATGCAGAAATGTAGTTGACTACCTACTGACAATAAACCTATAGATTGTAAATGCATCAATAGAAAACAAATTTACATATTTTTACCTGTCTTTGGGAATCATTGAAATATGCAGGAACCGTGATAACTGCATTCTTCACAGATTGTCCCAGGTAGCTTTCTACAAACAAGAAAAGCCTTAATATCAGAATACTCAAATACCAAATAATTACATGTTTTTGATTGAGTAGCACTACACAGGACAGAAAAACTTTAAAATCAGATTTAAATGACTAACTTAACAAATCAATCAATTGGCCAATATCAATAATTCAAATTCACATACATCAACAAAATAATTTTTTTTAAATGAAATCAATCAAGCTCTACATCATTTGCTGATTTTGTAACTCCTGCCACCCGTTAATCCTAGAGGTGACGTCACAACAAAATACTTCTGCCATGATGGTACCAACCTGCTGTTTCCTTCATCTTCATCAGGACAAATGCTCCCACTTGGCTTGGAGAGTACATCTTCCCATGAGCTTCCACCCATGCATCACCATTAGAGGCACGAACAATTTTATATGACACATTTTGGCTGTGAACATTTATTAAGAAAAAAAAACATTTTTATTGTCCAATAATCAGAATTTCTATCTTGAAAATAAAATGATTTCTGAATACAAACTTACATATCTTTCTGTACTTCAGCATCATCAAAACGTCGTCCGATCAAGCGTTTTGTAGCATATAAGGTGTTCTTAGGGTTAGTTACTGCTTGCCTTTTGGCTGGCATCCCAACTAAACGTTCTCCATCTGCTGTAAAGGCAACTACAGAGGGAGTTGTTCTTGCACCTTCTGAATTTTCAAGTACCTTAAATACAAAGCAATGGTTAACAGTTCAAACACCAAGCAACACATAGCTGAGGTGGCTAATGCCTTTTCAGACTTGAGCATAAATAAAATACCATTTACGATTTATTAGTGTGTTGTCTCTTATACCATTGATAGATCGGACTTGGGTAAAATCTTAAAAGCAGAAAAACTGACAAGTTATATTAAATAAGCTAGGTCTTTAACATTTGTCAAGTATTTCACCCCTACTATCAAGAACTAGCATAAGTCTCAAAGCCTGATGAATGAGATTTACTTCACTAACTAACCTTGTTTGTGAAACTCATCACACGGTTATTTGCACATTTGGTTTCCTACAACTAAAATTTTCCTCCCAACCCTAAATTTTTGCCATCATCTATCACTCTGGAGTAATAGTAACGTTGTTAGCAAGACCAGAATTTGGAGATCAATCTGATATCATCTGTCAGGAGTCTATACATCTTCCCGTGAACATGTGGGTTTCTTTCCACAGTCCAAAGACATACCGTACCAGTTAGTAAGTTCATTGGTTATTCTAAGTTGTCCCGTGATTAAACTGTGGGTTGTTGGTTTATTTATTTTTATTTTATTCCCAATCTCCAACACTTTCCACCTTTTATCAATCAGCAAACCATTCTACAATCCCCGTTCTGCAGAGATAGAAAAAGATGCTTAACAATTTGAAACTGATAAGACTACTTAAAGAGAATTTCCAGAATTTTCTGGATTAGCAACAGCAACCTACCTTTGCTTGCTTGCCTTCCATCACAGCAACGCAGGAATTAGTTGTGCCCAGATCAATACCAATAACTGCACCTCTAATAGCTTCTGACCTGAGAAATGCAAGTCACAGGTTTTGACTTTTACAGTCAAATTAAAAACTGACATTTCTGATCACAATTTTAATAAACCATATTATGAAAGATAGCAATCTACTGTATTTGTCCTAAAGTGGCAAGTTATTTAATACCACTACTGCACATATGCAGTGTAATTGCATTACATATGACTGCTATTCTGAACTAGTAAAGCTCAAATTCCACAATGGCAAATAGTGATATTTTTCTTCAGTTAAACAAAAAACAGAAATAAAAGAGACATTACTGAAGGAGAAAGCTGGCAATGAAAATTTAAGTGGTTCACAATAATCCTGCCTCTATGTAAATCTGATTATCGTCAATACAGTCAACACCTGACTTCCCCCCAAAAAATTGGATTTTAGTCCATGGTGGTGGTAAACAATTAAGAGTTAAATACATTAGGAATATCCAAATCCTAAGACTGAAAATATCCAGTCAATTGGAGCTCAGGGTTGGATAAATGCAGTAAAACCCAAGTGACTACAAAACCACTGAAGCAAGCATTCGAAGTCTAAACAATAATCACATGGAAAGAGGCAACAGCCAATCCACATAACTAAACATATACAAGAGAGATCCTTACCAAATATCCTGAAACATTTCAACTTTTGAATAAGAATTTGGAATCTAAAAGGAGTTTAAGCAAATGAACAAATGTTCCAAAATGCAAGATTATTTACACAAAAGATTCCACAGGTGTTGGAAATCCAGAGTGATGTACACAAAATGGAGAAACTCAGGTCAGGCAGCATCCATAAAAATGAATAAACAGTCGACATTTCGGGCTGAAACCCTTCTTCAGGACTGGAAAGTAAAAGGGAAGGCATCAGAATAAAAAGGTTGTAGGGAGGGGGCCGAAAAGAGAAAAAGGAGCACTAGCCAAAGTGTGCTAGGTGAAGTCAGGTGGGTAAAAAGGGTAAAGGGCTGAAGAAATCTTGATAGCTCCTTTGCCTCTACAGCATCAGCTCCAACGATGAGCCTTTCCTTTCCAGGGCATCAGATACATATTCCTCCTGCAAAGAACAGGGGTTCCCTTCCTCCGCCATTGACACTGCCCTAACCCACATCTCCTCCATTTGCTTTCGACCCCATCTTCCTGTCGCATAACAAGGATAGAGTTCCTCCTTACCTCTGCACTCTGCTTTCCACAGGGATCACTTCATCCGTGATTCCCTTCACTTTTCGTCCCGACCCACTAAATCTTCCTCCTGGTGGATATCCCACCAAATGACAAATGCTTCACCTGCCTGTTTACGTACTTATCTTCATTCCGGGCCCCAAACAGTCCTCTCAGGTGACAGCACTTCTTCGGTGAAGCTTTTGGGGCCATCTATTATTTTGCTGCTCCTAATATGGCCACCTCTACACTGGTGAGACCTGGTGTAAAATGGGAGACC
The DNA here is from genome assembly GCF_030144855.1 of Hypanus sabinus. Classification (NCBI taxonomy): domain Eukaryota; kingdom Metazoa; phylum Chordata; class Chondrichthyes; order Myliobatiformes; family Dasyatidae; genus Hypanus; species Hypanus sabinus. The sequence continues at coordinate 15,731,835 of NC_082720.1, forward strand.
AACAAGCACTTCCACTCCATCCGCCAAAAGAGGAATTTCTCGGTGAGTTCTCTTTTGGCATGATGAGGCCATCCTCAGGGTGGAGGAACAACATCTCATAATGTGTCCAGCCAGATGGCATGAACATCAATTCCTCCAAACTCTGGTAATTTTCCCCTCTTTGTCTATTCCCCATTCTGTTCTCTTTCCTCTTCTCCTCATTTGCCTATCACTTCCCCTAGTACCCCTCCTCCACCCCATTCTTTCATGGTCCACTCTTCTCTCCAGATTCCTTCATCCCCAGCTCTTTGCACCCACCTGGCTTCACCTACCTTCTAGCTATCATTCTTCTCCATCCCTATCTTTTTTATTTTGACATATTCCGCCTTCCTTTCCGGTCCTGGTCTCAGCCCAAAACGGCGTTCAGTTCCACAGACGCTACCCAACCTATACAGCTCCTCCAGCATTTTGTGTGTGTTAGACATTATAATAAATATTAATGCTCAAAATCCAATAGGCAGTAACAAGATTACTGTTACTATTCTGATTACTAAAAACACTCACGCATAATTACGCCTTGTCAATGTTTGAAGTACATCCTGGCTCAGTCCATTCCAATGGCCCTGAAAAGCAAACATGTTACTGTTAACATTTTTCTACTGCGTTGCTTATTTAATTAACTAAGCAACAGCTGGTAGGAAAAATTGTAGACAACTGCAACCCACATCATTTTATACTGTTATGCAAGGCTTGAAACATCTCAAAGGCATTCAAGATATCTCAATATTTTCACAGGATGTAACATTCAAAAACCTTGTTCTAATATGCAGAATACAAACAGCTCTCCATTTCAAAAATTTTCTACTCGTATTCCCCCCACTCCACAATTATCCAAATTTCTTTTATTCATTTTTCTGAACTCCTATTAGCCCATCAACCATGGTATTCCCACTTATTCCTATTGTCTTACCCTCAGAAGTATTCTCTTTGTCTTATTCACCCATCCCCACACTCTGCAACTTTTCACTTTCTTATTCTAGTGAAGGGTTTCAATCTCAAAGTATCACATTTCTCTTTCTACAGATGCTACAAGGTCTGATGAAGCACGCATGACAAAGGATAGTGAAAACTGAGCTATACACTTTTTTCAGTAGAATAGAGAATAACCAACCACTTCAAAAAAACCAGAACCAGTGACTACTGTCTGCCTGAAATTATCAATTTTTATGAAAGTACACTGAGCAGACTAATAAACTATGTCACTTAAGGATATTTGAATAACCTTATATTTATAACCATATTTATAATGTTTGCTATATTCAAGTTAAAGAGAACTTTGACAAAATTATTATTTATTCTCTATATACATGATTCATTAACACACAACGGTTGAGTGTGCATCATATCAAATCACTGTCCGCTTATCCTATGCCATCATTTTAACTCTAAGTGGTTCAGTCATGCATGATCACAGGCAACATTAAAGCTCAGGACGTTCAAGAGTTCAATTCCAGCGCCATTTTCAAAGGAATCTATACGGTGGAAAGCGTGTGCTCCACTTTCCTCCCATAGTTGATAAATTGGGTAGATTACTTGGTCATTGTAAATTGTCCCATGATCAGGTTAGGGTTAACCGGATTTGTCGGAGGTTGCACGGCATACTCGCGCTGTGTTGCTATATTAGAATCAAACTTGTACAGCACCAAAACAGGCATTTTGGCCCACTGTGTTTATGCCAAATGCCTACCAATACTAACCTTACCTGCCTGCACATGCCTCAAACTTGCTCAGTACGTGCCAAGGTGCCTCTTCTTGGTTCCAAGATCTCTTAACAGCTCACCCCAAAAACCACCAACACTGAAACATGTATCGCTCAGATCTTCACCCTTCAACCGATGCCCCCCACTACACAAAACATTCACACGCCAGCTACTAAATCCATGCCTCGCAATTTTATACACCCAAAATGAAAACTGAATCCAAACAGAATTTTATACAACATAATTATCCTGTCCCCTTCATAGGTTTAAAATTTACAAGCCTTAGAAAAATTATTTTTGTACCCAATCTCTACATCTTAATGATCTGGACATTTGAATTTCCTACAGGATGAGATTAGATAACAAAATGTAGACCAGCAGCACTACTGTCACATGCCAGTTACAGCATGTGTCTGTCATCCCTCAACAACTCCTTAACCTCTTAAACATTATGACTGTTTGCAATATGTATGTCCAGTTTACTAGTATTTTCTGAGAAGGATCAGGACAAATTCCTTTTCTGCTTGTCCATATAGATGAAAAATTTCTTTATGCTTTTTAATGAAGCATACTGAGGCTCATCATAGTGCAAGTTAATAAGTGACAGAGCCATACAAAGCGATTAGTTTGATTAAAATGATATGTTTAAAAGTGTCTGAAAGAAAATTGCTGAAAGAACATTTTGAAAATTCCAAAGTTGAGTTTGATGGGTTGAAGGCTTAACCACGAATGGTGGAGGTACTAATGTCAGGAATCCCCAAGGTAAGATCTAGGAAATACAAGGCCATAAAGCTAGAAGATTGCAGAAACAGGACAGATTTTTTTTTGCTATATTGGAAAAAGGTCCCTTGAAGGAGAAACATGCCCATTCTGCTGAGGGCCACACCAGTGGCATTCAGGTCTGGCAACCAAAGATACACAATACAAGAGGTCCAGGTATGATCGCCAGAAAGCCACCTCATGTGCAAAGTGCAATTCCAGACCAAACTCGAATCACTGAAGGATGCTTGACAGCCGTAACAGGGCTGAAATGCTATTACACCTTACAATGGGAAACCAAGCAACATAGGTAACAAAAAGGCTTTGCTGCCAGATAAGTTCAATGCCTTCTCTGCTCGCTTTGACCATCAAAACATGGAGGAAACCCTCACCAACTCCACAGTACCTGATTACTCTGTGATTCCAGAGTCCGAGGCCGACCCCACGGAAAGCATCCAGCCCAGAGGGGGTACCTGGCCGAGTACTAAAAACCTGTACTGATCAACTGTCTTGGAGCATTCACCTATATCTTTAGCCTCTCACTTCAGAAGCCTGAGATACCCAATTATGCTGGTGCCCAAGAATGTGGAACCATCGCTTAGCAGCCCTTACATCCATTGTGATGGTGAAGTTGGTGACAAAACAGAGCATATCCTGTTTGAGAAACGACTGGGATCCGCTCCAATTTGCCTACCATCACAACAGGTCTACAGAGGATGCCATTCTGTTGCTTCTTCACTCAACCCAGGAGCATCTGGACAACAAGATCCATATATCAGGATGCTCTTCAACTACAACTCAGCATTTAATACCATCATCCTCTCAAAACTAATCAGCTGCAAGACCTTGGCCTCAATTCCTCTTTGTGCAACTAGATCCTTGATTTCCTCACTGGCAGACCCCAGTCAGTTTAGATTGTCAGAAACATCTCCTTCACAATCACCATCAGCATAGGTACACACCAACACTGTATGCTTAGCCCCCTGCTCTACTCAGTTTATACTTTTGACTCAGATGCCTAGATCATCAGCAATGCCTTATTTATGTTTGCTGACACCACTGACATAGGCTCAATCAAAGGTGGCAACAAATCAGCATAAGGAAAAAAGATTGAAAATCTAGTTGAGTGGTGTCACAACAATGTCTCACTCAATGTCAGCAAGACCAAGAAGTTAATTATTGACTTCAGGAGGAAGAGATCAGAGGTCCACAAGCCAGTCTTCATCAGAAGTGGAGAGGGTCAGCAACTTAAATTCCTTGATGTTATAATTTCAGAAAACCGGCCCTGGGTGCAAGCGCACAAGACCCATTATGAAAACAGTACAGCAGCACCTGGACTTTCCTAGGAGATTCAATACATAATCTAAAACCTTGACAAACTTCCTTAGATGTGTGCTGGGGACTACATTGAATGATTGCGTTATGGTCGGCTACGGAAACACTCATGTCCCTGAACAGAAAATCCTGCAAGTAGTGGATACAGTCCAGTCCTCACTATCTACACGGACAGGAAAGCAGCATCCAGCTTCAGGGACCCCCACTACCCAGTCCATGCCCTTCCACAAGTTATTACCCCTCAACTATGAGGCTCTTGAACGGGAGGGATAACTTCACCTACCCCATCACTTAACTGTTCCCACAACCCATGGACTCACTTTCATGGGGCCCATCTCCGGTTTTTGATATTTATTGCTTGTTTTCAGATCGAGAGGACTAAACTCGCCCTGCCTGTTTCAGATTCCAGCGCAACCCCTGGGTAGGTACTCCATGGAGGCAACATGGACCCGGAGCAGGGAACAATCTGCGGGTTTGTGTGGGAGGAAGGAGTTCGGGTCCAGACCCCACCGTTCGGGCGCTGAGGGATCTTTAAGAGACTGCTGACGAACGGAGGTGGGCGAACAAACCGCTCGGCGCTTCCTCGCAGCTTCTGTCGGCTCCCTAAGCACAAGCCAGTCCCGAGCAGAACGTGCCTGCGCCGGCATTACCCAACAGGCCGGGCCACGGATGCTGGAAGCCGCCAGCATCAGCAGGCCGGCCACCCCTCACGGGCCGAGCCTTCCGAGCCGCAGCTCTGGACCCGGCGAGCACTGAAGGTCACTCGCTGCCCGCGGCAGCGTGGATTAGGAGAGGTCCCGGTTGGCGGCCTGGGGAGATCGGGACACGGGGCCGCTCCACTCACCGTGGTGGCGGCGGCAAGGCGCCGAGAGGCCGAGCGCACCAGGTAGAGCATGACGGCGGCGTGTTGCTCAGGTCGATCCGGCGGGGGCGCAGGTTCTGCGGGCGGGGGGTTCCGACAGGCGGCCTCGGGCTCCGACCACTCTCGCAGCTTCTGGAAATCTCCGCTGACTGCACGTGTTACGCCGACGTGCTGACGTCAAAGCGCCGCAGGCGGGACCCGAAGCCGCTTTACCCACGCGGCGCCTGAACGGAGAGATTTTTTAATTTTCAAACAAAAAAAAAACCTCCTCAGTTCACACGAAACAGGGAGAGGCGGTTACTGGGATTGGACAAAAATATTCCAGCATCACTGGCAGGCCACTGAACCGGGACTTGGCTTTGCGAGGTGCGGGGAGAATGCTGGCGTTGCGTAGACCACCCTGTGCCTGGGTCTTTGTCCCTGAAGGTCAGTCTGTTGCAGGGAGTTTCATCAGACGGCAGCGGGGTTAAAGGTGAGGCGCAGGCGCATCGTCGGCCTTCCCCGAGAGAGGGGGCGGCACCGTAACGCGGGCATTGTGTTCCGTGAAATCTCTTGCTTTTGTGGGTGCGGGTGTAAGGCGCTCCTTCCCTCCCTCCCTCCCTCCGCTAGCCTGCAAGGTGTAGCGTCTGCTCAGCCCGCCGAAGCCTCGAAGCCGAGGGATGGTCGTTATGTGCATATCACAAGTCCTGGTTGTGAAACCACTGTGGCCAGTTAGACAAATCCGAAGACTATTAATAGTGGCTGGTGGTGTCGTGGTTACTTGAAATGACCAGGAGACGCAGAGAATTCTTCGAGAAGTTTAAACCTTTATTGGCAAAGAAAGGCTGAGGCAATCAATGAACGTCACCGAAAGCCCACCGAGCTCCGGTGTACAGCATTCTTTATAGTAATTTCTTATCTCAGTTACATTTCGGTTTCATCAGCATACCCAATCAAGTTTTAATTGCATATCATCTATTCATTAACTAATCAATCGCTCTTGCCCAGCTCTCGGTGCGCCACCATTATGTTTCACCCGTTCGCATTGGGGCCTTATTCCTGGCCAAGGTTATCTTTTCCAGACAACCTCCCTCACATTACATTCCTGCTTGTACCATCCTGTCCGCCACCGTTATCTCGTACTAAACAAAGGCTGAGTGTAATACATGGGGTATATTTCAGCTAATAGTGTTGCTAGCTAAACAGGTGTTCTTTAACTGCCACGGTATGTAGCTAAGGGAATACAAGGTATCTAGTAAAACAATACATAGCAAAATACGTCTAGTAAAATAATAAATAGTAATATTCAGTACATAGGAGTGATTACATAGTGTAGTAAATAAATAGCTAGTACACGGTGATTATATTTCAGGTATATTTCTCAATAGTGGGCACACGCTGCCCAGAGGAAGGCAATTGCAGAAAATTTGCCAAGAGCAACCATGGTCATGAGGTCTTCATCGCCTACGTCACACACGACACAGCACATAATGATGATGATCTGGCACTAGTACAGCAAAAGACAAAAATCATTGTAAATCACAAAAATAAATACAGTGGATTCCAGTTAATTGGGACACCTATTAACCTAGACCATGACATTTTGGCCCAGTTAAACAGCTGCCCCAATTTGCCAAAGTTTTATGGAGACAGTTTTAAAAAGTTATCAAAAGCTGTTTGAGTAACAAATTATGTATTTAGTTGAAGCATAGAACAAATGTGAACATGACGGTGCTATAAAACTATATTAGTTCCCAAGTTATCAGAGGAATTAAGTTTTTTTGATTGTAAATGAACAAATCAGCTTAGACACCTAGTGCAGATAATGGATTGCCTTCATGTGATGCTTTTGACAATTGCACTCTCAGAATCTTCATTTTCTTTATAGACTACTTATGCATTCAAAACTTTCCTATATTAATTTCAAATCAGCTAGTAGTCCATTGATGCTCTGGGAAACCGCTAAGGCCTATGCAGGGGGATTAATTAATCTCTTTCTTTGCTGGTCAGAAGCGACAAGCTGTGGAACAGCAGCGCCTAGTGGAAGCATGGCTTGTGGCAGCTGAAAAGAATTATATTACTAAGCCTTCTGCAGCCAAGTTACAGAAGATCGCAGCCCTACACTGTACACTGATCTCTTTATTTTCACAGGCAGCCAAAAGAAAATTGACATTTGCTAAACAACAATTGTTTGAACATGGTGAAAAACCAGGTAGGTATTTAGCTAGAAAGAAAAATGGCTCTCAGACTATTACTTCAATTAGGGATGAGACAAAAGCCCTCACTAGTAATTCTAAAATGATTAATCTGTTTTGGAATTTTTATTTTAAATTGTATTAATCTGAGCAATGTAATGATGGACAATCTAGGATGGAGTCCCTTTTCAGGAATTTAGATCTCCTAGGCATTTCTTCTGAACAAGAGTCCCTCCTCAATGCTCCGTTATTTATACATGAGATACAAGAAGCTGTGAGACAGCTCCAAAGTGGGAAGACCCTTGGTCCTGATAGACTCACTAGTGAATTCTATAAAAAGTTCATAGGGTTATTATGAGAGCCTATGCTAAACATGTTTAATTATGCATTTAACTGATCTCCTCCCATCATCATTGAGAGAAGCTAATATCTCCCTAATTCTTAAAAAAGGAAAGAGCCCTGAAGATTGTGCCTCCTCTAGGCCTATTTCATTGTCAATTGTTGACTTTAAAATCTTTTCTAAAACCTTTTATCATAAAAGAGGATCAAACAGGTTTTGTAAAAGGCCGTAGATCATCTAACAATATGAGAAGATTACTTAATGTGATTCAGGCACGTCAGCAACAGACAGTGGACGGCTCGGTTGTTTCCTTAGATGCAGAAAAGGCCTTTGATCGTGTCGAATGGCCGTATCTTTTTTCACTTTAGAATGATTAATGGGTGAAGGTTCTTTGTAATGACCCTTTGGCTGCGATTTTCATAATAGTATTAAGTCAGATAATTTTAGTATTTTGAGGGGCAGCCGGCAGGGCTGCCCTTTATCACCACTATTTTTTACACTAGTGATCGAGCAGTTGGCTGATGTTATTTGGCGAGACTCCAAAATATCTGCCCCAGACATAGGGCTAAAGTCACATAAAATTACATTGTATGTGGATGATGTTCGAATTTTCTTATCAATCCCTGCTATATCAGTGCGTCACCTTACACAATGCATCCATTCATTTAGCGCCTTTTCAGGTTATAAAATCAACTTTAGTAAATCAGAAGCTATGCCTCTGGGGAATCTGCAGCAGGTACCTGACAGTGTCGTGGTGTCTCGTGCCCCACAAACGACCAGGAGACGCAGAAGATACTTCAAGAAGTATTAAACTTTAAATTGCAAATCAAAGCTGAGACAGTCATTGAGCTAGTCCGGGGGTCCATTTGTGGCTCTTTCACCTCTGTGCTGCGGCTCCCTGTGGCTTTGGGAAATAATTGGTCAGTATTTAATTAAAATGTATTTTATGTTAGTTTGTTAGCTTTTGAAATGTAATTATGGTGATCTTGTACAACCTAAGTGTAGCGACACATTTCCTGCCACATCATAAAACGGCTCACAATTAGCCAGCATTCCGGCTAAGGGAGATAGCCTACGGGGGTTTGTGAGTACGCGTCTTTTGCAGCATCTGCGTCCATGGGGGCTGGGTTGAGGGAAGCTGAAAAGCAAGGCTGTTTAGTTCGAATAAAGCTATCTTTGACTGCAGTTTACTGACACCGCTACAACGTGTTTTTATCGCTGGCTGTCCAGACGGAAGGTGCTGAAACGCTTTGTCGCGTGTCTGGAAGAAGTGAAAACTTTCCTGGGCAGCAAAGGGCTCACCTTTCCTGAGCTGGAACAGCCAGAGTGGCTGGAAAAGCTACACTTCATGGTAGACATGACAGCGCACCTGAACACGCTGAACACAGCTCTTCAGGGGAAAGGACGTACAGCCCTGCACATGTTGGAGGATGTTTTGGCATTCGAGCGCAAGTTGACAGTGCTTGCCAGAGATTTACAGAAAGGCACTTTGTCTCACTTCCCCAATTTGAGAGAGTTCAAACAAGGTCACGACATGATAATTTCGGAGTATTTACATTCTGCAATCATCGCAATGCAAACATCGTTTGGGAAACGCTTCTGTGAGTTCAGAGAGGAAAAAAACACATTATCCTTCCCGGTCACTCCCTTAAGCATCGATCCTTCCCTACTGAATACGACTGCATTGGCAGGTGTGAGTCAACCTGATCTTGAGATGGAACTGGCCGACATAGCCGACAAAGACATATGGGTGTCCAAGTTTAGACGCTTGACAGCAGACCTTGAAGATGTTGCCCGTCAGAAGGCCGTTCTTGCTCAGAAACACAAATGGAGTGATATTGAAAACCTCACAGATGACAGCTTGCGATCCTGTGTAAAGATGAAGGTGACATCATACAGCCCTGATGTGCAGACGCTGTGCGCTGAGGTCCAGGAGCAGAAATCCCATTAACCAAGTATGATAAATATTTTAATTGCCTATTATTTTACTCATATTCATATTTTTTCATTGTTCAGTGAAATAGTCCTTTCATTTTTCAGGATGACAGCTGGCTGACGTTATTTTTGGTTTGCTGCTGGCGGAAAATTTAAGTTCGGCGTTTTTCATAAATACAAGAAGGACTCAAATAGACATTGAATATTTTACTTAAAAGTAACTTTCAACCCAACGTCTTTTTTTCGGAGTTCAAAATGTTTTTGTTGCATGCAGAAATGTAATTTCGTTTTCTCTGCAGGAGTTCATCAATTTCATAAATGCAACACATTATAGTTTGTTTATACATAGCATAAAGGCAAAAAAAACGTTGTATGCAGTGTTATTTCATTTTAAATGTCAAACGGGTTTTGCGGCTCCCAGTGTTTTCTTTTCTGTGGGAAACGGGTCCAAGTGGCTCTTTCAGTGGTAAAGGTTGCTGACCCCTGAGCTAGTCGCTGATTGCCCACCGATCCTTGTACATAGCATTTTTTATAGCAATCTCCTGGTTTAGTTGCATTAGCATATCCAATCGGTCTACAGTTGCGTATCACAAGTACATCCGTCTCTATTGTTTCTACCCATTGACTTAATCATGTTCTAATCTACATCTCTTAGCTACCTCTCATTAATACACCATTGTCTTCTACATTCTTAAGATTTCATTCTCCTGCTAAATTGGGTACATGCATAGCAAATAGCAAGCTCAAACTACATAATCTACACCTGCATAATCTATAGCCTGCATGCCCTTTTTCCATTTCTCTTTCCTGAATCTGATCTGTGATGTCTCCTATCCAAAAGACATTAGCCTTCTTGTCTTCTCGCTCTATCAATTGAGCCCCTGCTCTTTCCACACTCAGCCCATTTCTGGTGCATTCTAATTTTAATTCCAGTTTCAATAAGGCATCTCTGCCTAACAAATTAATCGGAGTTCCTTTAAATACTAGCACCGGCAAAACAATTCCTTTATTTCCCCTTCTCAACTGCACTGGAGCCGTGCACTGTGTCAACAGTGTTTTCCCCGAGAACCCTGCTGTCTTAATAAACTTTCCTAACATGGGAAGGTGAAGGGCATACTGTGGCTGTACACAAGTGTACGTGGCTCCAGTATCTATCATCATTGGTGTCAGTTGCCCTTCTAACATAACCTGAACAATGGGTTCCTCGTCTGCCTCCCTTGTTATCATTGGGTAATGTCCCTTCCCACTCGAGTTCTCGGGGCACCCCTAATACCTCGCTTAGGGGTTCACAGGTCCGCTTGGGCCTGTGGGGGCTGGTCCTTGGCTAAACTTTAGTTCCCTTCTTATCGGTTCTTGCTCGTGTGTAACAGGCCATGGTGTAAACAGACAATCTCTTCTCATGTGACCTGGCTGATTACATCACCAGCACAATCCCTCTACCTCTTTTTCCCCCTGTTTCCTCACTGGTCCCCTCTGCCCATAGCTCCTCTGTCCCCCTCCTTGGGACTTCCAGTCCTGTCTGGGCTGTTTGAATTTAATCTGTTCCTGATAGGGCATTTGTGGGAATGCTCCTCCAAAGACGTTGATTATGGGCATGGGGTTTTCCGGCCATTGTCTTACAGTATGATCGGTTCCTCCATATAGCGGTGCTTCATCCAGTTCGATGGCTGTACTTGGTTCGGTGGTTGCTGGCAGCATCTTTTTGCTTTTCTCTTTTTCCTTCTTTTTGAGTTCTTCGAGCTGCATTTGTATTAACTTTCTTTGCACCTCTTCCTGCTGCTCAGCTGACCTTCATTTGTCTTTCCGGCATTTCTCAACCACATGGACTACATTGTCTCTAAATTCTTGTGGGGTCATTGATGTCAGCCCAACCACTTCCTCCAGTTTGGATTTTACTTGCGGAGACATTGCATCCAAAATGCTATGTCGGAACAGTGTGGTGATAAATAAGCTATTTTCCACCTCTTGCTCAGTCTCCAGTCTCCACCTTTCCAACTGGTTTTCTACGTAGGCTGCTGGGTTTTCAGTGTCTCCCAGTGGATCCCCCTTTAAGGCTTTGGGGTCCACTTTGGGTGGATAAAGCTTCCTGAGGGCCTGCCATACCCTCTGCCTCACTCTGTCAAACCCGTCTCCATCAGTTCTCGGGTCGTTCGAGTTTACTATGCCAGCCATTTCCATTATTTTGTTAAATTTGGAGGTTCCCATCAACCTTATCAATAGTGCCATAGCCAATAATTGTCCCGCAGTTTCTTCTTCAAAGGCTCTAATCCATTTCCCTGCTCCTTCATGTAGATTGGGCAGAGTGTTTTTCAGCCCTTCTAGGTCCTGGGATCCCCAAGGGATATACTGCACTTGTCCTGATCCTTTAACTAACAACGGCATCATTCTTCCTCCTTCTTCTCACCTGCCCTGGCTCTCCTCCTCACCTGACTCCCCACCTGTCTCAGGGTATGTCTTTACTGCCTCCCACACAAATTTCTCCGGGGTTCTCTTCTTCCCTCCGTCTCCCTGTGAAGTCCTTCCTTTCTGTCTTGAATCAATACTTGGTTGGCCCCTGGAGTATTTTTCGCATCTCCTCTGGCAATCCCCTCTCAGTAACTTATCTAGCTCTCCCTCTACTTCCGCAAGTCACTCCCCTACTGCCTCCTTCTGCTCTTCTAGGCTTCTGCCTCCTACCTCTTCCCCACAAATTCTCACATCCTCTCTCTCTCTCAATTTAACTCTTGCTCCTCCAATGAGTCACCTCTTTCTTCCTGTCCATGTCTGTACACCTGAAGCAGGGACTCCTCATGATCCTTACTCGTGCTTGATTCCCTTCTCTCTTGTGTTTCTCCAAGACTCTCATCTCCTATCTTTTTTCCACTTCCTCTTGAATGCCTCATCTCTTCCTGCCCTGATGAGCCACTTTCTTTTCTAGTCTGTTCATTTCTATGGTATAACCGATACTCCTCATACTCCTTTTCCTCTCTCAAGTATTTCATCCGTTCGATCTCTTCTTCCATTTCTCTCTTTGCCTGTTCCACCTTTATCCTTTCTGCCTGTATCTCCTTCCATATCGCCGCTTTTCCCTTCTCGTATTGTCTTCTTTCCTCCTCATTATCCCAAACTTGTACTTCTCCCTGCATGTTTACTGTTCCTGTCAGCAGGGGGCACTGCTTAGGGGTTCCTTCCTCATTATAGGGAGGGGGCTTTTCTGTTTCTTTCACATCCGGGTACGGAGCTGAAGCCAGCTTCTCACTGTACCTTCCTCTCTCTCTAACAGGCTGTTTCTCCAGCACCTTAGTGTCTTCCTCGCTTGTAATCAATATTCTACCTGACCTCCTCAGCCTTTCTCCCTCCATTCTGAAGAGTTTTAGCACTTCCATTTCTCATTCTCTTTTTTGCCCTCTTCTTAGATTTATCTTTTGGTTTGTAATTTTTAATTAGTCCCTCCATTTCTGCGCACAAGTTTACATCAAACGTTCCTTCTCTTGGCCACTTTGTGACCAGGTTTTTGGTTCTTTTTTTCCATTTTTCTGAAGTTTTTGTGATCTCATATTTATTTACCGGGAATTTTTTGCTCAGAATCTCTACTACCATTCCTTTACCTGTCATGTTATTCTCTCTTTTTAAGGTATTTCAGAGATTCACAGTTCGTTTACTGGATAATATTATTTACTCTAATTCTATGCCTAGTCTATCGTCTATCTAGCAGCGTTTTAAACTATATATTGGACTGTCCTTGTTTCCTATTCTGTTCTGCCCGTACAGACCTCTATTCAGAGCGGTATCCACAGAACTTTCTCTTTGCACCTCGTCTATTCAGACCCTTATCTCTTAAGGCGGTATCCACGAGGATTTTCTCTATTTTCCTTTCTGGGCCCATTCAGACCTTTGTTTCATATGAAGTGGTATCCACAGGGATTTTCTCTTTGCACCTCGTCTATTCAGACCCTTATCTCTTAAGGCGGTATCCACGAGGATTTTCTCTATTTTCCTTTCTGGGCCCATTCAGACCTTCGTTTCATATGAAGTGGTATCCACAGGGATTTTCTCTTTGCACCTCGTCTATTCAGACCCTTATCTCTTAAGGCGGTATCCATGAGGATTTTCTTTATTTTCCCTTTCCCTGCCCGTTCAGATCTTCGTTTTATACGAAGCGGTATCCACAGAGATTTACCAACACCATGTGGAATTTTTCTTAACTTAACTTCTTATTAGCTTATTTGTACTTACCCTCACTGCAGTGTTCTTGATCAATCCTCTGAGCCTCCTGTTAACCCCCAATTCTGCCAGATTCTTTGGACCGGAGAGACCCTTCGGCAGTAGTTCCACACTTCTGAGACTCCAAGACCTCCCCAAAATCAATAGAATTCTTAGTCCAAATTGTTGCAAAAAGCGCTTACCTTTTGTTTGGGTGCACCCTTAATTCTGTAGGCCTTGTGGGGGTCCCTAGAGGACTAGGAAGCGTCCCCAATCTGCCGTTTCCTTTCCGCGGGTCTCTTTCCGGTCCTGCCGCGGTCGCCAATTTTGTCGTGGTTTCTCGTGCCTCACTAACGACCAGGAGATGCAGAAGATTCTTCAAGAAGTATTAAAATTTAATTTGCAAATCAAAGCTGCGACAGTCAGTGAGCTAGTCGCTGATTGCCCACCAATCCTTGTACAAAGCATGTTTTATAGCAATCTCCTGGTTTAGTTGTATTAGCATATCCAATCGGTCTATTGGTGCGTATCACAAGTACATCCACCACTATTGTTTCTACCCATTGACTTATTCATGTTCTAATCTACATCTCTTAGCTACCTCTCAATAACACACCATTGTCTTCTACATTCTTAAGATTTCATTCTCCTACTAAATTGGGTACATGCATAGCAAATAGCAAGTTCAAACTACATAATCTACATCTCTTAGCTTCCTCTTATTAACACACCATTGTCTTCTACATTCCTAAGATTTCATTCTCTAGTAAATAGCAAGTTGCAACTTTTATACTCAAATAACAGTCAGGGTGTTTTCCCCTTTAAATGGTTGCAGACAGGTTTTGTTTGCTTAGGCATATTTATCACACCTACGTTTGATTGATTGTTCAAAGCTAACTTTACACAGTTATTTGACAAAATCAAACAGGATCTTGAGCGATGGAGCACTCTTCCCATTTCTTGGCTTGGCTGAATATCCTTGCTCAAAGTTAACATTCTTCCTCGTCTGCTCTACCCAATACAACTGATTCCAGTCATTTTCACCCAACAAACACTTAAAAAAATAAGTGGTTGGTTTGGTTTCTTTCATTTGGAACAAAAAAAGGCCCTGTAATAAAATGTCTAAGTTTCAGCTTCCCAGTGGTCTAGGGGGGTCTGGATTTTCCGGACATCAAAAAATATAGATTAAGTTCCTTTCTATCATATGTGGTTGACTGGGTTTGCAGGGATCTCTCATCAATTTGGCTGGACATTGAAGCCTCACAAACAAAATGCCCTCTTATTAATTTGCTTTTCCTCAATAAAATGAAATTAGTTAAGGAATATTGTCACAATCCAATAATAATTAACACAATCGGGGCTTGGAGGGCAGTGCGACAAATTGAGGGCAATGCAGTGAAAATATCACCCTTCCCTCCAATAACTGGCAGTCCAGATTTTCAACCTGGCATACCAGATCCTGGTTTTAAACTTTGGGTTTCTAAGGGTATTTTCCATCTAGGAGATTTCTTTGATGAAGGAACGATGATGTCTTTTAGTCAAGTAGTGCAGAAATTTAACATACCCAACAAGGACCTTTTTCGTTTCCTTCAGATAAGAGATTATATGCAGAAAAAAACATCATTGTTAACTGATTTCTATAGTTCTGACATCGAAGAGAGGGTGTTTTACTCTAAGGGTGAAGTCTCCATTAGTACTTTTTACAGCATCCTGAGGGAATGTTCTTGTGGAGAGGCTGAGCAGCTGGGAAGGGTTTGGGAGGGAGAGCTCTGAGCAGAAATTACAGCTGAAGCATGGGAAGACATCTGTGATAATGCAAAGAAATTTCAGTTTGTAATAGAACTAAAGCATTGCAACTCAAAATTCTGCATCAGACTCCATCGGACTCCAGATTGTCTCTCGAAATTTAAGATGGGGGTTTCTCCAATGTGTTCTAAATGTAAAGTAAATACTGGAACTTTCACCCACGCTTTTTGGACTTGTCCCAAACTTCAGGCATACTGGAGTGATATTTTGGGTGAAATGGAAAAGATTCTGAAGATGGAGCTGGAACTTGACCCAGTGTCTTTTCTTTTAGGCTTACCCAGCAGTTGTATTATTAATGCACATCAGAAAAAACTTTTCAACATCCTGACTTTTTGTGCGAGGAAGAACATCTTATTTTTTAATATCTGATATTCAGATATTTTAATATCTGCTAAGGCCCCTAGACATTCTGGTTGGCATAAATTAATCATGGAATACATTCCTTTGGACTTCTTGTCATGTACGGTACACTTATAAACAAACAGTTTTCATAAAACATGGCAACCTTTTCTACAATATGTAGGGGTAAACCTGTCTGCTATACTAATAAGAGCTTTTGTATAGGATGTTGTGGTGATGTCTATACTTTGATGGAAGTGCTCTGATGCTGATATCTGAGGGGAAGAAATGTAAATGTACCTGGAAAGTTGAAAGTTTTGTTATACTAAAAAAAAATTAAAAATCTTCATTGTAACATTCAAGATGATTGTTGATACTTTCAACTTTTTCATATTTCTTAACTTGTGTTGGCGCGTGGCCAAGTGGTTAAGGCGTTCGTCTAGTGATCTGAAGGTCACTAGTTCAAGCCTTGGCTGAGGCTGCGTGTGTGTCCTTGAGCAAGGCACTTAACCACACATTGCTCTGTGATGACACCAGTGCCACGCTTATTTGGGTCCTAATGCCCTTCCTTTGGACAACATCGGTGGCGTGGAGAGGGGAGACTTGCAGCTTGGGCAACTGCTGGTCTTCCATAAAAAAAACCCTGCCCACGCTTGCACCCTGAAAACTTTCCAAGGCACAAATCCATGGTCTATCGAGACTAATGGAGGCCTACCCTAGTTCCTAACTTGTTGAAATAGTGAAATCATTTCATTTTCACTCCTGGCCGTTTCTGGCAGCTGCAAGCTCGAAACCGTCGTGAGTAAAATGGCTCTGAATCGTCTGACTGCTTTATTTCTCATCAACTCTCAGCGACAAAAATCACTTTTTTGAAAATGAGCACGTGCAACTGATGCTATTTAAAAACTGTAACTCAGCACAGTGAGTGTAGTGGCCACACAACTGGCAACAGTCTCCTGTGTCAATTAACTAGCCTAGAACCCCAAATAAACAAAGGGAATTCCAGCTACTTTCTTCATCAGTTTTTGTTCTTTAAGAGTTATCCTAAGTAAACTACTGCCCTGATTAACTGATGGCCCAATCCACTGCAGTGCAAGACAGATAATGAGGTAGCACTCATGGACCATTCAGAAACCCTATGGCAGAGAGCTGTTGAAATGTTGAGCTTGGCACCCAGGCTCCTATACCTCTTCCTAGATGGTAGTAACCCATACACAAAACATTAGCTGCTGGAAACACAAGGCTGCAGATATCTGAATCTGGAGCAAAATTCCTTGGTACGCAGGAGATTGAAGGAAGGCTTAATAGAGATATAAAAGATCACGAGGAGAACAAACTTCTTCCTATGGAGGGGTTGTTAAAAATAAGAGGAAATAGATTAAAGATCGGATATGAGAAATTTAAAATATCCTTTCATGCGAGCCAGTGCTTCCCCTGAGAAACTATCCAGTGATCCCAATGTGGGCTCCTCTATGTTGGAGAGAGTCAATGTAAATTGGAAGGCCGCTTTGTCGAGCACCCCTGCTCCATCTGCACAAAGTGGAATTTCCCAGTGGCCAACCATTTTAATTCCTATCCCCACTCCCATTCCAACATGTCAGTCCACGGCCTCTTTTTCTGCCACAATGAGGTCACACTCAGGGTGGGGGAGCAACTCCACGTTTTGCCTTATGTGGTGTCTAACTGTTGGCAGGAATATCCATTTCTCCAACCTCCAGTAATATTGTTCCCCTCCCCTCTTCTTCTATTCCCCACTCTGGCCTCTTGTCTCTTCTCCTCTGAGTCCTGGTCTGGGCTCAAAACGTTGACTGTACTCTTTACTGTAGATGCTGCCTTGCCTGCTGAGTTCTTCCAGCATTTTGTGTGTGTCACCTCTGCTCCTCATTTGTCTTTCACCTCCCCCTGGTGCCCCCCTCCTTCCCTTTCTCCCATGGTCCACTCTCCTATCAGATTCCTTCTTTTCCTGACCTTTATCTTTTCCACCTACCTTCTCCCAGCTTCTAACTTCATCCCCCCCTCCACTATACATCTGGGTTCACCCATTACCTTCTGGCTAATCCTCTTTCCTTTCCCCTTCTTATTCTGGCACGTGCCCCCTTCCTTTCCCATCCTGATGAAGGGTCTCGGCCCAAAATGTTGAACTGTTCAGTCATATAGATGCTTCCTGACCTGTTAAGTTCCTCCAGGAATGTGTGTGTTATTCTACATCATCTGATCCAGCAGAATGTCACTTCTTTCTGAGTTTATTTTATTTTTTTAACCAACAGAGCTATTGCATCCCATCCCTCTGCCTATCCTTTTGATACAATGTGCATCCTTAGAAGTTTAGCTCCCAACTATGACCTTCAGCCACATTTGTGATGCCCACCACATCATACATGCTAATCTCTTAACTCTGCTAACTCCTCCACCTTATTCCGTATACAGCATGCATTCAAGTACACCTCCAGTCCAGTTTCCATCAGCCTTTGTGATGCCATGTTACACTTTAACTCAAACCACTGACTGCAGTTTTGCCCAATTATCTGCCTGTCCTTCCTCACTGTCTCACTACACACTGCATCTGCTTGTATACCAACTGCCCCACCCTCTGGTTCCCATCACCCTGCAAATTTAGGTTAAACCCTTCCCATCAGCTACAGCAAACCTGCCTGCAAGGATATCGATCCCCCTTGAGTCCAGGTGTAACCTGCCTTTTTTGTACAGGTCCATACCTTCTTCAGTAGAGATCCCAGTACTCCCTGCACCAGTTCCTCAGCCACACACTTACCTGTCAAATCATCCTATTCTTACCCTAACACATGGCACTGGCAGCACACCTGAGATTACTACCCTAGAGGTCCTGCTTTACATCTTTCCACCCAACTCCCAATATTCACTCTCAGCACCTCATCTTTCCCTGCCCATGTTGTTGGTACCAAAATGTACCATGACTTCTGGCTGTTCACCCTCTGCTTTTAGAATGCTGTGGACCCAATCTGGGATGTCCCCAACCTTGGCACCTCGGAGGCAACATACCATCCAAGAGTCCCTTTCACGTCCTATAACTCCAGAAACCTGACTGGAGTTACATCTGCTTTAACTCTGGAATCCCCCATCACTACTGCACTTGTCTTCTCGCCACCTCTCTGCACTACAGGGACCTGGTCGCTGTGGCTTCCCCTGGTAGATCATTCCCCCCAACAGTATACTTATTATTGAGGGGAGGGGAGTACTCTGCACAGGCTGCCTATTCCCTTTCCCTTTCCTGACAGTCACCTGCCTTTGCAACTTTAGGGGCGACTACCTCTTCATTCTCCCGTATGAGCCGAAGGTCATTCAGCTGCAGCTCCAGCTCTCGTTCCTTAACACGGTGTTTCAGGAGCTGTACCTCGATCCACCTCGTGCTGATGTAGTTACCAGGGAGACTGGAGGCCTCAGAGTTCCCACATTTCACATGAACATACCAATAACCCTGGATTCACTCTCACTGTACAAATTACATACTAATAGACAAAGAATGAAAGAAACCTCTGCCTTTTCTTAGAGCCTCCACCTCTCTCCTAAACCTGTTTAGCCAAAGCCTGACCACTGTAACAATGTCCACTCGCACGATAGCTGCTCCAGTTACCTTTCTTTATTTGCTTTTGCCAAATGCCTATTAGATCCTTTTGATTGAAGGTTCCCAAATAGTCCCAACAGGCCTCGAGCTCTTTTAAAATGATGCAGCACCTCTCCAACAAATGAGTACTCATAATGATTGAAGCCCGTCAAATTCAGAGGAAAAGTCAAAATAGTCTTATAGATCTTTTGACTGGGGTAGATTCTTAAACAAAGTTGTCTGCAGGGGGCGCTGTGAGCAGTAATTGATACCAAAGGTTGGCATTAGATTGCCATTTTCATTTCAGCAAACTGCGGACACCCTGACAACAGTGATTTGCTTCTTCTGCTAGGAAGGACTTTACAGGACCTGCACACTGATTCATTAAAAAAAACAAATTGTGCAGATGCTGGAAATCTTGAGTAACATGCACAAAATGCTGAAAGAACTTAGCTAGTCAGGCGGTATCAATAGAGGAAAGTAATTGTCGATGTTTTGGGCCAGGACCCTTCATCGAGACTGGAAAGGAAGGGTTCAGAAGCAAGATTATGAAGTCGAGGGGAAGGGGAAGGAATACAAGGTGAAAAGTGAGAGGTGAGACCAGCTGAGGGGAAATGTGGATGGGGGGGGTGGGGAAGGAGTGAAGCTAGGAATTAATAAGTGGAGGTACTAAGGGGCTGAAGAAGGAATCTAATAGGAGAGGAGAGTAAATCTTGGAAGCAAGGGCACCATCATGAGGTGATGGAAAATGAAAAGGGATGAGAAAATACCAGAAGTTAGAGAAATTGATGTTCATGCCATTCGGTTGAAAGCTACCTAGATGGAATACGAGGCAGGTACTTCCCCCCCCCCCCCCCCCCAACCTGATTGTGACCTCATGGTGGAGGAATGGGACATGGGATACCTCAACTGGAAATCTGTTGGGGTCATTATTGTATCTGGTATCTGGTGCTCCCAGCGCAGCCTCCTCTACAATGGCGAGACTGTGAGGGACCAATTCATCGAGTATGTTTGCTTCATCTGCCGCAAAAGGCAAGATTGCCTGGTGGCCACTCACTTCAATTCTGCTTCCCATTCCCACATGTCCTGATGAAAGGTCTTAGCTCAAAGCTTTGACTGCTTACTCCCCTCCATAGATGCTGGCTGACTTGCTGAATTCCTGCACATCATTTAACAAGTGGACAGGGAACAAAAGGCAGTACTGTTCACTACTGCCACAGGTTTATTGTAGAGAAAAAAAAATTACTGTTGGTAAAATTTTTGAAAATAACTGGACATTGAATTCAGCTTCAATATAGGCACAGCCAAGTTGACAGAGCCCTAGCCAGCCAGTGGTGTAGCGGCATTAGCACCAGACTTCGAGGCGAATGGTCCCAGGTTCGAAACCGGCCGGCTCCTTGCACACTTTCTACCCTTTGGGTTGGGCATCCAACTCAATGCTCAGGAAACAGCAAGTTTGTCACCGGATGCACTACAAGGTGCAAAGAGGAACAACAACAATCAGAGCTCCTTCTACATGCCACAGATATAAGAAGGGCTCCAGCTTTGTGGCAATAGTCAGTCATAGAAAAGTATAGCACAGAAACAGGCCTTCTGGCCCATCTGGTATATTCTCAACCATTTAAACTGCCTACTTCAATCGATTGCTAATGTGAAGTTAGATGACCAGCTGGTTTTGAATTTTGGTATGATGTATCAATCAAGAACCATGTTAATTTTTTTTTATATAAAGACAAAAACAGTCATAGACACAAAACGTTGCTTCTCTTGCCACAGATGCTGCCTGACCATTTCAGATTTCAGATTTCCAATGTCTGGGGATTTTTAAAAGATTTACCAGATAGCAGTTTACCCTCCAAAAAAAATCACTACAGCAATATTGTTTGGGCAGAAACCCACTGCAGGACTGAGAAGGAAGGGAGAAGGCATCAGAATAAAAGGTGGAGGGAGGGGAAGGAGCCCAGCTGGAAGGTGATCGATGAAGCCAAGTGGATAGGAAGATCAAGAGTTGGAGAAGAGTGGGATAGGAGTGGAGAATAGGAGAAAGGGAAGGAGGAGAAACCAGGGGGAATGATAGGCAAGTGAGAACTGGTAAAAGGTCACTGTGGGGAATGGGGGCAGGGGTCCCAGAGTAGTTATGAAGCACTGCATGTGAAACTGTTTATCACTTTCAAATCTATTTTGTGTGCATCAAAAGTTTGAAAAGATGCTGCTTCTGATTCCATATAACCATTGAAAGTGGAGGAAAATATGGATTTTCAATAGCATGGCATTTAAAATAAACTTGTTAAAAGTGATTAAGAAATTATCGTCCTTTAAAATCGCAGAAGTTGCTGATCTTCAAAAAAAAAATCAAACAGCATTTTCGTAGGAGACAATAAGGCACGAATACACCGTCAACTGTTGTACAAGTCACCTGTCAGTTTTTAAACTGAGTAAAAGCAGGACTTCAGCAACCTTTACAAACCAATGTACTTAATATGAACAATACAGGTGTAATGAGAACCACAGCATCTATATCTGATGTCAAGTCCATAAATAAATATTATCTTGAGAATAGAAAATCATACTCAGAATTTAAAGTGAGGTAAAGAGCTTCAGAGTAAGATGGCACTAAGGAATTATTAAATACTTAATTTACTCATGTATAACTTATACATTAGACTCAAAAGCCAAGTTCACAGTCAACAGATAAACCCGACTATACGAAGGCACATTAGTACAACCCAAATGGTATCCAATGTTCACTTTTATCTCAAATTCATGAAGCAAAATCATTCAGAATATTGCCACAATAGTTCTAGTTTGAAGAGTTCAAGTTGGAAGCATTCCTGACACCGCTCATCCCAGCTTTTCAATGATGCCATTGACAGAGTTCAAAAGTCCTAGGAAGTAACCATCTTGCTCCCCTTCTCTCCGCTCTTCAGCGGCCAGCTTCTCATACTCTGATTGGAGCATGACCAGTAAGGCATTCAGGTCCTGAAAAGCCTGGTACTCATTCCTGCAGGCAGCCATCATAAGACTCATGGTCGTTAACACCTTCTCTCTTGTGTCATGTTCAGTGGATGTCAGGAGCTTTGGAACCAGTGCACACCAGCCGTGTTCCAGCATGAGTTGCAGCAAGTTAATCTCCTTATATTGTCGATATTTCTCCTTCTGCTGTGCAGTACTGTCTCTCTCCTCTTGGACGAGCTTCTGTGAATACCAAAAAGCGCTCAGTAATATAATTTCCAGCAAATATCCAAATTCCTTAATTTACTGCTTTATTTTACCGAATCTCATTTTAATACGGATGCCCGAAATTTATCTAATAGAGAAAACAAACACGAAGCAGAAGACTGCATATAAATTACGACCTCCAGCAGTAACCAGCTACTGTTGGTGTATTAGTTTTACTTTAGAACCACTGGCTAAACATCTGCCCAGCATCTACAATCCTGCTATTCATAGTTATGATACCATAACTTACAGAGAAGCAAAAAATAAAGATTGTGTGAAAACAATGACCACAATAAAGATGGCATGCTAACTCTAGACAGCAAGGTGCGAATGCAATATTTGTAAAGGTAATTTATTCAGGACTACATTCTCACCTTCTCCAAGACCAAGTCATATAGCAGAGTCATCATTCGAACATGCAAGGACTCCGTTCCCCTTGCCTGAAAAAGTTGCCGCAGTACTTGAAGGCCGCCAAGTTTTAGAAACTGTTGTTGTGCAAAGGGAAAGTGTCGTAATAATGATGCCAATGCAAAGAGAGCCTGAAAAATAAAAGTGAAGAATTGGGATATGTCCAATAACACAACACTTAACATTACAATATGCTCACTTCCCATTTCTCAAAAATTAGTCTACAAGTTCAATTATCATTCAACCTTACACAAATACCCATGAATACAGCCAAATGAAACTGTTCCCCTGAGACCAAGGTGCAAGACTCCATACCAATAGTCATACACAGCACACATTGTTCCTGAGTGACATCCTGTAAATTGATGGTGCACAGGTGTTATCAGCAAGAACAAGCAGTTCTCAGTCATCCAAAGAACACATGCATGCATGCAGTCGGCTTGTCTGTCCATTAATCGAACACTTGGGGGGGGGGGGGGGGTAAGTTTCTTACCTGCTATGCCTCTAGAAGTGTACAAAACTATCAAGTCTTGCCCCAGCCAATCCAGCTTCTACTCATATCTAAAAGCACTCCAACCCAAGGGCATTGTGCTGAAGCTTCTCTGCTTCTTTTACAATGCAATCCCATTCCTCCAGGGGTGCGACATCAGAAATCCACGCAACATTCCAGCTGGCACCCAAGCAATGTTTTGTAAAGTTGCACAAAAAACTTCTTGTTCCTTTACTCTGCGCCTTGGCTACTAGAGGCAAGTATCTAATCTGACTTCTTCACCAGTTTATCTACATGTGCTGCCACCTATAGCAATCATTGAATTATTACATTAAGATCTGTTTGTTTCTCAATGTTCCTGAGGCCTTATAAATCGTGATACAGGTGATCCTGAGAGACAGCTGATCAGGTAACAGAAATTCTCTTTCAGAATATGCAATTCACTACCCAGATTTGAAACAGAAATAAAATTAATTCTCATACAGCTTACGTGCTGTTAATAAGCATTTTATTTTTCATCTTGCGTTTGTTGACGCATGTTGAGGTGATGCAGCTTCTTGTCATGAAACAAAGATACAATAAGGATGGTTGCTAGGAATCCAATTCTGGCTCCCCATACGTGGGTGCCACGTATGCCGTACTCTTCCCCTCCCCAAAGGATTTAACAGGATTCAATTGCATCTGCCCAATTTCCCAGCCGATGAATCTCATTCTGAAGCCTGACTACCCTTTCTGTAACACCAGTGTTTTGTCTCATCTGTAATTTGACTAACTGCATCTCCTACATTCACGTCAAGTCGTTAATGCAAGAAGCAGAGTCACTGTGATACACAGTTGGTCACAAGCTTCTAATCACAGTAGAAACCTTCAACCATCACCCTATTACTGAGCTAATTTTGGATCTACTTTGTCTTGGATCATTTGTTTTTTTTCCCCCCAGATCATTCTTCTATTTGGGATGCTGTTTATAGTACAACTGAAGTCAATGTAAACCACTGCCCTCAAACACTTAACTGGTCAGACAGGAACTTCACGTGATCAGACTGATCAGATCAATCCCTGCCTTTCCTAATGCTGTCCCTCAGGAATGTTTCCAATAATTTCTCAGCTACTGACACAGTGAAGTAAACTAGGACCGCAGCCTTGTCTTTAGGTTTGGAGACTTGCGTGTCTCAGTGACCCGGAGACCTATGTAGGCTAGGGTCAGGCCTTTATGCTTTGGCTCTTGGTAGGGTCACCCAAGCCAAACAGGTCAAAGGGTAGAGGCCAGACTAAGATTGGCCCACTGGTCCTCCAGGTTCAGAGGTTCAACTCAGGGCTAACAACCCCGACTGCTTAAAAAATTGTTACGGAAACAGCAACGAAGAATCCTACATTTGAGTGTGAGGGCATTCCTGTCTTCACCCGGGACTTGCATGACTGCCAGTAGTGAAAACTGAGAGGAAGCTGCTGTCATGATGAAGGAAGCCCTGAACGCTGCCAGAGATGGAGGACCTTCATTGCTGCCCTAAACCCCTGTGGTGTAATGGGCAGTAAGTAATGACATCAGGTCAACATTCTGCTCATGATTACCCAGTTAATCCCCGCTGTCCTTCTTCAGCAAGGGTTAGGGTTAAATTTAGCATCCTCCAGACACCTGGCATCTTCGCTGTGGCTAATAAAGTATCATCATCAGGGCCCCAGATATCTCCTCCCTTGAAGAGGGCACGTGGGCTACTCCTGGGCTTGTTATTAATGTGGATTCAGCAAAATTATGTCAGAACTAATGAATTAAATTAGTCTACATAAAAGTAGGCAGATATTTCCTCAAAGTTGATTCATCTAGTAACCCTTCTAGAGTACTAATGCAGTGAAATATTTAACAACACTCAGTTGATGAGCACGTCACTGGCAAATGGAGGAAAAGACAGGTAAAAATTGGCATTTAAAAAAAAATCAGGCAGAAGCTAGAGGTGCATCAAGCAAATGCTACAGAGTGAGGTTCCGATCGTCCAATATTGGTGGGTGTGGGGTGGTGGTGGGGGGGGGGGGTGACAATAGCCTCCTCTCTCTTCTTGTGTGCACAGGAGGATGAATAGCCAATCGTCTCCTTCAATAAATTGTCCATCAAAATAACCATTATCCACACACTGTAAAACTGAGCTATCAAGCAGTCATGCCGTTTCAGAGCCAATGCAACATTTAAAGGTATTGTTTGAGTGTCAACACTCCCAGAACACACAGTTCCATTTTTAAGTTGAAAATCCCCCAAAAAACTTAATATAATAAGCGCACCTGCACAATAGTGTAACGAAAGGCATTAAGAGCACTCAGAATGGCAAGAACAATTACGAAAAGTGGAGAGAGAAAACTAGTTTTGCCACACCTAGTAACGAATGTATGTCAGCCTTCTGAATTTAATATTAAAGGAGCTCACTCATACATAGCAATGTCCATCAGTCGGGTGTTTGTAACCTGGAGACAGCTTGTATGCACAACATGAGAAGCAATTACATTTTATTAGGAATTACAGATAAAAGATGCAAAGTCAAAAGGCCTAAATAAATGTGTTTTCTAAATACATAGCTTAAAAAAAAAATCAGTTTCATGACTTAAAATCTGAGTGTGTTACCTTTACTAGTATTTGTCTTTGAACTAGTTACCAAAATAAGGCAATATTTCATTACAAATATCTTGATATCTGGGCAATCAGCAAAACACCAGATACTGAAAATCTGAAATAAAAGCAGAAAATCCTGGAAAAATGCAGGTCAGAAAGATAGTGAAAGAGAAACATTACGTATTTCAGGATGCTGATGCTGCTTCACCAGGTTATTCACTCTAGCATTTTCTGCTTTTAAACCTGCTACTGTGGTTCCGGAATTTGCTTCTCCCACTGGTTCTCAGAAAGTTCTACTTTTCATCCATACCTTCTTTTTCACGGGCACAGGATTGTCAGTAGCCAACAGTACTAATAATTTCTGCAAACTCCCAGCTTCCATTGCTTCAATCTGAACTTTTGGATTTCTAGGGAATAAAGTGATTGTTTAATTTGCAGCAGTATTTCATGTTTTTCCAGAATATTATCTTAGAACTTTACAAACAAGTTATAATCATACACTATAAATCAACATTTCTCAATGTGGGCAATGTCACCTGATGGGAGGCAGTGGGCATTTCTAAGGGGGTGATAAAGGGGCAGTGGTGGTGGGGGGAAGGGGGAGAGGGAGATCAGAAGAGGTGCTCAGTAACAAGGGGAACCTAAGACATTACACGCTTAATTTAAGAAATGAATCAAATAAGCATTTGATCCTCAAGTGCCTCCTAGTTGATTACAGCAGTCACGTCTCTTGCTAACCCACCATTCTACTTTGAAGCATATTATAGTTGTTAAAAGCAATGTGACACTTCTGTATTTGGCATATCCTGAGAAATCTGGACAGAAGAAAAAGTGTTATTTTTGGGCATTACTGCCACTCACTATTGTAGTACAGCGTTATCTGGTACGATTTCTATACACTAATCACACAGTGACGCAATTCCTGTGAATCAAGATATGGTGCTCAATGGAGTAAAGTTCAGAATTTGCTCTTTTGAATGGACTTGACCACATTTCTCTAGCCCACAGCCTGAGACATAACTGCCCCACTTCATGTACCTTTGGGCAAAGAGCCAGGATTTGCCTGAGCTTTTATGTTCATTGATCACAGCAGTTGAGGTTGGATTTAAACAACAGGCAGTCGACCGTGGTTATTAATCCAGAGCAAAAATGGCAGAAGCAGGCCAAACAAAAAAGTGTGGACAGTATAATGTAAAGTATCTGAAATATGGATTTATACCAGCACCAAGCAACTAACAGCAGCCAGTGCATCTATTGTGTGAACAGTTTTTTTCAAATGAGGCAACAAAACCATCCAGATTCCACATTTGAAAAGAATACACTCCTAGAAAGCAAACAAGAACTTGGCTTATTTTTAGTCACTTTGGGAAAACTTTCAGAAACAGAGAAAAAAAAATTCAAAACATGTTTGTCAGCACTTAACAAATGTGATGGTTTGCATGCTTCATACAATATTTCACTGCTTATTGCTAAATCTGGAAAGCCCCATACAACTGGAGAAGAACCGATTCTGCCAGCAGTAAAGGAGGTTCTCAGTACAGTTTTGCACAAGTCACTGAAGCAAATAATTAAAGGGATTCCGCTCAGACCCAATGCTGTTCAAAGCTGAGTGGATAAAATGTTTGAGAATGTGGAAGGCACATTGCGCAATATACTTATGAAAACAGAATTTGCTCTGCAGTTGGATGAGTCAACGTTGCCAGGTAACAAGCCTTTGCTTCTTGTAATGTTACCTTCATAAAAGATGAAACTATGATTAAGAGTTGTTATTTGCAAGGGGACTAGAAACAAATACAATGTAGTCGTCAATATTTCAGGTTGTCGGCGATTTTTCAAAGGAGAAATATTCTGCTCTCCAGCTTTCTTGCTTGTGCAACAGATGGGGCATGATCAAGGGCAGGACACCAGCATGAGGCTATCACTTTCTTGAAAAAAGCTGTACCTCTAATGTATTCACTGTGTACTTGACAGACACCATCTTATCACAAAAAACTTAAGTGATTGGCTGCACAAGACATTACACACTGTTATCACAGCAGTAAATAAAGTCAAGTCCGATGCTCTTAATTCTCAACTATTTTGAGAGTTTTGCATTGACAATGCTTGCCTTTGCACACAGAGGTCAGATGGCTCTCAAAAGGAAACTGCCTGAGACGCTTTTTGAAACTATAAAATTCTTTGAAGACTTGAATGGTTCATTCAGTAAATAACTCAAGAATATTAGGCATGACATTACTTATTTGACCGAAGTATTTGCTAAGTTTAATGAAATCAGTTTTCAATTACAAGGGAATGATGCGAATCTTATCAAAGTTATATCAGTTGTCTCCACATTTCTGTCCAAGTTAACCCTAGTTAAGTGAAACACTGGCTATCACGACCATTTCCAGTTTCCAAGCCTCTCTGAGTTGGAAGAGGAAGGAAAAATACCAGACGATGATCCTCAAGTATACAGTCCCCACTTGGGTGAGCTGCACAAAGGCAAGTCAGAGAGATTTTAGGATTTTCCCTCAATCCAAATTCCAGATTGGATAATAAATCTATTCCTGTTTAATTGAAATGAGGAATTAAAATGAAGAATGGAGGAAGAACTTATTTCACCACAAAATAATTGAGAAGCTGAGGTTCAAAAAAATGTCATTTCTGGTTGCAGAAAGAAATCTCAATGTATCCAGCACTGTAGAAAAAAAAATCAAGATGTTCTTTATTGCCTTACAACATATGTAGTAGTACGCAGTTTCAGTGCAGTTACTCAACTTCTTTTAAAACAACAGATTGTCAATTACTGAACGTGGGGATCTGAGATTCCTTCTGAGCGACATGAAGTTCAAACTAATATAGAGAAGCTGATATCACTGCACCAAGCTCATCGATCTCATTGAAAGCAATGAAGTAGTGAATAGTTGGGCTACTAATATATGCTCTAAAATTATTGATGAAAATTGTTTTTACTGTAAGTAAGAAATAATTTTTGCTGTTACTTGTCACTGCTTTGAATTTTCAGTTCTTACTTTCTTTCACTGTGCATCATAAATCAAAATTCTTTGTCAGTTTTAAGTAATGGCTAGAAAGGTGGGGAGCGCTGGCTATGAGGTCTGGTAGCCAAGCGGGCGGTAACCCAAAAAAGTTTGGGAACTACTGCTGTAAACCAACAGCAGGGTTATCAAAAAAAACCCCACACCTGTCAAATCACTTCTCAGAAAAATCTAGGATCAAAGAATTCAAAGTAAAAGTTTCATTTACATTACATGACTAATTTCCATGATGGTGTTGTCACAAAATGGTTAGCAACCAGGTCTGGAGTACAGTCTCTTCTAAATATAGGGTAATGAAATAGTTACAGAAAGATTCTACAAACAGAAAGAATAGCAGCTTGAAAGCTCCACTCATATCGAAGACAAGTAGATAAATAATGGCCAGGACATTACCAAGAACTCATCTGTTCTGCTACAAATGATAATATGGGATCTTTAACTTCCACTGGTTTAATATTCCATCCAAAAGATTACATTACTAACAGGTTCTTTGTACTGATTAAGTCCTTGATTATCTACTCAGAGCTCCGGAGAGGCACTTGATCCCACTTGGTGACTCAGGACAATGCACTGCCACAAGTTCCCATTTAAGAACAAACCCAGATGACTATTAATATCGTGGGGCACCTTAATCAAGAACAATTACTAACATCCACTTTGCCAACGTATCTCATGACATCAGGTGAGACAATTGATCATAAGAATAGGATTGGAATAATCTTGAGGAGGCTTTTAAAAAAAGTACTTGTTCTCTCCTGCTAGAATATATTAAATGTTGCCAATATATTGTCAGCCTTGGCAATGAGTTAAATGTCTAAATAATATTGGGTTAATTCTCTCTTAAAGAGGACGAATTTAATGTTTTGCAATGCCACTTAATTGTGGAGTCCAGTAAGGACTCTACCTGAGAACTGAGATTTAAGATTTTGTGCTTTTTATTCCTGCTATTTTCTATACATCAATCTAGTCGGAGTCTCTTCTTGTAAATGATTTAATTCCAATTCACCCCAATTCCTTGACTATTTTTTTTACTTCATTAGTCCTCAAATCATTGATTTGGGAGATGCACTATATTCACAGTAAGTCCTCAATGCTCCATTGAATTTCAAAAATTAGCTGAGAAATGGAAAGAAGCATAAAACTGCCAAACAAAAGATAGCTTGATAAACACCTTCTTGGTCAGTACTGTTAAACTGTGTTTAACTCCATTAATCATAGATTAGAATTCAGTGATCACAAAGTAATGAATTCCCTTTTACCAGCTCGAGGAAAATCAAACCAGTTATTACCCTGACAACATGGATCCCAAGACAAAGGCAGCATGTTCCCGAATTGGCATCTCAGTGGCATTTAAGGCGTTGATCACAATTTGCAACCCACCAGTGGATACCAGGTGATTGGCATTATCCACCTAGGAACAAGGATACAGAAATTATGCATTACCACCAATTCACAGCAAGTACCTGGCTCACTTAACAAAAATCTGCCTGTACCTGATGGACATAATATTCCAGGTCATAAAGAGCTCCAACTTTCTCCTCCAGTGTTGCAATGGTGTTATTAAATTTGCTGATAAGTTTATTGATTATTTCCATATCAGTCTCCATCATTACATTCATTGCTTCAAGGTCTTTCATCAACTCTTTCATTGGGCGGAAGGTCTTCCTCACCTTCTCCTTGTAATCCTGGATGAAAACAAAAGACCAATTTAATCTTTCTGCAGTCCTGAGTTCTGGAATTCTCTCTCTAAACCATCATAAACCTCCACACACGTGTCCTAAGGTTACTGCTAACTTAGTTTAGATTTCTGTCAAAATTTCTATTATACACTTTATGACTTTGCATTCCTAGCCTCACAAGTACAATACATGATTCTGATATCTACACTGCAAATTATTGGCAGAGAAGGGATTTTGATTTATTACATCTCTTCCATCGAGGAAAGAAAATCTGTCCTTTTGCAGAGATACTTCCATCAGTCACCATAACTATGTTCAGTTTTTAAGTACAGTTCTGTTTAATTGCAAATCAAGTCTGTTAAACCTGCGGGGACAGCCCAACCAAGACACCACAGATCATTTTATAAGCACATTGTCAATAGGCTCAATGACTTCTGAAAAAGAGGTCAGGCAAGCCAACATGGTTAAACCTTAAATTATATTATCCTGTGCATCAGAGGAGACTTCTGAAGAGAGCACTTGTCGATATTTTCTATTTTTACCATCCATCATTTGCGTGCCACATCCCCTGCAATAGAGTCAACCGAAAACAAATCAAAGTACTGGATGATACGACAGCAGTGTTTAGGGATGGTACTGGAAAACTCAAACATATCAAGAGTAAGAATCTATTAAATGAAAATGCCACACTCAAGTTTTACAAAGCCTGCTGGTTCTTTGAAATATCCCTGATAAAACAGGCAGTGAGCTAGATCAAATGAAAGCTGAAGAAATTCTTTCGAAGTTTGAGTGGAGCATATGGGCAAATACCAGTGGTCCCAGTAGCCAAGAAGAAAGAATGGGTCTGTCAAGATCTGTGGTGATTTTAATGTCACCATCAACCCAGTACTGATAGCAGATCAATACCCTCTGCCCAGGATAGAGGAGGTCTTTGCAAACCTTTCTGGAGGGAAACACTTCAGCAAAGTGGACTTAGCTGAGGCCTACCTCCAGGTAGAAATGGAAGAAGAGTCCAAAGTGTTTCTCACTATAAACACTCAAGGGGCTACAACACAATAGACTTGTATTTACAGGCACTCGGGAGTTACCTGGATGACATCACTGTCACTGGTCAGGATGACAAGGAACATCTCCAAAATCCCAAGACCATGCTAAAAAGATTGTGGGCTCAGAGCACGACACGAGTGTGAATTCTTTAAACCATCACTTACTGAGGTCACATCATTTCCACACACAAGGATTACACAAGTGTGCTGAGAAAATTCAAGCAGTGATGGATATCCTGGCCAAAGGACATGTCACAGTTGCAGTCTGTTTTAAGATTGGGTCAGCTACTGTGGGTTTCCTGCCAAACATGGTTATTCATAACCAGAGATCGGAAAGAAATGGTAACGGACAAAGCAAATGTGGAGGCTTTCAAAAAGGTAAAGGAAGTCGTGACTGTAGTCACACGTTATGATCCGCATCGTCCAGTGAAGCTTACCCATGACGCCTTGTCTTCTGGTATAGGTGAGGTCATGTCACATGTTGTAAGTGATGGAAGTGAACGCCCTATAGCCTTTGCATCACATTCTTTTAATGCCATAGACTAAAGTTACACACAGATTGACAAACAGGCCGAGTCTAGCTTGAAGTACAAAACATTTCAACCAGTACTTGTACAGCAGAGTGTTTAGATTCGTTACTAATTATCAACCACTAGTGCCCATTTTCAATCCACAGAAGGGTGTTTCAATAACAACAGCAGTACGAATGCAGAGATGGGCTCTGTTTCTTGGAGGACACAATTACAAGATCAAATTCAAGAGGATAACTATTCATGGAAATGCTGACAGATTGTCCTGCACCACGGGAAAAGGAAATAATGGAAGCATTCACAAAAGAGGACACTGTTCCAGACATATTCCCCTAATGCAATCAAAAGTCTCCTGATCATGGCAGAGATGATACAAAGGAAAACCAGAAAGACTCCATACTATCTCAGGTCTGCATGGTAACCCAAAATATCTGTGCAGCAGAAATCTCGGTTCCCCCATTTTTACCAGTGCCTGGATGAACTTGCCCTTGATGAAGGTTGCCTTATGGGTTATGGGGGAAGATTGAGAGTTGTACTATCCAAGCTGCAAACTAAAGTGTTGGAGAAGTCATAGCACACGCTGTCATCTAGGTGTGGTCAAAATGAAAATATTGGCTTGAAGCTCTGTCTGGTGGCCTGGGATGGATCAGAGGACCGCGCAGTTTCCCATGCACTGTTCAGGATGCCAGTGCATCCAGAAGATGCCAAGAGCAGCACCTCTCCATCTCAAGGAAAGGCTTGCATTGCCGAGGCAAAGTATTCATCTAGATTTTGCTGGACCACTTAAGGGCACAGATTTCTAGGTAGTAGTGGATGCAGCTACAAAGTGGCCAGAGGTGTTCCCAACTACCTCCGCTACAGCTGTGCACTGTGTTGACATGTGGAGAAGCCTCTTCTCAAGGACGGGTGTTCCAGAGCCTTTAGTAAGGGACACTCCAGAACCCAAGGTTGATTCACGGCCACAAGTCTCACCTGCCAAGCACTTCCTTGACTGGGAAGCAGGAAAGACAGGAGTGAGAAAGCATTCACAGCAATTTAAACTTCCGGCCTGAATGAAATAATTTTAAATTTACTATGCTGTGGACATCTATATAGTAGTTGTATTATACAGTATACTGTGTTTACATATGTATACAAGTTGAGATGCATTCTGTATTGAGTTGGAGTTTATAGCTAGACAAGGAGAGTTTTGTGTAATTAATACTTTAGTATTATCTGAATAATATTGTAAATACATTGTTAGATTAAGCATTCTTTGGTGTTTAAATTATATTGTGGGTTACATTTAAAAGTATGTAAATAGGGTACATCATTATGCCACATCCTATGCACACAGCTTGCTTAAAGTAAAAGTGAAAACTAAGACCTGTTCTCCTGGGTCCCATCTTTTCCTTGCAATTAGTTTTGTGTTTTGGAGTTACAAACATCTCACATTTATACAAGCTCTTTAATGCCCTTTGTCCAATAACCCTACATATCTCCCTTCAGTGAAAAAAAATGACAAATACAGAAGTACAAATAGGGTTAATAATACTTCCAGCAAGACTTGTGAATGAAGTAGTAGTACGTGGAAGGAAACGCGATCTCACGGCTGCCATTTAATTCAGCATTTAAATACAAATCGTGTTTCATTAAAAAGTAATTAACATTTTACAATTTTCCTCCTCAACAGACTAAGTGCCTTCAAACTAACTACAGGTCATGGGGCGGGGCTGTGGAAGATAAGTAGTAGACTGGAAGTGCAATGGAAGTTGGATGATGAAATATTGCTCAGCACCCTGCTCTCCGATACTCCAGGACAATGAATTTCATGTTATTGGAAGGCTAATTCACAATATCACATCACTCATGAATTCCAGAGATTTGATATCCGTTTGTAGGAGCAAAAATAAAATGATTACAACAGAACTGTTACGCATGAGATCACAGTTATTCTTGCAACATGAAAAATTACACAAGTTTCACTGTCAAGACAAATTATTTCCAGCAAGTTCTGCAAGCAGCAGAATTTCTTCGAAATTCAGGGCAATTCCTTTTGTAAACACATCATTACCTCCTCAATCTCTATGTTGCCTTCTTGTTTCATTAACTTCAGGGCCCTTTTCAGTTCCTTGGCTGTGAAAGATTTGGAATTTGTATTCACCATTCCCTGCCTAAAAGGGATGAAGTAAAGCAGTGACCAGGAGTCCTAATGAAGTCATCTTAAAAAACCAAAGAAACAGTCACATTCAATTCCAGTAATTAATCTGTGCTTAAGTATAGAACTTAAGAACAGTGGCATTTTCTGGATGTTCAGCTGAATTCACATAAAGTTCTCTATTATGTTGGCCTGGGCCTTGTGTTTAATTAACCATAAAGATCCCCCTGTCCTCACATTGTCCAGCCTAAAGTTAACAAGTTCTAACAAACAAGAAAAAAAAATAACATCTTTAAATGCTTTGCAACAAGCACATTTAAAGAGTTAAAATCCATAAATCTTTCGGCAAATTTACTGCAGAGCAAGATAACTTTCTATGTAAAATAATCATTGGAACCTCGTACTGACACAAGTCTGGTGGGAAATGAGCTCAAGTTGAGCTAGAGTCAGGAATCAAAAGATTGAGTGCTCAGTCTTGATTTAGGTAAACTAATAAAATTGCCACTTGTTCAGTGAGGAAATAGCTGTCAAGCAATAATTTTTACTGAGAAAGGTGGTTGTCACACACAGAGACCCACATACACAGACAGGATTAGATGAAGAGCAAACACGAGGAAATCTGCAGATGCTGGAAATTCAAACACACACAAAATGCTGGTGGAACACAGCAGGCCAGGCAGCATCTATAAGGAGAAGCACTGTCGACGTTTCGGGCCAAGACCCTTCGCCAGATGTAGAGCAATTGCTGACATATGCACAAGACACCTATGTTACAGGGCCCCTCAGATCTAGAGTTAAAGGATGGGTCTGACATTGTCAAGGAAGAGTTATCATGGTAACCAAAAGCTCATTCGTTTTTTTTCTTCTTATCGTTCTAGAAATTTGTTTTAGGGGTGGGGTATTGGGTCTCAATCACAGATGCCCAATGTTTAGAGAGATTGACTCCAAGCTCTTGCCAGAGGTCAGTGACATATATAACCCTTGCTTCCAGCCAATGAAAAAAGAGGATTGGAAGAGCTTTAAAGTCACCAATGGTTCCAACACACACCTCATCCCTAAACATCTTCCAGCAGAAGATTATCTCAACACCCCATCCACCAGCTAGATTGACAGGGCACAACTGCAAGTCAGCATCAGGTTTCAATCTTATATTTGAGGCGATATCTAACACAGAAGGCTACCTGGTTCCTTGTTTCCAATACTTGAGACCACCATTTTCACTGTCATCATCTGGGATCTTTGCTTCATTTTCCCCAGTCTCCAAGTTTAACCGAACATGTAGACCTGCGGGAATCGCTTGACCTGCAGAGACAAGAAAAGGACAAACATTGATGTCAAATAACTGGAGAAGGTGAGTGAACAGGATTTACTCGCTGAATTACTGTCATTTCCTTGACTTGATAAAAGAGGCGGAGCAAGCAACTTGCAAATTGTGAGATTTGTTCACTCAATGTCAATAAGACATCGTAGACATCAGCAGAGGGAAACTAGAGTTTCATGAGGGATCAAAAGAGGGTAAGTAGCTTTAAATTCCTGGATGTCACTATCTCAGAAGATTTGTCCTGGATCCATCATAAATATTGTTGTAAAGAAAGTATGACAGTGCCCCCACTTACCATCAGGTTCTTGAACAAAAGGGGATAACTACATTCATTTAAGGACTCTGTTATATTGTTATATGTTATTTTATTCTTTCATGCTCATTATTTATTGCTAATGATCTATATTTGCATTTGCAGTTTACAGTTACTGATCTATATATTTGCCAAGTAAGCCTGCAGGAAGAGACTCTCAGGGTTGTATGTGGTGACATGTATGTACTCTGATTATACACTTCATTTTGAATTTTGATGGAAACTAACACCACTGCTCCTGACAAACCAGTGTGTCATTCAGAGACACCAATTAGCTGTTACCTGGTTTAATTGTTTAATTGCCTCCTGACAGACGAGGGTGTCTCTCAGAGATACCGAATAACTGTTACCTGGTTTAATTATTTGCCATTCACTAGTTGGGTAAAAGACCTCCATGTCTTCAGGGTCCAGATCATCCTCCACTTTTCCATCCTCTACATTTCCAGCGTTCTCTTCTGTCTGTTCCAGAACCGTGAGAGCAGACACTTTCTAGAAACACATGGATAGAATAAATATCAAAATCATTTAAAGAACTCTTTAATCTTCCAAGAATTTTATCAAACTTATTGACCATTATTAAGTTATCTCAACTAAACCCAGCAACTGCCACTGGATTTCGGAGTTTACAGAAGCATTTTCAAAAGATTCGAAGTACATTTATTATCGAAGTACGTATGCAGTATACAAACCTGAGAATCATTTTCTCCACAGCCATGCAACAAAGAAAATCGTCAACCACCTCGTGAAAATAAAATCAAATTGTGCAAATGGCAACAAGAACACACTCTTGCATTCAATGGATAAGTGGACTTGTGGATTGGGTAGTTACATATGTACACTTGCCTTACACTGACTCTGACGCACCCTCAGCCTACTGTCTCAATTCAACAGCTCCCTGCAAAGTGACTAAAGATATTGCACCTCCATAGAGGACGATCCAGCACCTTCATTGTAGAGAGCAAGTTACGCAAACAAATGGGCAAGTATATTTTAGAATACGATGGGGACATATTATTCAGCAGCCTTTCTTCAAGTCATCAAACTAACTAGAATAAGTGTTAATAAATTCTACTTGTAAATCATAGCTTCAAAATTTTATAGAAGTGCATTTAAAAAAGACTTAGCTTTAAATTGCATCTCCAAAGCAACATCGTCTGCAATTCAACTGAATAAACAGCTTGAGAAAAGCTGAAAAAAATTCCATTTGTCTTTTTTTGTGTTGAGTTGTTTTTTCATGGCTCTATATCGTAGACATAGAGTCATAGTCATATAGCATGGAAAAAGGGCCCTTCAGCCCAAATGGGTGCCCAATCCAAGCTTGCCCCAGTGGTGCATGTCAACCAAGATGCACTTGGCCTACAACCTTCAAAGCCTTTCCACTCCATGTACCCGTCCAAATGTCTCTGAAAATTATTATTGTATCCGCCTCCAGCCGCTGCTTCCATTGTGCTAAAAAAGTAATTGCCTCTCAAATTCATCATAGATCTTTCCCCTCTCACCTTAAACTAATGCCCATTAGTTCATGATTCCCCAACTCTGGGATTAAGACTGAGTATAGTCAAGATGGTGCTAGTCAACAATGATTTCTTGGGCAATATCTTCCAGATGGCCAATCTCTTCAATTATTTCACTTCTTCTGCATCTCCTGCTTGTTCTTTTTGTCTTGATTGCATTTTGGAAACTGTTGGAGGCTGCAAAGTGCAGTTTGGAATTCGATCAAATTATCTACTGCTGTGCTGTCTCCAGAGAGGACTGAGGGCACAAGCTGCTTCGTGCAGAAGACCAGAGTTAGGGCGCAGGGTCATGAACGACTCCATTTCAAGGCACTGGGGAAGACTGAAGCATTGAGGTGAATGTGGAGGTGGTCAGCAGTCACTCTCAACGGAGCCAATGGCGATTGGTAGCCGGGTTGGTGGAGTTCGGACAATAGACAATAGGTACAGAAGTAGACCATTCGGCCCTACGAGCCTCCACCGCCATTTTGAGATCATGGCTGATCATCTACTATCAATACCTGGTTCCTGCCTTGTCCCCATATCCCTTGATTCCCCTATCCATAAGATACCTATCTAGCTCCTTCATTGAAAGCATCCAGAGAATTGGCCTCCACTGCCTTCTGAGGCAGTGCATTCCAGACCCCCACAACTCTCTGGGAGAAGAAGTTTTTCCTTAATTCTGTCCTAAATGACCTACCCTTTATTCTCAAACCATGCCCTCTAGTACTGGACTCTCCCAGTATCTGGAACATATCCAGACATCCCAGGAATTAACCTCGTGAATCTACTCTGCACTTCCTCTACAGCCAGGATGTCCTTCCTTAACCCTGGAGATCAAAACTGTACGCAATACTCCAGGTGTGGCCTCACCAGGGCTCTGTACAAATGCAAGAGGATTTCCTTGCTCTTGTACTCAATTCCCTTTGTAATAAAGGCCAACATTCCATTAGCCTTCTTCACTGCCTGCTGCACTTGCTCATTCACCTTCAGTGACTGATGAACAAGGACTCCTAGATCTCTTTGTATTTCTCCCTTACCTAACTCTACACCGTTCAGATAACAATCTGCCTTCCTGTTCTTACTCCCAAAGTGGATAACCTCACACTTATTCACATTAAATGTCATCTGCCATGTATCTGCCCACTCACCCAGCCTATCCAAGTCACCCTGAATTCTCCTAACATCCTCATCACATGTCACACTGCCACCCAGCTTAGTATCATCAGCAAACTTGTTGATGTTATTCTCAATGCCTTCATCTAATTTGTTGACCCAGCATGGCAGTCACTCTCCACGGAGCCAATGGCGATTGGTAGCTGGGTTGGTGGAGTTCGGACCCAGCATGGCAGTCACTCTCCACGGAAGGACTGGGTTCGTGCAGTCACTCTCCATGACGCTGACGAGAGGATGTTTTTGAAATTGAGATTTATGTGATTACTGGACCGCAGTTCATATTGGTTTCCTTCAGCTTTTTGTTTTCCTTCTTGTTGGGCAATGTATTACTTTTTGTGTGAGTGAGGGGTTGGGATTATGGCGTCTGACGTTGTTGTTGCTGTTTTTCTGTGTGAGTGACTCGTTAGTATTTGTGAGGAAGAGAGAGGGGTTGGGGGTTTGATGCTATTGTGGCTTTTTTTGTGAGGGAAGGGGTTGGAGGTTTGGGGTTTGATGTTCCAACTGCATTTTCTATGTGGGTGATCTGATAGTTTTTTGTGCGGGGAGGGGAGGTTTGGGGTGTGGTAGTTTTGTTTCTTTTTAGTGGGGGGGGGGGTTGACATCTTTTTTATCCCCACAACTTCCATGGGTTTTCTGTATTTGGAGAAAACAAATACCAGAATCGTATTGTACAGGTACACTTTGACAATAAAGTAAACCCCTGAACTCTGTTCCTTAGGGTGTTAGAGACTGAGGTGATCATTTGAAGTCCCAGCCTGTCTAACTTCTCCCTCTAATGCAGACACAACATCCCACACAAGAGCACTTTGTACATGTTCAAAGCCCTGATTTGTGAAGGCCATCATGCCAAAAGCCTTCCTCACAGCTTGACTCCACTTTCAGTGAACTATTTACTTCTACTCCAAGGCCTCTCTGTTCTAATTTCACAGGACCCTGTTGTTCTATATGAATGTCCAACCTGAATTCCACTTTCTAAAATGCAAATGCTCACACTTATTCAAAGTACTGTAAACTCTATTTGCCATTCCTTGGCCCACTTACTCAGCTGATCAAGATCCCCCTGTAATTTCTATTTTGATAACCTGCTTCATTGTCCAGTATCCCACTTATTTTAGTGTCATCTGCTAACTTACTAACTACACCTTTTATATTCTTATCCAGTTTGTGGATATCTGAAATCCCACCCTGCAAAAACTCATTTCAGGGAGGTAGGACCCCCACCCACACCCCCCGGTCAACTTTCAAGGGTGTATGTAATACTTTGTTTAGTGATTTTGTCTAATTTGTAAACCCAGATGGGTATATGCAGAAAATGTGACATTAAAATATGTACTTATATTATCATGGAGTCATTTTTTTTGTTCTATTACAACTTTAAGCAAGTCTAGAGGGAGTTTGGCCTCATCACATAGGACATCAATACAGTAGCTCCTTAGCAGCTAGCCAGCTAGTTTAAATAATGTTAGCGATGCTAATCAACGTTTGACACCTGTTAAACTCACCTCAACATGTCTTTTACAGCCATTTAACCCACCATGGGCAATAGAAAAGTCACTGTTGCAAACAGTGCAGCGAGCAACACTGTCATTTTGAGGTCGACTGTAAAGCCCGCCCACAGAGAAAACTGATAGGTCTACTTAGCACCAAGACAGACAAATCAGGATGCTTCCTCTCACTCTTGCTCTCCCTCTCAAAAAATAAATGAATTTCCAGGGTATTGTGTATAATTTGCAGGCATCAGGGAGCCGCTATCAATTTGCGGGAGACTCCTGGAACTGCCGGGAGAGGTGAGATGTCTGGGATATAGAGGGCAAACAACAATGAGCCCGGTCTTACCCGAAGCACATGCTAGTCATGGGCTTCTACCCGAGAAACGGGCTTCTACTATCACTCTGCTCATGTCTACTGTGTATGTAATAATTCCAGTCGTCTCTGGATTCCACATGATCCAACCCTCCAGAGCAGCCTACCATATAAAATCTTATCAAGAAGGCCTTACTGAAGTGCATATAAACCATGCCTACTGCCCTACACTCACTAACTGTCTTGGTCACATCATCAAAATAAACTCAATCAAGTTCATAAGACAATCTCCCATGCAGAAAACCAAGCTATCTCTAATTCCCTTTCTTTCTAGGTGTATTTAAACCTTATCCCTTAACAGAATCCTCTCCGACAACTTATCCACCACAGCTATGAGATTTACTACAATACAATTCAGAATTTTTTTTCCCTTTGCTGTACTTTTTAAAATGAAGGTGGAACATTTGCTACACTCCATGCTGTTCTTGGATATACTCGGTCAGGCCCTGGAGATTTGTCTCCCTTCAAACCTTTTGAGACTTCCAGCACTTCCTCTATTGTGACGCAAATTTTCACCAAGACCTCTCCATTTACTTTTTCTAGTTCTGAAGTCTTTGTCTTCCTTCGTGGTAAAAACAGAAGAGAAATATTCATTAAGAACCTTAAGTCACTTCTACACAACTGTGCTCTGTTGGGTCTTTAAGGGGATCTGTTCTCCCTCTAGATGCTCTTTTTTTAATTAAATATACGTAAAGTATCATTGGATTCTTCTTCATCTTTTCTGCCAGTTATCTAACGCCTGCTTTTTGCTCTCCAGTTTTCCTTCTTGGGTGCGATTCTTCACTCCTTACACTCCCTCAGGGGTTCACTTGATTCCAGCTGTCTGGACATAATCCATACTTACTTCTCTTTGGACAGAGCCTCAATATCCCTTGTCATTCAGGGTTACCAGCCTTGCCTTTCTGTTACAAATTTTAAATCGGTCAGCTGCATTGATGCAGATTCCATGTCTGTCCTGTAAGTACAATCCAATTTATGTGTGCCAATAATCTATACTATACTCAGATACTTGACATACAAAAGCACTTCATACAAACTCAAGCTTCCAGAGTTTTAACAAGTTTATGGTTTGCTCCCACAAAGTATCCCCTTCCGCAAAAGCTCGCTCATTTACTCACCGGCTGTTGGCTAATCTCACTCCAAATGGAAGAGAAGCATTGTGTAGAAATCAGCAGCAACACCAGGTTCAAATTGAAAAGTTCCATTGTCAGAATTCCCACAAGCTATAATACAAATACTGTGGTATAATGCTGTGAAAATGTAGATATAGAACACAGAAGCAGTCTTTATTTTCTTGAGATTTAGAAGTTTCAATTTGTTCCCAAATATTCTAACAAATTTCTACACATGTACCATGGAAACTCTCCTACTGGTTGCTCGTGATCTGGTATGGTGATCAAATGAGTAGGTACGTAAAAAGCTGCCCCGAGGAGCTGACTTTACCCAGTACATTACAGGCACAATCCTCCCTACCATCAGTAGAATTAACAGAAGGCAACATCACCATCATCCAAGACACGCCATCCTCTTGCAGCTGCCATCATGCAGGAGGCACAGGAGCCCAAAGTCTCACACCACCAGGTCACGAACAGCTACTTCCCCTCAAATGTTCAGTTGTTGAAACAATCAGCAACACTCCAATAACTATTTTTTGCAACTCCAAGACCATTTTGCAGCCTTCAGGGAGACCTGAGGACTAAGTACATATTCTTGAAAATGTTATCTTTTCTTTATGTGATAGCAAGAGGATACCAACACATACCCCGTCAAATCAACGTCGCATTTTAGCTGCTAAATCACACTTTCTGACCTGCTACTTCATGACAGTGCTGCTCACGATCTGTCTTGAAACTACAGAACTAGAAATCTATGATTTCCATGATAGAGTTCAAAGCAAATTATTTTTTTCTGTTGGATGGCCAATATTTATCCCTCAAAAAATCAAAACATTATATAATCACAGTATTTATTGCATTGATTATGGGCTCTTCCTGTACAAAAATGGCCACACTGTACACAACATCGCAAGCTGTTGCACTTCAGTTTAACACTACAAAGCTCTGGATTGCTCTGGACTTGTGAAGCCCCCACATAACAAGTGGGAGTTAGGTTCTCAGCAGCGTTTACCACACACCACGATAAAAGAATCATGTAGGTCCCACTGCCAAACTCAAAAGCCTCTGATACACTTTCCTTGAAACAGGCAGGCCTACATCACCGAAGTGTTAAAGGCCATTTAATTACCCAGTTACACACTTGTTGGAGAACGCCTAAACACAGCCTCTCTCACGTTCACTTCTTATACCACAGATACACAGAGAATGAATCTTCGCCTCATCTTGACAGTGCAGAAACCGTTTAAAGTGCCTGCTCTCAACGACCTGCACCGGGACCAGAGCCCTCCGTGTCCCTATTACTCAACAACATTATGTTTCTTGTAACAGTCTGCAACCTCTTTAAAATCCTCCAAAGAATCTCTGCTCCTAACCCAACTTGCCCCTCTCCACAGCCAACGTTTACCCCATACTCACCCTCTAGAAAAAAAACTCAGCACCTATTCCTCTTCCAGCCCTCCCCTGACACCTCATTCATCAGCAACCTGGACCTCTACGTCCACTACTCGTGCAACATACCCTCCCTCCCTCGCTCGCTCGGCAATCTCTATCACCAATCACTCCCAGCTTAAAACTTCTTCCACAGCAACCTCAACGCTTACACCCTTCTCCAGCCTAACTTACCCTTGCACAGGCGACCACTTCACTCCTCCCCCAACGCCCGCCGTCCTCCCGAGCAGGAAAGCCTTGCCTTCCTCTCGTGCAACCACGTCGCCCGATACACTGCGCCGCTGAGCCAATCGGAGCGCTCGCCGCTCGTGACGCAATCATTTAAAGATACAGTCACCAAAACGGACGCGGGACACGGCGACCGTGCGGATCCCGGGGACCGCTGCTCTCTCTCAGCGGCTGCTTCAAATCGATCCGTTCCCAGTACGAGTGGGTAGAGAAAGAGCACGGGGGCAGAACACTTAGAAATCCCCCAGAATAACACTGTTAAAGACCGGCTGGGTTGCCTCTGAATTGATAGCATGAATATTGTTTTCACTTTCGCTAAAAACAAATCCTCCACTCTGGCCTCGTACCTCTTCTCACCTGCCTGCCACTCCCAC
Source organism: Hypanus sabinus (assembly GCF_030144855.1). Classification (NCBI taxonomy): domain Eukaryota; kingdom Metazoa; phylum Chordata; class Chondrichthyes; order Myliobatiformes; family Dasyatidae; genus Hypanus; species Hypanus sabinus. The sequence goes on from NC_082720.1 coordinate 15,775,361, forward strand.
TGCTCCTTCCCTTTCTTTCTCCAATTTCCTCTCCAATCAAATTCCTCCTTCTCCAGCACTTTACCTTTCCTACCCACCTGGCTTCACCTATCACCTTCTAGCTATCCTCCTTCCCCTGCCCCACCTTTTTATCCTGGCATTACCCTCTCCCCCCACTTCCTTTCCAGTGCTGAGGAAATGTCTCAGCCCGAAACGTCTGCTGTTTATTCATATCCATAGATGCTGACTAACCTGCTGAGTTCTTCCTGCATTTTCTGTGTGTTGTTTTGGATTAACAGCATCTGCAGACTTTCTCTGTTTACAGTATTAAAGAGATAACCCTCTAATAATCGGAATTAATCCAAATAAAAACATAAATTTGTAATGTGTCTTTTGCAAGAGTTACAGAATTCCTACACACCTGCTTTGCATCTGGGAATGCAAAGTAGTGACTGACAGCATCCAGAAAGTGTAAACATGAGGAAATCTGCAGATGCTGGAAATTCAAACAACACACACAAAATGCTGGTGGAACACAGCGGGCCAGGCAGCATCTTTAGGGAGAAGCACTGTCGACGTTTCGGGCCGAGACCCTTCGTCAGGACTAACTGAAAGGAAAGATAGTAAGAGATTTGAAAGTAGTGGGGGGAGGGGGAAATGCAAAATGATAGGAGAAGACCGGAGGGGGTGGGATGAAGCTAAGAGCTGGAAAGGTGATTGGCGAAAGTGATACAGAGCTGGAGAATGGAAAGGATCATGGGACAGGAGGCCTCGGGAGAAAGAAAGGGGGAGCGAAGCACCAGAGGGAGATGGAGAACAGGCAAACAACTAAATATGTCAGGGATGGGGTAAGAAGGGGAGGAGGGGCATTAACGGAAGTTAGAGAAGTCAATGTTCATGCCATCAGGTTGGAGGCTACCCAGTCGATATATAAGGTGTTGCTCCTCCAACCTGAGTGTGGCTTCATCTTGACAATAGAGGAGGCCATGGATACACATATCAGAATGCGAATGGGACATGGAATTAAAATGTGTGGCCACTAGGAGATCCTGCTTTCTCTGGCGAACCGAGCGTAGGTGTTCAGCGAAACGGTCTCCCAGTCTGCGTCGGGTCTCACCAATATATAAAAGGCCACACCGGGAGCACCGGACACAGTATACCACACCAGCCGACTCACAGGTGAAGTGTCGCCTCACCTGGAAGGACTGTCTGGGGCCCCGAATGCTGGTGAGGGAGGAAGTGTAAGGGCAGGTGTAGCACTTGTTCCGCTTACAAGGATAAGTGCCAGGAGGGAGATCGATGGGAAGGGATGGGGGGGACGACGATGAATGGACAAGGGAGTCGCATAGGGAGCGATCCCTGCGGAAAGCAGAAGGTGGGGGGAAGATGTGCTTGGTAGTGGGATCCCGTTGGAGGTGGCGGAAGTTATGGAGAATTATACGTTGGACCTGGAGGCTGGTGGGGTGGTAGGTAAGGACAAGGGGAACCCTATCCCAAGTGGGGTAGCAGGTGGATGGGGTGAGGGCAGATGTGCAGGAAATGGAGAGATGCGTTTGAGAGCAGAGTTGATGGTGGAAGAAGGGAAACCCCTTTGTTTAAAAAAGGAAGACATCTCCTTCGTCCTGGAATGAAAAACCTCATCCTGAGAGCAGATGCGGCGGAGACGGAGGAATTGTGAGAAGGGGATAGCATTTTTGCAAGAGACAGTGTGGGAAGAGGAATAGTCCAGGTAGCTGTGAGAGTCTGTAGGCTTGTAGTAGATAAGCCGTCTCCAGAGATGGAGACAGAAAGATCAAGGAAGGAGAGGGAGGTGTCGGAAGTGGACCAGGTAAATTTGAGGGCAGGGTGAAAGTTGGAGGCAAAGTTAATGAAGTCAACGAGCTCAGCATGCGTACAGGAAGCAGCGCCAATGGAGTCGTCGATGTCGCGTAGGAAAAGAAGGGGATGGATACTCATATAGACTTGGAATATGTTCCACAAAGCCAACAAAAAGGCATGGGCACCCGTATGGGTCCCAGTTATGCCAACCAAGGGTGTAGCCATGGGCACCCGTATGAGTCCCAGTTATGCCTGTCTTTTTATTGGCACAAAATGGACATTGAATCTTTCGATACTACCTCCCTTTTTGAAAAAAATATAAAGCATTTCTGTTTTTGCACATTTTTATAAATCTATATATGTAATTGATTTACTTGCTTATTTATTATTTTTTTTTTAAATTTATTATTATTATTTCTCTCTGCTATACTATGTATTGCGTTGAACTGCTGCTGCTAAGTTAACAAATTTCACGTCACTTGCCGGTGATAATAAACCTGATTCTGATTCTGATTCTGATTAATGTCACTGTGTGCTTTTTAGTGAATGGATGTGGACAAGCACAGCTACAGGAGGTAGTGTCACTGTTTTCAGTGAATGGGTATAGACAAGCACAGCTACAGGCTGTAATGTCACTGTGTGCTTTTCAGTTAATGGATATGGACAAGCACAGCTACAGGCGGTAATGTTTCTGTGCTTTTCAGTTAATGGATATGGACAAGCACAGCTACAGGCGGTAATGTTTCTGTGCTTTTCAGTTAATGGATATGGACAAGCACAGCTACAGGCGGTAATGTTACTGTGCTTTTCAGTGAATGCATATGGACAAGCACAGCTACAGGCAGTAATGTTACTGTGCTTTTCAGTGAATGGACATGGACAAGCACAGCTACAGGCGGTAATGTCACTGTGTGCTTTTCAGTGAATGAATATGGACAAGCACAGCTACAGGTGGTAATGTCACTGTGCTTTTCAGTGAATGCATATGGACAAGCACAGCTACAGGCGGTAATGTCACTGTGCTTTTCAGTGAATGAATATGGACAAGCACAGCTACAGGCGGTAATGTCACTGTGTGCTTTTCAGTGAATGCATATGGACAAGCACAGCTACAGGCGGTAATGTCACTGTGTGCTTTTCAGTGAATGAATATGGACAAGCACAGCTACAGGCGGTAATGTCACTGTGCTTTCCAGTGAATGGACATGGACAAGCACAGCTACAGGCGGTAATGTCACTGTGCTTTTCAGTTAATGGATATGGACAAGCACAGCTACAGGCGGTAATGTCACTGTGCTTTTCAGTGAATGCATATGGACAAGCACAGCTACAGGCGGTAATGTCACTGTGCTTTTCAGTTAATGGATATGGACAAGCACAGCTACAGGCGGTAATGTCACTGTGTGCTTTTCAGTGAATTAATATGGACAAGCACAGCTACAGGCGGTAATGTCACTGTGTGCTTTTCAGTGAATTAATATGGACAAGCACAGCTACAGGCACTTTTCAGTGGTTGGTTCTATTTTCACTGCTGAAAGAAGTTCTCCAATATGCCGCTGCATTCATTTTGTCAATATAGATTGATCGTTCCTCTAATCATACATTTGCTCTCTCACTTAATAACTGTTAATCCATCATTTAATAACAGTTAAACTATCATTAAATAACTGTTCCTGAACCTGGTGCTGCGGGGTCTGAAACTCTTCCAACAATTGGAGGGGAGCATGACCTGAATGGTGGGGTTCCTCAAATGATGAAAGCTGCTTTCCTCTGATAATATTGCGTGTAGATGCGCTCAATAGTGGGGAGAGCTTTATCCACTTCTGGGTAAAGATGGTCTGGGCTGTATGCACTACTTTTTGTAGGTCTTTCCATTCAAGGGAAATAGTGTTTCCATATCAAGCTGTGATGTGACTAGTCGATATACTCTTTGCCACACATCTGTACTAGAAGCTTGTCAAAGTTTTAGGTGTCATGCCAAATCATTGCAAACTTATAAGAAAGTAGAGGCACTTCCATGCTTTTTTTGTAATGGCACCTTTTTGCTGGACTTGGGGCGGATCCTCTGAAATGATAACACCAAGTTGCTGACTTTCTCCACCTCTGATCCCCTGATGAGGATTATGGAGTTTTAGTCCTCTTGATGTCAATTTTAAGCTTCTTAGTCCTGCTGACATTGAATGAGAGGTTGTTGTTATGGCATCACTCAGCCAGATTTTCACTTTCCCTCCTACATTCTGATTCATAGCCGCCTTTGATTCAGCCGATGACAGTGGTGTTGTCAGCAAACTTAAGTATGGCATTGGAGATGTGCTTAGCCTCACAGTCATAGAGAAGAGCAGAGGGCTAAGCACGCAGCTATACGGTGCACCCGTGCTGATGGAGACTGTGGAGAATGTTTTTGCCAATCCAAACTGAGTGGGGTCTGCAAGTGAGGAAATCCAATTGTACAGGAGGCATTAAGGCTAAGGAATTGAAGCTCATTGAGTAATTTTGAGGAGATAGTAATATTAAATGCTGAGTTGTAGTCAATAAAACACATCCTGATGTGTGTACCTTTGTCCAGATGTTCCAGGGTTGAGTGAAGAGCCAATGAAATGTCATCTGCTGTGGACCTGTTGCTCAGGTAGGCAAGTTGTAGCAGATCCAAGTCACTTCTCAGGCAGGAGTTGGTTTCATCACCAACCTCTCAAAGCACTTCATCACAGTGGGTGTAAGTGCTAAATAGTAATTCAGACAGGTTGCCACATTCTTCTTGGGTACCAGTATCATTGAAGCCTACTTGATGTAGGTAGGTATCTCAGACCTCCGAAGCGAGATGTCAAAGATATGAGTCTTTAGTACTTGGCCAGGTACCCTGTCTCGGCTGGATGCCCTCCATGGGCTCACCCTCCTGAAGGAGGCTCTCACATCTGCCTCCGAGACTGAAATCACAGGATCATTGGGGTTATGGGAGTCGGTACAGGCGCCTCCATGTTTGGATGTTAAAAGCAAGCATGAAAGGCATTGAGCTCATCCGCGAGCGAAGCATTGTTGCCACCCACGTGACTTGGTTTCACATTGTAGGAGGGGATAGCATTCAAGCCCTGCCATAGTTACTGAGCATCCTTCAGTGAGTCCAGTTTGGTCTGGAGTTGCCACTTCACATGTGAGATGGCTTTCCGGAGATTGTACCTGGACCTCTGGAATTTTACTTCATCACTAGACCCGAACGCCACTGATCTGGCCCTCAGCAGATTGCGGATCTCATGGTTCATCCAGGGCTTCTAGCTGGGGAAAGCTCTGAATAGCTTTTGGGGGACTCACTAGTCTGCGACTGTTTTCATGAAGTCCTTGACAACTCTGCTTTATTTGTTCACATCCTCAGAGTTCCTGATCATGGCCCAGTCCACTGACTCGAAGCAATCCCATAGACCCTCCTTTACCTCTCGCAACCACCTCTTTGTTGTCCTTGTCCCTGGAGGCTTGCTCTTTAGCCTTTGCCTGCATGCATGTAGACAGCCAAGTGATCTGATTTCCCAAAATGTGGTCTGGGGTGGAACAACAGGCATTCCTAATCATAGTATAGCAGTGGTCAAGTGTGCCGGAACCCTTGGTGCTGCCAGTGATATGTTGATAATAATTGGACAGAGATTTCTTCAAGCAAGCCTGATTGATGCCCCTCTGAAAGGAGTCAGGATGGGCTGTTTCTTGTTTGCTGACCTTGAGTGCCTGCTTAACATCGGCCTTTGGCGGTATGTAAATTGTGGTCAGGATCAAAGACGAGAACCCTTTTGGTCAGTAGAAGGGTTGGCACTTAATCATTAGTCTGATTAGGGAAGGAGGTTAGTGCAAATAAAGCAATTCAGAAAAGGCATACTAGATCTGGAATGGGCGGTTGTCAAAAGAAATTTTGGATGGGCTGTGCTTGTATCCACTGAGTGAACATTCATTAAAACTTAAAAGATCCAGCGGTGTCCTGACAGGGTGGGTTTAGAGGTGATCTTCCTTTCGCAGGAGAATCCGAATCCTGGTTGTCACTGTTTAGGAATGAAGGGGCACTCGTTTTAGATAGAGATGGGGCAATTGTTTTTCTCTCAGAGCCATGAGTCTTTGGAATTCTCATCCTGACAGACCAGTGAAAGCAGAGTCTTTGGCTGTTTTGCAGGTGGAGGTGGATAGGTCTTTGATAACGAATGGGCAGATGGGACTATGAAGTTGAAGGTACAGATCAAATATTAAAAGTATGGAATGGGGGACAGTCTCAGCTGTTAGGTTTTGTAGCTTTAAAACATTAAACTAATTGAAACAAAGACGCAGGAATCTGAACTGTCTTGGAGTTTACATTAAGTGAGACGTGCACAAATCGTGGTAGCATGATGATATATGCAATTCATGTATTTATACATGTAACTTGTAATTAATTATTTAAATGAACACAAATGCTTAATCAATCAAAATGTATATGTATGGTGTGTACAAGATATACAAGATTACTCAAACTTTACTTAATTATTAAATGCACAGCACTCCTTTGTGCTTACCTGCACACTTCAACTCAGTAGAGTGCTTCTCAGCAGTATACACAATATATTAAATAATGCAATTACTGTTTACAGACATCCACAGCATAGTAAGTTTTAAATTGTCCCATTCAGGCCTGAAGTTTTAATCACTGTGGAGGCTTTTTTCCCTTTGTGGGTTATCATCTTTCCTGACAATGGAGGACCCTCTGCTTGGTAGGCAGGACTCATGACTGTGAAACAATCTCAGGTTCTGAGGCCTTCTCCACGATAGTTGCTGGAGTTGACTCTGAGACTGCAGGAAGTGGTTCTGACAGCAGTAGCCACCTTTCTTCTTCTGGTTTGTGCAGTTTGATCTTGGGAAGGTACACTTAGTTCACTGGAGTATTCTCTTACTAATCCTTCTATTGCTTCCCCTATAATCTAATCTGTCCTCTTGGTTTTCCCATCCACAAAAGTTTCTGATGAATCCTCTGTTTTCAGACCTCCATTGCCTCCTTTCTCTTTGGCCTTCCGTTCATCCAGATGGGCTTTAGTCTTTGCATCTACTTTTACAAGCAGGTTTGTGTCTCCCAGTTGAAGTTCATGCAGTAACCTCAATGCACACAGAGTAGATTCTGGTTCTTTATACTCACAAAAACTGAATGCTTGCAACTGTGCTGAAGCTCCTTGATCTCTCTTCCAGCTTAAAACATAGCCTATTTTGCAAGTAACTGCCTGATTAACATATTAGAAGCTTTTTCAAATACATTACCTACAAAAACTTGTAGAGAGACCACTGCTTTTGTCACTTCCAAGCTTCCTCTGAGCAGCATGGCTCTTCCTCCATCCAATGTACTTTCCAACCAGAGGCACAGAGGTTGGCACCAACACCTGTTTGTCCTCTGTTGTGCAACGGTTAAAGAAATACAGCATCTATCATCAAACAATACCTTTCCGTTGACTCGTGCGGGGTATGCAGCAGGTAAATGGTGGATGGATCTCCAATCAAGTTGTTGTTGTCTCAGCCAATCACACCCCCACAATGCTGGTCCTGCTCTTTATGCCACATCTAAGCTCAGTGTGGATTGTTGGCTCTTGTATTTCACTATCACCAAGGAGTTATCATTCCTCATATCAGTTCTTAGCTGGATATCTGCAGGCTTATTTTTGAAATACCATTCAAACTCATCTTGTGGAATGACTGAAACAGCTGAACCAGTGTCCAATTCCATTTTGATCAAAACCAGGAGAAAATCTGCAGTTACTGGAAATCCAAGTAACACGCACAAAATGGTAGAGGAACTCAGACGCTGCCTGTCCTGCTGAGTTCCTCCAGCATTATGTGTGTGTTGCTTCCATTTTAATCAACTTGCTGGTCACTTCTTGTCTATTGCTAGTTTTCACATTGTAAATATCAAGTTTACACAGTCCTGTGTCACTCTCATCATTATCAGAGTTTTCATCAATAGCATGCAGTGTCCTGACGAAGGGTCTCGGCCCGAAACGTCGACAGCGCTTCTCCCTCCTTATAGATGCTGCCTGACCTGCTGCATTCCACCAGCATTTTGTGTGTGATGCAGATCAGTGCTCTTCTTGAAACTGCAGTTTGACTTTTCATCTTTTTCTTTTCTCATTCCATCCATTTACTTTTGTCTACCCGACATGCTATCTATATATGTCCGACTTTGTTGCACTTTCTACAGGTCTCGCCTTTAAATTTGCATTGGTCTGGTGTATGTGAGCCCCTACCACACCAGTAATATACTTTTTTTCAGCCAGGCCGGTTTCTGTTTAAATGTTGAAATTTAGTTCATGCTCATGTTCATTCCTTACTGTAACTCAGTCGCATCTCTGCCTGCGGTTTCTATTGAAACAGTAATTTCAACTGCTGCCTGAAATGTGAGCTGTGCTTCCATTAGGAGCTATTTTTGAATGCTTTCTTGTAAGATTCCACAAACTAGATAATCTCTTCGTGTGTCATGAAGCCCATTACCAAAATGACAATGCTCAGATAATCTCTTCAACTCAGCCACATACACTGAAATGGACTACCCTTCTTAATAATTCCGCTTATGAAACCCAAAACGTTTTGCAGTCAACAATGGTTTTGGTTCTAAATGTTCCTGCATCACTTTACAATATTGGCCATGTTCATTTCGGATGATTTGGTTAGAGCAGTCACACTGCGAAGCAAACTGTATGCATTTAAACGCAACACGTTCAGCAAAATCGATAATCAATTCTCAGTGGCTATTTCTTTTGCTTCGAAATATTGTTGAATTACCTTTTTTGTGTAATCAAGTGTCTCCAACTTTCTGGTGTAGCCAGCCCTTTCTGCTCTTTTTTATGATTATTACCACCTGGTATTCACGCTTCATGAACCCAGGAATTCTTCCATTTTCTGACTTTTTCTAAAAAAAACTTGATTGTTTCTTCTCTTCCAATGAATACCTGCTATGCTGCTGTTTTATAGCTCGACAGTCTCTCCACATGGTGGGCTGTGTTTTTTAAAAAAAATTCAACCATTCCTTTTCAGTTTGAATATCTCCCTGTACTTCAACAGCTGGATAACCATCTTGGGTTTGTTTTAAAAATACCTCGTTGCCAATGTTATGTTTTGTAATTTCAAAGCATTCAACTAATTCAAAGGAAGACACTGGAGTCTGAAAACCTTCGGGTTTATTTTAAGTGGGATACACACGTATCACGTGGTAGCATGATGAGGTATGCATTTTATGTAGTTATACATATGACCCGTAATGAATGATTTAAGCAAACAAGAATGCCTAATCAACCAATATAATACAAGATTACTCAAAAATTTCTTACTTATTAAATACACAACATCAAGGGGTTGAGAGGCCTAATTTCTGATGCTAATTTTTATGGTGAGATGGTGCTGAAGATACACGATGACATTTTGCAGACGGTAAACACGGTTACTAGCTATTCTATTAATTACACTTTTTCTGGACTACAATCACTGTAATCCACAGCCTGTAATTTCCTTTAGGGGGTTGTGTTTTTGTATAGTCTGGTCAACCTGCCATTTTCTCAGTGTCCTGAAGGATATTGTGAATAGTCTGTACAGTCTGTACGAACTCCCATTTTCACAGTATCCTGAAGGATATTGTGAATAGTCTGTACGAACTCCCATTTTCTCAGTGCCTTGAAGGATTCAGTGAGCTGGACTTTTGGGAGTGCAGGTGTGGCAGTGGCAGCCATTGCTAAAGTGTACTTGGGGCAGGATTGAGGCAGCAAGCTCTGGGTCCGGGAGTGAAGAACAAAATGATGCTTAGGCGATTTAAATGCCAAGCCAGATTTTTTTAAAAATCAAGGCATCGAAGCTGAGGGAGAACCAGAGACTGGGTGCTGAACCGGTGTTGAGCTCACCACGCTGAGAGGCTTTTCTTGTCCGACTGCTGAACTCGCTCTGTGGTTGCGGCTGCAGCCATTGGGCTTCTGGGCTGACTGCAGTGCCGAGCTGGGTGCCTGGCTGTGGACTCACTTACAGGCACTCAGCAGTTTATGTCCTGTGTGTTATTTGCATTTTTATAGTTTGCAGAGTTATGTTTCTTTTTGCAGTTGGGTGTTTGACAGTCCTTGTTGTGTGTGCTCTTTTTAAGTGTGGTCTATTGTGTTTCTAAGTTTTGTGGTTGCCTGCAAGATGACAAATCTCAAGATTGTGTATCTTTGATAATAAATGTACTGTGAATTTCAGCTGAGGATGTCAAAAAGAGTGTTGTATGAGAATTGTAAGAAAGTGTCAGCGAGAATTAGAATGTTGTGTAACTTTAGCAGCACAACCTATATACTAAATAGCAACAATTCAATTATGCAACACACACACACAAAAGTTGCAGCTTGCGATAGAACATAGAACAGTACAGCGCATTACAGGCCTTTCGTCCCACAATGTTGTGCCGACCCTCAAACCCTGCCTCCCATATAACCCCCCACCTTAAATTCCTCCATATTCCTGTCTAGTAGTCTCTTAAACTTCACTAGTGTATCTGCCTCCACCACTGACACAGGTAGTGCATTCCATGCACCAACCTCTCTCTGAGTGAAAAACCTTCCTCTAATATCACCCTTGAACTTCCCTCCCCTTACCTTAAAGCCATGTACTCTTGTACTGAGCAGTGGTGCCCTGGGGAAGAGGCACTGGCTGTCCACTCTGTCTATTCCTCTTAATATCTTGTACACCTCTATCATGTCTCCTCTCATCCTCCTCCTCTCCAAAGAATAAAGCCCTAGCTCCCTTAAACTCTGATCATAATGCATACTCTCTAAACCAGGCAGCATCCTGATAAATCTCCTCTGTACCCTTTCAAATGCTTCCACATCCTTCCTATAGTGAGGCGACCAGAACTGGACACAGTACTCCAAGTGTGGCCTAACTAGAGTTTGATAGAGCTGCATCATTACATCGCATCCCTTAAACTCTATCCCTCGACTTATGAAAGCTAATACCCCATAAGCTTTCTTAACTACCCTATCTTTCAGGGATCTGTGGACATATACCTTCAGATCCCTCTGCTCCTCCACACTACCAAGTATCCTGCCATTTACTTTATACTCTGCCTTGGAGTTTGTCCTTCCAAAGTGTACCACCTCACACTTCTCCAGGTTGAACTCCATCTGCCACTTCTCAGCCCACTTCTGCATCCTATCAATGTCTCTCTGCAATCTTCAACAATTCTCTACACTATCTACAACACCACCAAACTTTGTGTCATCTGCAAACTTGCCAACCCACCCTTCTACCCCCACATTCAGGTCGTTAATAAAAATCACAAAAAGTAGAGGACCCCGAACAGATCCTTGCGGGACACCAGTAGTCACAACCCTCCAATCTGAACGTACTCTCTCCACCACGACCCTCTATCTTCTTAAGATAGAATTCTTAATGTACAGGGATTTTGTGGGGGTTTTCAGACCATTCTAGGAGGGTTGGTAACTTTGTCATAACCTGTCATCTTGTTGAAAGAGCTGCAGCATTGTAAACGTTTCTGATGCTCTGACAATTAATTTCTGTTGGGTTGTGTGCACCGCCACCTTGTGGCTCTGAGTTAAATTACAGCAAATATGTCTGGGACTGCTTACAGATTGCAAGGTGCAACAAGGACATGCTGGAAATACCCACTGGGTCAGGTTGGTTCTGCAGGAAGAGAAACAGAGTTAGCAGTTCAGGTTGATGATGACTTGATTATTTTCAACATTTTCTATTTTCATTATAGACTCACAGCATCTGCAAATTTTAAAAATTTACAATGATAAGGCACCGGTGGCCCCTGTTTCCATCCAAGGGGTCAGTGTGGACATGGTGGAGGATTACAAATACCTGGGGATATGAATTGACAACAAACTGGACTGGTCAAAGAACACTGAGGCTGTCTACAAGAAGGGTCAGAGCCGTCTCTATTTCCTGAGGAGACTGAGGTCCTTTAACATCTGCCTGACGATGCTGAGGATGTTCTACGAGTCTGTGGTGGCCAGTGCTATCATGTTTACTGTTGTGTGCTGGGGCAGCAGGCTGAGGGTAGCAGACACCAACAGAATCAACAAACTCATTTGTAAGGCCAGTGATGTTGTGGGGGTGGAACTGGACTCTCTGACGGTGGTGTCTGAAAAGAGGATGCTGTCCAAGTTGCATGCCATCTTGGACAATGACTCCCATCCACTCCATAACGTACTGATTAGGCACAGGAGTACATTCAGCCAGAGACTCATTCCACCGAGATGTAACACTGAGCGTCATAGGAAGTCATTCCTACCTGTGGCGATCAAACTTTACAACTCCTCCCTTGGAGTGTCAGACACCTTGAGCCAATAGGCCGGTCCTGGACTTATTTCCACTGGGCATGATTAACTTATTATTATTCAATTACTTATGGTTTTATATTGCTATATTTCTTCACTATTCTTGGTTGGTGCGGCTGTAATGAAACCCAATTTCCCTTGGGATCAATAAACAGACCCAGTCCAAAGATGAGAGGCTGCCGTACTCCTTTTATTTCTTCCAGTAATACTGTTGCTTCAATATACCTCAAGGCCAAAAGAATTCTGTAAACACCGAAGAATTGAACCGACATTTCTCTTTGCTAATAAGAAAACAGAAAACTTTAGGAGTAATCGGCAGGTGTTTGAGGAAAGAGAAAGCGGTTTGGGTCTGTGACCAACAGACCTGGAATAACTCCAGGAATAAATAGCTACCCTCTGGAGTGCTGCTCAAAAACTGGAAATGAGGACTTCATATAGCACTAGAGTGAACTGAACTAAATATGCCTGGAATCTTTCGATTTTGTGTCTTATATTCTGTGTTTTTCCTTGTTCTTTTTCCCATTTGTGTTGATTATTTTCTTTTTACTGGGGGAGGGGTTGATTTTTTTTAAAATGGATTCCATGGTTCTCTTAGTTTCGTGACTATCTGTGAGAAGATGAATCTCAGAGTTGTATATTGCATACATACTTTTATAATAAATGTACTTATAACTTTATCTGCTTCACTGCCTCTGTTTATTAACAATTAGTACTGTAGATGGGGATAAAAGACTGGCTAAATCGACAGTGCAAAATGATCAAATTAAATCATAATGATTGCTTATTATTATTAATTACGCTTTCTAAAATTTTCCCAACTTTCAGTCCTACTGTTCATATGGTAAGCTTTTATTAATTGAATCCCTCCCTTAGCCCCTTTAATGGGTGATTAACCTCACCTGTATTTTATTTTTATTGTCTATTTACTGAAAGTTACAAATACTTATCATTGATTATCGAAAGGCATGCTTTTAATCTGATTTCTTTGCCTAACTTAGCCTTCATACTCTTAAAAGGTTTAAAGACTATAAGACATATGAGCAGAATTAGGCCATCTGGTCCATCCAGTCTGGTCCGCCATTCCATCATGGCTGATCTTTTTTTCTATCTCCTCCTCAACTCAGTTACTGGCCTTTTCCCGGTAACCTTTGATGCCATGTCCAATTAAGGACCTATCAATCTCTGCCCAATGACCCGGCCTCCACAGCTGCATGTGGCAACAAATTCCACAAATTCACCACCCTTTGGCTAAAGAAATTTCTCCACATCTCAGTTGTGAAAGGGCGCCCCTCTATCCTGAGGCTGTGCCCTCTTGTCCTAGACTCTCCCACCATGGGAAACATCCTTTCCATATACTCTGTCTAGGCCTTTCAACATTCAAACGGTTTCAATGAGATCCCCACTCATCCTTCTGAATTCCAGTGAGTACAGACCCACAGCCATCAAACATTCCTCATATGATAACCCTTTCATTCCTGGAATCATCCTTGTGAACCTCCTCTGGACCCTCTCCAATGCCAGCACATCTTTTCTAAGATGAGGGGCCCAAAACGATGGCACTCAAGGTGAGGCCTGACAAGATAATAACATGTATTGATCTCAAAATCAGTTTAAATCTTATCATGTAATGAATACTTTTCCATCAAGTGTATCATGAAATATCATGAATAAGGGGTAAACTCACTGAAGCCTGTCAAATGTTGAAAGGCCTCGATAGAGTGAATGTGGGGAGGATGTTTCCTATAGTGGGCACAACCTTAGAATAGAGGGTCATCCTTTTAGAACAAAGATGCGGAGGAATTTCTTTAATCAAAGAGTGGTGAATCTGAGGAATTAGTTGCCAAGGTCAATGGATATATTGAAAGTAGAGGTTGATAGATTTTTGATAAGTCAGGCAATGTATGGATACAGGGAGAAGGCAGGAGATAGGGGCTGAGAGGGAAAACAGATCAGCCATGATGAAATGGCAGAGCAGGCTCAATGGGCCAAATGGCCTAAGTCTACACTCAATAATAATTATAATTTATAAATCTTATAAATTTATAATTAAATTCAATACTATATGTATTATTTATAATATATGGTCATATAAATCAGAGATATGATGTAATGATTAAAATTATTGTCTATTACCATCTTTTTTTTGCCAAAATAACACCTCCAGAATAGTTGAAAATCCTTTTGTATGAAAGAATGGATGAAAACAATCACTAGAGAGATGAGCTTTAATCCCTTAAGCATTTTCTGTTCAGTTGGCTTTCTCGATACGCTTAGGCTTTTACGTGATAGCTGGAACTCCAGAGAGTTTGCATGTGAAGCATTGAGATTGATGATTCTATAACATATAGCATACAGAGATTTTAAAAGTTAAGCATGAACTTTATTGAAGTGAGCCAGTTAGAGAAATGACAGATTTGACTTCAATCAGATTCAATTGGTCCAAAGCCAACTTAAGTGTAACAATAAAGTTTCAGCTCATATATGTCAAAAACAGACCTCACTATGGTCATACTTTCATAACATACTCTCAATAAATCATCTTTTACAATTTGTTCATTGTCTATATGTTTACCCAGTTTACACAATGTTAAAACCATTCACTCCTCTTTTTCAGCCTTTGTTGCCGTTCTGTACCAAAAACTTTCGTTTGTCTTGTTATCCCTTCTTTATTGATGTAATTCAAATGAAGGAGATGCTTGCCTTTCCCCAAGTCTTCCATTGTAGTTCCAACTGAATCAATTTGTAGTTAATACTGACCAAAAACAAAACCCTCAATTTCAACAGTTGATCTTTACAGGAGTGTTACAACATTTAATATCAGCTGAGCTTTCAATATTTCCTACAAATAATTGATCCTGGAGAGTCTGGGTTTGGGTAATGATGGGCAAGTATCACTGAATTGTATGGAATTTAAGGAGGATAAGATCATAGACCATAAGATATATGATCAGATTAAGCCATTTAGCCTATCAAGTCTGCTCTGCCACTCAGTCGTGTCTGATCTATTATCCTTCTCAACCCCATTCTTCTGATTTCTTTCCATAACCTTTGATGTTTTTACTATTCAAGAATCCTTCAACCTCTGCTTTGAAGATACCTGATTTATTTATTTAATTATTCACAGAGTGGGTCCCACTGGCCCTTTGAGCTTCACCACCCAGCACCCCTCCCCCCTCCCAATTTAATTAGCTAGTTACTGCCTGTTCTGCCACTGGTGTTTAGGGCAGCAATGAAGGTCTTCCATCTCTGTCTTCACTTGGCCATCTCTACTGTGCCCCAGGTGCAGTTCAGGGTCCTCATTTCTGCTCCTACAGAATGGTAGCAAGTTGTAATTAGTCTTCCATGTTTCCTCCACCCTTCCTGGATCCAATGAAATGCTGTCTTGTTGATGAAGTTGGCCTCTTTTCTCATCACATGCCCAATCCATCTCCAACGTTTCCCCGTGATGATTGTGGCCATGTCCTCTTGGTGACACTGAAGGAGTAAGGTGTGATTGGAGACCTTTCTTGGCCAGAAAATATGGAGGATTCTGGAAATGGAAAATGCATGTTCCTACACCTTGGTAGTAGAAATAAATGTGTAGAATAAATGTTTTGCACAGGGAGAATATCCAAAAATCTGAGATGCAAAGGGACTTGTGCAGACCAGCCTAAACTTGTAGGTAGAGTCAGAGGTGAAGAAGGCCAATGCAATGTTAGCATTCATTTCAAGAGGTCTCGAATATAAGAATAGGGATGTGATGCTGAAGTTTTATAAAGCACTGGTGAGGCTTCACCTTGAGTATTGTGAACATCACTGGGTTACTCATCTAAAAAACGATGTGCTGGCGTTGGAGAGGGTTCAGAGGCCATTCACAACGATGATTCTGGGAATGAAAAGATTATCACGAAGAACATTTGATGACTCTGTACTCACTGGAATTTTGAAGGAAGAGGGGGAATCTCATTGAAACCTTTCGAATATTGAAAGGCCTAAATGTGAAAAGGATGTTTCCCCATTGTAGGGGAACCTAGGACATGAGGGCACAGCATCAGGATAGAGGAGAGTCCATTTAAAACAGATGTGAAGAAATTTCTTTACCAATGGTTGGTGAATTTGTGGAATTTGTTAAAACAGGCAGTTGCGGAGGCCAAGTGGTTGGGTGTATTTAAGGCAGAGATTGATAGATTCTTGATTGGACATGGCATCAAAGGTTATGGGGAGAAGGCCAGGAACTGGGGTTGAGGCAGAGATAATAAAAGGATCAGCCGTGATTGAATGGTGGAGCCGACTTGATGTGACAGATGGCCTAATTCTGCTCCTATGCCTTATGGTCTAAATAAGGTGGGTGAAAACCAGCCGAGGATTCACTTCCTAATGATCACCAAGCCCATCCTTTCAAATGGTGCACAGCTGATCTTCAGCGCTGGGATCAGGTGTTCCAGAATTCATTTTGTATGTGGGCACATGAAGTGGACCAATTGGCTAGAATACTAGAGATACCGATATATAGTAGCGCCAAAAATCAGCCGTGATTGAATGGTGGAGCAGACTCGATGGGATCTTCTTGAGGCTCATGGTGTGGAGTGGGGACAAGGTCTCTCTCTGTCATGCGAGTCCACCTAATGCTTCACTGCTTATCTTTCGTTTGCCTCGTAACCCAGTCAATCACCAGTTTAAATAATGTCACCAACATCACACAGCCTTGCCTGATTCCTTTCTTGACTTCAAAGCTCAAAGTGCAGTCCTCAGCTGTGCAGGCGTAGAAACTCTGGATAAGCTGGCTGGTTTTTGAAGGGATCTCATAAGATCTGAGAACCTGCCAGAAGCTCTCCCTGTGGATGCTCTGACAAGCCTTTTTAAAGTCCATGAAATTCACATACAGTTGTCTCTGCCACTCTGTGCGCTGTCCCATGATGTTACACAATGTGATCGACGCAGCCTCTGTTTCGCTTGAAACCAGCTTGCTCTTTTCTCAAGCACATATCGACAACATCTTTAATCCACTGGATAATGACTTTGGTGAGAAACTTGCTGGGCACTGACAGAGGTGTGATGTCATGCCAGTTGTTGCAATCATTTAGTGCTCCTTTCTTGGGGATCCTAACAATAACTCCCTTTGTCCATTTCTTGGGTACTTGTCTCCATTCCCAGATTATAGTGAACAGTGGTTGCAGGATGACTGCTGCAACTTTTGGTTCTGCTTTCAACAGTTTGGTGTTCAAATGGTCATGTCCTGGAGCTTTGCTGTTCCTTAATGATTTAATCGCAGCAACAATCTCTTCTTTCTTTGGTGGATCTGTGTTAATGTTGAGGTCCTCTGCTGTCTCTTGTGTGTCAGGTCCTTCACTTGTTGCTGAACTATCCAGTAATTCTCTGAAATACCCCGTCCATTGTGCTTCTTGCTCTTTCTCAGTTGTCAAAAGCAGACCAATCTTATCTCTCATGGGACCACTGGATCTGGCTGGAACGTTCCACGTACCAATTTTGAAATCTTGAATATTCTTCCCTGATGACCTTGATTGGCTGCTGCTTTGATTCCTCTGTAAGGTCTTATCCTTTCTTACAAGTCTCTTCACTTTTTTGTAAGCTTCAGTATATGCTAGTTGATGTTTCTTCTTAATTCCTGTTGACTTTACATTTAACACCTTCTTAATTTTCCATCTTTCTTCTAAGTCTGTCCATGTTTCCTGCTGTATCTATTCTAGTCTCCTTGAAGACTACGGCAATCTGTTTCCACGTTGTGTCGATCCAGTCTACTAAATCATCTTCATCAAGGTCTGGAATCTGTTCCTAAGCTGAATGGTGAAGATAGATCTCACACTGGTGCCCTTGAGATTTTCAAAATCAAAAGGTCTTTGTACGCGTGTTCTGGTCCCAGTGCTTCATCACTGCTACAACAAGGTGGTGATCACTTCCCGTATCTGCTCCTCTCTTCACCTTTACATCCTGCAAGCATTGTCTTCATGTACCATTGACCGTTAAATGGTCAATCTGGTTCTTGTCATGCCCATTGGGTGAGCACAATGTAGATTTCAGTGTGGAACGAAGGTCCCTCCTGTGGCCAGATTGTCCATGGCACAGAGTTCCACCAGTCTTTCACCATTGTCATTCATCATTCCACATTCATGTGTGCCCATGACCCTAGTGAAGTGTGAGAGGTTATTTCCCACTTTGGTGTTTAGATCTCCCATGACAATCACTATGTCATGGAGTGGTGTTAACTCTACCTCTGATTGCAGCTGTTCATGGAAAGTGTTATTTTCTTCAATGTCACTATCGTTAATTGGAGCATCGCACTGATCACAGTCATGTTCACTCGCTTCCCTCTCAGACTGACTCTCATCAGCCCACTGTTGATTGGTTTCCACTCCAGTAAGCACTTACCAATGTCTTTCTTCAAAATGACAGAGAACCTGAGCACCTTCCCTTCCTGAGTATAAAACTGTTTCACCTGTTGCTACCTTTAGTCTGCAAGACCCTGTCCATCTGCTGTCACTGACACCCAGTACGTGAAGGTTGTAACGTTCCAGTTCTGCAGTTATTTGTGCTGGCTTACCAGTGTTGTTCATGGTTTGTGCATTCCAAAAATCAATTTTGGCCTCGATCTTGGCAGTGTTCAGGGGTCTCTTCATCATGGCAGTAGCTTCCTCTTGGTTTACACTACCGCCAGTCATGAAAATCCTGGCTGGAGACTCGGGAATATGGTCACACACAGATATAGGATTCTTCACTGCTGTTTCTGTGACAATTTTCTTTGCCCAGTTGGGGTTGTTAGCCCTGAGCTGAACCCTGAACCACTCTTAGCCTGGCCTCTGCCCTTTGACCTGCTTGGCAAAGCACAAAGTGCTGTCTCCTGCCAAGGTGGCTCTGCATGTCCTCCCTCTTGGAGGAACCCCCTATTTGATCAGTTACAATGAACAATTTACCTCCTAACTGGCACGTCTTTGGAACGTGGGAGGAAACTGGAACATCTGGAGAAAACCCACACTTCCCACAGGGAGGACATATAGATTCCTTACAGATGACATTGGAATAGAACTCTGATAGCTAGTGCCCCAACTGTATTAGCGTCAAACTAATCGCTGTGCTAACGTGGCTCTCAATGACTTGGCCTCCCCAGCCATCTGTAGCAATAATTCCCCAGATTCACCACATTTGGCCTGAAGAAATTCCTCCTCATCTCTGCTCTAAACTGACGACCTTGTATTCTGAAGCTGCGTCCTCTGTTTCTAGACTTCCCCCACCCCCACTCTAGGAAACATCCTCCCCACATCCACTCTCTCTAGGCCTTCCAATATTTGAAAAGTTTTAATGAGATCTCCCGTCATTGTTCTAAACTCCAGTGAGTACAAGCCAAGAGCCATCAAACGCTCCTTATACTTTAACCCTTTCAATCCCAGGATCACTCTCATGAACTTCCTCTGCACTCTTTCCAACGCCAGCATATTCTTCCTTAAATAAGGGGCCCTAAACTGCTTACAACACTCCAGATGCAGTCTGGCCAATGCCTTATAAATGCATCCTTGCTTTTATATTCTAGTCCTTTTGAAATGAATGCTAACATTGCATTTGCCTTCCTCACCACTGACTCAACCTGAAAGTTAATCTTTAGGGAATCCTGTACGAGGAGTCCCAAACCCCTTTGCGCCTCTGACTTCTGAATTATCTTCCTGTTTACAAATAGTCTATGCCTTATTCCTTGTTCCAAAGTGCAGGACCATACACTTCCCAACATGATATTCTATCTGCCACTTTGCCTTTTCTCCTAACCTGTCTAAGTCCTTCTGCAACACTACATTCACCTATCTTTATATCATCCGCAAACTTGGACACAACTTCATCAGTTCCATTTTAAGAGTGAGGACAGGGGTAGCACTTCATTAGTATAGATAGAGCAAAACTCCTCAATCCAGACTGATATGTAGGATTGAGATCTGTGTCAGTTCTTGGGATTGTGGTAACTGCAAAAACAGCTGACACCATCTCTTTGAAACATTACTGCTTTCTCCCAGTGGTGTTCATCACTGCTGTTTAAATTCAGGATACTCACATTAAAACGAATCACTGCCTGTGGAGAATCAATAGCAATAAGTACAGACTATCAATGTCAGTACAAGATCTATAGTAATGACCACAGATTAATCACTGTTGCTAAAGGATCCATTTCAATAACTATAGATTTATCAGTATCCATGCAGTGTGAATGCTAAATGAGCAGAGACCAGCATGTCAGTCCAACCTTGCTCCTGTTATCAAGGCAGGTTCAATTCTGGCTCAATTTTGAAGCAATACAAATTCAATATGGGTTCAGCATTTCAGGAATATAGGTCCAACATTACAGTGGGAGGTTGGAGGAGATTGCAGAAGGCTTTTCTTAACTTTTCAACCCTCTTGAGACACAGGGCAATGGAAAACAACGAGTGTAACTCATTGGTTCACAGAAGAGTGCAAAGATATTTAGTGCAAGGACAGACTCCTGTTATGGAGAACACTTTAAAAACATCAATCAGAGAAAAAAAATGTTGTTTGAATAAGTTTATGAAGATGGCTAGCAAATTTGTTAAAGGGGCATCATGTTTGATTAACTAGAATGATGAGCTAAAGATGCGGAATGAAATCTAGTAGATGTCCATTTGTCTGAAGAAATCCCATATAAGAGTCTACCTAGACAAATTGTGATCCTGGACATTAATGGGTACTAATAGTATTGATAGGGAATTAGCTTTAAGGGAGAAAACAGGAGATAGTTTTTCAAACTGATCAATGATTGACAATAATATTCACTGGAGATCAGTGTTAAATATTTAAGTTTCCTGCAGATGGTGAACATCAGAGGTAGAAGCTGCTGAGCCTCTCATGGCTTTTCCAACAGTCAATCAGATAATAGTCGAACTTTTACTTCAGCAACACTTCCCTGCACTCACCCCATACCCCTTAATGATAAGAAAAGCACTCTTTCTAAATTTAAAGATGACACCAAGTTTGCAGGTGGGAGGACAGCAATAGGTCATAAAGGCGCATAGCTTAAGCAGATGTGTGGAAGAGGGAACTTAAGAGTGAATTGTGAAAGATACTTTGGCAGAAAGAAGAAAGCAGAGACAATATAGATGAAACGGCAAAATTCCGAAGGATGTTCGGGAAAATACGTATGTGAATAAATCTTTGAAAGTAGCAGGACACCTCGAGATTGGTTAGTAAAGCATGCTGCATCCTTGGTTTCAGACATAGAGACTTAGAAAATTGAGGCAGTGAGATTACATTAAATCTTTATAAAATAAAGGAAGGGTCATAGGTGGAGTATTACATGTAGAGTATATTGACTGGGTGCATCACAGCCTGGTATGGAAACGCCAATGCCCTTGAAAAGAAAATCCTCCAAAAAGTAATGGATATGGCCCAGTCCATCATGAGTAAAGCCCTCCCCTTCTTGTCTGTCGCAGGAAAGCAGCAGCAGGGATGCCCACCACCCAGGTCATGCTCTGTCCTCACTGCTGCCGTCAGGAAGAAGGTACAGGAGCCTCAGGACTCGCACCACCAGGTTTGGGAACAGTTATTCCGCTCGACTTTCAGGCTCTTGAACTAAAGGAATTAACTTTACTCAATTTCATTTGATACGCCCACAATTTATAAATATTTATGTGTTGGCATGTGGCCAAATGGTTAAGGTATTGGTCTAGTGATCTGAAGGTCGCTAATTCAAGCCTCAGCTAAGGCAGTGTGTTGTGTCCCTGAGCAAGGCACTTAACCACACATTGCTCTGTGATGACACCAATGCCAAGCTGTTATTGACCCTTGACCTTCCCTTGGACAACATCGGTGGCGTGGAGAGGGGAGACTTGCAGCATGGGCAACTGCTGGTCTCCCATACAACCCTGCCCAGGCCTACTTCCTGGAAACCTTCCAAGGCGCAAATCCATAGTTTCACAAGACTAATGTGGACTCATATAAGCCTATATGGACTCACTTTCAGAACTTTTCATCTCATGTTGTCAATATTTATTGCTTATTTATTTATTATTATTATTTATTTCTTTGAGTTATTGCACATTTTGTTGTTTTTTGCACAATGGCTGTACGTCCAGTTGGTGCGGTTTTTCATTGTTTCTAATATGGTTATTGGATTTATTGAGTACGTCTACAAGAAAATGAATGTCAGGCTTGTATATGACTACACATGTACTTTGAAAATAAATTTACTTTGACCTTTGAATTCCGATCTCCTAACAATAGTCAGATGTGAAGATCCTAGGCAGGGTACTAGGTTTACTAGAATAGTTTGGAAATGAGAAATTTCAGCGACTTGTGTGTTGTACTCTTCTCCTTGGAGCAAAGAAGCTGGGCAGAGATTTGATATGTACAATTCTGAATAGTTTCGATGGGGTAAATGGAGGGAAGCTGTTCCCATTAGCACATAGTTCACTGAGAGGGGTACAAACCTTGCTCTCAGCAAAAGGTACAGAGAGTATTTAAAATGCCTCTCAGTCTAGTGAAACTGGATCAATCTGAGTTTTGAAACAGATTTTACTACGCAATCAAAAACAGAGAAAGAGATTGGTGTGACCTCTGCAAGAAGCTGGTGAAGTTCAGTGGCTGGATAGCTTGCCGTAGTGTTGAAACTTAGATGCTTTGAGAACATTGTGCGAAGCAGAATGAGTAGATTCAATACAGAATTATTACACACCAATCTAAACTCTGTGCTCAGGCAGCTGGGTTCAATTCCGAGCATGATTCTTACGGAATCCATGCAAACTCAGCACTGAACTATTTCAGAAACAGGTTTAATATCACTGGCACATGTCGTGAAATTTGTTAACTTAATGGCAGCAGTACAGTGATTGAAACAAAGACTGATTTACAGTACGTTTGTCCATTAAATAGTCAAGTGAAAATAGGCAGTGCAAAAAAACAGAAATAAAAAATGTTCAATGTCCATTCAGAGATTGGATGGCGGAGGGGAAGATTCCTGAATGTGTGCCCTCAGGAATCTGTACCTCTTTCCCAATGGTAACATTGAGAATGAGATGAGGGTTCTTTATTATAGTTCTAAAAAATCAGCAGAGACTCAACACTAATTTTTAAATTCAAGGTTGATTCATTGAATGCTCAAAGCTAAATCAATAGCGATTCCTCACTCTGGATGTATATTGAATCATTGTAATATCGGTGAACTACACAACTGTATAGTTGGGTAAAGCTTCGGAAGTGAAATTGGAGCCAGTTCAATGCTGATAGATCTGGTGCAATAAGTCCTGATTGTAGATAGAATAGTAAATCAGTTTCAGTTATAGTTAAGCATTAAATTAATTTATTGAACTGCAGCACAGAAAAACAGGCCCTTCCTGCCCCGTTAAACCAATCCTGCCCAGCAATCCTGGGATTTAATCCCAGCCTAATCATGGGACAATTTACAATGACCAACTAGCCTACCAAATGGTATATCTTCGGACTATGGGAGGAAAGCGGAGCACTCAGAAGAAACTGGTGTGGTCACGGTGGGGGTGGGGGGGAAGCTTTGTCTAATCTGTCCATTATCATGCTACCCCAACTGATTTAAAAGTGACCCAATATTGAAGAAAAATACCATTCTGTCAATTTCTTGGTGCAAACACTTTAATTTTTTTGTACAAGACATAGTAGCATTTCACAAAATATATAACATAAAAATGTACATATTTTTGTAAAACAAAGATAAAGGATTAAGCACCTGCAATCTGTAAAATGGTCAGAGGCTTACTTCCTTGAATACATGGTCAAACAGAGTGAATCAGAGTCAGGGTCTTTGCATGAACTTCCTACAGCACCTCTGCCCTACAGGCTCAAGTATCGTCATACATATAGATCATATACTGTGAGCTAATCAGTAAGGAAAGTGAAAAAATATGTCTTCCATTAAATATAGTTGTTCATGTTTTCTTACCATATTGTAACCAGACTTCCTCAAAGGTACAGAATGGAAGCTATTCTTCACAAAGACTATAAACACCTTGGTGTTTGCCTGCCATCAAAATCCACCTCAATTCCCTTTGGTTTCTAAGTTTCAAGGCAATATTTACTGCTTACAGAAGTAATGTAAAAGAGTGCATTCATCATGTCCTGTAGAACATTTAGACCATGGCATTCTGCCAACTGGGAATCAATTTCATGCTGGAAGTGTTATTCACTGAGAGTGGGTGAGCGGATGATTGTCCCGTTCAATGGTGCAGAAGCAGGAGGGTAATGCAAGGGGCATAATCATATGCATAATTCACAACCACCAATATTGAGTTGGGGCTCACTTCAAGAGTCTGACGTGATGACATAATGACATGAAGTTTTTTTTTTACTGCACTTTATGTTCTGCGTTTGGTTGACAATAAAGTTAGTTATGGTTTCCCTTAAACTTAAAACACTTCTGCCATTTTACTTATGAAAATCGACAGCACTATGTCTCATACTTCCCTCCTGAGCATTTAAGGTGCTTTGTCATGTGAAGGTACTGAGGTTAATATACATGGCATTCATTTGACTGTAAGATACTCAATATAATTTATAAGGCATTTGGGTTGACTGCAAAGCCCTCTCCTTAATAGATGAGGTACTTGTGAAGCTCTTATGTTTACGTATGAGGCATTCAATGAACCAGAGGCCCTTGGGCTATTATATAATGCATTGAGTTGACTCAGGACTTCAGATTAATGTTCAATGCAATCAAATCCTCAGGGAAGCATTCAATTGAATGCAAGGTCCTCAAGTTAATGTGTAAGGCATGTGGTTGACTTAAGGCACTTGGGTTAATACAGCATAAGTGGGCAGACGTTAAGCACTGGGTAAATACTGCAGTTCTCAGATAAATGCAAGGCACCAAATGAATCTTGCACACACTGTTTTGTTTTCCTTTTCCCATTATATGTTTTTGTCATTTTTTTCCCAAATGGCGTGGAGAATTACAGAGCTCCACTCACCCTGAGGTAATGGCACACCTCATGGGCAGTTGTGTTTGTTAGAGGGCTGTGGTGTCTTGTTTCAATTAACACAGAGCTCTAGACTCAAAAGTAATTATCTCTCTTTTGAGCGTTGGTTGACCATCACTGGGTAAACAAAAGCATGGGCAAGTCTAGAGACATCAAAGGAAAGTTATGTGTAAAGAATCCTGTAAGAAGACAGAATGAAATGGAAGTTCTGTCACCTTAATCCTTCCTTCTTGTGCCTAATTCATTACTTATTTTCTTAACAGATTTTTTGGAGAAAATTCAACACCTGTTTATCATCCATCACCTTCTGTGTACATGCACCAAGTCACATCATTTAATGTTCTTCCCATCGTCTACCTCTCCACTTAAATATTTATGCTCAGCGTTTCTAAATCAATGCCTCGGAGAGCTGAGTTTGACTTGATAAGCAATAAGTCTTCTTCATCTGAGAAGCCAAATATCAGACATTCAAAATCTCCTGAGAAGATATTTGGAAGAGGGGTTGGTACATGGAAGATAGCTTGGATATCAGATTTGGGGGACATGTTGTCAGACAGAAAATGAATAAATATTTCAGTCATCCCAGAGTATAATTCAGTCGTACATTGCTTTTGTGCACACTATAGAATACACCAAATCCAATTTCAGTGCAAATAACTTGTAACTTCCTGATGTGGTGTGTGTGTATAATGATGATCAGAATTAAGAGTTGTCAAGTGTTTTCTGAATGGTGTGATCTAATGATCTAATACTGTCTCACAGATCTGCTGAAGGACCATTTGAGCTGGGACAGGAGCCTCAAGTCTAGACATTCTGTTATACATGTCAAAGGTGAAAAGCTAATGATTAAATGGTTTTGGGAGAAACAGGAAACATCTTTAAGGTGGTGTTCAAACCCTAATATTGGAGCATGCATAGATAACAGGCAAACCGTTTAAGGTGCAAATGCAGTCTTATTTGTGGCTAATTTTCCTTATTTCAGGCTTTTTCCTGTTTTGGATATGTGGTGGGTAGAAATTTCCAACATAAACTCTGTTGTGTGATGGAGGATGTTACTCTTTCCAGCAGTCCAGGGCATTCTATACAGACTTTTGCAAATCGTGTCTAACCTTCCATCAATGGTGTCTGGTATTGGCATCTATGTGATGCATTACATTGGGCTTAAGATCTTTCATTGCAGGATCAGATGGCTGCACTATACTGAATTAATGCTGTTTGTTTGTAATTGGGGTTGTGCAATGCACTCAACCCAATTATCAAAGTTACTGATGCGCTGGGATCCTGCAGAAACTTTATAACAATGATGTCTAACTGTATTGTGCTCCTCACACTGTGCTATATTGCTGGGTTCCCTCCACCCTTGTTAACAGTGAGCATCCGGAGAATACGATTTGCGATACGTTGACAGTGACACAGAAGTTGGTAGGTCCCCTGTTGGTCCATGTCATGAAGTACAGAGGTGGCCGCTGAGGGTGTAACACCAAAAGCCAGCTGGTGTTTGCTGATGTTCCTCATGATATTTTGGTTGTCACCAATGTTTCAATTTCTTCAAAAGGCTCAAACCTCCCAAGGCAAATCTTGATGGAGGGAAAATAGCCCCTTGAAACATTTTTGCAACAACCAAAGGGATGAGTCTTCTGAACTCCTGTCAGGTTAAAAACATAGTAAGAAAAATATCTTGCACAGGGAACACAGTATGATACATTTACCCAGGTGATGTGATATATTTAGTAATAACTGAAGAAAATAGTCCTTTTTTAATAATAAAAATAGGTTCTATTTGTTATCTTACAATATATTTGCATTTCTTTTTGGTCCACTATGACAGTTAATGGGCCCAACTCTTACTGCAGGCGCTCGCTGCTCTGAATCTTTCTCTTGCTTTGGGTCCCTACAAGGAACAACTCCCACAGCCACAGTCAACAACCCGCTCCACTTCTTCCACAAAGGAGGAGCCGTCCGTGCATTGGAAAACGTATTTCCGTCGCTTGCTCCGCAGCGGCACACAACACTCACTGTTGCCACAGCTCCCCTTGCACTCCAGCCGGGGCACCTTAGCCGTGGTTTGGCACGAGGCGTATCCTTGCTGTTTGCGATAGACATCGCGGATCATTTCCTTCTGACAAAGGAGCTCTGGAAGCCAAAATAGACAAGATTGCTTTTATTGGGGCTATCTCCTTTAACTAGTGTTCATAACTCTCCCAAGAGGCCATATGGTTTTTGGGAGTGATTAACACCATTTTGCATTCATCCTGCATTTTGGATAATGATTTTGATCTGAATTTGGGATTCACCTACTGATGAGAGGATGAGGCAAATTAAGCCACAAAAACCCTTTCCAGCCCAGTAAGTCCTGGGATTCAAATAGAACCAACCAAGGAACAGGAATTGTGAGCCTGGTACAATTCTGGATTTCCCAGCGAGGACTACAAAGATTTAAGGCTTAATCTTTGGGTGATATTATTAAGCAGAATTTACAATGTAGTTCCAGGTCAGTGTATCTGATCCACAAATCTCCTTCCACACGATTTAATCAGATTCCCATCAGAGGATTTTGGTCATTTCTACTTCAAATGCTTAATCATCTTTCCCTTTACAGTTCTGATGGTTTTTCATACTGAAATTTTAGTTCTGTTTTTTTCTTCTTCTCCCAGATCTGGCCTGATTTGATTGCCTCCAGCACTTTCTGTTTTTTATTTTAGATTTCCAGCAGGTTTTCAATTTTCCACTGACAGGAAACATGTCATTTTGTTTGAATTGGTCCTTGTTTCATAATTTACTTTTTATTTGGCAAAGCTATTTCTCTGAGGTTCATAATTGGATGTGTAAATGACTATCTTAGGTATAAACATTCTGCACTGACAGGCAATGCCCCCCATTAACTGACAAATCCCTTTTAGTCTCAGTCAACTTGGCCTTCTCTTTTGCTAGAAATTGTAGTTAATTTGCTTTGTTAATTGTTGATTTACATTTCTAGTAATTGCAAGTTAAACTTACATTTCTAGTATACTTTTTATAAGTAAACTGTAATTTTTAATGAATAAATACAAAGCAAAAATTGGGTATTGGTCAACATTGTGAAAGTGACTTTCTGAACTGGCCAACATGCCCTCTCAGTTGGCTGTCTCCCTCATCTAAGATGTCCATTTGAAGTAATTAAATGTATGAAAAATGCTACACTGAAGTGAATCAAACATGAGTTGATCTAATGTTGCATAAAGAAACTGCAGTGCAGATCATCAGAAAGGTAGCTATGGGAGATCTGGAGCTGATGGAGTGATTAAATTCAGGGATGCCCAAGGGGACAGTATTGTGGGAGGGGAGCACATAATGCAGGGTGATAGGCTGGAGTAAATCATAGAGAAGGTGAAAATATGGAGGGACTGGAAACCAAGAAGGAGAATTTAGAAATGAAAGGTGTTGGCCAGAATGAACTTAGTCTACAAACCAGCAAATTCAAATGAATCAAGGACAGTGGGAGCAGGCAGACTAATTGTCTTTGTTCTTTGCCTGAAGGAGATGGAGACTTCCATTTTGTGAAACTGCCTAGCATCCTCCATTTTGTGAAGTGAAGTTAGTTGGTTTGATCACTATTTCAAAGTAGACACAACGATGCTTCAGGTAATCTGCTGGATTAGAGATTATTTCCAAATAAATTATTTGTGAGGTGTTCTCTGATATAATATAACATAGAGATTTGTGAATGGTGTGGTCTGTGTCTGCTCTGTGATTCAAACTGGTTACTGATTTGATCCAGAGTCAAACAGAACAAAGTGCCATATATTACCAGTTGTCCTCGCGGAAGAAGGGCAATAAATGGATGCTGGCCTGGACCAGAGCCAATAGGAAGATGTTAAAGGTCAATCAGATGAACCATAGCTCATAACACTGAAATGCAACATTTGAACTGGTAAGGAATGAATAGAAAAGCAGATGTTTGGAGTGCACTGGCAGTGATGATTCTCTCCACAGATCCTCCATCGCAGATATGGAACACCCCACAAACACGTGGAGATCATAGTGGGAGCATGAGGGACACGTGGCCAGCATAGACCCTTTGTTCTGGTGTTACGTTTTCTACTCTTTGACTGGAGGGTCAGGAAAACCTAGTAGGTGTGCACCAAGTGTTCAGTTGTGTAAATTCATGTGCTCTTCAGTTGAGACAATAAGGTCAGTAATTACAGATTCCCTCTGTGCCTCTCTGATCATTATTACAAAGGGGCAGATCCTTGTAACAATGGAAATGTGGGTTAGAAGACTGGAGCCTTCCAACAATGAAACTCATCGCTTGGACTGGGATCAGGCAATGTAATTTAGTGTTGTATCATCAATCATTAAACTCATTTACCATCATGTTTCTCCTGTAATTGCTGGCCTAACATGTAATGCAGCCCATGAAATTACAGTCAATGGTATTTTAGCAATATTAGCGATTAAAGCAGGGTTCATGCTGGAATATATGTTTCTATATTTAAGAACTATTTCTGTCGAATGATATGAATTTTGTTATACTAGCCACGATTTGTGTGCTCACCTTCAGTGAAGTATGCTTCCTCAGAAACTCTATCTAGCTTTGCTAGATGCCAATGTGGAGGTCCAGTGGATGCTGCTTTGGGGATTGTTGAAGGGAAAGTAGCAAGGTAGCAATTGAATGTGACGTAACAGAGAAAGAGTTCTTGACATTCGGCAGAAATAGTGGTAGTCATTTTCTGGAAAGTATGAAAACTCACAGAATTCACAGCTGAGCCAGAAAAGTAGCTGGATTCCCCAGCTGGGGTTGTGGTGCCTTTCCTTAACTTTGCTTGGAGCTTCCTTATAACAATGAGGGGACCACGCTGTGAACACCAGATTGGACGAATTTCCGGTGGTGCTTCACCAGGAAGAAATGATTGGGTCTCTAGATAGTGGGAGACGATGTTTCAAATCTTTCAGATTGGGCCGAGGCGTATAGATTGGGACTCGCGTTGTTGATGGGAGAGTCCAGCCTGAACCCTTTGATATGGAAGGCTTCACTTCTGAGGAAAGAAACAAGATGCCCTCCAAAATGGAGATCCTATCCAAGAATGTGAGGCAACTTTCAAAGGGTGTAACTATGGAGACATGTCGAAGGAGTAATAATGGCAGTGGGAGTAAGCATTTGGCCTGAACTAGAAGGGCCAAGATGGCCTGTTTCCGTGCTGTAATTGATATATAGTTATATGGCAGTCGCTCCTTTTTTGTCTGGTATTGTTTCCTTTAGTCACAGGAAATATCTTTAGTGGAAATTCTTTAGATCATAAGGGATCAAAACATAGCAACAAGCTGGACAACAATGGAGCAGCTTGCTCTAAGGTCACAAGACTACCTCAGAAGTAGAAAGAGCAGCCCTGCAGTTAAAGAGATCAAAATGCTTCTGGATATCTCCAAGTCAATTAAATTTATAGATGTTTGCTATGTAGTTATATGTATAGATTTACCAATGCACATGTATATAAATAATTAATTTCTAACCTGATGTGGGGTACTTCGATGAATGTGTTATGTTGTGGCGACCCATTTCCTGGCACATCCGAACCGACTCACAATTAGATAGCCTACGGGGGTTTGCGAACACAGAGCTTTGGAGCCTCTGCGCCACGGGGGGCAGGTTGAGGGAGGCTTAAAAGTGAGGCTGAAGATTTCAAATAAAGTTTTTTTCCTTCGACTGCAGTTACCGACTCCGTGTCGTAATTTTAGCGCTGCGTGTAGCACACCGCTACAATTGGTGACCTCGATGGTCCAAACTATTTTTGGACCACAAATGACCGACGCCGCCTCTGTTCATGCGGTTTCGTTGAAACTGCCAGGTTTCTGGACACAGCGCCCGAACCTATGGTTCCAGCAAGCCGAAGCCCAATTCCACGTTCGCCAGATCACCTCAGAAGACACCCGCTACTACTACGTGGTGAGCTCCCTCGACCAGGACACAGCGGCCCAGGTCGCGGAGTTCGTACAGTCGCCCCCGGCAGACGGCAAGTACACGGAATTCAAAGCCCTGCTCCTCAGGACTTTCGGACTCTCACGGCGCGAGCGGGCTGCCCGTTTACTGCACCTGGATGGCTTGGGAGACAGACCTCCATCGGCTTTAATGAATGAGATGTTGTCTCTGGCCGACGGACACACATGCCTCATGTTTGAGCAGGCATTCCTGGAGCAGCTGCCCGAAGACATACGCCTGCTGCTGTCCGACACGGATTTCAGTGACCCCCGGAAGGTGGCAGCCCGGGCGGACTTGCTGTGGAACGCCAAAAAGGTGAGCGGGGCGTCCATCACACAGATCTCCCAGCCACGCTCCCGGCAGCAAACCAGTCCAGGCCCGGCCGCAGAGCCCGCCAACCCCCGGCCCAATGAACACTGGTGCTTCTACCACCAGCGGTGGGGCGCAGAAGCCCGCTGTTGTCGCCCGCCCTGCAAGTTCCCGGGAAACGCCAGGGCCAGCCGCCGCTGATGGCTACGGCGGCTGGCCATCGGGATAGCCTCCTGTATGTGTGGGATAGAAGGTCAGGACGCCGGTTTTTGGTCGATACTGGGGCTGAGATCAGCGTTTTACCTCCGACGAGTTACGACACCCGCAGCAGGGCACCGGGTTCCCCCCCCTGAGGGCCATGAATGGCAGCACAGTAAGGACCTATGGCACCCGTCAGGTGCAGCTACAGTTCGGCTCCAGCCAGTTCACGTGGGACTTCACACTGGCCGTCGTAGCCCAACCGCTTCTGGGTGCGGATTTTTTGTGGGCTCACAGCCTACTGGTCGACCTGCCCAGGAAGAGACTGGTACACGCCGAGACCTTTCAGACGTTCTCCCTGGGTGCAGCCCAGTTGCCAGCCCCTCACCTCTGCTTCATCACGCTGTCCAACAACGACTTCACCAGGGTCCTGGCGGATTTCCCATCGGTTCTGGCACCGCAGTTCACAGCGGCCATGCCCAGGCACGGCGTACAGCACCACATCCCGACCCAGGGACCACCCCTCCACGCCCGCGCTCGGCGGCTTCCCCCGGACAAGCTCCGACTGGCGAAGGAGGAGTTCCAGAGGATGGAGGAATTGGGGATCATCTGGCGGTCCGACAGCCCATGGGCCTCCCCCCTGCACATGGTGCCCAAAGCGACGGGAGGCTGGAGACCGTGCGGCGACTACCGCAGGCTGAACGAGGCTACCACACCGGACCGCTACCCTGTGGCGCACATTCAGGACTTTGCAGCAAACCTGCACGGCGCACGGATCTTCTCCAAGGTAGACCTCGTCCGAGGGTACCATCAAATCCCAATGCATCCTGACGACGTCCCCAAGACGGCTCTCATCACCCCGTTTGGCCTTTTCAAGTTCCTCCACATGTCATTTGGCCTGAAGAATGCCGCACAGACGTTCCAGCGGTTAATGGACGCGGTGGGACGGGACCTGGACTTCGCGTTCATCTATTTGGATGACATCCTCATAGCCAGCAGCAGTCGTCAGGAGCATCTGTCCCACCTCCGTCAACTCTGCGCCCGACTGAGTGAGTACGGTCTTACAATCAACCCCGCCAAATGCCAGTTCAGACTCGATACCATTGACTTCCTGGGCCACAGGATTACTAAAGACGGGGCAACCCCTCTGCCCGCTAAGGTAGATGCGGTCCGCCACTTTCCCCGACCCACCACGATCAAAGGCCTTCAGGAATTCGTAGGTATGGCCAATTTCTACCGCTGCTTCCTCCCTTCAGCTGCCCGGATCATGCGCCCCCGTTCGCCCTGATGTCGGGTCCGAGCAAGGACATTACCTGGGAGTCCGCTTTCGTTCAAACGAAGGAAGCTTTGGCTGACGCCGCAATGCTAGTACATCCCAGAATGGACACCCCTACCGCCCTCACAGTGGACGCATCTAACACGGCAGTTGGTGGGGCGCTGGAGCAACTCATTGCAGGTCGCTGGCAACCCCTGGCGTTTTTCAGCAAACACCTGCGGTCACCCGAGCTCAAGTACAGTGCTTTCGACCGGGAACTGTTGGCGCTCTACCTGGCAATCCGGCATTTCAGGTACTTCCTAGAAGGTCGGCCCTTCACCGCGTTCACGGACCACAAACCGCTTACCTTTGCGTTTACGAAAGCGTCCGACCCCTGGTCGTCCCGCCAGCAACACCACCTGTCCTACATCTCTGAATATACGACGGATGTCCGGCACGTCTCGGGTAAGGACAATGTCGTGGCGGATGCGCTCTCTCGCCCTACCGTTCATGCCCTTTCCCAAGGGGTAGACTTTGAGGCACTGGCAGAGGCACAGCAGGCAGATGAGGAGATTCCGAGTTACAGAACCGCAGTCTCCGGTTTGCAGCTCCAGGACCTCCCCATAGGCCCGGGGGAGAGGACCCTACTCTGTGACGTCGCCACCGGTCAGCCCCGTCCCGTCGTCCCGACAGCCTGGCGGCGCCGCGTTTTCGACTCCATTCATAACTTGGTGCATCCCTCCATCCGGACAACTGTCCGGATGGTTTCCAGCAGGTTCGTTTGGCACGGACTCCGCAAACAGGTCAGTGAATGGGCCAAAACGTGCATGCACTGCCAGACGGCCAAGGTGCAGTGGCACACCAAAGCCCCACCGCAGCAGTTCCATCCCGCCCACTGGCGTTTCAACCACATTCATGTGGATATTGTGGGCCCCCTGCCAGTGTTGCGCGGAGCGCGGCACCTCCTGACTATCGTGGACCGGTTCACAAGATGGCCAGAGGCGGTCCCGCTCACCGACACCACCTCCGAATCTTGCGCCCGAGCCCTGATCGCCACCTGGATATCTCGCTTTGGTGCACCGGCCCACATTACCTCCGACAGAGGCGCCCAGTTCACCTCCAGCCTGTGGTCAGTTATGGCCAGCCTTTTGGGGACTCAGTTGCACCACACCACTGCCTACCACCCACAGTCGAACGGGCTAGTGGAGCGTTTCCACCGTCACCTGAAGTCGGCCCTCATGGCCCGCCTGCGAGGAGCCAACTGGGCGGATGAGCTTCCCTGGGTCCTACTCGGCATCCGCACAGCGCCCAAGGACGACCTGCACGCCTCGTCGGCCGAGTTGGTATACGGCGCGCCCCTGGTCGTCCCTGGGGAGTTCCTACCAGCCCCACGGGGGCAAGAGGAAGATCCCACAGCAGTCCTGGCAGACTACGCGAGAAACTCGGTAACCTGGCCCCCATACCCACTTCACAGCAGGGGCGGCACCCGACCTGCGTACCCAAAGACCTACAGAACTGTAAGTTTGTGTTTGTACGAAGGGGCGGGCATCGGCCACCGCTGCAGCAGCCATACAAGGGGCCGTTTATGGTGCTCCGGAACAACGGGTCCACGTTCGTGCTGGACGTTGGGGGGAAAGAGGAGGTTTTCACGGTGGACCGCCTCAAACCGGCCCATGTGGACCTGGCGCAACCGGCCGAGTTTCCGACACCTCGGCGCAGAGGCCGACCTCCCAAGCAGGTTCTGGCCCAGACTGTGGACATTGGGGGGTGTATCGCTGGTTCTGGGGGGGGGGGGGTTATGTGGCGACCCATTTCCTGGCACATCCGAACCGACTCACAATTAGATAGCCTACGGGGGTTTGCGAGCACAGAGCTTTGGAGCCTCTGCGCCACGGGGGGCAGGTTGAGGGAGGCTTAAAAGTGAGGCTGAAGATTTCAAATAAAGTTTTTTTCCTTCGTCTGCAGTTACCGACTCCGTGCTGTAATTTTAGCGCTGCGTGTAGCACACCGCTACAATGTCTTAGTTACTTTACAGAAAGCAGTGTGATGTACACGGAGTGCTGATACAGTTTAAGAAGCAACGCAAACAAAATGCTGGAGGAGCTCAGCAGGTCAGGCAGCATCCGTGGAAATGAATGAACAGTCGATGTTTCAGGCCGAGACCCTTCTGCAGAATTGGAAAGGAAAGGGTGGTGGGAGGGAAGACACCGGAATGAAAAGGTGGGGGAAATGGAAGGAGGATAGTTAGAAGTTGATAGAAGGTTTAAGAAGAACTTGAATGATGTTTGATACATTGGCTACTGTTCGGTGAAAAAGCAAAAACCTGCAGATAATAGTATTCCAAAGTAAAGGCAGAAAATGCTGGAAATATTCAGTAGGTCAGGCTGTTTCTGTGGGAGAAGGAACTGAATTAACATTTTGGGACAAGGATCTTTTCCTAGGAAATCAACAGACCTGCAGAATATTTCCAGCACTTCCGTGTTTTTATTGTCACTCATTGTACGTTCTGTCCTCACTAAAGAAGGTCTTGCTCTATCTTGTTACCTTCCTTGGCCAGAACCACTGAGGATCCCACACACACACACACCAGCAGGCCATACAAAATGAGCACCAGTTCATCTTCTCTTACCTGTTTCACAAGTTTCGCCCGTGAAGTTGGTATCACACTCACAGTACGGCTCCCCCTTCCCGGAGATCTTACAACGGCCGTGGCCACACTTCAGATTCTGGCAACCGGCCACCGTCTTGTCCTTGTCACAAAACCTGCCAACAAAGCCGTCCTTGCACACACAGCGGTAGCTGGAATCAGACGCTACGCACGTTCCATGAACACATCTGGGAAGAAGCACAGGAGCGAATGCAGTTACGATCTGAATGAGATGACAGGGCAGAGGGGTGTCAGCAAATGAAGTTTCTTATACCAGTGGAGGGTGGGTTAATTTCATCTCCTTTCACCATAGGTGCTGCCTCATCTTCCTCACATTCTCTGTCTTAATGTCACATTGGCAGGGATCGTGGGGAGGGGGGGGGGGGTAAATAAATAGTGCAAAAAGAAAATGACCTGTGAGGGGCTTACTTCAGTGACACCGCACTGAGCTCTGCTTCATCACAGCTCCACACACTGGGTCAATTCGAACCTTGGTTACTGCCTGTGTTGAATTTGCACATTCTCCCCAGGATGAGGAGGGCTTCCTTCCACATTCCAAACAATGGGCTGGTAACCGGCTACTGGGAATGTCTCCTCAGTGTAAGTAAATGACAAAGTAATTGAAAAGGATGACAGAATTCAGCTGCAGTTCTACAAGACCAATGTAATTGTTTTGTGGGGAGCTGGCTTGGCCTTGATGGACTGAATAGGCTGAGTGGTAAAAGGTAAGTTAAATTGATAAAGTATGTATTTGCAATCTCAGAAGATATTTTGACACCATATAAAAATGCAAACAAACCACCTTGCATACATTTAAAAAGTAGTACATCAAAATATATTTTGACAGGCCGCATCTGCACTTTATGGTGTCAAAACTGCAAAAAGTAATGTGCAACATTTAAGAATAAAGTATGATGGAACCTGAGAGGCTATATGCACATATCACAGGTAACCGGTAAACTTTACACTTGTGAAAAAGGGAAGAGAACGCCCCACTGTGGTTATTGCAGGAGAAGACAGGCCAAGTTGACAGAGTCACTCTCTGTGAAAAGGTTGGTGTTTACTGACAGCAGGTGGCGCTGTTGTCTGTCAACATACATATTCATTTACAAAATATGCAGAAATGTCCCCCTCTCTCTGTCAGTTTGCGTGAATTAACTGAAGGGCACAAATACAGATACATTTCTTCACTATTTTAATGTGAATTTGTAGAGCCATGACACATGAATTAGTGTTCCATTACAATCTGCTAACTCCATTTTGCTGCATGCCTCTTGGGTACCAATCGAACCTTTTACTCACTTGTTGGCGCAGACGTCTTTGATTTCCTGGTCACACAGAGGCCCTGTCCATCCGGCGTGGCACTCGCACGTGATGCTGGATTGGTCGATGGTTCGGCACAGGCCATGTTTGCAGATGTTGCACGACCTGCATCCTGGAGAGACGCCCAGCGGCATCGTTGGCAAACTCCTGAAATCTTGCAGCTCATTGTTGATCCTGACGTCGTGAATGCAGCCGTGGAAGCCGTTGAGATTCCGTTCGGGACCCTGGCGGAGTCCTGCGACGCCTGACACTGGGGGGATTCCTTTAACGACAAACAATTGGCACAAGTGTAGAGGAGGTACCCACTGCTGGGTGAACCAGACAGCTTTGTTTAGCTCTCAGCCTTGGTTCGCTGGTGGAGAAGTCAGGAGTTACAACAATAACACTTTATTCTGCAGTTATTGCTCTACCTTGTTCCACCTCAATGCACCATTGTAATGAACTGATCTGTTTGAACAACTTGCAGGATAAGTTTTTCATGGCCTTCTCTTGTGCCATGATGAGGCCACCCTCAGGGTGGAGGAGTAACACTTGGGTACCCCCCCACCTGATGGCATGAATATTGATTTCTCCTTCTGGTAAACAAATTCCCCTACCACTCCTCTATTCCCCACTCTGATCTTTCAATTCTTATCTGCCCGTTGCTTCCCCTGGGTCCCCTCCTCCTTCCCTTTCTCCTACGGCCTACTATTCCCTCGTATCAAATTCCTCCTTCTCCAGCCCTTGACCTTTCCCACCAACCTGGCTTCACCTATCATCTTCTGCTAGTCTCTTTCCCCTCCGCCACCTTTTTATTCTGACACATTCTCCCTTCCTCTTCAGTCCCGGTGAAGGGGGTCTCAATCAGGACATTGAGGACATGGAAACATTGACTCCTTATTCGTTTCCACAGATGCTGCCTGACCTGCTGAGTTCCTCCAGCACTGTGTGTGTGCTGCTTCAGGTTTTTCACTGCAGCTCAGTTCATTATTTCATACTGATTATACGGAGCAATTCACTACAACGGTGCTGTGAGGTAAATCTATATCAGAGTGCAGAATTAAAGTGTTACAGTTACTGAGGAGGTGACCTTGATCTCCATGAACGGAACCTTTCACTGTACCGTGGTACATGTGGCAATAATAAGCCGATTCCAAAAGCGAATCATATCTCATTGACCTGGTGGGTGTTGTCTGTGGCTAAATCTATCTATTGTGCTTCTAACTTTGTAGTAGCAACTTTATTTCAGAATAACTCAATAATTCTACTGGGTGTTCTTTATAGACCACCCAATAGGAACAGGGACCTCGAGAAGCAGATAGGGAAACATCAGGGTTGTTGTGGTGGGAGATTTAAATTTCTCTAATATTGATTAGCATCTCCCTAGGGTGAAGGGTTTAGATGGGGTGGAGATTGTTAGATGTGTTCTGGAAGGTTTCTTGACTCAATATGCAGGTAAGTGTACAAGAGGAGAGGCTGCACTTGATCTGGTATTGGGAAATGAACCTGGTTGCATGCCATCTTGGGAAATGTCTCCCTTCCATTCCATAATGTACTGGTTAGGCACAGGAGTACATTCAGCCAGAGACTCATTCCACCGAGATGCAACACTGAGCGTCATAGGAAGTCATTCCTACCCGTGGCCATCAAACTTTACAACTCCTCCCTCGGAGTGTCAGACACCCTGAGCCAATAGGCTGGTCCTGGACTTATTTCCACTTGGAATAATTTACTTATTATTATTTATTTATTTATGGTTTTATATCGCTATATTTCTACACTATTCTTGGTTGGTGCGACTAACGAAACCCAATTTCCCTCGGGATCAATAAGGTCTGTCTGTCTGCCTGTCTGTCAGGTGTCAGATCTCTCAGTGGGAGAGCATCTTGGAGATATTGATCACAATTCTATCTCCTTTACCGTAGCATTGGAGAGGGATAGGAACAGACAAGTTAGAGAAACGTTTAATTGGAGTAATGGGAAATATGAAGCTATCAGGCAAGAACTTGGAAGCATAAATTGGAAACAGATGTTCTCAGTGAAACGTACAGAAGAAATGTGGCAAATGTTCAGGGGGTATTTGCATGGGGTTCTGCACAGGTACATTCCAATGAGACAGGGAAAGGATGGTCGGGTACAGGAACTGTGATGTACAAAGACTGTTGTTAAGTCTAGTCAAGAAGGAAAGAAGAGCTTATGAAAGGTTCAAAAAACTAGATAATGATAGAGATCCAGAAGATTATAAGGCTAGCAGGAAGGAGCTTAAGAATGAAATTAGGAGAGCCAGAAGGGGCCATAAGAAGTCCTTGGCGAGCAGGATTAAGGAAAACCCCAAGGCATTCTACAAGTATGTAAAGAGCAAGAGAATAAGACTTGAGAGAATAGGACCAATCAAGTGTGACAGTGAGAAAGTGTGGATAGAATCGGAGGAGATAGCAGAGGTACTTAATGAATACTTTACTTCAGTATTCACTATGAAAAAGGATCTTGGCGATTGCAGGGATGACTTGCAGCAGACTGAAAAGCTTGAGCATGTAGATATTAAGGAAAAGGATGTGCTGGAGCTTTTGGAAAGCATCGAGTTGGATAAATCACCGGGACCAGATGGGATGTACTCCAATCTAATGTGGGAAGCAAGGGAGGAGATTGCTGAGCCTCAAGTGATGATTTTTGCATTATCAATGAAGATAGGAAAGGTTCCAGAGGGTTGGTGGGTTGTGGATGTTGTTCCCATATTCAAGAATGGGAGTAGAGATAACCCAGGAAATTATGGACCAGTGAGTCTTACTTCAGTGGTTGGTAAGTTGATGGAGAAGACCTTGAGAGGCAGGATTTATGAACATTTGGAGAGGTATAATATAATTAGGAATAGTCAGCATGGCTTTGTTAAAGGCAGGTTGTGCCTTATTAGCGTGATTGAATTTTTGAGGATGTCACTAAATATATTGATGAAGGTAGAGCCGTAGATGTAGTGTATATGGATTTCAGCAAGGCACTTGATAAGGTACTCCATGCAGGGCTTATTGAGAAAGTAAGGAGGCATAGGATCCAAGGGGACATTGCTTTGTGGATCCAGAACTGGCTTGCCCACAGAAGGCAAAGAGTGGTTTTAGACGGGTCATATTCTGCATGGAGGTCAGTGACCAGTGGTGTGCCTCAGGGATCTGTTCTGGGACCCCTACTCTTCATGATTTTTATAAATAACCTGGATGAGGAACTGGAGGGATGGTGTAGTAAATTTGCTGATGGCGCAAAGGTTGGGGTGTAGTGGATAGTGTGGAGGCCTGTCAGAGGTTACAGCGGGACATTGATAGGATGCAAAACTGGGCTGAGAAGTGGCAGATGAAATTCAATCCAGATAAGTGTGAAGCGGTCCATTTTGGTAGGTCAAATATGTTGGCAGAATTTTGTACTAATGGTAAGACTCTTGGCAGTGTGGAGGATCAGAGGGATCTTGGGGTCCGAGTCCATAGGACACTCAAAGCTGCTGCACAGGTTGACTCTGTGGTTAAGAAGGCATAAGGTGCATTGGCCTTCATCAATCGTGGGATTGGGTTTAAGAGCCAAGAGGTGATGTTGCAGCTATATAGGACCCTGGTCAGATCCCACTTAGAGTACTGTGCTCAATTCTGGTCGCCTCTCTGCAGGAAGCTGTAGGTTTTCTATGTTTCTAAGAACCTTGTCAGCTGAAAAGGAATGATGTTAATGCAAATTATTTGATTTTTTGAACAGTCAGACCAATTTAGAGGCAAACAAGTGTTACTTAACAAATTAACTAGAAAATTGTGGGTATTTTAAGAGCAACTGCAAAATAAATAGGTAGCAGGAAAATACCAAAATAGCTTGGTGCGTGAGTGCGTGAGCAAGCAAGTGTGTAGGAGAGTGCAAGAGAGGAGTGACAGTGGAGTGAGTGGGAGTGGGAGAGAGAGAGAGGGGAAGAGAGTGTAAGAGAGTGAGTGTGAGTGTGTATGAAAGAGCCTGACTCAGAGGAGCCGGCTGCATTCATGCGGGATTATTTCCTGCCTATGTACAAAGAGGATTAGAAATGATGGAACACAAGACCAAGGTAATGGTGGGAAGAGCAGAAGTAAAATGGAGCAACAAGTTCACCTCCGATGTAGAGCGGGGAGTTGAGGCTCAGGGTCGGCTGCTTCTGGAGCTTGCCCAGACTCCGGGGGGTTCCCTTGTCCACCACCAGACTGAGTGACTGGTTCATCATCATCAGCTCGACAGTGTGGTACTGCCCGTCATTGATCGTCTCCACACTGCGGACCGGAAGAATAGAAACAGAATGAGCTGTCTAGCCAATAAGGCTCCTGGGTGTTGAGTGACATGCAGAGCAAACAGCCCGGCAAAGGGTAACATAGCAGATGATCTGGTCATTACTACGCTGCTGTTTGTGGTAACTTCTGAAATAAAATAGATCCTGGATTTATTTATTGAGATACAGCACAGAGTAGGCCTTTCCTGCCCTTTGAACCATGCCACCCAGCAATCCCCCGATTGAATCTGAGCCTAATCACGGGACAATTTACAATGAGCAACTGGTACATCATCGCACTATGGGAGAAAACCAGGGCACCTGGAGGAAAGAGCTGTGCGGTCACAGGGAGAACGTACAAATTCCTCACAGGCAGCGGCGGGAATTCAACCCAGGTCTCCTGTTCTGTAAAGCGTTGTGGCTAACCGCTACTCTACCACGTATTTCTCACAGATAAACTGACTACACTATATTTGTGGTAAAGTATCATTGGACGACGCAAGGATGGGCTGGGTTCTTATTGTGTACTTGTTCATCAGGATTGCACAAGAGAAAGGAGGACAAGTGGTGAGAGTTGATTGAAAGGAGTGGGCCAACAGGCCATACGCCTGCTTTGCCATTTCTCTTGATCATGCCCAACCTTCAATTTGAATGCCATCTCCTTGCACTGTTTCCATATCTCTTGATCCTCTCAATATCCAGTAATCTGAATTGAATAACTTGATGGCTAAGCCTCAAAGTCCCTCCAAATCAGAGAAGTCCAACGTTTCAACACCTGAATGAGAAAAGATGTTTCCTCGTCTAGGCCCTGCGCGACCTACCCTTTTTCTGGGACTACGACCACTGGTTCCAGACACCTCACTAGGGGAAGCATCCTCTGCCAATCCATTCTGTGGAGTCCAATAAACTTCAATGAGGTCACCTCTGGTTCTTCTGAATTCTGGAGAATATGGGCCCAGACTTCTCAAACAGCAACATGGCTTCATTCTCCAAATAAAAGTCACTTCAGGTTTGGTTCTCTGTCAACGGCAGAATGTCTTCCCATGGGTGTAAACACAAGACCACAAGGAGGGTTAACTCTTCTCACTGGGAATAATTGGGAAGAGGTGGAAGGAAGCTTGGAGATGAAAGTAGAATGCTACAGTTGCCAGGAAGAGGCAATAATATGGGTAACTGGAAATCAGAAGTTTAATACTAGGAAGTTTAGACAGAATTGCTTCTTTTTAATTAGAATCATAATCACCCAGGATAGAAACTGGCCCTGTCTGCACTGACTATCAAGCACCGGTTTTTTCTAATCCTGATTTATTCTTCCCCATTCTCATCAACTTCCCCCACATTTTACTCCTCGCCCACACGTTAGGGCAATCTACAGCAGCTAATTAACTGACCAGCCGGGACGTCTTTGGGACCGGGGAGAAAACTGGGTTACCCAGAAGAAATGGACACAAGTCACTGGGAGAAGGGTGGATATCACTGCCGTTGGAAGGCAGCAGCTCCCATATACAAACGTTTGTATTAACTGCTAATCCCAGTTAAATACTGTACTCACATACACACACAGTCTATGTTTAGTACCCTTTTCAATTGCAGTTTTACAGGAAGATGGACTTCCAGGTTTACATCCTCATCCTGAATACAGACAAAGAAAATGGCTCTAGCAGTGACGAATGTGAAACTTGTGCAGCTTCTCAGAATGGACTGTGGGCCTCCATATCTCTGTTTACATACTTGTTGCCATTTGAATTTAACGCTGTATGCACAGGGAGATCACACATGCCAGTATCGTACAGCCTATCTCGAGATGCTGAGCAAACTGCATGCACAGATCACATCAAGCCATAATTTTGCGTGGGTTCAACTTTATGGGTAGTTGTAGAATGGGGACTTGACCATAGGCAATTTGGCAGCACAGGGTGCAATGGTAGCCAGCTGTTAATGATGACTTGCATCTGAATCAGATTCTTGATTGGTCAGGGCATGAAGGGCTACAGGAGGTTGGATCAGCCATGATAAAATGGTGGAGCAGACTCAATGGGCCAAATGGCCTAGTTCTGCTTCTAGATGTTATGTTCTTAGTAGATTTGACATTATTCAAATATTGTCTGCCAGGAAACTACACCACTACCTTGACCTTCAAATTCTCGGCAGTGAGGATGAGAAGTTGGGTAGTCACCAATTTTTGGATTTTATGGTTGAGGGAGCCGGTGGGGCATCTCATAGAGAAGAGAATAACATCAGGGAAGTAGACGAGAAAATAGAGTTAGCTGTAAGTTCAGACTTAGGTTGAAGGAAATTTGGAAGCTTGGTTCTGTGGGTCACGACCAAAAACAAGTTTGAAGAACGTTACCCCTTCTTCCATCTGGGCACGTTGCAGCACTCTGAACTCAACATCAACTTCTCCAACTGGTTTTCTCAGACTGGATGAGAAATGTCTATTCCTGTCATTAAATCTGTCATAATGTCCCTCAGCTTTTTTCTCTCTATTGGCTTATCCCACAGCCCTGCAAGCAGGAATGCATAATGCAGACAAAGAAGCATAATTGTCATCTGATTAACCCTTTTAACCTGGCCTCACCCAATCACACATTTTATTCTTTCTAGTCCTATCAACTTCTCCCCTGCTTTCCCTGCAACTTAAATCTAACCTGCTTTTCTTTCTTTGCCAATTCTGATGAAGAATTGCTGCTGCCTGTTTCCAGCACTTTTCAGCTTTGTTTCAGACTTCCATTTTTTCTTTATTTTCATTTATAATGATCCCTATAGGATCTCCTACCAAGTGCTTCAATCTGACTTTGAATGCTCGGAGAATGCAGGTGGAAGTAGTGAGGTCAATCTAAATCACTTGGAACACGGACTGTACAGCGTTTTAAAATATGCTGCTTGTTGTCAGTGCTGCTGCTCTCCTCATTGTGAGATCTGTGACCTCCGCTTGATTAACTAAAACATTTGGATCTGAAAAAAGCCTGTGACTCCCAGCAAGAAGTACACCTTTTAGGCTGTTGGAGGTTTCCAGCCGAACCACAAACCAGGGTATTGTGATTCTGCTGATTTACTGCCGTGTTATTCGTTTTTACTGAGCTTACACAGATGTGAGAGGTGGAAAGACTGCCAAACCTAGCCGGCAGCACAAAACTCCAAGCAAATAGCCCCACAGAGTGACATAGGAATTGTTTTGAAGAATTTTGATTAATCTAAGCATTTACACAGAAGTTCGCCCTTTATTTAATGCACATATTTCCAATTCCCACAGATAGCTTGCAGATTTCACTGTTGTTCAGTCAGAGTCCATTTTTGGAATCGCTGATAAATCTCCATGTTCTCAGACAGACAGAG
Organism: Hypanus sabinus; assembly: GCF_030144855.1. Lineage (NCBI taxonomy): Eukaryota > Metazoa > Chordata > Chondrichthyes > Myliobatiformes > Dasyatidae > Hypanus > Hypanus sabinus. Next base: position 15,819,661 of record NC_082720.1, read on the forward strand.
ACAGTGGCTTGGCACTGGATGAAGGGGAGTCAACCAATATTTTCTGTCTTTATTTCATTGTGCTCACCCTGACAGACACGAAACAGCATATTTTCTCAGCTGAGCCATTAAACCCGCTGTTTAAGCTTTTCGAGTCACTGCTTTCTCACAGAATAAACAAGTAAATTACATCAAATACCCATCCAAATCAGTTGTTAGTTCTGGACTAAATTTTATACACAAGTATGGTTTACTTTCAAGCTGTGCATTACACTTGTTTTATGGGTCAGCTGATACAACATACACCCTCCAAGGAGAGATCTGTGGATATTATGAAAGGACAGTACCGATGACTCTCAGCAAATCTTTGACCTAAAATGCAAAGATATTTGATTGTGTGACAATGAATAGATTCAATACTCGTTTACACTGAGATAATTAATGTCAGCAGACAACATCTGGGACATTTCAGGGTCAGTTGTCTCCACCAATGCTGCATCACATTTAAGCAGAAAATCCCAGAACAGTTATTCTTACCAGGCCACTCAAGCGGAAATCTGGACAAGTAACCTTGAGTTCATAATCTGCAGACGTTCAAATCTTAACCTGTCAGCCAGAGGTTATAAATTTGGTTCACTAATAACTCTGGCACAAAGGGCTGGTGTCAGCAACACTGTTACTATTGGGGTTTTGGTCAAAGTCCTTCTGCAAATCTACAATAATTATTTCATCTGATGTACATGTGACTTCAACCACATCATTGTGGTTGGTTTCCCTCAGAAAAGACCTGGTAAGCCATTTGGTTCAAAGATTATTAGGGAGGGCCAAAAACTCAAGGAACTGTGAACTTTAAATGCCAATTTAATCCACCATGTCTATCTCAGTCAAAAAAATGAATAGATGAATCTCACTTCCCAGTGTTAAGTGTACTCTGTAGTTGGGGTATATAGCAAATATTAATTCCACTAGCAACCAGTCTTTAGATTTGAATGTGGATTGCAGATTGAATTTAAAATACATTTCAGAACAATTAGACCTCAGATGTCTGCATATGCATGAAAGCAACCGAGAGTCAGTGGAGATTAACATTCATTTCGGGCGTCTGGAATGTGGGTGTGAAGAAGGTGTGAAAACTATAAGTAATTTTGCGATAGATTTATATGGTTAGTTAGCCCTCATTTAAGTGAAATAGATACCTGTTACTTAACTAGTCGAGGGTTCTCACAAGTCTCCTTGTGGTTTCCTTCATTTCCGAGTACCTTAGTCTCGCAATTCTCTTCTCATAACTGAAGTCCTATCATTTTGATTCTTGCAAATCTTTGCTCCTGTCTTTCTTGTAATGTAGTGACCACAGCCTAATGTAATATTTGAGTTATGGTCCATCTGAAAATTTAACCTGTTCTGATTTGTGTTCATTGCTCTTATATTCTGTTCTTCAGCTGAGAGGCAAATATCCCACATGGTTTCTTTACAATTCTATGTACCTGTCTTACAGTCTTCATGTATCTTTGGACATGAATTCCAAATCCGTTCCACTCTTCATTGCATCTTCCCATTTTTCATGAATTGTCATGCCTTGCTTTTCCTCTCCAAGTGGAAAGCCTTATTCATCTTCAGGGTATTTTCTATCTGTCATGTTTCTATAGCTGCTTTTCTTTATAACTATCAACCACATGCTCAACCTTAGTATCAATTGCAAAGTTGTTACTTACAGTTCTTATGTTAGAATATAGATCCTTAATATATGGCGCTATGAGTCAGAAACTTTGTGCAGAAACCCATGGGACCCCACTGAAAACAACTTCCCATCATCAAACACAAATCTAGTACTACCCTTCTATATTAATATTAAGCACTGATCTTGTCACAAACATGTTTTGCAAATGAATAAAAACTAGGTATTTTGGGCTGGGGGTTATTATGGAACTGAATAATCCTTTGCTAAGATCTACTGCATAAATGAACTTAGGGAAGGCAACAAACAAAAGGCACGTTTTCATAGAAGACCCCTCAGTCCCCTCTGTTTATCTCGCAGCACTTGCCAAAGTTGAGTTTACTTTTAGGGGATATTTGCAATTCACTAGGATCATACTCGGGTCAAAGTGACTTGGCACTGTCACTGTCCCTTGACACTGGAAGTCCATGAGGTGAAGAGGTCAATAACTTTGATTCTTTCAGAGGATCTGTCCTAGCTCCAGCTTGTAGGTGCCATCTCAAAGAAGGTATGGCAACACCTCTACATTCTTAAAAGTTTGTGATGATTCGGCATGTTACCTAAAACTTTGACAGACTTCTGCAGATGCAAGGTGGAGAGCGTACACACTGGTTGCACCTTCATAGCAGATGGGAGAGAATGGTGACTTGAACAAAAGTCAAGGCTATGGCAAGGTCAGTTAGTGTTAGGGAATGATACATAAGACTGCCAAACTCTGTATATACCAGTAAACAATTATTCAATGTTCCCTTGCATGTGTTGCTTTCTAAGAATTATGTAAAAATTTACTTAAATTGAAAATAGCCCTTTGACGTGACACTGGGTATCCTAATTTAATGAAAAGTTTTCTCAAACCTTCCAAAAGGAGCTGCTGTTTAAGATATCTATATATCCCAGCTCAGGGAAATCTGGTATTTGATGGCTTTTCTTCTAGCCTTGATTTAATTGGACTCAGATATTTAAATCCTGCATCATCTCTCTCACTGTGCTAATAAGATAATGGTGTGGCATTTAATAAAAGGGTAATGCATTAACCAATGGAATTAATATCAGCAGCAAGGTTTCAGCACACATATGAATCCATTAATCTTATGGTAATGAAACACTGTTGTCAATGATGACCTGTTCCTTTATCAATATAATTAGAGATCATGAGCTGTTTGCCCTTCTCTGAGCCTGCAGATGTGGACAATCTATAAAAGCCATTTGATCAAGCAGTGAATGGCTGTCTTTGTGACATTTATTAATCAATTGATGAGGGCAGATGTCCACATCACCTTCGAGCCAGCTCCTGCATAGTAAGCAGAAATGATGTAATTGATATTAATGAGCTGAAATGTGGAATATACCACCCAGATATTCAGTACTCACAGCTGGGTGTTCCAACTCCTCTGTGCGTTGCCTTATTTGATGCACAGATTACTCCAACGGAAGATCGTGGATTCATTGTAACTTGCTGAATTTTTACATGAAGATGAATTGTAGAGAGCAGAGAAATTTCGGTGTCATAAAATGCCATGTCTTGTTCTCAGCTACAATTGCATCTCCACTGAACTGTGTGGAGAGTCCAAGCTACAGATATACTGGGGCAGCTGGCCATCATTATTGCCATGAGGCCCCATACTGGCACTCATTGGTACCCTCTGCTTCTCACTCACTAGCAAAAATAATGGATATCTTCACCCTCGTCAAGTGTAAAGCACTGTATTGCTTCTTGTTTCAGGACATACAACCCCATTGGGAACTCATGAGTAATTCATCCCTTCTCTGCCACAGTGTAGATGGCAATTTGAAATGTACAAGCAAATACTGAGTGAGGGAAAACTCACCTGTACACAGTGGTAGGTGGATAACTTGATGCATCATATATGAGTCGTACATGCCCCTGATAAAGTTCTAGAGCCAAGGGATCATTGTCACCTTTGTAGAGTAATAGACCATTGTCCTTGTCAGTTGCAACCTAGCCACATAGAGAGAGGATATATTAGATCACAGAACATGGAACAGTGGAACACAGGTATGAGTCCTTTAGCCCCTGATATTCTGTACCAAAGGGCCTGTTCCTGGGCTGTATGTTAGACCAGGTTTATCGGGATTTTCTGAAATTTACTTTCACTTACATCTCTGATCAGTTTCTCTTGACAGCTTCCCATTTTACTGGTCATCTGCTCACTAACCTCACACATTCACAGAGCCTCACGGCACGGCAACAGTCTCCTTGGCCCAGCGGTGCATTCTTCATCACCTGTATGAATTTTACACCAATCTCAATATCCCTGAGCAAAACGATTGACAGCAGCCTTGCTTTTTGGTGATGTCCTCTCATGCTCCAAGTGGGCTTGAGCAAAAGGAGTTTTATTCAATATTCCACTTAGATTGTAATTTAACTGTCCAATAAAACACCATAGAGGATAGTTCACACCACATCCATCCTGAGGTCTGTCTAGCCTAGGTCTGTGCATGAGGAGTTTTGGTTAATTGGTTGATGAAGAGTTGCTCTCTGCCAGCACTCAGAGAAGATCTTCCAAGATTCTGTAGATGCTAAAGAACCATGTATAGTCAAGACTGGTTCTTGAGCTAGCTCAGGATTTTGTAGGTGTACTATCACATCTTAATGAGCTTGAGGGATGATAAGGTTTGGATTGACAAATGAGTTGCTAGCCCCCGTTCGTGCTCTGTTTTGTTTGCTGGTATTTCAGTTACTAATCACCAGCGTTAGGTTGCAATGCTGCTGATTAATGCTGCAAACTTACACTGTTCTCTTGCTGATGAGATTGATTGTGTTTTGAAGAGAAGAGGACTCTACTGACTCTGGAAATTATCCAAGAATGTAAGAAAAAGAGCCCTCAGATGTTCTGCCTTATTTCATGGCTTATGAAATTACACAGAGAGTGCTTATTCATGGGGATCTCACAAGTGACCCTCGGTGGAAGAAGAATGAGAAAAAGCAGCCAACAAATTGAATGGAATCTGTATACCGTCTGCTCGTAGTGAGCTGAATCACTGACCATGCCCTCACGAGCCCCAACATCCCGACGTTGAAGCCACACTATTGAAATCCCTACCTGAAGTGAGATATTTGCCTGAGGGCGGACTTCGGAGGCTGACAGCACCACGTAAGAGTCTTTCCCAACAAAGTTGACGGTGACCAGCTTCTCGCACCTCTGGCCCGCGAAGCCGGCCAGGCACCGGCAGACGGGCTCATTCTGTACCTCGATGCAATGAGCACCATTCTGGCAGTCGTAGTTGTCACAGGGGCTGGCGTGGGGCAGAACCATCGGAAGCTGGATTTCACAGAATAGTCCACTGGAAGAACAAACCAGAGCACAAAGCCTCATCGAGTGTGTCAGCAATGGAGAAATAACAGCACGAGTTTAGTGTTTGCTGGAAAACAGCAACAAAATTGCCAACATTATAGGTTACAGCAGGTGACAAGCAAATATAGCTGATTCTTCTGGCAATTAATATCAGAAGGAGTAGCTAACTCTACATCGGTGAGACCAATCGTAAAGTGGGGGACTGTTTCGTCAGGCACCTTGGCTCCATCTGCAAAGAGCGGAACTTCCCGATGGATGAACATCTTAATTCCCATTCCCATTCCTGTCTGATATGTTGATTCATGGTCTCCTCTTGTGCCAAGATGAGGCTACCATCAGGGTGGAGGAGCAACACCTTGCCTTCCATTTGGGTAGCCTCCAACCTGATGGCATGAATATTGATTTCTCCTTATGGTAAAAAAAATGTTCCCCATCATTTTTCTATCCCCTACTCTGGCCTCTTACCTTTTCTCAACTCCCTGTCACTTCCTCCTAGTGCCCCTTTCTCCTATGGTCCACTCTCCTCTCCTATCAGATTCCTTCCTCTCCAGCCCTTTACTTTTCCCACCCACCTGGCTTCACCTGTCACATTCTAGCTAGCCTAAATCTCCTTCCCCCATCTTTTTTATTCTGGCATATTTCTCCTTCCATTTCAGTCCTGATGAAGGGTCTCAGCCCAAAATAGCAACTCTTTACTCTTCTCCCTAGATGCTGCCTGACCTGCTGCATTCCTCCAGCATTTTGTGTGTGTTGCTTTGGATTTCCAGCATCTGCAGACTTTCTCATGTTTACTGTATGTAACAGTTTGTTTGCCCTTCTGATGCCCTTAGTTGGAAACACAAGCGCTTGCCTGCTCACTCTCTGAACACCGGACCACATTGGTTAAAGGCCAGTGACGACACCAGGTGCTCAACTCTGCAACATGGATTTGACACTGATAATCAAATCCTGCTCCAGATAGTCTACAAATTTCTGGGCAGGTGCCAGGAAAAGGACATTAACATCTGATTGGACTTTGGCAGTTTTTATGGATGCTGCAAATGTAGTGGTGGTGTTGGGCAGGGCTGGTTCTGGGACTAGCAAAATGACAGCCATCTGAAATCTGGAAATGTTGCAAGCTTCTACAGGAGATGCACAAAATGAAAATATTTCAAGAGAAACCCTCAAATGAATAGCGATAACCTAGCCCAGCATAACATGACTCATAGAGAGACCAGAAGATTCCCACATTCAATCCCAAATTTATGTTGATCTGACAAGGTGGACTACTATACTAACACCGCCTTTGCTATCATCGGACTTGGTCTTGATGTCTCTCAGACACACACACACACACACCATTGTCAATGCTGAAGAGTGAAGGTCATGTTTCAACAAAGAACGCACTTTGGAGATGCTCCCTGGCCTGTCAGGGGCAGCATGTTTTTGAAAGAAATATACTTATGCGCACTTTGACAAAGGAATATAATAAAATGAACCAAAGCACCATTTAGCCACTCCTTTACATTCTGCATGTGTTTTGGAAACAGCAGTGAATTAAGTATTTTTTACTGCAACTGAGTTCAGCAACCACATGACAATGGGAGCAATGGGAAAATGAACTAATTTAAGTAAGTGATATAATTTAGTCCAACTTCTCCTTCTTCCATTGATTCCCTTGCAGAAATATCCTTTGCTTACCTGAAGCCGGTAGGACAGACACAGGTATAGCCATTAATGGCATCAACACACTGTGCACCATGCCGACACCTGTTGTCCACACAGTCATCGTAATTAGTTTGGCAATTCTGGCCAGTGTAACCAGGCAAACACTCACACCTGTTTGAAATAATAGAGGTCAAAGAATTAACCATACGCTAAGGAAATTTACAAAACATGCCACAATGTCCAAAATAGTTAGCTCCTCATAATCGACTATTAGTCACATCTTGATCCTAAAAACAATGTGAGGGAGTACACATAGCTTTGGAACGGACAATGTAGAACATCACCCTCATTCCCTTTCGACTCTAATTTTGTTCGGGGATTTTTTCTTCTTGTGGCATTTTGTTGAAGGTTTTTTAAAAGTCCAAATACATTGTATCAATGTATTTGCTGCAACTGCAAGAAGCTCTGGTAGGTCAAGTACAAATTTCCTGTCGTAGATTTATTGTGATAGAACTAGTAGAGCAGCTGCCAACTGCAGCAACAGGAGTTTAATCCTGCCCTCCGCTGATGCCGATATGGAGTCTGCATGTTCTTTGTGTGATGGCAGCCCTCCGGGAGTGCTCCACATCCTCTCCACACCTTGGGATAGGAGGTTGATTGCCCATCGTAAATTGCCTCCAATTGTAGTGAGTTGTAGGATCCGGAAGGAATTGATGGGAACGTGGGCTTAATGGAGAATTAATGGAAAAGGATATGTGCTGACTCGATGTCCAAAGAGTCTGTTTCCATGCTATGGTTCCACAGCCTTGGCATTATGATGACTCAGTCCAAGTCTATTATATTCTCAGTGCACTGTTATCACATTTTAAATAATAGAGTTGAGTATTTACTCTACTGCTGATGACAAACTAGTTCAATATAGTTCTGATTTGTTTCTACATCCTCTTTTGAATAGTATGGTTACAATTTTTACCTTGTCCGATTATTCCAGGAAGAAACATAAGCAGCTTGGGAGGCAGCTAAATAAAAGGTCTCAATCTAGCATGACTCCATAAGCTCATCATTTGTATCAATGATACAGATGGGAGCATTAGAGTGATAAATCCCGTCTAGTGCTGATACAAAGCTAGGTGGCAGTGTGGACTGTGAGGAGAAAGCAGGGAGACTCGAGAGATATTGACTGGCTGACTAACTGGGAATGATGGAACTGATGAAATATGATGTGGACAAAATGAGAGGTTATCCTTTTTGGTAGAAATAATGAAAAGGCCAAGCGTGTTTTAAATGGTGAAAGATATAGATGTTCAGAGGACCCTTGATATCGTTATACACAAGTCTATACTGATGAACGTGATGGGACATCAAGCTATTAGGAAAGCAAGCAATAATCAGCCTTTGTTGTAAGAGGTCTTGCCTAGAAGAGGAAAGATTTGTTGCTCCATGTAGGTCACATTCCCAGGTCTTGTCTCCATATCTAAGGAAGGAAATGTATGGAACCGGGGGAATCCCCAACTGATACTTGGGATGGCAAGTTTATTATTAAAGAGAAATTTAATAGAATAATATTTGCTCTCGAGTTTAGAAGAATGAGAGTTGACCTGATTGGAAAGCGGGGCTTAAAAGGTAGATATAGGCATGATGACTTGTGTGTCTAAAATCAGGGGCCACTACACATAAGAGGTAGGCTATTAGGGTGGGAATGAGGAGGATTTTCTTCATTCAGAAGACAGTGAGTCTTCAGATATGGACACAGTGAGATAGACATCGAGATATTAATTGTAAGTTTCACTAAAATGGTATGGAAGATCAGCCATGATATTAGTGGATTACATGCAGTAGTTTCCTACTGCTGCCTCTATTTCTTATTTCTTCCAAAGCTCCCCCTATCCTGACATTGATCTCTTAACATTCCTTCTTATCTTCTGTCTTTCTTGCTCTTTTATTTATTTTGCTCTCCATCTATTTCACACCACTGAACTGCGGAGCACCCGGCTCCCTTCCTGTCTCTACTGTTGTTTGCTGTTGTTAATAATTCTCTTTTCTGAGGCACTTCCCCCTTTCCTTCCTAACTGCCGGCACCATCTCATTCCTTGAAAACAATCATGGACTTCTCTCCTCTTCTAAATTAAAGCCTCATCTTCAATCTCCTTATCCTTTCAACCCCTTGAAGTGCAGCTGACTTCCAAATCCATGCCCTTGTTTCTCGAATTTCATTATCAAATCTTTTTAATCTTAAACATAGCCTTCCATAGTTCTGACTAAAATTGCAAATTGCATCTAGCTGATAGTGACCATGGCAAACTCTTTCCATGAGGCACCACTCAAACTTCCACAGTGTAACTGTTAGCTACATCATCCTCTCCATGCCTTCCTGCATCAGGTTTGTAAGTACAATAAACTATCTTTGCCCCTCTCCTATTTTCTTTCTTTTTGTTTTATTGAAGTACAGCACAGAATAGGCCCTTCTGACCCCGTGAGCAAACCCCAGCAAACCCCAATTTAATCCCAGCCTGATCACGGGACAACTTACGACGACAAGTTAACCCACAAACCGGTACGTCACTGGACTGAGGGAGGAAACCCACATGACCACGGGGAGAACATACAAACTCCTTACAGGCAGCAGTAGTAATTGAACCCGGGTCACTGGTACTGTGAAGCATTGTGCTAACCACTACACCTCCAGGCTGCCCACTGAACATCACAGTTTCTGATGTTCAGCCCTCCTTTTCACTTCACTCTGATCTCTAAATTATTATTCAGCTGTTCAGCACCTAGCATTGGATGAGCAGAAATGTTCTACTCTTGCATTTGTTTTTCCCTGCAAATATTTTTTCCTCTCTCCATGACATCTGCCCAAGGCTGAAACTTTGCTTGCATGGTGATTCCAGGATAAGTTTGTGACTATGTGCTGTTGTCATCAAAAATATCCACTCTTTCCAGCACTGTAACTCCCCTCATTGCTGCCCTTGCTGCATCCGATCTGCTCCTGATACTATCACCCATGCTAATATTACCTCGAGATGTGATTATACCAACCCACTTACTGCTCCAAGCTAAAAGTCAGACAAAACTCTCATGCCTATGTTCTCTCTCCACTCTACTCACTCATCAACCAATGTTGCTGACCTGCTCTGACTCACAATTAAACATGTATTGCTTTTAAAATTCTTGTCATTGTTTCCACATTTTTATGCCCCTTCCCTTCCCTATGCAAAGCACAATCCTATGTTAACATAAATGATACATTTCACTGTATTTTGATGTACACTTTGGTTCCTTAAGGTTGTCATAGCTGGGGGTGGTAATGGAGACAAGCTCTTACTACTTATTTAATGCTCCCAATGGTGTGCATCTCAAATAACCTCTAGTCTAGCTCAGTCCAGCCCAGCCGAACCATTTCCTCTGACAGGAGATGGCGTATTAGTGTGTTACCGATGCTTTAAAACCAGTTGCTTTGGGCAGATGGTGTTTGTCAGCTCAACTAGAAGGAAAACTCAGATGTCATACCTCTTCTATATCACTCACAGGGAAGACTCCGGGAGTGAACCCTGATGCAAAAATCTGAAGTTGGATTCCCCAAGGCAGTCCTACATTGAGTTCAACGCTGACTGGCAAGTCCTGTGATGCTGCTGATGTCAAACTACATCAGTCCCTGCCGTTCCCTTGGATTCATTAGTTGCGTGGAGAGGGAGAGCTTGCTACATGGGCAACAGCTTGTTCTCCATGTTGTACTGCTCAGGCTTGTGACAGCTAGGACACTACATCCATGGTCAACCCTGACCAACGGAGGTCCCTTTCATATATGATAAATGAACTAAACTTGAGACTTGAAATTCTATACCTAATCTCTTCCAGCCCGACAACCTTCTAAGATGGTTAGAAGGTTGTGTATTTGGATTTTCAGAAGGCCTTTGACAAGGTGCCACACATGAGACTGCTAAACAAGATAAGAGCCCATGGAATTGTGGGAAAGTTACATACGTGGCTAGAGCGTTGGTTGATTGGCAGGAAACAGAGAGTGGGAATAAAGGGATCCCATTCTGGTTGGCTGCCGGTTACCAGTGGTGTTCCACAGGGGTCCGTGTTGGGGCCGCTTCTTTTTACGTTGTATATCAACGATGTGGATTATGGAATAGATGGCTTTTTAGCTAAGTTTGCTGATGATACAAAGATAGGTGGAGGGGCTGGTAGTGCTGAGGAAACAGAGAGTCTGCAGAGAGACTTGGATAGATTGGGGGAATGGGCAAAGAAGTGGCAAATGAATTACAATGTTGGAAAGTGTACGGTCATGCACTTTGGTAGAAGAAATAAAAGGGCAGACTATTATTTAAATGGGGAGAGAATTCAAAGTTCTGAGATGCAATGGGACTTGGGAGTCCTCGTGCAGGTTAATCTCCAGGTTGAGTCGGTGGTGAAGAAGGCGAATGCAATGTTGGCATTCATTTCTAGAGGAACAGAGTATAGGAGCAGGGGTGTGATGTTGAGGCTTTATAAGGCACTGGTAAGACCTCACTTGGAATACTGTGTGCAGATTTGGGCTCCTTATTTAAGAAAGGATGTGCTGACGTTGGAGAGGGTTCAGAGAAGATTCACTAGAATGATTCCGGGAATGAGAGGGTTAACATGAGAGGAACGTTTGACTGCTCTTGGACTGTACTCCTTGGAGTTTAGAAGAGTGAGGGGGGACCTCACAGAAACATTTTGAATGTCAAAAGGCATGGACAGAGTGGATGTGGCAAAGTTGTTTCCCATGGTGGGGGAATCTAGTACGAGAGGACATGACTTGAGGATTGCAGGGCGCCCATTCAGAACAGAGATGCGAAAAAAATTTTTAGCCAGAGGGTGGTGAATCTATGGAACTTGTTGCCACAGGCGGCAGTGGAGGCCAAGTCATTGGGTGTATTTAAGGCAGAGATTGATAGGTATCTGAGTAGCCAGGGCATTAAAGGTTATGGTGAGAAGGCGGGGGAATGGGACTAAAGGGGAGATTGGATCAGCTCATGATGAAATGGCGGAGCAGACTCGATGGGCTGAATGGCCGACTTCTGCTCCTTTGTCTTATGGTCTTATGGTGACCACAAAATGCTATATAAAAGCTCAATAGGATGGATGCTAGATATCTGAAAGAAGAACAAAATGCCAGAAATGCTCAGCTGATCAGGTAACACTTTTGTAAAGAGAAACATTTTTAAACATTTAGGCAAAAGTGGGCTGAGTATAGCAGTTGGGATATCTTGTTGCAGTTGTACAAGATATTGCTGATGCTTGGAATATTGTGTTCAGTTTTGGTTGCCCTGCTAAGGGAAAGATGCCATTAAGCTGGAAAGAGTGCATCTATGCGGATGTTGCTGTGACTCGATGCAGAGTTATGGAAACAAACGGAACAGACTGCAACTCCATTGGCTGAGTTTATACAATCACAAGGGGCCTGGATAGATACACCGAGTGAATGCACACAATCTTTTTCTCAGGGTTGTAAATCAAGAATGAGGGGACATAGATTTAGGGTGACAGGGAGAGACTTAAAGGGAAGGTGAGGGGCAACTTTTGTCCTGGAGGGCAACATTTGAAAGTCACTTTGACAGGAACATGAATGGAAAAGGCTTAGAAAGATATGGGTCAAATGTGGGCATGGGTCAGCACGGAATAGATAGGCTGAAGGGCATGCTTCAATGCTGCATAGCTCTATGACTCTATTGCATCAGTGATCGTGCCTTCAAGGCCTTTATCTCTAGAATTCTCTCTCTAAACCTTTCCTCTCTTGTCATTCACGAGGAAATCTGCAGATGCTGGAAATTCAAGCAACACACACACAAAATGCTGGTGGAACTCAGCAGGCCAGGCAGCGTCTATAGGGAGACGCGCTGTCGACGTTTCAGGCCGAGACCCTTCATCAGGACTAACCGAAAGGAAAGATAGTAAGAGATTTGAAAGTGACTTGTTATCTCTGGCTTTGAGTCAGAAACTACCATATCTTGTTCTGCAAGATTTTGAGAGGCATCTTGAACTATCTTATTTGAGTAAAGGTGCCATGGAAAAAACTTTTTTTTATGAAGGAATGATGAGGAAAAAATTAGGAGTTGGGAAAATTTAGAAACACGAGGGGTGAAATCAAATTTGGCCAGGGAGTCTCAAGAGGCCCAATTGTTTATCATCCATTAAATCACATGCTCAATGTTTATATGTCTGAACATGATCACATTAATGGTCCTGATCTCTGCTGTGGTGTTGTGCAGTATAGAAGAGGTATACTTCCCCAAAAAATATCAATGACAAATCACAGTGAAGGTGATTCTGAGGGACTCTGATCTAATTTACTACATACACTATGTTTATGTAAATCTAACAGAGTAGACACAGTACAGCATAGTCAGAGGCTTAAGGATAGGTTCTCCTCAATCAGTACATGGAGGGACTGTCCAAATTGATACTTCAACACAGCCCTAACAGAGGTGCCATATTTTGGGCCAAAAGGTCAACTGTACTTTTTTCCATAGATGCTGCCTGGCCAGCTGAGTTTCTCCAGCATTTTGTGTGTGTTGCTTGGATTTCCAGCATCTGCAGATTTTCTCTTTTTTGTGACATAAAGTAATACAGGACTTTGTTTTCTTTAAAAAATGCATGGTTGATCAATATGATCCAGAATAGTTAATTAATTGAAGAGTGCACAGTACTCACCTATACTTCCTGTCCCTTGAGATACATTTGGAGCCATGCTGGCAGGGGTTATACTTTGGAATACAATAATCTACGACCTCGTCACAAAGCTCACCTGTGGATGAAGAACACCATAAGTCAGAGAAAAATAAATCACAAGCTTCTGGGGAAGAAGAAATATGTCCCATTTTGCGGATTATTTCTCTGGCTTCACCATCATCCACTCCACTTCCTGAGCATGTGAGTTTCTAAATGAACTTTGCCACAGAAAGATTAGTGAGGTACGTAACAGCTCAGGAATATGATAATGAATTTGCAACAGAACAGAAATATGACATAATCTCACTTGGTGACAGAACTAGACTAGTAATTAAATGCCTAACTAAACTAATCCCTTCCACCTACACAATATCCATATTCCTCATTCCTTGCATGTTTGTGTGTTGACCCAAAAGCCTTTTAAATGTCTCTGTAGACCTGCCTCCACTAATACCACTTGTAGTCCATTCAGAGCACCCGCCACCACCATAGAGATCTTGCCCTGCACATGTCTGTGATATTTTGTAACTCCACAACATAAAAACTAATTGAAAGGAAAACAAGGGAGCCAAGACTGTGAGTGTAACTTCGCTGTTTACTTTCATCGAGGTTTGCAGGTGTCACATGGTAGCACCATGACGTAAGCAGTTCACGTACTCTTACACATAACCCGCAATATATCGTGTAAACAACAAAGAATGCTTAATTCAACAATATATTTAAAATATTACTCAAATATAACAATCTTCCCTGCTAAAATCCAACTCAATATAGAATGCATTTCAACTTACATATATATACAGTATAATATATAAACTGCCTATAAAAAAGTATTCACCCCCCCCTTAGAAGTTTTCACATTTTATTGTTTTACAACATTGAATCACAGTGAATTTTATTTGGCTTTTTTGACACTGATTAACAGAAAAAGACTCTTTTGTGTCAAAGTGCAAACAGACCTCTTCAAGGTTATCTAAATTAATTCCAAGTATAAACACAAAATAACTGATTACATAAGTATTCACTCCCTTTAATATGAGACACACAAATCATCACTGATGCAGCCAATTGGTTTCAGAAGTCACATAATTAGCTATATATAAACCTGTGTGCCGTCAAGATGTTTTAATCTGGAAGGTCCAGCCACTGTTGAGTCAGTATCCTGGCAAAAACTACACCATGAAGAAAAAAGCAACTCCAGGAAAAGGTTATTGAAAATCACAAGTCAGGAGATGGATACAAGAAAATTTCCACTGAATATATCTTGGAGTATAGTTAAGTCATTCATCAATAAATGGGAAGAAAAGCACAGCTGTAAATCTGCCTAGAGGAGGCCGCCTTCAAAAACTAAGTGACCATGCAAGAAGGGGACTAGTGAGGGCAGCCACCGAGAGACCTATAACAACTCCAGAGGAGTTACAAGCTTCAGTGGCTGATATGAGAGAGACTGTATATAAAACGACTGTTGCCCGGGTGCTTCACCAGTTGCAGTTTTATGGGAGAGTGGCAAAGAGAAAGCCACTGTTGAAAAAAACTCACATGAAATTTCAGAGTTTGTCAGAAGGCATGTGGGAGACCCTGAAGTCAGCTGGAAGAAGGTTCTATAGTCTGATGAAAACAAATTGAGCTTTTTGGCCATCAGACTAAACACTGCACATCATCAAAAACACAGCATCCCTACTGTGAAGCATGCTGGTGGGTGCATCATGTGGTGGGAATGCTTCACTGCAGCAGGCTCTGAAAGGCTTGAGAAGGTAGAGGGTAAAATTAATGCAGCAAAATACAGGGAAATCCTAGAGGAAAACAATGCAGTCTGCAAGAGAACTGCGAATTGGGAGAAATTTTGTTTTCCAGCAAGACAATGACCTCAAGCATAAAGCCAAAGCTACACAGGAATGGCTTATAAACAACGAAGTTAATGTCCTGGAGTGGCCAAGTCAGAGTCCAGACCTCAATCCAATTGAGAATTTGTGGCTGGACTTGAAAAGGGCTGTTCACTCACAATCCCCATGCAATCTAATAGACCTTGAGCAGTTTTGTTAAGAAGAGTGAGGAAAAATTGCAGTGATCAGATGTGCAAAGCTGATAGAGACCTATCCACACAGACTCAAGGCTGTAATTACTGCTAAAGGTGTATCAACTAAATACTGACTTGAACGGGGTGACTAATTATGCAAACAATTATTTTGTGTTTAATAATTGTAATAAATTTAGACCAATTTGTAAAAAATTAATTTTCACTTTGACACAAAAGAGTCTTTTCTGTTGACTGGTGTCAAAAAAAGCCAAATTAAATCCACTGTGATTCAATGTTGTAAAACAATATAACATGGAAACTTCGGGGGGGGGGGAGTGGGTTGAATACTTTTTATAGGCATTGTAAGTCAACTACTATGTAGATATCCACAGCAAAGTAAGTTTTAAATTGTCCCATTCAGACCTAAAAATTTAATCACTGTGGAGGATTTCTTACTGTTGTGGGCAACATCTTTCCTGACAAGGGAGGCCCTCTGTTTAACAGCAGAGACATGGTTGTGAAACAATCTCAGGTTCTGGGTCATCCTCTGTGGTGGTTGTAGGAGTTGACTCTGGGACTATCGGAAGTGGTTCTGACAGCTTTGGACAATTCTCATCTCCTTTTTGCCCTGGATCTACTTTGATCCTTGCTTCTCTCCTGATCCTGACTTCTTTCTCTTTCTTTATACCACTCTTTTTCACTCTTATGTTCCTTCTTTTTCATGCTTTTCTCCTCCTCACTCATGTTCTTTCTCTCAATCTTTTCAACTTTTCTTTTTTTCTCACCTTTTTCTTTTAGTTTCTTGTGTGCATCTCTGCATTTGCTAATTTCTCGAGAAATTGGATCTTGTTTATCCTCTTCACTTCCTCTTCTGTAGCACTTACGTTTTCCTCCTCATCTTTTCTTTTTTCTTCTTTCTAGTTTGTGCATCTTGATCTTGGAAGGTGCATTCACTTCACTGGAGTATTCTCTTATTCATCCTTCTATTGCTCAGTTTATGATCTGATCTCTCCTCTTGGTTTCCTCGTCCACTACATTATCTGACAAATCCTCTGTTTTCTATCTCCATTGCCTCCTTTCTCTTTGGCCTTCCATTCATCCAGCTGGGCTTTAGTCTTTGCATCTACTTTTACAGGCAGCTTTCTGTCTCCCACTTGAAGTTCATACAATAACCTCAATGCATGCAGAATAGATTCTGGTTCTTTATACTCACAAAAACTGAATGCTTGCAGCTGTGCTGAAGCTCCTTGAACTCTCTTCCAGCTTAAAACCAAGCCGCTTTTCACAAGTAACTGCCTGATTAACATATCAGAAGCTTTCTCAGAAATGTTACCTACAAAAACTGTTACTTTTGCCACTTTCACGGTTCCCCTGAGCAGCATGGTCCTTCCTTGGTCCAATATGCTTTCCAACCAGAGGCACAGATGTTCACACCAACACCTGTTTCCCTCTGTTGGGCAACAGTTCATGGTGCACAGCATGGTGACAGTTATGGCATTATCCAGTACCTTTCTTAATTTGCTTTCAGTTAACTCTTTTGCAGAGGATGTGGCATGCAAATGGTGGATGGATCTGTAACAAGTTGTAGTTTTCTCAGCCAGTCACACCACAACGCTGGTCCTCCTGTTTTTACCACTTACAAGCCCAATGTGGCTGATGGGTTGTTGTATTTCACTGTCATAAATGTCATTCCCATGGGAGTTAACTTCGGTAGAAGTTCTCAGTTGGAGATCTGCAGGGTTCAGAATACTGTAGTATCTTTGAAATGCCAATTTAAACTCATTTTGTGGAATGACTAAAACAGCTGAGTCACTGTCCAGTTCCATTCTAATTAACTTGCCGTTCACTCTGACGTAAGCTACTGTATATTGTTTCTCTATTATTAGTTTTGACATTATAAATCTCAAGGCTACTCAGTTCTATGTCACTCTCATCATTATCAGATTTCTGACCAATAGCATGCATCTTAGTGCTCCTTTTGAAAGTGAAACTTGACATTTTATCTTTTTCTCTCCACTATCCTGTCGTTCTATTTTTGTCTGCCTGGTGTGCTCATTGTATGTGTTCTACTTTGTTGCATATTCTGCAAGTTTCGCCTTTAAATCTGCACTGTTCTGGTGACAGACAACGGAAAATCTGCAGATGCTGGATATCCGAGCAACACACACAAAGTGCTGGAGGAACTCAGCAGGCCAGGCTGCATCTGTGGAAAAAAGCACAGTCGACTTTGTGGGCCAAAACCCTTTGGCAGGACTGGAGAAAAAGCCTGAGGAGTAGATTTGAAAGGTGGGGGGAGGAGAGAGAGAAACACCAGGCGATAGGTGAAACTTGGAGGGGGAGGAATGAAGCAAGGAGCTAGGAAGTTGATAGCTGAAAGAGACACAAGGCCATGGAAGAAAGAAAAAAGGGGCGGAGGAGCAGCAGAGGGAGGCGATTACTTGTGAGGGGGACAAGGGGGTGGGAAACAGTGAAGGGTGGGGCGGAAGCATTACTGGAAGTTTGAGAAATCGATGTTCATGCCATCAGATTGGAGGCTACCCAAACGGAATATAAGGTGCTGTTCCTCCAACCTAAGTGGGGCCTCATCATGACAATGGAGGAGGCCATGGATGCACAGCAGTGGAGGAGCTCTGCTGTATGAGAGCCCTGGCCACAGTGGTAAAACAATTTGTTCAGCCAGTCCAGTTTCAGCTTAGACATTGCAATTGTGTTCACGCTCCCTTTTACTCCTGACTGTAACTCAGTTGTGTCTCTGTCTGCTGTTCCATTGACAAATCTATTTCAATTGCTCTTTTAAATGTAAGCTGTGCTTCAGTTAGGAGCAGCTTCTGACTGCTTTCTTGTAAGATTGCACAAACTAAGCAGTCTCTCAGTGCACCATTAAGCCCATTACTGAACTTACAATACCCAATCTGTTCAATTCAGTCACATAGACTCCCCTTTCTTTTGATTCCGCTCGTGAAACCTAAAGCATTCTGCAGATCGTCTCTAGTTACTCCACACCTGTGTTTGCTAGACCGAGTTCATTGTTACAAGTCTGCATTGAACCCTGAAGGTTGATTGGAAATCCAGAATTCGAGGCCTGATGGCCAGAATGCTGTGAATCTCTCTGAGTCTGCTGGGGAAGCCAAAGGCCCAGTGTCTGTGAATCTCTCTGTCTGCTGGGGAAGCCAAAGGCCCAGTGTCTGTGAATCTCTGAGTCTGCTGGGTAAGCCAAAGGCCCAGTGTCTGTGGATCTCTGAGTCTGCCGGGGAAGCCAAAGGGCCAGTGTCTGTGAATCTCTCTGTCTGCTGGGGAAGCCAAAGGCCCAGTGTCTGTGAATCTCTCTGTCTGCTGGGGAAGCCAAAGGCCCAGTGTCAGTGAATCTCTCTGTCTGCTGGGGAAGCCAAAGGCCCAGTGTCTGTGAATCTCTCTGTCTGCTGGGGAAGCCAAAGGCCCAGTGTCTGTGAATCTCTCTGTCTGCTGGGGAAGCCAAAGGCCCAGTGTCAGTGAATCTCTCTGTCTGCTGGGGAAGCCAAAGGCCCAGTGTCTGTGAATCTCTCTGTCTGCTGGGGAAGCCAAAGGTCCAGTGTCTGTGAATCTCTCTGTCTGCTGGGGAAGCCAAAGGTCCAGTGCCTGTGAATCTCTCTGTCTGCTGGGAAAGCCAAAGGTCCAGTGCCTGTGAATCTCTCTGTCTGCTGGGAAAGCCAAAGGCCCAGTGTCTATGAATCCACGAGTCCGCTGGAGGCTGAAGACAGCCTCTCCGGGGTAAGAGGACAGTCAATGTGCATGGGTGGTTGGATGGATGGATGGGTGGAAGGAAGGCGTTTGTTTTGCTGGTGTTGCTAGGTCACTTGGATAGCTCTGTTCCGTTACATTCTGTGTTGTTCTGCCGAGCATGACGGGCATGCCATGTAGCGCCAAAACGTGTGGCGACACTTGTGGACTGCTCCCGGCACATCCTTGTGTCAGTTGGTTGTTAATACAAATAGCACATCTCACTGCGGGTTTTGATGTACATGTAATAAATAAATCTGAGTCTGAATGATGTCCCAGGTCTCAAACCTCATAATGAGGTGTGGAAGTCACCTGCAATTGACTTCTTCCAACATGAGATGGCCATGGCAGACCAGCTACTCTATTGACCTAACAGAACAAGCAGGGTCTTGGTCTGACGAAAAGAAACTAGGCTTTGTTGCATGGATATTAACACACTCACACTGAGTCAGCATGTATGCAGGCCCATACATGCACATGGGTGGGTTCAGGCACAGGCCCCCTTGAACACTGTCTTCTTTTAGTTTCACACCTCACTATTAGTTCCTGACCCTTCTCACCCTCGATTCTCCCTGTCTCTCAATCATTTCTCATTCAGTTGGGACATTAAGAAACTGCAGATACTAGAATGTGTAGCAATTTAGTGAAGGAGCTCAATACCTGAAGAACAGTGGTAGAACAGCATCGGTTGATACAGAGTTTTGACCCAAAAAGTTCACAGTTCCTTTCACCCACAAATGCTGGTCGACCTACTAACTTCCTCCAGCAAATTCTTTGTTGTCCTTCTCAGTGTCCCCCATCTTTTCACATCTGCCCATGAACATACCTACAAAATATATTTCCCTATTGCAGCCCAGTGGATCCAGATGTTGGCTTGTTTCCCCAAATACCCATCCTCCAGGCCTTCCATGCTACTCCCTGACTCTTCTTCCTTCCTCCTTTCTCTGCACTGGGCATCCCTTCCCTTCTCTGTCCTTAAAGTGTCACCTCCGCATCTGGTTTCCACACCCCCACCCCGCTCTCTGCCCTATATGTATACATATTCTCATATCTTTGCTTGTGTCCCAGCTCTGAGAAAAATCCCATGCATTTTTACTGAGCAGCATGGCCCTAGCCATGCTGTGGCCAATGTCCTCAGCTTAGCCGTCAGATACTGTGATGTGCTCCAGTTGCATTGACACAATCAGACTAGTGCCCATCATACATTTCCAAACCCTTCCAAGTTTGGAGATTCTCCAGTCAGTTCAACTGAACAGCAGTTTAGGTCAATGGTGAACCCATTTTCTCCCATTCCAATGGCTCTGGATACAAGAAGCATTCCAGAAAATGATTCCATTATTTTTGTTGGCATTAAGAGCAGGGTGTTGCATATCAGGTGCAGCAGGACCCAAGTATAAACTTGGCACAAACATTGAATTCTCCAACTTCTGGTATTTCCCTCCCTCTCCCTTCCCCCATCCCAGTTTCACTCTGCCTCCGCCTCCAGCTGCCTATCACCTCTCTCATGATTCTGCCTTCTTCTACTACACATAGTGCTTTTTCCTTACATTCCTTCTTCACCATTCCTGCCTATCCCCTCTCCACCACCCCTTGATCTTTCCCCTTACTGGTTTTTCACCTGGCACCTACCAGCCTTCTCCTTCCCACCCTCTCCCCACCTTCTTCATAGTGGCCCCTGACCCCTCCCTCTTCAGTCCTGATGAAGGGTCTCAGCCCGAAACATTGACTGCTCGTTTCCACAGATGCTGCCCGACCTGCTGAGTTCCTCCAGCTTGTTGTACGTGTTGCTATAAACATGAGAAGTTCTGCAGATGCTGGAAATCCAAAGCAACAAACACAAAATGCTGGAGGAACTTAGCAGGTCAGGCAGCATCTATGGAAATGAATAAACAGTCAACGAAACAGGCTAAGACCCTTCTTTAGGACTGAAATGTAAGGGGGAAGACACCAGGATAAAATGATAGGCAGGGGGGAGGAGAAGGAGGATAACTAGAAGGTAATAGGTGAAGCCAAATGGATGGAAAAGATAAAGGGCTAGAGATGAAGAAATCCAATGGGAGAAGAGAGTGGATCACAGGAGAAAAGAAAAGTAGAAGAGACCCAGAAGGGAGTGATAGACAGGTGAGAAGACATAAAAGACAAGAGTGGGGAAAAGAAGAAGAGGGGAGAGAGAAGGGAGAAAAAGATCTTACCGGAAGCAGAAATTGATATTCCTACCATTAAGCTGGAGGCTACCCAGACAGAATATAAGATGTTGCTCCTCCGCTCTGAGGGTGGCCTCATTTTGGCACAAGAGGAGACTGTGAACCTCTTGTGACCCTCTCAGAACATGTTGGAATGGGAATGGGATCAGAGTTACTATGTTTGGCCACTGGGAAGTTGCACTGTTGGCAGATGGAGCAGAGGACATAAGTATGCTTAAACCAAAATTTCCCTAGTTGTCCATTATATATTCCATCCAGTATCCTGTTTCAATATCAGGAGATAAGTACGACAACGTGCCATTCCATCTACATTGGTAAGGATCCCAGCTGAATTTTTACTCTGCCATCATTGAGAAGGAACGGCTATGTGATGCTTCATTTGCTTGTTAAGGTGGGTATGACTGGACAGTTGAACTCTGAAGAACAGTTTCACACCCTGCCACAGAAACTGATTTATTAGTGTTTATGATTGTTGTGCTTGCCTCTGAACAGACTGACTGAATTCATAACAATTCTTGCTACCAAGCTCTTTGAAATGTCTGAAGAATTAATATAGGCTCCAATTTAATGAAAACTCTAATAATAATGAACAGCAAAAGTCAGAACTTAAGGCAAGTGTTTAAATACAATTTTCCTTAATATTTCAGGAATAGATCAGGAATCTACTAAATACATTCTGCACCAATTGATCAATAAGAGAATTTTAAATTAGGAGCAGTATTCACCAATGACTGCTTTCTATCTGAAACTCATCTTAGTCAGGGCGAAATTGAAGTAATACAGAATAATGAACATTCCTATAAGTTCAAGGGCATTTATACACAAAGCAATCACCTTAATATCCATTTCAGTGTGAAAACAAGGCAACACTTGGATCTGTTGGGCTCCTTAGCATGGAATCAACATTAATTTACTGAGGGGAATATATTTTATATTTGTGTTCATGGGCAGATGCGATAAGATTCCCTGTGGAGGTTGGATTGTGTCTGATCTGTTTAGAATTAGGAAAATCCCAATCATTTGACTTCTGATTTTAATCCTTTTTATAGACTCCATCCTTTGTGGTTTAAATTGGAGTTAATTCTTGCCTGGGAACCACATGCCTTCGCTTGAAGATGAAAAGAATCAACACATGTGGGGTGCATTGTGAAAGCTTAGAAATCACAGAACACCCTGGAGAGATGTTTAAAAGAGCTGCCTTGAAAGCTCCAATGCTTTCTTTGAATTTGTATTTTATTACAATCATTTTCTTGTGTTTGAGACCTTTTCTACAAGGTAGAACTATCCATTTGGTGAGTGATGGTGTCAGGCCTACCTAACTTGGTAAATGTCTCAGGATTTAACTAAGTGCATATCTTATTTTCTGATGGCTTAACACATAAAAATATCACTTAAATTAACCCCTCTTCATAACAATCAGGAACATTTCTGATCCATGCTTTAGCCAAACTTGGTGAAACTGAATGCTACAATTGGGAGCATCTGACTCAAATTTGGGGATGGGACAGAAGGGAAAAGAAACATTAGAATGTTTCTGTCGCAGCTGACGATTAAATATCTGCTCTGGGTAACAATAGGATTCCTACTATCAAATCATTAATTGGCATTCACTAACCTTACGGAATAGTACACTGAGACGTGAAGGAAGCTATTTCTGTGGATTGTGTTGCTAAGGCTGAGACAGAACAAAGAGATGCAATTTATGCTTGCAATGTTCCTTACAGCCAGCACAGGCAGATCAGCCAGAAGGTAACGTTTTGCCTATTTTCAACATCACCTAACTATATCACGATTCTTAGTGAAACTGCAAAATTGCTTCAATTTAGTGCCAAACTCTGAACAGTTTGTCCTGTAAGGGAAGGTTGGCACAGTACTCCTTGAGAGATAATCCAGTTAAAGCACAAGACTTTGAGAGATCCTGCCAGGAGGATGTTTCCCTCCGTGAAGATATCTGGAACTAGCTTCAGAGAAAGGGTTGGTCAAAGATGAAGAGGAATTTCTTTTCTCAGAGGCTTGTTGATCTGGGATTTTCTACCTCAGAGAGCTGTGATGCCAGAATCACTGAAATACTACAGGTAGATTACTGGTTCCTGGGAACCAGGGAAGAAAGAGGCAAATCAGGCTCGATCTTATTGATTGGCAAGGCAGGCATGAGAGGCTGTGTAGCATCCTCCTGCTTTTTCCCCCCCTTTTCCATAAAAAGTTGGGAAAATCTGTTTGAGTAAAAAAAAACAAGTTAAGAGCACTCCTGATACAAGGTTTCACTATTTTGATGAAGACCAGAAGAGTGAAAAGTTGGATCAGAAGGGGGTTATCTTACCCTTATTGTAATTATAGAATATTGCTACTTCTCTTTTGCTCATTTGATGGGATTGATGACGTAATTCTATAGGTTACTCAGTTGGAGGGGGTGATGCAAAGCCTGCCTCCTGTTCTAATTCTCAGGGATACAGTTTTAGGTCAAGAACACTGTACAGAGCTTGGAGCCTGACCGGTGAGCCCTTTCTCTGGCACTCAGCCTTATCCTGAGGAAACCTGGTCTGCGTGGTGATACATTCAAGCAGAGGACAGGCCTTGAGGGAAGTGCAGCTTGGAAGGGAAATGGGAGAAGTGGGATAAGAAGCAACCCCCAATAATTAAAACATCTGTGGTTATGGATGAACTGGGACATATTCCCCTCAGCCCTCTACTATCAAGAACACCTACTCCAAAAGCCTGCAAATTTACTATTCTGCACAGACCTCAGCCTTAAGTTTTGATCCAGATAACAATATCCTGTCAGAGAAGCTATATATTATGATCAATACCTGTGTAATTAGGTGGGCAAAGGCAGGCATAGTTGTTAATTCCATCTACACAGGTGGAATTATTTTCGCAGTCATTACTGTCACAGTCATCAGGATTTACTTCACACAGCTGTCCCTCAAAGCCTGGAGGGCAGAGGCACCTGCAAGGAAAGAGGAAAAAAATGAAATGAGGATGCTATGGAATGAATCTCCCATTGAATAGCCACCAAGTAAGAACAAGACTGAGCCTGGCAATCTGTGACAACATGAAGACCAATACCTCCCATTCGCATTGGCCTCCTCCTTAGAGATCACAGGCTCTGAACTCTCTCTCTGTCCACTTTCCAGTTGGTAATATCACAAGGTGAACTGCACAGCTCAGTGATTCTTGTTGTCTTTTGATTCAAAATCAGACCAGAGGAAGGAGACCTGACCTGATACGAGTATTTCCTGAGATTTAGCACCTAGATTCCCTCCTGTAAAATAAGCATGTTTCTCCCTACTACCAGGAGTTTATTTCCATTTCCTGACTCAGGGTCAGTAGTCATTTTGCCCTTCCAACTGCAGGCTTGAAATACCTCTGATTCAGATGATCACACAATGCCAAAAGGGAGTGAATCCCACGATTAAAACCCAGGAGCAATGAAGGGTGGATGTATATATCTAAGCAAGGGTTTTGAGCAACTTGGAAGGGAACCTGCAGGTAGGTGGTTATCTTTCACAGGAACCACCTTCTTTGTGAGGAGTGACTTCAGCTATTGAAGTGCTTTCCCCTTGAGGTCTATTGACCTCAGTTTTACTCGGATTCCTTTACCTAATAGTTGTTAAAATGTTGTTTTGATGTCAAGGGCAATAACTCTCACATTTCCTCTGGAATTCAACTTTATGGATGAAGATGGAGCTGCGTGTGCTGGCTAAGCACAGGGTGTCAGACAGCAGGTTATTGTTGAGAAAATTCTGCAACAGCTCTGCAGATGACAATTTTGCTCTTTCTGATGACGATTGCAACAGACTGGTTAGACAGTAATTTGTTGTATTGAATTTGTCCTTTTTTTTTGTGGAGAGGATATTTCCCGATAAGTTTCACGTTGCCAGCGAAGTCCTATTGCATTCCGGGACAACGCAGTCAGTTCTAGGAAGCAGGTTTTCAGTGCTGTGGCTGTAAAGTTATCGTGAAGTCTGACAGACCAGAGCTCTCACCTGTTCCTTGACATCACACTGTGAATCAAATTAGCTGAAGGCTGCCTTCTGTGATGGCAGATATTTCAGTGAGATGGGAGGAGGTTCCGATGGACCACATTCTCAGCTTCTCAGGTTAATCATGGTTGTGGAATGCTTCAGTCTCTTTGTTTAATCACTCATTTGCTGCGCTTTGCCATTGTTGAAGGTTAAGTGTTCTTGGAGGGTCCTCTTCTCTCCCACTCATGATCAGTGTTGGTAGGACACAAGAGTTTCCATCTGATTAGGTGTTCATGGAACTATCTAATTCTCTCTATTGCATGCTGTGTTTGTTGATGTGAAAGATATAGTTCTGTGTTGCAGCTTCACTGGGGCCGGGGTGAGGTCAATTCTGTTCCCAGTGCCTCTGTCTTCAGTTCTTATTGGACTACTGTTAATTTGCTGGTCTGATTTAATATGAAAGTACCAATTAGGAGCATGAGTAAACCATATAGTCTACTCCATCATTTAAGAAGATACTGGCAAATCTGACTGTGGCATTCCTGTGCCTCCACAGCAAGGATTATATGCATTGGGACTTGACTGGAGCCTGTGTAAGATCCTTACAGTTCTCCAGCAGTGGAATTAAAGTTCCAGAGATGTGCATGCTACTTCACTGCACCTTGCGGTCACTTCATTGTTTTAAAGTTTATTCCACAAACTCCTGTTAAAAGAAAGTTCTGAAACATCCAAATTTTACAGGAGGATCCGTTCACTTTTATAGGTCCCTAAACTATAAATAAATATCGTGAAAGTTGAGATTCAGAGTAGCTCTCGATCAGGTCCTGGGGTGGAGATTCAGCTCAGGTTATTGCTTTAAACTGGATCAAAGAGTATTGGCTATTCACTGTTCTTCCCTCCACTGAGAGTCAGTTTTATTGTTGTGAAACTTGAGGTGATTACAGCAGATGTCCTTTACTCTAATGCCTGCATATTGCTAGGGAACAAAGGTTAATTTCTACCCCTAGCAGTTTGATCACTAGCATCCTAGGGAAACTTTAGAGGTTAATTTAGGATTGCTGAACTGTTGCTCAAATATGAGATTGCCTACATGATGACCTTCATCAAAGTTGAATCTGATCTAATGCCCCCATTTTGGAATTTATTGTGGTGAATCGCATGATATTATCACTAATGTAACTGAAGTTGATAACTCCACAGCTGTTATGATAACAGTACTGGGGTGGGGGGGGGCTAGTGTGTGGAGGCAGAAGAAATTCAGATCTTTGTCCTGAAATAAATGCTGGAAAGGAAATTGGATGAAGCTATTTTTCAGCATTATAAAATTGAAAATCGTGTTTGTTCTTTTTCCATGAATAAGACGGACAGTGACTGATTTAGGGCTGTTTACTGCTCTCCAAAATTTCCCCAGGGCACTCCCAGGCTATGTGAACCTCATGTAGTGTGTGCATTATGTATTATGCGTGTTATGGGTGCATGTGATGACATCAGTTCCACTGTAAACCCCCCTCCCCCGAAGCACCACAAGTTGTTCATATTGCCGTTGTGTACCCAGTACCAGGCACTCTTGGGCCAATATACTCTGAGTTGCTTAGCTTTGGAGGCAAAGGATATCAATCCAACAAAGGATGTCTGTAGTCCATGCAGGGAGGCCATTATGGAGTTCAGGGCAGTGAGGCCGGTCAATGAACTGAGGGCTGGGTCACTGGCTGCTTATAGCAGATTGGCACAGCTAGCAAAGCTACCACCTCAAGGCTTCTCTGAACCAGGCTCAATCCTCACCTCTGATGCTGCCCACTTAAAGTTTGCACATTCTCCCTGTGATCACATGGGTTACCTCAGGACGT
This sequence comes from Hypanus sabinus, assembly GCF_030144855.1. NCBI lineage: Eukaryota > Metazoa > Chordata > Chondrichthyes > Myliobatiformes > Dasyatidae > Hypanus > Hypanus sabinus. The sequence goes on from NC_082720.1 coordinate 15,846,806, forward strand.
TCCCATTCCCTCGCAGGTTGCTTGGTTAAATGTGTGGTCAATTGCTTCTGGCGCCAGAGCACATGGAGTTAAAGGTGAATAAAACAGGGCAGGTCTAAATGCCTGCTTCATGGTCTATATGAACTCAAACAGCTGAACGGTCCGTTTTCATGATGTGTAACTCTCCATCTCTGGAAACGTTAGTAAATAGGAGAAACCAAGGGAGAAGCATGCAGGTTGATGGGAGATGGGAGGAGGTCTCTCCTTGGGGAAGTGGGAGAGAGAGATAATCAGGATCTGAATGAGAATCTGGTTTAAAATCACCACCAGATGTTGTGAAGTTTGTTAACTTAGTGGCAGCAGTACAATGCAATACATGATAAATATAGAAAAAAACTGAATTAAAGTTATATAGATATATAATAATATGAGGAGTGAATGATGTTCATGGACTAAGGTAGAAGGAGTCAATTTTAGAAAACCTAACACATTTATTTTTCAGCATAGTCCCTTCCTACATTTACACACTTGGTCCAGCGGTCGTGGAGCATACGGATCTTGGACCTCCAAGAAGTGTCCACAACAAGGGTGATTGATAAGTTCGTGCCCTAAGGTAGAAGGAGATGAGTTGTACAGCTCTCGTTATATGCACATGCAGGTCAACTCCTTGAGTGATGATGCAGAAAGTTTGAAGTTAATAGCTCATCTCCTGATATGTTATTAATAACATCTCCTGATTAATAACTGATGTGTTATTAATTGCAAACATTCTGCATAATAACTCAAAGAGTTGAACTACATGTGCACATAAAGGGAGCTGTATAACTCATCTCCTTCTACCCAGGCCACAAACTTTTCAATCACCCCCTTCTAGAGGTCCAAGATCCGTGTACTCCACGACCGCTGGACCAAGTGTGTAGATGTAGGAAGGGACTATGTTGAAAAATAAATGTGCTAGGTTTTCTAAAATTGACTCCTACCTTAGGCTATGAACTTATCAATCACCCCTCGTAGTTACATTAAAATAAGTAGTGCCAAAACAGGAATTCTAAAAAAGAACTGAGGTAGTGTTCATGCATTCAATGACCATTCAGAAATTGGATGGCAGAGGGGAAGAAGATGTTTCTGAATCATTGAGTGTGTGCCTTCTTTCTGATGGTAACAATGAGAAGAGGACATGCCTTGGGTGGTGGGGGGCCCTTAATGATGGATCCGACATTTCTGAGGAACGGCTCCTTGAATTTGTCTTGGATACTATGAGGTTAGTACCCATGATGGAGCTGAGTAATTTTACAGCTTACTTGATCCTATGCAGTAGCCCCCCTGCCCTCCCCCACACCAGAGAACAAAGCAGCCAGTCAGAATGCTTTCCAGAGTACGTCTGTAGGAGTCTGTGAGAAATGAGGTTAAGGGTGATGCGCAGGGTGGGTAATGGATGAGTTCTATTGGGATGATTCTGTCAGGTGGGAGACGGAACTGCTGATATGTTTCTTGCTACTGGCATACCTCCCAGTTTGCTTCTATGGAATTAAGCCCATGTTCTTGGGGCTGCTCTACAATAGTTACCCCCAGGGCACCAAGATGCAAGCTCAAGAAAGGAGTGCTGTACATGGCACGACAACGTCACAGGCAGACGTTATGTGGAAATCATATCAGATGTGTGATTGAGTGTCGGTCAAATATCCAAGTCTGATCCAGACAAAGTCACATTAATTTAAACATACAGTTAATCCAATTTAAATTGATCTTCAATTGCAAAATTCTGTAAAACAACAGCATATGATTGCATTTTTAGATGATTATTCTAAATAAGGCACATCTTATAAAGTTAGGTAGCAGAGCTACATTAACTCATTTGCAAAAGGATTTTAGAACTTTCACAGTGTGAACATATTTACCTTCGGCAATGAGGAATATATTTTCAAACATAACAGATCAGTTAAATCTGGCCTGATAGCAAAACTCATGTCATGATCTTTTCACACTTGACTCCATTTGTAAGCAGAAAATTTGAGTACTGTTTCACTTTTTAAGTTTAAAATAATGGCACTTTAATGATCCTTCCTCTGAATTATTGTGAATGATTATAAAAGTGTCATATCTCATGGCATTAAAAGTAGCAGCCAGGCATTGGTCTTGTAAATAAGAACCTCCCTTTGCTGAAAAATATCACTTCTTCCCAAGAAAGAAAAAATAAATCCATTGTTGGTTTCTTGATCTAACTGTATGTGTGTCTCTGTTGAAATCAATTTAACCAAATGCAAGGAGGCAAATACAACTGGCAGCCAATATTCTCACATGCTCTTAGGCTAATTTCTCCCCCAGGGCTTTATTCAAGAGCATTCTTCAGTTAATTGTTCCCTAGGTGCAGATAATATATCCATAATTATCTTTAAATCTACAAAATAGTGTTCAATGATCAAAGCATAAACATATCATGCTGAGTAGTAACTGTAAAGTCTCACATGATTCTTAAAGCCAGTTGGACATCATCTCTGTCAAATACATCACCTTTGCTTATCTACCTCACAACTTTGCTCTCTCCTTATGCATTTCATTCCATATATTTTCTCTTAGAAAACTGAAAAACTTCTCTAATTAGTCATTAAGTTTTTGATCACTTAATTACATTATTGGAGAGCTCAATGAATTGATAATTTTGGAATATTTTGATAGTGCACTGTTAATTACTTTCTACAAATGTTTGTACTTCTAAAACCTTGTCTCCAGGACATGAACATTTCCACAATATTGCCACACTAACATAGTCCCTCAGTTTTCGTGGTGGATTCGAGGTTTAACTTAACTGCTGTTTACTGTGCCCTTTTCCCAACTGTGTCCAATGATGTTGCACTGCACAACTCTTCTTCGTAGGTGAAGTATCTTTCAAACAGGTGATCCTTTAAAGTGTTATCTGCCACATTTTTATCAGACAGCACAGAACAACAATTTCACTTTATCTTCAATTATCTGCAGTGACACCAAAGCTGACTATATATTCAATTGTGTGAACTAAGATCTGGTTTGCTGCTCTGGTATTTAATTATTTAAAAAGACACCTGAATCCACGTTTATCTCCCTCGGCTAGACGGCAGGTTCCCCCATTTTGGCACTGGTTGTTGATACAGGCGTTGATTGGAATAGCACAGTCCTGCCCCTATGAAGATGAGAAAACAGAATGGTTAGTGATAATTCATTAAAGGTGCAACAATCAGCACTGATACATCTGCATCCTAATACATCTGTAGATAATTTCTTTCTCTGCTTCTGATTAACTCCCATCCTGTAACAGAAAAGGAGTTATTGGGCACGGTTACAATACCACCTGTGATCTTTTAGTCCAATAAATAGTCACAGTTCTTTCCTGAGCATGGGTAATTTTTGTGTCCTATTTAAGGGTATAAGACACAGCAAGTCAATCCCCAATGACCAATTAACCTAGTAACTGGTACATCTTGGACTGTGGGGGGGAACCAGAGCACCCGGGGAAGCACACGTCCTCAAGGCAAGAACGTACAAACTTTCAGTGCAAAACAAGCCCTTTGGACCAATAAGCCACACACCTGTCTAACCCCATCGTAACCACTGGACAATCCCCAATGACCAATTAACCTACTAACTGGTACAGCTTGGACTTAGGGAGAAAACCGGAGCACCCGGAGGAAACGCACACTCACTGGAAGAACGTAAACCTTTCTTAGAGAATTCCAAAATTGAGCTCCCGGCTCTGACGCCATAAGCTGTAATTGTGTGATGCTAACCTCTATGCTACCATGTAATAGTGTCCAACTAACATGTAATAGTGTCACGCTAACTGCCAGGATAACGTGTAATATTGTCCCAATAACCACTGCGCCGATGTGTAATTGTGTCACGTTAACTGCTACACTACTGTGTAATTGTGTCACATGAACTGCTACATTATCATGTAATAGCATCACATTAACTGCTATGCTACTGTGTAATAGTGTCACAATAACCACTACTTAACATGTAATAGTGTCACACTAACTGCTACACTACTGTGTAATCGTGTCACACTAACCGCTACCTCATCATGTTAACTGTTATGCTACTATGTAATCGTGTTACGCTAACTGTTACACTACAGTGTAATAGTGTCAGGCTAACCATTACGCTACCCTGTAATAATGTCATGCTAACCATTATGTTACTGTATAATAGTGTTATGCTAACAATTACACTACTGTGTAATAGTGTCATGCTAACCATTATGCTAACGTGTAATAGTGTATGCTAACAATTACGCTACCTTGTAATAGTTTCGTGCTAACAATTATGCTAACGTGTAATAGTGTCAAGCTAACCATTATGCTAATGCGTAATAGTGTCACACTAACTACTGTGCTACTGTGTAATAACATCTCGCTAACCACTACACTACCATGGCACCATATTTTGGTCATCTAATTACAGGAAGGATATTAATAAGCTTGAAAGAGTGCAGAGAAGGTTTACAAGGATGTTGCCAGGACTTGAGAAACTGAGTTACAGAGAAAGGTTGAATAGGTTTGGACTTTATTCCCTGGAGCATGAGGGGAGATTTGATAGAGGTATATAAAATTATGATGGGTATAGATAGAGTGAGTGAATGCAAGCAGGCTTTTTCCACTGAGGCTAGGGGAGAAAAAAACCAGAATACATGGGTTAAGGGTGAAAAAGGAAAAGTTTAAAGGGAACATTGGAGGGGGGGGGCTTCTTCTCACGGAGACTGGTGGGATTGTGGAATGAGCTGCCATTTGAAGTGGTGAATGCACGCTCACTTTTAACATTTAAGGAGAATTTGGAGAGGTACATGGATGAGAGGGGTATGGAGGGATATGGTCCAGGTGCAGGTCAGTGGGACTAAGCAGAAAAATGGCTCGGCACAGCCAAGAAGGGCTGAAGGGCCTGTTTCTGTGCTGTAATGTAATGTTCTATGGCATCCCAGAGTTTATCTCTGTACGTATGCAGTTACCACCAGGGATTACTTGAAAGTAGCCAGGAACAGAATCTGAGGGTGATTATTTTTCTTTTTACAAGCTAATTAGTGTTTTTTTTCAGCTTTTCACAACCTGTAGTGGTGTCAGCTGCAGTGGCCCATGTTCAGTCCTAACCTCTGATACTGTCTATGTGGAGTTTGCACGTTCTCCTTGCAACTGAGTGGAATTCCTCTAGGCACCTCATTTTCCTCAAATATCCCAAAGGCATAAAGTGTGACAGGTTAATTGGTCACTGTGAATTGTTCCTGGTGTGTACATGATAGGTGGAATCAAATGGGAATGTGGGGAGAACAAGATGGAATTATTATAGGATGGATGTCCATGGTGCTTGATATGAACTCTGCTATGTGCCTCTACATCTCTACATACCATTGACCGTACCCAAGCACAACTACTCAGATTAAGTAGTAAATGCAACTCGTATGTTTTCCCCCTCTCTGAGTAGTAGGAATAATTCACGTCTAATGAGCCCGTACGAAACCCGGCATAACTGACATCAATGTTTTCATCATAAGCAAAGTTGAACTTATTCAAAGTAAGTTTATTAAAAAAGTACATATATGTCACCATATATAACCCTGAGATTCATTTCCTTGCAGGCATTTAAGAGACACAATAGAATTGCACTCAACAGGATGGACTAATAACCAATGTGCAAAAGACAACAAACTATGCAAATACAAATGAAAAAGAAACTAAAGAAGCAATAACCATCTAGAGCTTGCGATGAAGAGTCCTTGAAAGTGAGTTCATAGCTGTGGGAACAGTTCAGTGATGGGGCAAGTGAAATTGAATGAAGTTATCCTTTCTTGTACATGAGCCTGATGGCTGAGGAGTAATAATTGTTCCTGAACCTGGAAGACAGGGTACTGAGGCTCCTGTACCTTCTACCTGATGGCAGCAGCCAAAAGAATGCATGGCCTAGATGGTGGGGTTCCTTGAAGATAGATGGTGTTTTCCTGTGACAGTGCTCCATGTCGATGTGCTCAGTGGTGAAGAGGGTGTTACCTGTGATGGACTGGCCTGTATTGAAGGATTTCTCATTCTAGGACATTGGTGTTTCTATACCAGGCTGAGATGCAACCAGTCAACATACTCTCCACCATACATCTATAGAAGTTTTCAAAGTTTCAGATCTGTTGCTGAATCTTCACAAACCTAAGGAAGTAGAGGCACTGCTGTGCTTTCTTTATAATGGACCCAAGGCCGACCCACTGAAATGATAAAACCAAGGAATATACGTTGCTGACTCTCTCCACTACAGATCCATGAAAAAGGCTGGCTCATGGGACTCTGATTTCCTCCTCTTGAAGTCAATAATCAGCCCCTTGCTCTTGCCAGCATTGAGTGAGAAGTTGATGTTGTGACACCACTCGACCAGATTTTCAATCTCCCTCTTATATGCTGATTCGTCACCACCTTTGATTCAGCCAGTGAGAGTGTGTCATCAGCAAACTCAAATATGGCACTGGAGCTGTGCTTAGCTACACAGCATAAAGCAAGTAGAGCTGGGGGCTAAGCACACAGCCTTGTAGTGCTGATAGAAATTGCATTGATGCTTTTACCAATCTGTACTTACTGGATCTGCAAGTGAGGATCCTATTGCACGAGGAGGAATTGAATCCGAGGCCTTGAAGCTTATTGATTAATTTTGAGCATATGATAGGATTAAGCACTGAGCTGTAGTCAATGAAGAGCATCCTGATGTACACATCTTCACTGTTCCAGGGTTGAGTTAAGAGCCAATTAAATGGCATCTCCTGTGGACCAGTTGTGATGGTGGGCAAGTTGGAGTAGATCCAAGTTACTTTTCAGGCAGGAGTTGATGTATTTCATCAACAACCTCTCAAAGCACCTCGTCACTACAGATGTAATTGCCACTGGACAATAGCCAATGAGGCAGATTACTACGTTCTTCTCAGGCATCAGTATAACTGAAGCCTTCTTGAAGCAAATGGTTACCTCAGACTGCTGAAGTGAGAAGTAAAGATTCTGGCGAACACTCCAGCCAGTTGATCAGCACAGGTTTTTAGTACTCGGCCAGGTACCCCCTCTGGGCTGGATGCTTTCCGTGCGGTCGGCCTCCTGAAGGATGGTCTCACCTCAGCCTCAGGGTCTGATATTGCAGAGTGGGAGTTTGTGAAGATGCCTCCATGTTTTGACATGCAAAACAAGCGTAAAAAGCATTGAGCTCATCTTGGAGCAAAGCCTTGTTGTCATCGATGTTGCTTCATTTCACTTTGTAAAACATAGTAGCATTTTAGCCCTGCCACAGCAGTTGAGTATCTCAGCATCCTTCAATGATTCACGATTGGTCTGGAATTGGCACGTCACATATTCTCCTTTCCCATAATGTCATTGGCACATTACTAAAGGCATTTTAAGGGTCCTATTTAACAAAAGCAAGCGGTGGATATGATTTTTGTTCAGCAGTTTCCCAGTCTCATGAACCAGCCAACAGCCCGGGTGCTTCCCAGAGACCATACCTGGACCTCTTGTGCCGTGTATCTTTGGTCACCAGACTGGAATGGCACTCATCTGGCCTTCAGCAGGCTGCAGATCTCATAGTTCGTCCAGAGCTTCTGGTTGGGGAAGACTGAATGTTTTTGTGGGGACATACTAGTATTCAAATGTTCTTATATAGTCTGTGACAACTGTGATGTATTCATTCAGATTCTCAGACGAGTCTTTGATCACGATCCAGTCCACTGACTCGAGGCAATCTCATAGTTGGTTCTCTGCCTCCTACGTCCACGTTTTTGTTGCTGTTATCTCTGGAACCTTGATCTTTAGCCTCTACTTGTATGTAGGTGGGAAGAGGACAAAATGCAGTCTGTGCATTCCTAATCATTCCTAATGACAGTATAGCAGTGATCCAGTGTGCTGGGGCCCCTGGTCTTTCAGCTTATACCTTGATGATAATTATGCAGAGATTTCTTCAAACAAACCTGGTTGAAATCCCCAACAATGATTTGAAAGGTGTTGGGGAAGGCTGTTTTCTGTTTGCTGATGTCAGCACTCAATATCTCAAGTACCTGATTAACATTGATCTTTTAGTGGCATGTAAGCTGCAGTCAAGATCACAGAGAATACTTGGTAATAGAAAGGTTGGCACTTAATCATCAGATGTTCCAGATCAGGGGAACAAAAGAGCGACAAGACCGCTGGGTCAGAGCACCACAGAGTTTATCATGAACTTTGATCTCCACCTTCTGCTGTCTCCAAATGAGCAGTCTGGCCATCCTGTGTATTGGGAAGCCCTCAGATCTCAACAACGTCTGCAGAGTTACCCTTGAAGTTCGTGACAGCAACAGAAACTTCTCAACCATAGAGGAACCCAAACATGTTTTCAACATAATTCAAAGCAGAAAATAATGTTCAGAGTCGGCAGTAACGGGGATCAATGATCGTTCAAATGATGCTGCTTCCCATGCTGGGTGTTTACAATAATTACTGCTTTTGCTTCTGATTGCAAGTGTTCGGATTATTTTGCCTTTAGATTCTTTTGTCAACTGAAGTACATGTGTGTGCATGTACCACATTCATGAATACTCAGAAGTACCACGGGCTAGTAGTCTCAATGTTTTTTGTTAGTTTTCAGAAAACATAAAATTTGGTGGTACAGTGGACAATAAAATAGGTTGACTAAGATTACAAGGAGATCAACTAGTAAAGTGGACAGATGAATGGCAGACAGAATTTAACTCTAAGTGTAAGGTGATACATTTTGGGAAGTTAAACAAGGGATATACAGAATAAATAACTCAGCAGGCCAGGCAGCATCTATGAAAAAAAAATACAGTCAGCATTCGGGCTGAAGCCCTTCGGCAGGACTGATGAAAGATCTCAGCCCCAAACATCGACTGTACTCTTCTTCATAGATGCTGCCTGGCCTGCTGAGTTCCTCCAGCATTTTGAGTGTGCTGCTCGGATTTCCAGCAGCTGCAGATTTTCTCTTGTTTCAGAGCAAATGGAAGGGTCCTGGGTGGTGGTGTAGAACAGAGAGAACTAGGGCTACCACAAATGTAGTTCTGTGAATTAGCCTGGCTGGTGAGGAAGGATACTGTATGCTTCGGTGGAATCACTATGTTGGTGAAATGTTGTATGCAGGTGGAATGTGGTATACAGTTCTAATCATTATGCCACAGGAAGGATAGGATAAGCTGGAGAGAAGGCAGAACAGATTCTCAAGAAAATTGTAAAGACAAGAGGGATTAAGTTATAAGGAGAGACTGGACGGGCTAGAACAGGGGTGGGCAAACTTTTTGACTTGTGGGCCACAAAGGGATCTAAAATTTGACAGGGGGGCTGGACCAGGAGCAGATGGACGGGGTGTTTCGGTAATACAGCTCATAAGAGAAAATAAAATATCATGGGATATGTAGAAAACATGTGCTTTAATTTCAATTGAAAATGAACAAATGCATTACAACAAAATATCTGTCTTTGAAGTCCCATGGCATTTAGCTATTTATTGAAATGACTTTTAAAACACTGAAAATTAAATGAATAAAATACAGCTTTTTTAATAGTAACAGTTATTATTTTAAAGCACTGAAAATTCTGTTATCCTTCAAGATATTATCATCATCACTCTCCTCCTGACTCTCTTTATTTCAAAAATGGTAGGAGATGCAGGTCTACTTGTCCTGCTCCTTCTTATTCAATTGTTCCCTGTGCCAAAACTCAACAACGACCAGCACAAAGACAGAACAATGACAGTGCACCAGTTTGCGGAGCGTGTTATTTGATCTGGAGCGCATTTTTTATTTTGAGAACGTACGTGCACCTGCGCACTACTCATGTCCATCACTTGACAGAAATGACATGTGTAAGGCTTATTGAAAAAAAATATTTTCAAATGCATTTTTTACATAACACAACGAAGAAAATTATTTTTAATTTCAGTGGGAACAGTGTTGTTGGTCTCCCTTTTTAGCCAGCGCATCAAAGTCTGGATTGAGTTTTGTTGTGGCGATTCTCAGGATGGATCTGAGGTGTTGGTCAGTTAACTTGGATCTGTGGCTGGCTTTGTTGATGTTCATGACGCTGAACGCCTGTTCACACAAATAGGTCGAGCCGAACAAAGAGTAAAGCGCAAATGTGGAGTAATACGCTGCACCTCAACAAAGGTCAATGTGTAGCGGCGTGCTACATGCAGCGCTAAAATTACAACACGGAGTCGGTAACTGCAGTCGAAGAAAAAAACTTTATTCGAAATCCCCAGCCTCACTTTTAAGCCTCCCTCAACCTGCCCCCTGTGGCGCAGAGGCTCCAAAACTCTGTGCTCACAAATCCCCGCAGGCTATGTCCCTTAGCCAGAACGCTGGCTAATTGTGTGCCGGTTCGGATGTGCCAGGAAATGTATATAAAGTGCGTCATCTATTGGGAAAACGCCAGAATTGCGGGGAAAAAAAATGTTAACAAGGTTTATTAATATAATTTCATCAAGTTCTGCGGGCCGGATTAAAAATCTTAACGGGCCGCATATGGCCTGCGGGCCGTAGTTTGCCCCTGCCTGGGCTAGAACTTCTGTCAGTTGAGTAAAAGAGGCTCAAGTGCAATCTTAAAAAGGTTTATAAAATCATAGGGGGGGGGGGATTTAGGGCAGATAGGCACAGGCTGAATGTGAGAGGGAAAAGATTTAAAAGGCACCTGAGAAGCAAGCCTTTCACACAGACTGTGACACATATATGGAACGAGTGGTAGAAGCAGGTGTAATTACAATGTTTAAAAGACATTTGTTTTGGTAAATAAGAAAAATTTAGAGAGATCCAAGGCAAATTAAACCAGCTGATGTACCACTTTGGTTGGTATGGATGAGTTCAGCCGATGGGCATGTATCTGTGCTGTAGTGGTCTTTGATTCTACAACAGCATTAACCTTGGCTGTTGGAACACTATACTTCAGAGATGAAATGTAAGCCTTCTCAACCTGGTTGGGTGGACATCAAATATGTGGTATTTTTTCAGACTATCCCCTCATTCAAAATGACCATAACCTAGTTTTAGTAATTTTTGTGGGATCTTACTATGCATCCATATAGCTTGCCTCCTTATTCATGTGATAAAGGCACTAGGTGAATCTCTTTTATTTATCGCCATTACTTCTAGCATCAATGATAATGAAATGCCAATACCTAACAGTGGACAGTTCAGCTGAATACAAGCAAATTAGGAATTAAAGAATAAGAGAAGATTAACAAACTTGCATCTTGACAAACAGGTCTGAGGAGGAACTTACAGATATTCCAATGTACTTGGCACATGGGAGGAAGGGAGTGGTGAGATTGGGGAGGCGGCTATAAGAAGGAGAATTTATTGTGGACTGTAAGGCTCGGGAGCTCTGACCAGGGACATCTGAATCAAACAGGGCAGGCCATCCCAGAATCAGATCCTAAGTTAACACCTTAGCTAGGCCTTTACTTTGAATTGCTATTATTGCATAGGATATGATTGGCTGTGGATGTCAGAGGGAAGAGTGGAAAAAATTGGTTGCTCCAGTTTCAGCTTTCCCTCTCACACTTAAAACAATTTTATAACAGTTCCTGTTAAGGGCCACACTGAAGAGCTGCTTGTGGAATAACCCTACATGCCAACAAATTTTTTAAAAAACCTCGGAAAACAATCCCTTCAGGAGAGATGGGCAAATTGACAAGAAGGTAAAAGAAAATGTCTTTCTGTTCGTGAAATAGAACTTGTCTTTGAGGTTAATGCTAAAATAAAGCTTTATATTTAAAACCAAATGATAAAGCAGATTGTAATTCAATTGCATGTGATGTGACGACTCAACGCACAATTTCTTTCAATTACACTGTACTCCAAACAAGATTTTCTCAAAGTCTACATCAAAACAGAACAAACAAAAGCTTTAAGGACCAAAATGAACTGAATCATAAAAGCTAGGAAATGGATAGCAGATGTAGAGAGATGTCCTTTTCTGATTACGAGAGAAAAAGTCTGGTGCTATTGTTGACTGAGGTCCAAGGGTAAAAATATATGAGCTGTTGTTTTCCATGTGGCAAATATCTGAACTCATCGAAGAACTTTTCAGTGCAAAGTTCCTTCTGTTGAAAAACCAAGCACCACTTCATATTTTCAACAATGCACTAGTGAAACTGCTAACTGGAACAATCTGGTGAGCTGGGTGAAAGATTTGGATATTTTCTTCTAGACTCTTACCTTAAACCCATAAGGGCAGGTACATCTGTAGAACTCAATAGGGTCATTGTTACAGGTTCCATTGTTTTTGCAAGGATTGGACAGGCATGGGTTGCACTTGGCTGTAATTGCAATATTCAATGGATCTGTAAAATTAAGAGAATAAGTTGTTTCCATGGGTGTCCCATTTGCACTGGTTAACCCTGCTACAATAACAGGAACAGACAGTAAATCTACTATGCTTTACAATGTAAAACCTTGAATCTGGAATTGTCACCTGGAAAGGGTGATAGGGGAGTGTACAGCATTCTCTATTCAGAAAATAAATTGAAATTAACAACTGAATGAAAAATTTACCATAAACCAATTTTTTTCAGCATAGTGATGTACGTCCGCATCTCTTTATTTGAAAACAATAAAAATATGTAAAACCAGGAGTCCCTTCTTCACAGAGGAGTTGCAAGTCCCATAGAGGTGGGATGTACCAGAGTTCATACTGATTAGCTTGTACAGAGGTGGGATGTACCAGAGTTCATACTGATTAGCTTGTACAGAGGTGGGATGTACCAGAGTTCATACTGATTAGCTTGTACAGAGGTGGGATGTACCAGAGTTCATACTGATTAGCTTGTACAGAGGTGGGATGTACCAGAGTTCATACTGATTAGCTTGTACAGCTTGGCAAGGTTATATTGTTAGAACCTTGACCAGGGTGTCTGAGGAAAAATCAATCAGCCATGATGAAATGGTGGAGCAGACTCAGCAGACCACGTGGCCTAGTTCTGCTCCTATATCTTATGGTCTTATAACACAGGACACTCGCTATCTGCTAACAGCACTTCCCAGTTTGGATAGAAGTTGAAAAGGTCATTACAATGTTGAAAAGGACAAGGCCAATGAAGAGATATTATTCCTGCTTAAGTACACAAGTATGACAGAAGGATATTTTGAGTGCAATTTGTGGCCTTCTTTCTCTCAGGTCGGATAAGCAGAGTTTACCCGGGCATCTTAAAACTGTTGTGACAGAAGATATGTGATTGTGGTAACAGCATGGGGATCTGCCCGAACCACCGCCACCTAGTGGCCGAAGTGCTGCTCCGAGGGTCGCTGTGCATATTCAACCCAAACTGTACAACAAACATCTTCACCACATGACAAATCCAAGTAGAGGAAGCATCTCTGACATGATGGATAAACGGATATTCACTTTCCAGGGCCCAGAGGGCTTATTGCTAACCTGTTTTCTGGTACTACAGCATAACCCTTCCAAGGGTCAAAAAGTTGTTTTTGACTAAGCTAGTCTTTGAACCAATATTCCTTGCTCAGCTTCTTGTATTAAACAAGAGAACAATGAGGTTCTCATTGGCTCATTATTTATTCCAGAGAAACAATACGGTCTTCATTCAATAGGATTAAGCATTGCACTCACCTGGTTGGATGAATGTAACTGAAAAATATCACATACAGATGATGTCAACTAGTAGCAAAACAATATAAATAAGACCATAAGATATATGAGCAGTTAGGCCATCTTGTCTACTCCAACATGTCATCAAGGCTGTTCCCTTTTTCCTCTCAGCCCCAATCTCCTGCCTTTTCACCGTATCCCTTCATGCGCTGACCAATCACGAATCTATCAACCTCAGCCTTAAATACACCCAATGACTTGGCCTCAGCCGCCTGTGGCAACGAATTCCACAGATTCACCACTCTCTGCCTAAAGGAATTCCTTCTCATCTCCGTTCTAATTGGATGTTCCTAAACTCTGAGGCTGTATCCTCTGGTATTAGACTCCCCCACTGTAGGAAACATCCTCTCCACATCCACACTATCGAGGCCTAACACTCTATGTTAGAAAGCGGTCAGGATAGTTGGGAATGACAAGGTGGAATGACAGAAAGACAGGGGTAACAGAAAGAAGATCTAGAATTCATCCCTCAGCCTTCGGTTTCTGAGACCGATGATTCATTGGCTGGGTTGAGCTGTTCTCCAATCTTGGCAACTTACTTGCAAATGTTTCATACATGGAAGGAGACATCATCAGTGCACTGTTAATTGTGGTTTGTCCCTCGAATGCTTGGACTTTATATACTTTTCAATCAGCTGATTCATCATCATTTTGTCTGTAGCTCATAGCTACTTCATTTTAGCTTGTACAAATTACATCTGTATTTGTTAATCTTCTGTAGTTTAGAAATCTAAGATTGAAATCTGATTTTAAGTCTATGCTAAGAATTATTCATCTAAATTAAATGTGTCTCACTAAAAGTAATATAAACTGTGTTTAAACTACGTTGTGGGCTTTAAGTATCTCCTCCTTGGTGGGGGATGGGGGATCCAATGCTCAAATAGTGGGTATTGACAGCTAGACCTCACCACAGAGACTAGACAGGGAAGAAAACTACAGTATAATCTCGCTAAAGTCAGGATATTTGTAAATACTTATATCGAATAGGTTTCAAAGTCTTCTCTTAAGTTTAAAGCTTGCAGACATTGGACTCAGTTTCATCACAGACTATAATCCTACATGTACCTTTCTTCAGTCTCAAAATATCCTTCAACTCAATCAATCAGTAGAGATGATGGGAAATCGTGAAATTTGGCCGACCTCAGAAAAGCATTGCCATTTTATGTCTTCTGTCTGATTACATTCAAACTGGATCCTAAAGAATGGGTGCATCACCAACTCAGACCAAGCAAAGATTTGTCACCAATTGAACCCTCTTCTTGATCTGCCTGACTCAGAACTGCATCTGATCTCCAGCAAGTTTTGATTATAGAAGATTTAATCAATGGAACCAACAGAAACTGTTCAGGATTTGTTCAGCAAACACAAGGAAATCTGCAGATGCTGGAAATTCAAAAAACACACACAGAAAATGCTGGTGGAACACATCAGGCCAGGCAGCATCTATAGGGAGAAGCACTGTAAGCACTGTCGACGTTTTGGGCTGAGACCCTTCGTCAGGACTAACTGAAAGGAGAGATACTAAGAGATTTGAAAGTAGTGGAGGGAGGGGGAAATGCGAAATGTTAGGAGAAAACCGGAGGGGGTAGAATGAAGTTAAGAGCTGGAAAGGTGATTGGCGAAAGTGATACAGAGCTGGACTCCCCATCCCTTCCCACTGATCTCCCTCCTGACACTTATCCTTGTAAGCAGAACAAGTGCTACACCTGCCCTTACACTTTCTCCCTCACCACCATTCAGGGCCCCGGACAGTCCTTCCAGGTGAGGCGACATTTCACCTGTCAGTCGGTTGGTGTGGTATACTGTGTCCGGTGCTCCCAGTGTGGCCTTTTATATATTGGTGAGACCTGACACAGACTGGGAGACTATTTTGCTGAACACCTACGCTCGGTCCACCAGAGAAAGCAGGATCTCCCAGTGGCCACACATTTTAATTCCATGTCCCATTCCCATTCCGGTATGTCTATCCATGGCCTCCTCTACTGTCAAAGATGAATCCACACTCAGGTTGGAGGAACAACACCTTATATACCAGCTGGATAGCCTCCAACCTGAATGCATGAACATTGACTTCTCTAACTTCCGTTAATGTCCTTCCTTCCCTTCTTACCTCATCCCGGACATATTTAGTTGTTTTTTTTTCTCTCTCTCTGCCCATCATCCTTCCTGTTCTCCATCTCCCACTGGTACTCCCCCCTCCCCCTTTCTTTCTCCCGAGGCCTCCCTTCCCATGAATCTTTCTCTTCTCCAGCTCTGTATCACTTTTCGCAAATCACCTTTCCAGCTCTTAGCTTCAACCCACCCCCTCCGGTCTTCTCCTATCATTTCGCATTTCCCCCTCCCCCCACTACTCTTAGTATCACATCTTAGTATCACATCTCTTAGTATCTCTCCTTTCAGTTAGTCCTGACAAAGGGTCTCGGCCCAAAACGTCGACAGTGCTTCTCCTTATAGATGCTGCCTGGCCTGCTGTGTTCCACCAGCATTTTGTGTGTGTTGTCAGCATTTGTTCTCATCATCCCTAACATATGAACCTTGGCCATCAGTTCTTCACTGGCTAGAGAAAATGGGCCTTAGACTGCACATCTAGAGAATGAAGTTTCTCTACCAACAGCCCTTTAGTACAATACTGCCCCTTAGTAATCAAGATCTATGGCAAGGCTCTGGAAAATGTGGATAATTTTCAATTGCTAGGAAGCCACTTTCAGTGATGTCAGATCTTATGAAGTTTACTGTCCATGACATACAAGTTCACTTTTTGACTGACTGAAAAAATTAGTCTATGAACAGCCGTTTCATTCCCAGCACCAAGCTTGTGTTCTACCAAGCAGACAAGACCCCTGCCCATCTTTAAACTTCAAGGTCACGGACAACCTACAGCAAGTACCAAAAAGTACTGGAGAAGTTCCACCAATTCAGACTTTAAAATGTTTCAGATTTGTTGACAAGGTAGGTGAAGAGCTTCAGCTGTCTTCTCATCAAACAATATTTCCAGCTCTGGGCATTCCATTTAACTCCATCAGAAGTTTTCCATAGACTGACACCAGACTCCTGGAAGAAGTACTCTAGTCCAGGCGCTATTAACAAATGATTTTCAGGATGGAACTAAAAATGCTTTGAACCCGCTTGTTGACTCGTGAAAGAATCCCTGAAAGACTGCCAAAAGTAAAGATGGAGTTGTTGGGAAGTTGAGTGGAACACAAGGGAGGCAGACATGATCCCAAATATCCCACTTCACTCCTCAACCAGCTACGTCAGCTCCCACAGCAGAGTCGTGGAAACCCTGGGTGACTGTCTTAGGAGAAGTAGGGCATCAGGTTGAAACCTTGTTGGATGTGTAAACAGATTGAAACATTAAACACAGGAGACTCTCTCGGTCCTGGCAAAAGTACTCTGGCTTGACAAATTTATTGTTTTTTTCTGTAAAGCTGAATACTTCTAGCATTTGCTCTTTTTACGTCTGATTTTCAGCCTCAACAATCTTTTAAGTATTTTCATTAACACAGGAACTTGGTTTCTTGCACATTGAATTTAACTTCAATAAACAACTGGTCTCCCCGGGAACAACCACATCAGGCTGGCAGAATTTCAAGAAGCGCATTGTAACTTGACGTACAGTCTCAGTGATCCTCTTCTCCCTGATCATGAACATGCTGGTTAAGGCAACTGAAGTGGAGTGTAGAGGTACTCTGACTAAGACAGGCATGCAGGAGAACTCGATCCGAGCCTTCGTAGGTGACCTCACGGTGAGAACTGTATCAGTCCCAGTCTGTAGGTGGATCTGCAAGGCACTAGAAAGGATCATCGCATAGGCAAGGATGAGCTTTATGCCAGAGAAATCAAGGTTTCCGGTGTTAAAAAAAGGCTGATTTATGGACCAGTTCCATTTCTCCTTGCTATCCCATCCATCTCTGACAAACTGATCAAGAGCCTGGGGAGGACCTTTGACTGTAGCCATCCAGAAGACCACCAAGGAGTTAGAAGTCTGGCTCACCATGGTGGCAAATTCAAGGCCTGGATCTACCAGCATGGCATCCTCCCTTGAATCCTTTGGCTACTACTGGTATATGAGGTACCCATGTCATCAGCTGAGGCTCTTGAAAGAAAGATCAATGACTGGGCCTCCCACACAGCCTGCGCAGCATTGCTTTGTATGGGAAGAGGAACAAACTGCAGCTTCCCTTCGGGAACCTGAGTAAACAATAAAAATGCTGTTGTGCAGAAATTCCAGTGACCCCCAAAGTCTCAACAGCAGGCACTGAGGAACAGACAGGCAGGAAATGAAAAGCCCAGGGTACAGTAGAGATGGCTGAGTCACATCTGAGGCACAGGGATCTGGTCAGGCAGGACTAGATGGATTTCCTTCAACCCGCTTCGGCAGGGCCCCAGGCAGGGGCAGATACAGACTGTCCCAGAAGAAGTTGTGAGCAGCTGTCATGGAAATGTTACCACCAGGGTGGTAAGAATGGGGCAGCAGGGAGCTTGAACAAGATGGGAGTTTGCACTGAAGTGGAAAATCTCCTGGTCCAACATCTGACAGGCAGAACACCAATGCATCCAGGCTGTGTATGATGTCCTGCCTAGTCCAATAAACCTTTTTGCCTGGGGAAAAGTGAGGCACTATCGTGTCCTCTGTGCTCTGGCAGCGGGGCCCTGGAACATATTGTCAATGACTACCTATATGCCCTGAGAGAGGGCTGCTACCACTGGCACCATGAACTGGTGCGGAAGGTAGTGGCAGAAAATATTTCGTCAGTCGGCACCTCCACCAACCCTGAAAGCTAGAGACCAACCACAGTCTCGTCTGAGATCATGAGCAGGCCTGCTTGCCACGGGTCTGACTGGCAACTGAAAGTGGACCTTGGCAAGCAATTAAACTTCCCTGAATTCATCGCATCAACATCCTCGAGGCATGACACGGTCATTCTGTCAGAAGCCTCAAAGTAGGTGGTCATGGTAGAACTGACCATTAATGCCTTGGGAAGACCAGACTGAGGACACATTCGAGCTTAAGAAAGCCAAACACTAGGAGCTGGTAGAGCAATGCTAGAGACGGGGTGGAGGGTCCGATGTGGGTTTATAGAGGTGCGGTGTAGAAATTCTGTAGAGCCTGCTCTCTCCTTGGCATTACGGGGCTACAAAGAGAAGAGCCACCAGAGTCTAATCCAGATGACTATGTGGCCCCTGGACCAATGGTGCTGGGACACAAGTTGGCTTGTCACCTGGGCAAGTGTGTCAGATGCTGAAAGACCCAAAAAACCCAACAACACCAGGTTACGACACTGACGATATGTCTCAGTGCATTCTAGGATGTATCTCAGCATTATGTTTAAAATTTTTCATAAACACAGGAACTTGCTTTTTTGCCACATAAAATTTTAGCTTCAATAAACAACTTGTGGTGAACTATGTGCCTGTCGGGACACGCCCCTGCTGACTGCTCCTGTGGCTCCTCCCACAGGCCCCTGTATAAAGGAGATCTGCGGCCTGACGCTCGGCCTCAGTCTCCAAGACATTGTATGATAGACACTCACTCCTAGTTCCTTCTTCCAGTCAATAAAAGCCGATATCTCACCTTACGTCTCAGTGTGAGTTATTGCTGGTGCATCAATTTTATTGACTGGAAGTTTTAAAACATGGAACCCGTTTTGCGTCCGGACCGGTTGGATTTGGACCCTCAAGACC
Organism: Hypanus sabinus; assembly: GCF_030144855.1. Taxonomy (NCBI): domain Eukaryota; kingdom Metazoa; phylum Chordata; class Chondrichthyes; order Myliobatiformes; family Dasyatidae; genus Hypanus; species Hypanus sabinus. The sequence continues at coordinate 15,866,101 of NC_082720.1, forward strand.
CTGACGCAGCTCTCGCTTTCGAACACTGGCTTGCATGCTTCCAATCGTACTTGGCCGAGCTTCGTGCGACTGAACCCGCCGTTATGCACAGAATCCTACTCTCGAGGGTCTCCTCCAAAGTTTACTCCATTATCCGGGACCTGCCGACCTACGATGGGGCTCTGGACGCCCTCAAAAGACAGTACCTGCGGCCGGTGAACACCGTCTACGCAAGACATCGTTTAGCTACCCGGCAACAGCGGCCTGGCGAATCGTGCGCTGAGTTTCTCCGAGCACTACAGACACTCGCCCGACCTTGCGACTGCAAGACGCTCACGGCAGAACAGCATGCGGAGCTGCTGGTGCGAGACGCCTTTGTGACGGGACTGAGGTCAGTGTACATGCGCCAGCGGCTGCTGGAAAACTCAGACCTTACCTTAAGCTCGGCGATAGAGACCGCCAATGCTCTAGAAGCTGCGCTGCATAACGCCGACGCTGTCCAGTTGCGCGATTCCCCGCCGGTTCCGTGGACGCCTCAGACCCCGCCACCGCCGGCTCCCCGGAGCGAATTCGCCAACGCCGCCGCCAGTCGCGATTCCACGAGCTCCCCGACCCTGACCACGGCAGTGGCCCGTCAGAAGCCCGTGTGTTATTTCTGTGGCCAAAAGAAACATCCTCGACAACGCTGTCCAGCGCGAGAAGCGACCTGCTCCAGCTGCGGAAAGCGGGGCCATTTCGCCAAGGTCTGTAAGTCTCAAACTCGAGCGGGGTGCATCACTGCAGGTGAAACGTGGGAGCCGCCATCTTGCATGCCCGGATGTGGGTGGCCATCTTTGTCGACGTCAGCACGCCCCGCCCCCGACCCTCCGATGCTGACCGGGTACCCCGGATGTGAGCGGCCATCTTTGTCGACGTCAGCATGCCCTGCCCCCGACCCTCCGATGCTTACCGGGTACCCCGGATGTGAGCGGCCATCTTTGTCGATGTCAGCACGCCCCGCCCCCGGCCCTCCGATGCTTACCGGGTACCCCGGATGTGAGCGGCCATCTTTGTCGACGTCAGCATGCCCCGCCCCCGACCCTCCGATGCTGACCGGGTACCCCGACGGCGATTCAACTCTGGCCACTGTAATCTCGACCAAAGCGCCCCACACCAGCTTGCAAGGTCAATGATGGACATCCTGGTGGAGGGGCACAGGACTAGATGCCTGTTTGACACGGGCAGCACTGGGAGTTTTATTCACCCGGACACAGTGCGACACTGCGGACTCGCAACACGGCCGGTAAGTCGGAGGTTCCATTTGGCCTCTGGGTCGCATTCCGCAGACATCCGGGCGGGTTGTGTAGCGACATTGGTGGTGCAAGGCACAGAATATCGGGACTTTGAGCTGCTGGTCATGCCTAATCTGTGCGCACCTGTGCTATTGGGGCTGGACTTCCAGAGCCATCTCGAAAGTGTGACTATGGTATATGACGGGCCCCTCCCACCACTCACTGTCCGGAATCCTCAGTTTTGTGGGACTTCTTCACATACCCCGCTACTGACCACATGCACACACACACACACACATCCCATCCAGCACCAGGCCGACAGCTGCGCTACCGACACTTGCAGCCTCTCCACTCTCAAGGTCCCTCCCCCACTGCTGTTCGCCAACCTGACCCCCGACTGTAAACCTGTGGCAACCAAAAGCAGGAGGTACAGCGCGGGGGACAGGGCCTTCATTCAGTCGGAGGTGCAGTGGCTGCTCAGGGAGGGGATCATTGAGCCAAGCTCAAGCCCTTGGAGGGCCCAGGTAGTTGTTGTTCGGACTGGGCAGAAAGATAGGATGGTGGTGGACTATAGTCAAACCATCAATAGGTTTACGCAGCTTGACGCATACCCCCTACCCCGCATCGCGGATATGGTCAACCAGATTGCTCAGTACAAGGTGTACTCGACAATAGATCTGAAATCCGCTTATCACCAGCTCCCCATCTGCCCAGAGGACCGCCCCTACACCGCCTTCGAGGCGGGCGGCAGGCTCTATCACTTCCTGCGCGTCCCTTTCGGTGTCACGAATGGTGTCTCTGTCTTCCAGAGGGAAATGGACCGGATGGTGGACCAGTACCAACTGCAGGCCACATTTCCCTATCTGGATAATATCACCATCTGTGGTCACGACAGGCCAGATCACGATGCCAACCTCCAACGATTTCTCCAAGTGGCCGCAGCTCTGAACCTTACTTATAACAGGGACAAGTGTGTGTTTGGTACCACCCGCCTTGCTATACTTGGGTATGTCGTGGAAAACGGGGTTATTGGCCCTGATCCCGAACATATGCGCCCCCTGTTAGAGCTCCCTCTTCCCACCACTCTCAAGGCCCTCAGACGGTGCCTGGGTTTTTTTTCCTATTACGCCCAATGGGTCCCCCATTACGCAGACAAGGCTCGCCCCCTGGTCAAGTCTACCTCGTTTCCCCTCTCTGCTGAGGCCTGCGCGGCCTTCAACTGCATTAAAGCGGACATTGCCAAAGCTACGATGCATGCAGTGGACGAGACCGCTCCCTTCCAAGTGGAGTGTGATGCCTCCGATTTCGCTCTGGCTGCTACCCTCAATCAGGAAGGCAGACCAGTAGCATTCTTTTCTCGCACCCTCCAAGGCTCCAAAATTCGGCACTCCGCGGTGGAGAAAGAAGCCCAGGCCATAGTGGAGGCTGTTAGGCACTGGAGGCACTATCTTGCTGGCAAAAGGTTCACCTTGCTGACCGACCAGCGCTCGGTTGCGTTCCTGTTCAGCAACCAACAGCGGGGCAAGATCAAAAATGATAAGATTTTGCGATGGAGGATAGAACTCTCCACCTACACCTATGATATCCTGTACCGGCCTGGCAGACTCAATGAGCCCCCTGATGCCCTATCCCGGGGAACATGTGCTAGCACACAGCTTGACCAGCTATACGCCCTTCATGCACAACTTTGCCATCCGGGGGTCACCCGCTTTTACCATTTTGTGAAAGCTCGGAACCTGCCATACTCCCTGGAGGACATCAGGACGCTGACCAGGGACTGCCAAATCTGCGCTGAGTGCAAACCGCACTTCTACCGTCCTGACACGGCACAACTTGTCAAGGCCACCCGCCCTTTTGAACGCCTGAGTGTTGACTTTAAGGGCCCCCTTCCCTCCACTGACCGCAATGCCTATTTTCTCAGTGTTATCGACGAGTTCTCACGGTTCCCCTTTGCCATCCCCTGCCCCGACACCACTGCCACGTCCGTCATAAAAGCCCTGCGCCAGCTCTTCACTCTGTTCGGGTATCCCTGCTATATCCACAGTGATAGAGGGTCCTCCTTTATGAGTGAGGAGCTGCGCCAGTACTTGCTAGCTAGGGGCATTGCTACCAGTCGGACCACGAGTTATAATCCCCGGCGTAATGGCCAGGTGGAGCGGGAGAATGCCACAGTGTGGAAGGCCACACTTTTAGCCCTTAAGTCAAAAGGGTTGCCGGTCTCTCGATGGCAGGAGGTCCTCCCTGAGGCACTGCACTCTATCCGCTCTCTGTTATGTACGTCCACCAATGCCACCCCTGACGAACGCCTATTCTCTTTTCCCAGGAAGTCTGTCACTGGGACCACCCTACCAGTTTGGCTGACGTCCCCGGGGCCAGTGCTGCTCCGGAAACATGTGAGGAGCAATAAATACTCCCCGCTGGTGGAGAGGGTTCACCTTCTACATGCGAACCCCCAGTATGCTTACGTGGTCTTACCTGATGGGCGGGAGGACACGGTCTCCATCCGCGACCTGGCACCCGCAGGTGCAGCAGACCACTACCCTGAAGGCTCTCCGGTAACTATGAACCCTGCACCAGAGTTGACACCGTGCTCACCAGGCCCTACACAGACTCCTCACGACACTTGTATACCGGGCGTTTCGTACGCATTTATACCAGGCGCCTCGCACATGCATGAGGGATCACCGGCGCCTAGTGGGCAAGAACAAGCGCAACCCCCGTCCCCTGTGCAATCACCAATGTTGCCGGCATCCATGCGGTCACAGCCGGTGCTACGTAGATCGCAGCGTCAGATTCGACCACCTGATAGACTTGACTTGTAAGAAACTTCGCCTCATGAGGACTTTTTCAAACTAAGGGGGGGTGAATGTGGTGAACTATGTGCCTGTCGGGACACGCCCCTGCTGACTGCTCCTGTGGCTCCTCCCACAGGCCCCTGTATAAAGGAGATCTGCGGCCTGACGCTCGGCCTCAGTCTCCAAGACATTGTATGATAGACACTCACTCCTGGTTCTTTCTTCCAGTCAATAAAAGCCGATATCTCGCCTTACGTCTCAGTGTGAGTTATTGAAGGTGCATCACAACTTGAAAATGTAAAAGTTCATATTGGGCTGTCTAATGCCTGTACGTAATTCTCCACACTGTTCTCCACGGTGTAGACATACAAAAGTGACCTTGCACGTGGTGTGCTCCTTTGATTAATGATGTTGGTACCATGATTAAGGTGGCTGTTTACAGCTTTACTAACTGTGATCCAAACCCACATACCTTTGCACTGGAACTTGTTTGTGGGTGTTGTCAGCAGAAGTTTTTCATTCATGTCCTCTGGTCCGGTGCAACGGGCTATACCTGGCTCCTTATAGCCTGTCTTCACCCACTCGGACAGCCAGCGCAGGTTGCAATCACAGTACAGAGGGTTGGCCCCAAGAGCTCTAGGGACAGAGAGAAAGTAAACACAGAATCATGCAAATGTCGGGTGAGTTGTTTGGACTTTCCTCAGCAGAAAGTATACCCATGGGATGCAACTCTTCCTTGGCTTTAATCAGGAGCGAAAGCAGTAAAGCCCTGATCACAGAATCGCATGGAAAGAGGACATTTGGCCCATCGAGTCCACACAGCTGTGTTTAAAAGCAATCCAACTAATTCCATTCCATTCATGGCCCTCTGCTCCCACCTCACACCCAACATTTCTTTTCCCTTTTGGATATTTATCCAGTTCAATTTTGAATGCCGCGATTGAATTTGCATCGGCAGAGCATTCCACACACCAAGTAATTTGAATAAAGACAATTAATAAAACAATCAATGTCCTTTTATTCTTTTAAACTCTGCTACCACGTTTTGTGCAGGTTAAGCAAGCAACGCCATGTTGGCCCTGTTGCTGGACACTCAGTTTGCACCTTGGTCCATTCCTGAATAAAAAAAAATTCTATTCACACCACAGCTGAAAGAGTTTTAAATGGAAATCACAGGGTACTGAGAATATTTTGCATCTTTGTATTTGGAGAATGGAAGAGATCTCATTAACTCATTCTGGGCTTGATACAGAACAAACAATCCACTTTCAATTCGTAAAATGCTCCATTGGAGTCAATAATGCAGAAATTATTGAAAAGGATAATTTGTAAAATATCCCATATGGGTTCTTCATAACAAATATTGTTTTAATGTATGCACTTTTTATCAGAACTCAGTAGACAAACAGTAATACAGGGCATGCATTATAAATTCCATTAACTACAACAGTTAAAACTCCAAAGGAACAGATTAATACAGTAATCCCCTGTGAACACATTAATTTTAATCAGCACTTAATCCTGTTTATAAAATGGGCACCAAACTGGCTGTTGCTACGGTTCATTTTTACTTGCAGCCAGTTTGAAATAAACTTTTGATTTCTTTTTATTGACATACAGCATGTGACAGGCCTTTTCGGCCCTTCGAGCCGTGCTGCCCAGCGATCCCCCAATTTAATCCTAGCTTCATCACGGGACAATTTACAATGACCAATTAACATAGCAAGCGGTTTTTGGACTGCAGGAGGGAACCGGAGCACCCGGAGGAAACAAACATGGTCGCGGGGAGAACGTACAAACTCCTTCCAGACAGAAGTGGTAACTGAACCCGGGTCGCAGGTACTGTAAAGCGTTGCGTTAACCACCATGCCTCCTCATTATTTTGGAATTACATTTTATTGCTAAATTAGAAGGCAGCTCCCCCTTTACACCACGATCCAACTACTTAGTCTTATTTCACCTAAGACCTTGTACTTCTTCCCCCTCCTCCCTCCACCTTCCTGCTCTGACCTCATCTTTCTTTCCAGTCCTGATGAAACATTGACTGTTTACTCTGTCCGATATATGCTGCCTGGCCTGTGGGTTCCTCCTGCATTTTTTTGTGTGTTAACTTGGATTTCCAGCATCAGCAGATTTTCTCGTGCTTGTTAGTCTTATTTCAAATTGGTTACATACACTAAATATCAAGTTGTATCCTTAATTAAATCCATGAATATCTACTCATTCTTTTAGTCTGTTTTGAAATAGCAGTACATGGTACACTGACACTCTGAAAGTCAGCAGTACTGACTTGGGGGTGGGGGGGGTGAATTTTTACATTTCACATTGCTGGATAATAATCGTTAACATTTACTTGAGAAGGGAGGCCAGCATTTATCTAGTGTTGCAACTGAAGAGAGGCATTTCCTTTGATTCAATACTGCACATGTAACTTGAACATCAATCTTATACTCCAGACTCCAAACTGGTTCTTGAACATGCAGCTTTCCTGGTCAGAGCTGAGAGTGGATCCACGCATTTATAAGAGGCACCAATGGCCTACTAGTCAAGGATTGCCGAAGTTGAAGACCCGATACCTGTGAGACCGGGCCGGGGAATGGAGTTCAGAGGCAGCCTACCTTGGTGTGCGTGAGTGGATGGTGGGAGGGAGGAATAGGGCTTGTTTTGCTACTGTTGATTTTTTGTGTGGTTGCTGTTGTTGTTGCTGCTTGTGTTCTGTTGAATATTGTGGGCATCGGAATGTGGGGGCTGCCCCCAGCACATTCTCAGGCGGTGTTGTTTGTTTGTGCAAATGACATATTTCACTGTCTGTTTCAATGTGCATCTGGCAAATAAACAAATCTGAACCTGAAATTATTGTCAACTAATTCAAATTTTCCTGTGCAAATTGTAACTGTAGTCATATATGTATAAGTTAGTGGAGACTCTTCAAAACTATGCCAATTTAATTATCCCTTCAGCAGACATTGGTGTAACCACATAACAATTACAGCATGGAAACAGGCCATCTCGGCCCTTCTAGTCCGTGCCGAACGCTAACTCTCACCTAATCCCACCGTCCTGAACTCAGCCCATAACCTTCCATTCCTTTCCTGTCCATAAACCTATCCAATTTTTCTTTAAATGACAATATCAAACCTGCCTCTACCATTTCTACTGGAAGCTCGTTCCACACAGCTACCACTCTCTGAGTAAAGAAGTTCCCCTTCGTGTTACCCTTAAACTTTTGCCCCCGAACTCTCAACTCATGTTCTCTTGTTTGAATCTCCCCAACTCTCAATGGAAAAAGCCTACCCACATCAACTCTAAAGACATCCCAGAATGGACATCCAACCTTGCAGAAGCTTGTCTGTAAGATTACCATACTTTTACACCAAAGACTGAAAGCTGTTGAAATCTGGAAAATCATAGTGCTGTTTTAATTGTCTTGTGAATAAATTTGAAAATCCTCTAAGACCTGGACATAAGAATTTCTGATAAACAAGACTAATTCTTGACCCATAAAGTGTAGTTTTTCTTTTAAGGTGTAACATACACACCAATGCCTTGTTTCCCCAATAAAACTAATCACTTTGAATACAACCTATTCTCAAACAAAAGGACCTGAATATTAATTGAACGAATTTATTGCTCTTACTGGAAAGGCTCAGGAAAATGGCACGTGCAAAAGGTCTTGCAAATATGAAAGAGAAAAGCAGCAAAAAAACATTCTTACTGTCGAAGAATGTCACTTTTCAATCACAGGAGGGGCTGTGCCAAGACACTGATTGAAACTGAAGACAGAGGTTAGTGGTTATACAGAAACAGGGCCAAATTCATGAAAAGAAAATGGAGAAATAAGTAACACATATAGCTTCATTATAGAACTCAAAACAACATCCAAAAATATGGATGATATGCTGATCCAAAATTACACATGAAACCAACAGCAGAGGTTGCAGAACTGACCAAGCAATTGTGTGCACCAATTTCCATCTTCTGTCTTCAACGGCAAGTAGGAAAGTCTGCCAATGACTTAACTTTATTAGGTGACTTTGGTAAGATTTCCAAACACTTTATCAATGTCAGAAATAACACAGAGCTGAGAAAATGTTCCATTGAACAAAAGCTAATGAAGGAAATGGCTAGGAAATACTTGCAAATCCAGCTGAATGATAGAAAAAAAACACAACATTATTTTACAGTTCATTCAACAGTGACTGCTCGATCCAAAAAGTGTCCAGCACAATTCCAGCATGATAGGCTGAAACAAGAAATGTAAGTGGCATCCACCAGCACTGGGAGCTAGACTGAGAGGACACTAATCCCATAAAAGTTAAACCACTTTGCTGCCTGGTCAACCGTGTCACAGCAAAATGGCAAGAAACATTACAAAAATTGAAATTTCCAAAGGTTAATAGCAGTTTGCAAAAAAAAAAGGTCCCTGAAGTTAACTTAAGAAGGAATTACATATTTTCAGTATGACTGCTTGTGCATTAGGGTTGTGGAAAGCTTATCTTCTACAATGTCAAAACTGCAGTAATCAGACGTAGAAAGCTTCATTGCTCTAATCAGCAGAGAAGTGTGGAAATTGTCTTTAAACTTACAAACGTAAATTCACAAACCTTCAGTTGAGGCTGGGGCATTACGTCCGCAAAATTCCTTTGAATGCACTAATTATGGAGCCACTAAAGCACAGGATCGCAAGAGGGTTCTAGACCTGCCAAACCCATCGGGGGCACAGACATTCCTGCTATCAAGGACGTTTTCCAAAGATGGTGCCTCAAGAAGGGAGCATTCATCATGAAGGGCTCTCAGCATCCGGGACATGCTCGCTTCTCGATACTCCAGCTCCAGGAGGAGCTGGGGCCTGAAAACACACACTCAGTGATTGAGGAACAGTTTCTTCGCCTCCATCAACAGATTTCTGAATGATCCATGAACACTATCTCATTATTCTTTTTCTTGCATTACTTATTTATGTTTCAACCAACCAGACAACATCCCTGTCATGCTTTGGAGGCTTGCGTGCCTCATTGACCTGGAGAACTGTATTGGCTGGAGTCAGGGCTTTATGCTTTGGCTCTTGTTGGGTCACCCATGCCAAAGAGGTCAAAGGATAGAGGGCAGGTGAAGATTGGACCTCCAGGTTCAGGGTTCAGCTCAGGGCTAACAACCCTGACTAGTAAAACAAAATTGTTACAGGAACATCCTTATTTGAATGCGATAGTATTCCTAAGACTCCACCCAGGACTTCCATGACTGACAGTAGTGAAAACTGAGCTACTGACATGATAAAAGAAGCCCTGAATACTCCCAGAGATGGAGGTCTTTCATTGCTGTCCTGAACACCATTTATTTCTGTAACTTACGGATTGTTATACCTTTGCACTTACTGTTGTCACAAAAAAAACTGGTTTCACCACATAGGTCAGTGATCAATCTGACTCTGATTCCAAGGAACGATCCATTAGGAAAATAAATTATTTTAAAATCCATCACGAAGACGACAGAATTTGAAATTCTAATGTAAAATGGTACCCTCTTTGCTCTTTACAGTAATGAGTTAAACTACAGAGTTTTTATTGCTTTTAATTCATATGTATGTTTAAGGATATATTTCAGAAGCATTTTTCAATGTTACTTACAGATGAGAGAGTGATGTCAGACCACTGAATGCCCCATTAGGTATGGTGGAGATATCATTACCATGTAAAGTCCTATTGGGAGAAACATAAAAATACATCACTAGAAATAAGCAAAAAACCAATATAATATTTTATAGGGAACTGCAAACATTTAAAGTACTCAATATATTAATGTAACAGGATTTTTTTGAAAAACGCCGATTGATCCAAGAATGAGAGGACGTCTGGCAGCTCTTGGGCTGTATTCACTGGAGTTCAGGAGAATGAGGGGGGATCTCACAGAAACATTCTGAATGTTAAAAGGCCTGAACAGATTAGATATGGCACAGTTATTTCCCATGGTAGGGGATTGAAGGACTTCCTTTTAGAACTGAGATGAGGAGGAATTACTTTAGTCAGCGGCTGGTAAATCTGTGAAGTTTGTTGCTACGAGCGGCTGTGGAGGCCAAGTCATTGGGTGTATTTAAGGCAGAGATAGATAGGTTCTTGATTAGCCAGGACATCAAAGGGTACGGGTTGAAAGCAGTGGAGTGGGGATGACTGGATGAAGTGGATCAACCCATGATTGAATGGCAGAGCAGACTTGATGGGCCAGATGGCCTAATTCTGCTCCTAAATCTTACGGTCTTATGGTCTTATCCCAAGTGCCAGAATCTCAGATGAATTTAAACAAAAACTGAGAGGTGAAGATATTTTAGATTCATAGTCATAGAATACTACAACACAGAAACAGGCCCTTTGACCCATCTAGTCTGTGCTGAATTATGAATCTGACTGGTCCCAGTCCTTTGAATACCACCCATCCAAGTACCTATCAAAATATCTCTTAAATGTGGAAACTGAACCCCCATCACTTCTGCTGGCAGCTTGTTCCACTCTCTCAACATCTACTGAGTGAAGAAGATCCCCTTCATGTTCCTCTTAAAAATTTCAACTTTCACCGTTAACCCATGACCTCTATCTCTAGCCTCACCCAACCTCTATGGAATAAGCCTGCTTGTATTTATTCTATCTATACATCTCATAATTTTGTATATCTTTATCAAATCTCCCCTCAATCTTCTACTCTCTGGGGAATAAAGTCCTAACCGATTCAACTTTCCTTATACCTCAGGTCCACAAATCCTGGCAATATCCTTGTAAATTTCCTCTGCACTCTTTCAATCTTATTGACACCTTTCCTTAAGGCAGGTGACCAAAACTGCACACAATACTCTAAATTAGGCCTCAACAACGTCTTATACAATTTAAACATAACATCCCAACTCCTGTACTCAATACTTTGATTTATGAAGGCCAATGTACCAAAAGCTTTCTTTACAACCGTATCATCCTGTCACACCACTTTCAAAGAATTATGGATCTGTATTCCCAGATCCCCCTGTTCTATGTATCTCCTCAGTACCACTTACTGTACAAGTCCTGCCCTGGTTTGTTAGGGAACTCCTCACACTATTCTGCATGAAATTCAATCTGCTATTTTTCTGCCCATTTTTCTAGCTGGTCAAACATAATGCATATGACTAATCCGTTAGATTATTCAGTTCCTACTGCCCATTCTACTATTAGTCTTTATTCTGTTTATTTACTCTCTTCAGTTCATTATCTATTGATATCCTTCACATAACAAAAATCAACCAGGCCCCAGTTTTGAGGTCCAATTGACCAAAGTTCACTGGCTTTGTATATGTGACAGGTTAGAGATTCCAGGGTTCCATTTATACCATTGCTTCTTGCCTCCACACTTAGACGATGGAGCTCAAATTTGAAATTAGGCCCCCTTGTTAGAGCTTTCCTGCCTAATAATTTTCTTTTCCCTATGAACCCAATCAAATGACTTAATCATCTTAAACGCTTTAATGAGATAATGCCATGGGACTTTGGAGAACCAAATAATTTGTAGGAGTATATCAGTGTGTCAAACAGCATTTATGGGAGGAAAGGTTTTGACAACATTTAGAACTGAAACCCTACATCAGGGTTTTGACCCCATTCTTTCAGGATCACAGGCAGATAATTTAGGATCTCATTCCTTCACACATCTTCTCCAGTGACTGAAGGAGATGGTTCATTAGCACCTTCTCAACAAGGATGCATAACAGTTGCTCACATTATGTATGATACCCACATACATTTTTAAGTAAGGAAGTAATTGAGAGTTACAATATGAATACTCACCTAATGTTCAACGATCATCTGTCAGGCCTGAAAGTGCAGGCACCTCCATTCTCCACCCAGCTGATAGGAATCAAGTGTACCTCGTTTTCACCTCATCACCTGCAGCCTATTTAAACCTTGCTCTTAGTCACAGTCCTTTGTTCACCCATCAAACCAGCCAGTTTCTCCTAGCCTTCTGTTACTTTTTTTGTTTTGTGGCCCCATGTGGCTTGTTATTTTGCAGTTTGTTAGTAAAATATCATTCACTGCTAAATGGTCTCTGCTGCTCTGCTTCTGGACAAAGCAATGGTGGCATAGCAGTTAGTGGAACGCTACAACAACTCAGGGTGTTTCGGAGTTCAGAGGTCAATTCCAGTGCTGTTCTGTAAGGAGTCTCTGTATGTCTTGCCTGTGGAATGTGTGGGATTTTCCTCACACTATACATATGAATGAGCATTTGGGAGACCAGTCGGATCCATTTGCCAGCTGTTGCACGGTGCAGAATTCCATGGCCACATTTCTAACTTGCAAATTTTCTGGATTACAAATACTGTTGTCCTCAGGAATAAAAAACATTCTTGCAAGCTGAGGGGATGATATTGAATCTGTACCATCAAGCAATCCTGCAGGATTTGCTACATGAGTAACAATGTGTTGACCTCAGGATGGTGTTACAGCTATGCAGTTCATCATAAGAAGAACAGGACTTCCCGATTTTTACAGTTCACATACAGTAGTTTGGTGGTTCTGACACTTAGCTGGTGATACAGAAGTTGTAGAGTTCAAACTATACCAGAATCTAATGTTTGCAAAAAGTTGATATGCTTGCTAAGATCCTTTGGAGAAAAGAAGTTAACAATTTCTATTTGGCCTGGTCAAGATGGTTGACCTTGAGGAAACACTTGACATTGCAACTCAAAAACAAAATTATAGAAAAAAACAGAATGTCTTACAGTTGAAAAATAGCATGGAGAGATCAAGAAAGGGATGGGATGGGGAGAGAAAAAGAAAGAGATAATTGAGGTAAGGAGCTGGATAGTAAGATGTGAATTTATTTCCCAGCAATATCTAAGACACAAAGCCTAGTTCTTTAATTCTCAAAGACTCAAAATTTCTTTCAGTTGACACCTTGCTTTATACTCACAATAGTCGTAAAGACTTCAAGCCATCAAAAGCGTGAAGTGGGATGCACCTCAGCCGGTTGTAGCTCAAGATCCTGAGAAGCAAAACATTAACAAGGATGATGATGGGTTGGTGGTGGAGCAGAGCACAGTGAGACAGACAGAGGTTAGTGTGGGGAAGGACAGGGTTTGGGAGTCGGTAGGAAGGAGAGTGAAAGAGAGACAGAGAGAGAGAGGTGATTAGAAAAGGAGGGAGAGGAGGATAAGGTGACAAGAAGATTCTAAAAATATTAAGCATTAAATATTTTATGCTGAAATGTCACTTTCCTTTACTCACTAATGATTGGTGTCGTTCGTTAGGATCAAGAGTCTCTCTATTACCTTTTTAGTTAGGTCTGTTCCAACTACTATTGGCAGGTGAAAGACAATTGTTATCCAGTGTTGGCTAGCAGCTGAATTACTCATGGTTTGCTCTCATAACAATGTAGATGAAAGCTCACTTTATAGCCAATCAAAAAAAACTTCAAATCTCTCCGTTAATCTAGTTTGACTTGGAGCCTGAATCCAGAAATTAAAAAGACCTAATGTTCTAGAAAAATAATTTTAGAACTTTTTTTAAATCTCACATATCATGTTTTATGTGTTTTATATTTATTTTTTTATGTTCTATGCTGTTTTATGTGCTCATCTGCAGTTATAATCAGTAACACATGTAGTAGATGTGGTGTACTTGGATTTTCAGAAGGCCTTTGACAAGGTGCTGCACTTGAGGCTGTTTAGCAAAGTAAGAGCCTATGGAATTGCAGTGAAGTTACTAGCGTGGGTGAAGCATTGGCTGATCGGCAGAAAACAGAGAGTGGGAACAAAGGGCTCCTATTCTGGCTGGCCGCCAGTTACCAGTGGAGTTCCACAGGGATCAGTGTTGGGACCATTACTTTTTACGATGTATGTCAATGATTTGGACTATGGAATTAATGGATTTGTGGCTAAATTTGCTGATGATACAAAGATAGGTGGAGGAGCAGGTAAATGTTGAGGAAACAGAGAGCCTGCAGAGAGACTTAGATAGCTTAGGGGAATGGACAAAGAAGTGGCAAATGAAATACAATGCTGGAAAGTGTATGGTTATGCACTTTGGTGGAAGAATTAAACAGGCAGTCTATTATTTAGATGGGGAGAGAATTCAAAATGCAGAGAAGCAAAGGGACTTGGGAGTCCTTGTGCAAGATACCTTAAAGGTTAACCTGCAGGTTGAGTCGGTTGTGAAGAAGGTGAATGCAGTGTTTGCATTCATTTCTAGAGGTATAGAATATAAGAGCAGGGATGTGATGTTGAGGCTCTATAAGGCATTCATGAGACCACACTTGGAGTATTGGGTGCAGTTTTGGGCTTCTTATTTTAGAAAGGATATACTGACATGGGAGAGGGTTCAGAGAAGATTCACGAGAATGATTCCAGGAATGAAAGGGTTACCGTATGAGGAACGTCTGGGAGCTCTTGGGCTGTATTCCCTGGAGTTCAGGAGAATCGGGGGTGGGGGGGGGGGAATCTCATAGAAACATTCTGAACGTTGAAAGCCCTGAACAGATTAGTAATAGCAAAGTTAATTCCCATGGTAAGGGATTCTAGAACAAGAGGGCACGACCTCAGGATTGGAGTATGTACATTTAGAACAGAGATGCGGAGGAATTACTTCAGTCAGAGAGTGGTAAATCTGTGGAATTTGTTGCCTTGAGCGCCTATGGAGGCCAAGTCATTGGTGTATTTAAGGCAGAGATAGAAAGGTTCTTGATTAGCTAAGGCATCAAGAGGTATGGGATGAAAGCAGGGGAGTGGGGATGACTGGAACAATTGGATCAGCCCATGATTGAATAGTGGACCAGACTTGATGGGCTGAATGGCCTACTTCTGCTCCTATATCTAATGGTCCTATGCTCTTACGGTCTTACATCCTTCTATAAGCAACAACTTAAGTATAGAGATCTGATAACAACCATTGGAGCAGTATTTATACTGACAGTTACATGTTATTACTGTTTGTAACATGAACTATTGACATCAGAAGCAAAAACAATTGAATAATAATGGTCATTTACATTTATAAAATTAACACTCAACTGCATTAGCAATAAAAACACATATTCACAGCCAGTTTCCATAAATAAGATAATATACAAACTGGAGGTTATGTGATATTGAAGTTATTGAATACTCACAGTGTTGAGAGGTGTGACATGTTGCTGAAGCTGAAATTACTGAGCACACTGATACTGTTGTTGCTCAAATCTCTGCAAAATGGACACAAGATATGTACATTTTTATCCAAAATAATTTTGTGATAGCAAACCAATGTCAAATTGTTGGTCGCTTCCAGAGACAATGGTAGAAATAACAGACCATCAAAGGACAAGCAGAGTTAAGCAGTCTTTAGTGCACTACTCTGGTCCAAGCTTTGCCAAAAGTGATGGGAAACTTACTGTATAAATCAGCCCATAAGTTTGGGGAAAGTGATACATCAGGAATGGAGAACTGTCACAAGCTACTGATGGATTCAGATCAGACACCATTTATCTAGTAAGCAATTGCTTTCAATAAACTGAACTTCACTTTTAAAGAAAGATTGATTCAGATTCAAAGTTCAAAGTAAATTTATTATCAAAGTGCATATATGTCACCATATACAAACCTGAGATTCGTTTTCTTGCAGATATTCTCAGTAAGTGCAAGAAACATAATAGAATCAATGAAAGATCACACCCAACAGAGCAGGCAAACAACCAATCTATAAAAGACACAAACTGTACAAGTACAAAAAGAAAGAAAAAATGAAGAAATAATAAGAATAAATAAGTAAGTAATAAATGATCAGCTCCTTGGTCTTGCTGACATTGAGTAAAGGCTGATTTATACTTGAGCTTTGCATCTACGCCTTAGGTACCACGTACCCTTCGTCGTAGGGTGACATGCATGTCCCCAACAAAGTAATTCACATTATCGTGGTGACACAGACTGCAACAACTGTGATTGGTTCTCTTGGTAGCATCGCATTTCCTCCTACGGATTTCTGGTTGCTTCTTCTCTGCCATGTCTGTACATGTCTGCCATGCCATGTATGTGAAATAGGTGAAACAAATCGTCAAATCTACCTGCCCACATGTGAAAATGTTTGAAATGCATCTCCTCGTCCTTGTCTCTCACGAAGAAACTCAACACAGTGACACAGAAACCCCACCGCCAACTAGCGGTTTGGTGCACACCAATGCATGATTGCTACGGTGTAGAGCCTACGCAGAGGTGAAAATCAGGGCTACGGTGTAGCCCATATGCATTAGTATAAATCAGCCTTAAGAGGTTGTTCAGATTCATTTATTTATCACACGCAGATCAATACGTATAGTGAAACACCTCGTTTGTGTTAACAACCAACAGATGTACTGGGGACAGCCCACAAGTGTCGCCACACGTTTGGCACCAACGTAACGCTCACAATGCTCAGAAGAACAAGAAAAATGAAACAGCAGCAAAACAAGCACCTTTCCTCTCTCCCAGTCAGACAGACACACACACACACACACACTCACTCCTTTAACTCCAGCTCTGGCCACCTCTGGGTCTCCAGCCTCCACTGGACTTTCAGACATCAGGTCTCTGACTTCCCCAGTGAACATGCAGATCCAGGACTTTGGCCATGAAGCTCTGACCTCTGGACTTACTATATGATCAACATTTGGGCTTTCATTCTTGGTATCGTCCCCCCGACTTGCCTACAATGACATCCCAAACCTCATGCCCTGAATTCCATACCTGTTGATAATAGGCCTCGAACTCCATACTCGGTGGTGGTGGAGCCTGTAATCCAGGCCTTGAACTCTGGACTCACCAGGTCCCTTCTGTAACCCCAGAATTCCCTTCTGTAACTTCCCCATAACATACCTAAATTAAGTGTAATTCATCCAATCTCCATTCCCATCACTTTTTGATTTATTTTTCCTCAATCATTGATTCTCAGGGGGTGGACGGTTAACCCTAACATTCATTAGTGTCTCAGATTCTCATTTATTAACATGCATTCACAGCAAATTATAGAACAGAAGGTGAGAAAGTACAAATCTAACTAATACCACATGTTGGGAGACATCCTCCCCCAGCAAGGTTTAGGCCAATTTCTTTTCCAAATATACAGAACCTGAAACAATCCTGGATTCAATTCTCCAGTGGTGATTAGGGACAAGAAAACCTGATGATTAATATCCCTTACAAAATTCTAGATTCTGGTTGACATGAGAACTGCATTTACCTTGAAACACTGCTCATGTAAAATAGGATCTGTAAACCCTGAAATTCATTACTTTGTGTATAAAATTTCAATGCCTTGGTAATCAACAATATGTGCCATAAGCCTAGTAGCTTTGTATGGGGAAATACTCATCTGTTTCAACTAATTAAGGGCAATGGGGAATAGAGCCCAGTGGTAATGGAAGTGAAACCTTACCCTTCCATTACACAGTTAAATATTGCAACAATAAACATTAGGCTGCCATACCACAGTCACCAATTTATCCCCAGGGTGGAAGAATTCCTCTGTGTAGTGTTAACGAAATCATAAAACTGCCTCATTCTAAATGTGTTTATGATCCTGTTATAGGCAATGCTTAGATAAAAATCTTCCACTGATCTCTGAGCTGGAGAAAGTTTTTGATCTTAGCATGAATAATTAAAACAATGACTGGGAATAAAAGAAGTGCTTAATCCCCGTAATCCTGGATTAAAGTTTTAATTAACAAATCTAATCAAGGTGTTATGGAGAAGTCTGATCTAGACTGATTGATCCAGTCTGGATAGTTTGCTTTGCCAGCTCTCTTTGGCAGCTGATGCTGTTATTTTGATGCGGAGTGACTTTAAAAACATGCCCTTCAGTGTAAAGGACATCACTTGGCAGCACCCAATTAAAAAAAAATATATATATAAAACTTCTGATGCTGGAAAATGGAAATTACAATCACAAAGTGCTGGAAGAGTTCAGAAGTGACTCCTCTCTCCCTTGGGGAAAGGGGGCCTGTCTGAGATACAAAAGTGCTGGTTTATGAACTCTGGTCCGATGGACTCTTTGGTGTTTCTGCTGCTTGCTGCTCGCATCATGGGGGAATGGTGGGGGAGTGGTGGGGGGGGGGCTTCTGCTGGCTTAGGTGGGCAGAGGGTTATTGATGCTTTTACTGCTGTTTGTGTAAAGGGAGGGGGAGAGGGGGCTTCGATGTTTCTATCGCTCTATGGGGTTTCTTTGTTTCGTGAATGTCTGTGAAGAGGACATATTTCAGGCTGTATACTGCATACTAACTTTGATATTAAGTGTACTTTGAAATTTTGAGAAGGGCAGGTAGCAACTGTGTAAAGAGGAATACTTAATATCTCAGGTCAGTCAGTTAGTTAGAGCTTTATTTTCATTGCTGAGGACAACGAGGTTACAGTGCCACTTCATTCAGTGCAAAACAGCATACCGGCAATTCAAGTACTAAAAACACAGTGACTACACTTAAAATAATATCTGAAATATTTAGAATCTTATTTTGAAGGTCCAAGACCCATCATCAGAACTTCAAAAGAGGGAAAACAAGTTAGTTTTAGAATGAGAGAACTTCTCTTTGGAAGTTCTTAAAGCTGGGTGAACTCAATGGAACAGGCAGCCTAGAAGGTTTATCTTTCAGATGAGACCCTTCATCCGGATACTTGTTGTACTGTGGAAAACAAAATGGACTCAATGTACAAAATGGCCTGCCTCTGCACTCTAATAATCAGCCAGTAAGGCTCTTGCATTCACAAAGTGAATGAACCCAAGTCTCAGGGTATGAAATTTCAAACAGCTAATGCTGGAAACACTCAGCATGTCAGGCAGCATCTGTGGAGAGAAAACAGAGTCTTGTTTGTACTAAAAATATTCTGTTTCTCTTTCCACAGATGATGTTTGAGCTGCTGAATGTTTCAAGCATTTTCTGTTTAATTCAGAGTTGGAGAAACTGTATTTAAAAAAGAATTAACTCTGAACAACATGAAATGTTATAGCAGAGGTAATTTTATATTCTATTTGCTACTGTAGTTATAGTTCCCTCATTAGTCAAAGGAACCATTGTTTCTGACCCAGGAGCAATGTTGTACTGTGTTCAGCACTAACTGGGAAAAGAATAAGAACCATTTTGAGAAT
This sequence comes from Hypanus sabinus, assembly GCF_030144855.1. Taxonomy (NCBI): domain Eukaryota; kingdom Metazoa; phylum Chordata; class Chondrichthyes; order Myliobatiformes; family Dasyatidae; genus Hypanus; species Hypanus sabinus. The sequence continues at coordinate 15,885,247 of NC_082720.1, forward strand.
GCATGTAGCATCTTCAATAATACACAGATCTTTCAGGTGGAGATTCAAATTGACACCAAATAATTTCTGAGGCCCACCAAAGAAAATCATGTTTCATGTTAAATACATATAATCAAACAATGATAGTTTTAGTCATGCCTTTGAAGCTTGAATTTATTAACAACGTCATTTTGATTCAGTAAACCAATAATGGTTCTTTATTTAAAATTCATTCAACATTATGAGTAATTTTATGTCCTTGCTTGAAATCATTTTTAGTTTCCAATAGTCCTGAAGACTCATTAGCAGTCTGGATCTGAATGAAAGCAAAAATCCAGTACTGAATTTTAAAACATTTACTAATCTATAAATAAAGTTAAACTTGAATTATGAAAACATTACAAATTTCTCCCCCCCCCCCACCTTCTTCTGACTGCTAATTTGCAAGTTACATTTTCAGAATGTACTCCATCAAGTTTATAAACAGCTTAGTAGAAAAGTTAGTGGCTGTAAAGATTGCTTCTGATTTTTAACAAACTATAAATCAAAGATTCAACCCCAGGAGAGAATTAGTAAACTAGCAGGTCCAAATGTCAGCTTGAGCTGTTACTTTGGAAACTTATGACGCTCAGTTTCACACAAAAAAAATCAAAATTCCCAGGATTTCTCCTTGGATATGCCACATTCTAAGTACTAAGATTGCCATGAGAAGGAGCAGGGTAGGGCATAGGTTGGGAGGGATTTGGAGAGAGATATGTTGTTCACAGAAAATATCAAGGCTTTGACTTTACAAGCAAGGACAACAGTGTACTTTCTTTGGTCAGAGAGGCATGTGGCCAACAAAACCAACACAGCAGTGTCAAGTGCAGTCCCAATTTCCATCCCTATCCTAATGGTAGCATTTGTAACATGTTCTGGAGCAGGAGAGAGGACAGATCTTCACTCAAGCTTCCAAGAGATATAAAATATTCCAACTGTGGTCTTATGGAAAGAAGGCAGAAGAATATTTTTCAATTTTTGAAAATTTTTTCTTTAGCTATCCTTGTACTTGGAAAATCCCTGCAGCCTGAATACCCACTGAATCCTCAATCAACATCGCTGATCCATGAACAGTATTCATGTATCCTTTGTGCCTTGGCGAACATGGTAGAGACCTCCAAACTCTCACTCTGTCTGTCTAGAAACAGATCTGACAAGGTGTGTACTGACTAACCCAGCCTTTCCTAAGCCTCTGCTTACAAACAAATGGTGTTCATTACATTTTAATTCAATGTTGCTGACTTCAGATAATTACTTGGAAATGAAGATTAAACCATAAATCATGTACATTGAGACATTGAAGAACGTAGTGAAATGCATTATTTGGGTTAGTAAGGACTGTGATGAGGACAGCCCACGTCTTCATCATGCTTCCGGCCCCAAAATAGCATGCCCACAACTTACTAACCCTAACCCTAACCATACGTCTTTGGAATATGGGAGGTCACAGGGAGAGTGCAGGCATTGGCAGGAATTGACCCCTGATCAGCAATCGCTGGCACTGTTAAGTGATTATGGTAACCATTATGCTGCTGTGTTGCCCACACAACAACACAACATCGCAGAGTCATTGAAACATGCAAATCTGGATGCGTTGGAATGACCTCTGTGCTCCTAACCATAGATGACCATCCACCAACTCTAGGACAGGAAGCATTTCTAATTTGTAGAAGACTGCCCAATTTCATTGAAAAGACTTTGTGCTTTTGATAGCCGGCTTGAAGTGAGAAAAGTTGGCTTCCTCGATAAAAAGAAGTGAAGTTGGAATTTCCACTTGACAGGTTGAAAAGTCAGGGGCTTTGTTAAGGGCTAGATAGAAAGATCCCACAGGACAAATGTTATCAAAAGTGAGCATATTGTGGCTCAGTGACATTGTAAAGCTTCCCCATAAATCTGAAAGAGGTTATCAAGAAAAACTGGATACTGAGCCGAAGAAACAAATATTATGACAGCAACACACACAAAATGCTGGAGGAACTCAGCAGGTCAAGCAGCATCTATGGAAATATTATGAGGGTTGGTCAAAGAGGTAGATTGCACAAAGAATCTTTCAGAGTGGAAACAAGGTGGCTGGGACAAGGGTTTAAGACACATTAGATGGCTGAAGGGAAGGGCTGGGTAAATACATTAGAACTACCTAAGGACAGGGCAATTCCTGGATTAGGGACATGGGAAGAATATTTTATCCCAAAGTTATTTCAGAATATGCTACAGTGAACCTTCAAGGGGATTAAGCCAAGAAATAGATATTATCTAGAATCAAGATGCCATATACTCATGACCCATATATAATGATGAATTTAGTATTTTTCTTGGGACAGTTTCTGTATGACACAGATGCAGGCTATATAGTCTATCAAATCCACCTCAGCTTTCACAGCAATGGGATCGTTACTCATTTATTTTCCTTTAACCTATACTCTCAAACAAGCCCATCAATACACTTGTAATTCTCCATCTGATAGTGCCACTTACAATTGCCAATTAGCATACCAGTGGATTATCAAGGAAAGCAGCCTCCCTTCACACAATCTCTGTCACTTCATGAAAACGGTCTTTGGGAAGTGGGAGGAAATTAGTGCATCTGGGAAGCCAGCATGGGCATTGGGACAAGATGTAGACTCTATACAGTCAGCAGCATGGGTTTCCACTAAACCAGGCTCATGGGAGCAGTGCCACTGTGCCACCCCCCGCTGTGTCACTGTACCACCCCCTGCTTTGCCACTGTGCCACCCCCCACTGTGTCACTATACAATCCCCTGCTTTGCCAGTGTACCACTCCCTGCTGAGCCACTGTGCCACCCCCTGCAGTGTCACTGTACCACCCCCTGCTTTGCCACTGTGCCACCCCCTGCTGTGTCACTGTACCACCCCCTGCTTTGCCACTGTGCCACCCCCTGCTGTGTCACTGTACCACCCCCTGCTTTGCCACTGTGCCACCCCCTGCTGTGTCACTGTACCACCCCCTGCTTTGCCACTGTGCCACCCCCTGCTGTGTCACTGTACCACCCCCTGCTTTGCCACTGTGCCACCCCTTGCTGTGTCACTGTACCACCCCCTGCTTTGCCACTGTAGCACCCCCTGCTTTGCCACTGTACCATCCCCTGCTTTGCCACTGTACCACCCCTGCTTTGCCAGTGTACCACTCCCTGCTGAGCCACTGTGCCACCCCCTGCTGTGTCACTGTACCACCCCCTGCTTTGCCAGTGTACCACCCCCTGCAGTGTCACTGTACCACCCCTGCTTTTCCAGTGTACCACTCCCTGCTGAGCCACTGTGCCACCCCCTGCTGTGTCACTGTATCACCCCCTGCTGTGCCAGTGTACCATCCCTGCTGTGCCACCCCCTGTTGTGCCAGTGCACCATCCCCTGCTTTGCCACTGTACCACCCCTGCTTTGCCAGTGTACCACTCCCTGCTGAGCCACTGTGCCACCCCCTGCTGTGTCACTGTACCACCCCCTGCTTTGCCAGTGTACCACCCCCTGCAGTGTCACTGTACCACCCCTGCTTTTCCAGTGTACCACTCCCTGCTGAGCCACTGTGCCACCCCCTGCTGTGTCACTGTATCACCCCCTGCTGTGCCAGTGTACCATCCCTGCTGTGCCACCCCCTGTTGTGCCAGTGCACCAACCCCTGCTTTGCCAGTGTACCAACCCCTGCTGTGCCACTGTGCCATCCCTGCTTTGCCAGTGCACCAACCCCTGCTTTGCCAGTGTACCACCCCCTGCTGTGCCAGTGTACCATCCCTGCTGTACAACCCCCTGCCATGCCACTGTACCACCCGATGGCGTGTCTGGATGCAGCCTGTTTCCTCTCTCAGCTTCCAAGCAAGTTGCAGCATTTGAAGAGAGGCTGCCTGACTCCTGACTGGATTTGAAACCAGGAACTAAAAGATGTTAACTCATGATGGCGGCCTTGCCATTTTTGAAGTCAACTTCAGTATCCCTTCTAGACTGGGTTCTTTTTACGACAGCACAGCACCGGATCCTCACCACGGACCTGCTGTGCTCTACCTCACTGCATCACACAGATGGTCTTGGTCATGTCCCAGGATGCACATTGTACATGAGGAGAAACATCCAGCCGACCTTACACCAGAATTACTGGAGCTATGCATTAATCTGCCCAATAAAGAACATTCATTATTTAAAGATTCATCAGTTGACAGAATGTTACCAGAATATTAATGAAGATTTGAAGTGTCACTTACAAGAGAGATAATTGCTTGAAATTAGACAGCTCACTAGGGAATGCAGTCAGTTGATTCCCCTCCAAGTATCTGTAAAACAGCACAGTAAACAATGGTGGCTACTGTCCACAGAATAAACTCTCCTTAATAGAATGCAAGTACTATCTCCTAACGGCAAGGGTTACAGTGATCTTGTAACAAAACTACTGAGATAAGGAGAGACACACAGAGCGACAGACACAATGAGAGATGGAGAGCAACACACACGAAATGCTGGAGGAACTCGACAGGCCTGGCAGCAGCTATGGAAAAGCGTACAGTTGACGTTTCAGACCGAAACCCTTCAGTAGGGCAGGAGAAAAAAGGACGAGGAGTAGCTTAAGAAGGTCGGGGAGGTGGTGAGAGGAGGGAGAAACACAAGATGATAGGTGAAATGAAGGGGGGGGGTGAAAGAAAGAGCTGGGATGGTGATTGGTGAAAGAGATACAGAGCTGGAGAAAGGGGAATTTAATAGGAGAGGACAGAAGGCCATGGATAGACAAAGTGGGAGGAGCACCAGAGAGAGCCGATCGGCAAGCAAGGAGATAGAGAGAGAGGGGAAAAGGGGATGGGGAAGTGTGAAATGGGGGGGGGGGGGCATTACTGGAAGTTTGAGAAATCGATGTTCATGTAATCAGGTTGGAGGCTACCCAAACGGAATTTAAGTTGTTGGTCCTCCATCCTGAGTGTGGCCTCATCGTGACAGTAAAAGAATAGGAATGGGAAGTGGAATTAAAATAGGTGGCCACTGGGAGATCCCGCTTTTCCTGGTAAACGGAACTTAGGTGCTCGGCAAAGTGATCTTCCAACCTCACCGATATACAGGAGGCCACACTGGGAGCACCGGACACAGTACGTGACCCCAACAGACTCACAGGTGAAGTGTTGCCTCACCTGGAACGACTGTTTGGAGCCCTGAATGGTAGTGAGGGAGGAGATTCAGGGGCAGGTGTGGCACGTGTTCTGCTTGCAAGGATAAGTGCCAGGAGGGAGATCAGTGGCGAGGGATGAATGGACAAGGGAGTCAGATAGGGAGCGATTTCTTTGGAAAACAGAAAGTGGGTGGGAGGGAAAGATGTGTTTGTTGATGGGATCCCATTAGAGATGGTGGAAGTTACGGAGGATTACGTGTTGGATGGTGAGGCTGGTGGGGTGGTAGGTGAGGACAAGAGGAACTCTATCCCTGGTAGGGTGGCGGGAGGATGGGGTGAGGGCAGTGTTGGTGGAGGAGTATTAGATGTTTTTGTGGGGAAATAGGTAAATACTTGAAAGATCAAAGAATTTAAGTTTGAACAGAAGAGGAGTTAGGACTAGCTCTAAACAGCTACGATAATATTGAATGGCAGGTTAGGCTTCAGGGGCCAAATGGCCTACTCCTACTTTCTGCTGCTGTGCGGAACATTGTGTCTTTCCATTGCTGAAAACTAATTTGGTGGTCTTTATGCTCCTCTCTTTACTGGAGTTTAGGAAAATAAAGTCGTGAGATAGCGTCAAAAGAAAGTATTCATTGTAATATCACCAAGAGGTTTGTGGTCAGAAGATCTGAGCCCTTTGGAAATTATGCTGAACCAATTTAAACACTTCCAGTGCTTCCCATTCATTGCAAAAGAATCCATTATCTGGAATCTCATTTATTCTTCTGAGAAAGCTGAGATTTTTCAATTTATAACTTGCTTGGTTCTCTGGAACTTCAGCTTTCCAAATGATGTGATAACATTCCTGGTGCTATAGTCATTGGACAGAAGACCAGGACTTTGCTTTCATCTTAACACAGTTTCTCCACATTGAACTCTCAGAGACCTTGAAAGCATAGTATGGTAAATAATCATAGAACTGTCATGACAGAAAGGGAGACAGTTGGCCCAATGACTCCATGCTGGTTCTCTGCAATCTTCTATTCAGTCACTTACCGGAGTTACTTTTCCTCAAGGCTTTTCCAAATCCCTTCAAAATATGTTATTAATTCTGTTCCCACCAACTTCTGGTTCATTTCCATTCTCTGTATAAAACTGTTTTTTTCTTACAGCAAGTCTACTATCTTTTACCCTTTGACTTAAACCTGAGTCTACTGATCGTTGAATCATCCACTAATGGGAATAGCTTTCCGCTATTTACTCAGTCTATATCAATCATGATCTTGTACACCTTAAACAAATCTCCTCCCAACTTTTTACCAAGGAGAAACGTTACTAACTCTTGAACTGAAATCCCTCATCCTTGAAAATATGAATAAATTCCTTCTGCACCCCTTCCATGATCTTTATATTTGTTCTAACATGTGATGACCAGAACTAGATGCAATTCTCAAGCAGCGGCTAATGGAGTTATGGGATCATCGACACATGCAGCATGGAAACAAGTCCTTCAGTCCACTGTCCAGATCAACCATCAATCACCCATTCACAGTAATATTAATTCCAGTTTTCATTTTCCCAACCTCATCAACTCAACCAAGATTCTACCACTCTCCTACACATAAGGGACAGTTTTCTGTGGCCACCTAAACTATCAACCTGCACATGACCGGGATATGGAAACTGGAGCACTTGGAGTAAATTCATATGGAGAACATGCAAATTCTGTGCATGTGTCAGGATTTAAGCTAGGTCTTTGGCTCAATGCCACCCTTTTTAATGCCAGATTTTAATGTATCCTCCATAAAAAAACTTCCCCTTTTTGTACTTAATGGTTTGAATAATGAATTGCAGGATCTCATGCACATTACTAACCACTTGCAGCATTTCCCACTATTTCCAGTGATTTATGCATGTGTGTACCTGATATACACCCTTTAGAACTGTGGCTTTAAGCAGGTCAACATAGCCTTAGTTCTTTGTCTCAGAGTGTATCACTCCACAATGTATTAAACTGAACCAGACACCTGCCTGCTCACTCTCCCAATCTATCTATGTTCTCTTGCACCTAATCACAGTCTTCTTCACCACTATTCCAACATTCCAACATTCAGGTCAATAAATAAAAACAGGCCCCTTTTTCCATGACAGTTCCCTTTCCAAGATCATGTATAAAGTATAAGAGATTGAAAATAAAAATAGAGACGAAGATGATGAGGAGGTTTTACTCAAGGCTTGTACTCACATCTCAGTTGCATCCTTGGGAATGCCTTTAGGGAAAGTGCGGAAGCCTCTGTTACTGCACTGCACCACGGTGTCAACGCAATTACAGAGCTCTGGACATCGAAGGCCTGGCAGGCAGCTGCTCTCATTGTTGTCTGCTGTAGGAACAAAATGCAATAGCTGTTGGACTGACCTCTTTACCACCTGAGAGAGCGATGTGATTATTTGAGATGGTAGTGGGCTACTGTTCTATAATTACATTGCCTATGGGAACGTATGCTCAACTCACATGGTTAGCTATGCCATTACACAGGCCATTGCTGCAATGCATGTACAAATTAATACTACTGTAGAAATGCTTTGTAAATTGGGGCAATAATGGTGGAACCTATTCCTCCAGATACATTGTATAACACATTCGCATCTAATTCTGATCAAGCAGATTTATCTCGACTGACATTATTGTGTTCTGTCGTGAAGAAGGGTCTTAGCCTGAAATGTCGACTGTTTACTCTTCTTTACAATGCTGAGTTCCTCCAGCATTTTGTGTGTATGCCTTTGGATTTCCAGCATCTGCAGACTTAATCATATTTGTTAATTTGTTATTGTTGTGAACTACATATACCTGTCTGGACACCACCACCCCCCCCCCCCCCCCCGCTGACTGCTCCTGTGGCTCCTCCCACGGACCCCGGTATAAAGGCGATTGGAGGCACTGCTCCTCCCTCAGTCTCCAGGATGTTGTATGGTGGGCTCTTGCTGCTCACTGCTCTCTTCCAGCTAATTAAAGCCTATCTCTCGCCTCACGTCTCCGAGAGTTATTGATGGTGCATCAGTTATTGCCTGCACTACAATGGTTAGAAGTAGAATTTTATACAAAGATTTAAAGGGCCAGAACTCAAATCTGGTTGCACCCATTTCTTAGGTATCTGTGCCTGGTGTTGAGCTCAAAAATGGACACAATTCTAGCACCAAGCTTGTTCGCCAATATTTAGATTAAGTCTTTAGCAACCAGGCATTTCATCTCTGCAGGTACACAGGTGTGGCAGATCACATTGCTGCTGTTTTGTCGTTTATCACTGCTGTTGACATTTCCTCAACAGCAAGAAGTTAAGCAGTTTGTCTTCATATTTAAAAGATAAGCCTTTCATAGATTTGTTGTTGGCTGATTTCTTCAGACCAGCACCACAGCTCTCTATACTTAATTGCTTTCAATAGTTGTTTCACATTTCACAGAGAATCATGAGCAAGGTGCTGAAGGCCTTGCTTTGACGACTTCAAGGCTTTTAGATAAATCAATTGTTCCCACGCAGAGTACAGATGTATCTGTGGACTCCTCTTAGAATGAGCTAAGGAGCAGGGATGAACATTTCAAGGCAAAATATTTCCAAGAGCACCCAGCAATAAGTTAAATCTGCTCAAAGCTCAAAGGCAGCCAACAAAGAATCATCTTCAGCTGCATTGCACCAACCCACTTAAGAGGGTGCAAGCTGGCTCCAACCAATGCACAGATAAAATGATTTTGAAACCTCTGCTGTTGCTTCAGGCAATCATCAGCACAGTTAGAGCAACCTCATTCAGAAATCAAGTGACCACCTTAGCAAGAGCATAGACATTTAAAGGGGTATAGTGTATTGTGATCCTCACTATCAAATTCTCTTCAACACTCAGTATACGTTAACATTTTTTGCCTCATATAGTCTCTAATTTGTAATGTGGTTGAGTAGAGGAATGGAATTCAGGAATTACCCTCTCAGACAGTGTGCTGGGGTAACAGGGCCAGATTCATGTGACACTCCAGCTACTACGGGTTTTCCCTCATCAATTTCCCTCATCTATCCCAACCCATTAAGTTTTCTCTTCTGGCTATTCAAGAAGTTCAGTAGCCAGTGGTGACAAATGTATCTCACTAATCTTATAAAATTGACAGGCCTTGTTCCCTGTGAATGGCAAAAAGGGTATATAGTTAAATTTGATGGGGCATGTCTCCCAGCTTCAGTGATTGGCATATGCAGGTATCGCCAAGCCTGCCAGCAATGGAGACAATGCCTCTGCGTGATGGATGAGAAACCAATCATAAATTCACTTCTTACTGTGCACACTGCTAGGCCTTCCAAAAGGTATATAGGTATCTTCACAACTGGGCTCCTCTGTGGTGGCCTTTAGGGCGTTAGTACCCATATCACATTTTAGGGTACCTGTGCTATTGAGGCTAAACATGAGTTGACAGAAAGACAATGAAACCATCAGAACCACATGAACCTTGTGTCATGATCTGACACACACAGCAAGGTCAACCTGTATGGAATGGCTGAGAAAAGCTGTAATGAAAAGGAAAAATGAGCCACAACTGGCCTAGCGAAACAAAGGAAAATTCAAAAAAATATGCAAGAACCCCGGCTTCAGTGTGCATGTGCATTGATAGTGCATTCTGTCTTCTCCACAAAGTGGCACCCAACACTCATTTTTGTCCCTACTACATATATCAGTATGTCCAGTATTCCAGCCGATTGGTGCACTTCATGTGCCCACATATACAATGAATTCCAGAACAACTTTGTCCTGGGACTCCTACTCTTCAAGATTTTTATAAATGGCCTGGATGAGGAGGTGGAGGGATGGGTTAGTAAATTTGTTAGTAAGGTCGGGGGTGTTGTGGATAATGTGGAGGGCTGTTGGAGGTTACAATGGGACATTGATGGAATGCAAAACTGGGCTGAGAAGCAGCAGATGGAGTTCAACGCAGATAAGTGTGAAGTGATTCATTTTGGTAGGTCAAATATGATGGCAGAATATAGTATTAATGGTAAGACTCTGGCAGTGTGGAGAATCAGAAGAATCTCGGGGTCCAAGTCCATAGGACGCTCAAAGCTGCTGTGCAGGTTGACTCGGTGGTTAAGAAGGAATACAGTGCATTGGCCTTCGTCAATCATGGGATTGAATTTAAAAGCTGAGAGGTAATGTTGCAGCTATATAGGACCCTGGTCAGACCCCACTTGGAGAACTGTGCTCAATTCTGGTCGCCTCACTTTAGGAAGGACGTGAAAACCGTAGAAAGGGTGCAGAGGAGATTTACAAGGATGTTGCCTGGATTGAGGAGCATGCCTTATGAGAATAGATTGAGTGAACTCGGCCTTTTCTCCTTGGAGCAATGGAGGATGAGAGGTGACTTGATAGAGGTGTACAAGATAATGAGAGGCATTGATCAAGTGGATAGTCAGAGGCTTTTCCCCAGGGCTGAAATGGCTAGCATGAGAAGGTATAGTTTGAAGATGCTTGGAAGTAGGTACAGAGGAGATGTCAGGGGTAAGTTTTTTACTCAGAGAGTGGTGAGTGCATGGAATGGGCTGCCAGCGACAGTGGTGGAGGCGGATATGATAGGCTCTTTTAAGAGACTCCTGGATGGGTACATGGAGCTTAGTAAAATAAAGGGCTATGAGTAAAGCCTAGGTAGTTGTAAGGTAGGGACATGTTTGGCACAGCTTTGTGGGCCAAAGGACCTGTATTGTGCAGTAGGGTTTCGATGTTTCTGTGTTACCTCTACACCCTGATCCCAGTCCTGAAGACCAGCTGTGCACCATTTGAAAGGATGGGCTTGGTGATCATTGGGAAGTGATTCCTCGGCTGGTTTCCACCACATTATTCATGAGCATAAAGTTGAAGTCCCCCTTACCACTGAGCCAAGTGGTACCTACTTATTTGCAGTGTTGCAGAATTTATTGCAGAGACATAAACTAGATCCATTTGACTGGAATACCACTGAGCATGTTCCCTCTGTCACGTCTCGCACAGATCAAGCAGGAGTGGGAGCTTTTGTTTCTTCATTTTGATCTTCTCCTTCTTGGACAGACTGTAGTTAAATTGGCTTAACAAGGATTATGGAATGGTTCTGGATTTTCGGCTGATTTCTTGGTGAGGCTGACCAAATGGTGTAGTGTTTACAACGGAACCACATGGGAGCTAAAGGAAGACTGGTGTTATAAGTGCCAGCCAAACCCAAGTGCAACTGGGTTATGTAACGTATGGTTAAACTCATCAGCATCGCCTCAACTGGCAGAAAATTCGGCACAACTCCTATTGATGACCAGAAGTCTTTGCCCTTCTCTATACTTTTAAGACCAAGAACACCAACAGAAAGCACTGAATGGTATAGGAAAATTACCATGAGTACTGTCTATAGAAAAACCTTTATCCACTGACGTATTAAGTAAATGGACTTTTAACTGCAGTTTAATACCGTCAGCATAGAAGCCTTTATCACACACAGTTGGTTCCATTGCATGAGTCATCCAAGTTGCATTCCCAAAATAATGTTCCCAAAATAGATACTCAATTCCATAGTCTATTACAGGAGGAAATCACCAGGCAGACAAAGGAAAAGCTTTAAAGATATTTTCAAACCTCCTTGAAAAATATTCTGCTTCCCCATGACTTCTGGGAATCTCAAGTCACTGAGTTTTCAGGATGGCATTTTTGAATTTCATGTGTCAGGAGTATATAAAAGCTCTGCATAAACTGCAAATGAAAGTGCTACAAACACAGAAAGCCCAATTCAGTCCAATTATCTCCTGCCCCATCTGTGTAAGGATGTGTGATCCATACATAGGTCACATCAGTCATCTCAGATCTCACATAAGTGGAATGGTAGCATGCAATTTTCAGACCCAAGCAACTGCTCAAGGAAATAGAAGTTGTGGCTAGAATAAAAAAGATGGGGGTGGGAGGGGAAGGAGTACAAGCTGGCAGATGATAGGTGAGGCCAGATGAGGGGGAAGGTGGGTGGGTGGGAGAGGAGGGATGAAGTAAGAACCAGAGAGGGGGTGGGTGGGACAGATAAAGGGCTGAAGAAGGAGGAATCTAAAAGGAGAGAACAGTGGACTAAGGAAGAAAGGGAAGGAGGCGCGGAACCAGATGGAGGTGATGGAGAAGAGAAAGGGTGGGAGGGGAATGAGAATGGGGAATGAAAGAGTTGGGGGGAAGTTATTGGATGTTAGAGAAATCGATGTTCATGCCATCAGGTTGGAGGCTACGCAAATAGCATGTAAATACACACCAAACCAATCAGGTTCATATGAGAGAAAACACAACCTTTACTGTTCTTCTCATAAAGCAGAACCACGTAGAGATCAGCACTTCAGCACATCGTATCCATGTGAGACTTACTGTCCATCAACACTAATCCAATCTGCCTGCATTAGGACCAGATGCCAGGATTTCAGTGTCTGCCTAAAAGCCTGTTAAACGTTCTGATAAATCTTCATTGAAATTTTGGTCCCTTACTTAAAAGAATTATCTTCCCCACCCACCCAAAGCTAAGTAGAAATCATTAGGTAAAATTAATTGTCAAAGACAAAGTAGTTTTAAAATTTCAAGCACATTGTGTGGTGAAGCTAGTCTAGAGACCTTTCCCGCATTGACTTTAAGCTCTTCGATAGAGCACCATCTGACAATAAACTATTGTAGCGTTGCACAGGAACAGGCGGGAATGGACATCAAAGGCATTTTTATATTTAATAGCTGCTCTGGAAGGAAAGGAACAAAGGAATCAAAGAGAAGACAACCTTTAACCTCCTGATAATATCCAGAAGAAAAAACAAGTCAATGAACATAATTTATAAAAATGTGAGCGTGTTTTAGGATGCTTTTGTAACATGTTTTAATTTCTGTAAACAACTGGGAGATACAAATCTCGTTACTCATGCTGTGCCGAGAATCAAGATCACAGAATACATCAGAGGCATGGGTATGTCAAATGAATTTTTAAAGGAAAAAAAAACACCATTTGCAATCCACTTTGGTATAGCATAACACAATTATAGAAAATATTTATTCTGATGATAAAATCTCTCTACTTATCTCTTGAAAGTACAAACTTATAACTGGGAACACATGGTGATTAGACTGTAAAATACATGATTTCTAGGGGTCTGAAGAAAGTGACAGGTTAATTCTCAGAGGGTGGCCTTGTGAGCTAAAAGTTTAACAGTCTGGAATTGCACAGAGGCTATATACATTGTTGCTCCCTTATTCCTCTGTAGCAGGGAATTGTAGAAATACCAATATCAAGTGTTTATTTCTTTTATAATTTTATTTATTTGTGTCAGTATTTTCCCTTCCCATTTTTCCTCTTAATTTCTTGAAGAAAATTTAATTTTATTATCATAGGTGCTCTAATGTGCCAGGTCGTCTATTTTTCATGTATGAGTTTGTGATGCAAGGATTGTACTGATGGAGGATTTTGACCCGACAGATCAGCAATTCCTCTTCCCCACCCAGCCCCGCTCGCTCTGATACTGCTTGATCCACTGAGTTCCTCCCACAGATTGTTCCTTGCTCTGGATTTCAAAATCTAAAGCCTCTGTGTCTACAACCAAATTAAACCCTGTCCCACACTGGCGTGCTTGCTATAAAGTAAATGGGTTAATTCCACTTTGGAAGCAGGAACAAGAGGGCAGAGTATTGTCTGAACGGTGTAGAGTTAGGTAAGGGAGAAATGCAAAGAGACCTAGGAGTCCTAGTTCACCAGTCAATGAAGGTGAATGAGCAAGTGCAACAGGCAGTGAAGAGGGCAAATGGAATGTTGGCCTTTATTACAAGGGGAATTGAGTACAAGAGCAAGGATGTCCTTTTGCATTTGTACAGGGCCCTGGTGAGACCACACCTGGAATATTGTGTACAGTTTTGGTCTCCAGGTTTAAGGAAGGACATTCTGGCAATTGAGGAAGTGCAGCGTAGATTCACTAGGTTGATTCCTGGGATGGCAGGGCTGTCTTACGCAGAGAGATTGGAGAGATTGGGCTTGTACATGCTGGAATTGAGGAGATTGAGAGGGGATCTGATTGAAACGTTTAAGATAATTAAACGATTTGATAGGATTGAGGCAGGAAATATGTTCCAGATGTTGGGAGAGTCCAGTACCAGAGGGCATGGATTGAGAATAAGAGGTCAGTTATTTAAAACAGAGTTGAGGAAGAGCTTCTTCTCCCAGAGAGTTATGGAGGTGTGGAATGCACTGCCTCGGAAGATGGTGGAGGCCAATTCTCTGGATGCTTTCAAGAAGGAGCTAGATAGATATCTGATGGATAGGGGAATCAAGGGATATGGAGACAAGGCAGGGATTGGGTATTGATAGTGAATGATCAGCCATGATCTCAGAATGGCGGTGCAGACTTGAGGGGCCGAATGGTCTACTTCTGCACCTAGTGTCTATTGTCTATTGACCTCTTTCTTAATGTTCATAGAATCTCGGTAGTTGATACATGTTCCACATATTTATTTACAATTGCAACATTTTACCTCATGTTTGATGATTTTTTTCACTATTTTTCTCACAGCCTATGATCCCCCCAACCCAGGAGAAAGCCCAGCAATCCTTACCATCACAGGTGAAATCCTGAACAGCCACATCCTGAATTGGGATCTCCTTCAGGAAGAATGGTTTTTGACAACGTGGGTTTCCACTGACAATCCTTCTCCTCCTCAGCCACCTTCCCAACCAGGCCAGGTGACAGTTACAGTTGAAAGGATTGGCCAGTAGGTTTCTGTGGAAGACCAGCAAAATGGGAATTAATAAATTCATAGATTCGTAGAGTAACACAGCACAGAAACATGGATTCAGTCCAACTTCTCCTTGCCAAACAAGATGGCTTATCTGTGCTAATCCTTATTCGACTGACTTTAACTCATACACCTGTAAACCATTCTAATCCATGTAGCCATCCTATCTGTGGATTCACTAAGAAAAGAAGTATACTAGAGATACAACTCAATTACACACATCGGCCACTTTATTAGCTACCTACTGCACCTAAATAAAGTTGTGTTGTGTGTTCAGATATGCTCTTCTGCACACCACTGTAGTAAGGCATGATTATCTGAGTTAATGTCACCTTCCTGTCAGCTTGAACCAGTCTGTCCATTTTCCTCGAATCTCTCTGATTAACGAGGGGTTTACTCCGACAGAACTGCCATTTTTTGTTTTGTTTAGTTTTCCACAATACTCTGTAAACTCTAGAGAGAGTTGTGCGTGAAAATCCCAAAAGATCAGCAATTTCTATGGTACTCAAACCACACTGTCAGGCACCAACAATCATTCCATGGTCAAAGTCACTTAGATCACGTTTCTTCCCCATTCTGATGTTGGGTCTGAACAACAAGTGAACCTCTTCACCATGTCTGCGTGCTTTTATGCTTTGAGTTGCTGCCACATGATTGGCTGATTTGGTAATGAGCAGGTGTACAGGTGTACATATTAAAGTTCTCACTGAGTGTATAATCATTTCGTTCCCCCAACATTTCTTTCACATAAAACTGGGTATTGTCTTCTCAGAAATACTTTGATATGACTGAATGTTTCACTGACTTCTCAATACTAGGTTTTAATCCGTAACTTTTAATTTATCTGAGATGTCACTTTGATAATATACTATTAACCCTAATGAAGAGCAAATTCCAAGAACACAGAACAGCCCAGGGAGCACTTTGTCGATGTGTCCATTAGAACAATAATTTCTGCATTTTCTGGAAGTGAATATTCTTTACCAATTTGCTAAAATTACTTTTTCCTTATGAATGGCACAAAGATAGATTTCCAATCATATTCTTTACAAATACATCGCTCTGACCTCAGGCCTCTGCAGAACTTAATACATTTTACTTAAAATGTATATTCATTTTATGAGTTTAGTCTCATAGCTTAAGATCCCTTCTTCGATCATTATCTTGTTGAAACAGAAGAGAATCAACATGCCATAAACTAAAACCCAATTCTAAATATTTTCCATTTTTTCATGAATCACTAAATTATATCAAATTCACACAGTAGGGGAACAAGTATTTGGCTCAAATTATTCCACATGATCCTTCTTCCAGCATCTGTATCTCTTCAAGTTTACATGTTGTTCTTTTTCCTTTAATTTCATTTACTTACCTGGATGGAACAGGTTCTTGCTCCAGCTGCTGTTTCCAGTAGGTGGTTTTATGCTCCTGTCTCTCCTTGGACAAAGGATTTTTCCTGAATTTCTATTGAACCTATTATCAACCATTTTATATTCTTAGAAGCTAATTCCAGAGTCATTCATATGGGGAAATATTCTCCAGAAGCACCATATCAAATCAGAAAATATTGAACACAGAAGTCTTAATAGTCCTGAAGTCATAGATAAGTACAGCAGTGAAACAAGCCCTTTGGCCCATCTGTTCCATGCTAAACTACTTAAACTGCCTACTCCCATCGACCTACCACCATAGCCCACAAATCCCTACCATTAATGTACCTATACAATCCTCTCTTAAACATCGAAACCGAGCTCAATTCACCAGTTGAGCTGGCAGCTCATTCCACGCTCTCACAGTCCTCTGAGTTTCCTTTTATGTTCCGCTTAAACTTCTCACCTTTCACCATTAACCCATGACCTCTGGTTGTAGTCCCACCCAACCTCAGTGGAAAAAGCCTGCTTGCGTTTACCCTATAATTAACCCCCATAAGTGTGTATACTGTACCTCTATCAAATCTCTCTATATTCCAAGAATAATATCCTAGCCTAGTCAACCTTTCCTTTTAACTCAGGTTCTCCAGTCCTGGCAACATCCTCATAAGTTTTCTTTCTACTCTTTCAATCTTATTTGCATCTTTCTTGTAGGTAGGTGACCAAAATAGCACACAACACTCCAAATTAGACCTTACCAATGTCTTATACAACTTCAACAGAACATCCCATCTCCAGTACTCAGTACTTTTATTTACGAAGGTCAATGTGCCAAAAGCTTTCTAATTGCATGATCTAATTTTAAGTCTATTGATTCTGTTCTGATGTTCTGTGGTTCAAAGTCAAAATTAAGTAGCCTACATAAAAAATAAATGGGCAAGATAACTTGAAAAGAAATGGTCTAGTGGAGATGGATGTGAGGTGCTTATGAAGGTCAAACAAGAAGCAATGGTCAAGATGGAACAGGTTATCATTGGAATAAAATACCGAGATCAAAGCAGATCTTACATGGTTGAGAGGGAATGGAGAGTGTTGAATGCTCCAGGAGTGATGGTGGTGACTCGGTTGTCGTAGAGTGACAGCAGGCGGACTGAGGTAAGGCCAGTAAACGTGTCGTTATTGACACAGCTGATCCTGTTGTTCCGTAGCATCCTGCAACATTAGTTAATAAGGAAGAAAATTTGACACTTTCAGCCAGTAACAACCAGAAGTGCACAGTTTTCAACAAACATTTCCCAATAAAATATTAATGAATAATTATACCCCACAGAAGTGCTGAGGATATTGTGCCATCAATTACGAAGCACTGACAATATCACCGTGGCCTTTCCAGGTGCAACTGTAAACTGTGTCCAAGTTGGACATCATAGTGGGTTATCATGCTGTATACTTACAGTGTCTTGAGTCCAGAGAGACCAGAAAACATTCGGCTGTGGACCATTTCCAGCTCATTTCCAGTCAGTAGCAATTCCAGCACTCCTGATGCCCCTTCAAATGCTCCCTCTCGAATATCTTGGATCTTATTGTTACTCAGGTTTCTAATGAGAGACGGTAAAACAATTACTTCTAGAAAATAAGCTACCACTGCACAAGTATATGTAGATAGGATTTTCCCCTCTCACAAAAGCATTTTTGATAAGATCATTCAACAAAAATTGATTAATAATTAGCCTTGCAATAAATTGGAAAATGAAGGGATTTAATGAAAGCAGCATTTAACAATGAGTTAATGAAAAATGAAGAAATCTATAAACCATTCTTAAATTGTTAAATTACATTTTAATTGAAGTAGAGGCATACTGAATTATAATTGTGATCAGTTTATTAATGAGATGGACAATATTGTGATCTAACCATGCCAGGGCACTCTGCTCTGTTTGGTCTGCAGTCTTGTTTCCAGTCTTTTTCAGCCTAACGCCTGAAGTTGGAGTGGAGTTTTTATTCACTGACGGCTATTCAGGGTCCACGTTGGGTAGCCTCCCAGAGGTTGTTGACCAAATCTGCTGAGAATCCAGCACTAATCGGGCAATCCACCTCGAAACATTTACGAGGATGGATGGTGGAGAAAGTGGACACGTCAGCTTGGTGCAAGTTGTATTTTTCCAGCACGTTCATGAAAGAGCAAACGTCCTAACCTGCCTAACCTCCATTAGGTTGGAACTGCCTGTGCTCAGAATCAGCAAGGATAGTCTGTTGTGGCATGTTTATGTAAACACAAGGAACTATACAAGGAAATATGATAATACACGTGACATACAGATAATAGCACACAGGAACATAAGCACAAAGAATATACATGAGTGCATATATAGACAAGCATTGGGGCACTAATTCTAATTCGGTATGAATCGAAAAGCTGTGTAATAAGTATATTACTGAGAGAGGCAGGAGGAAATGTGTTGATGCTTTGGTCAGCAGGCACACTCATAATGTTTAGCTTTTTATTGCATTAGGTAATTTATCAACAGCCAGAATGAATTAAGATTGTATTAGAGAGAAGGCCTTTAAACAAGACACCTGCTATTATCGAGCCAGCAGCTTGCATGTTTTCCAAATTGAGCTGCAGTAATTGGAAAATCCATTTATAACCTATAAAACAAAGTCACTCCACAACCTTCCGTCTCAAATCCGTGCTCTTCTGATGTTTAGTGTTACCATGAGCATCCCAATAATAATTGCAGCACTAACAATCTGTGTTGTCTTGACAACACAGTGGAGTACAAGGTTCTAATGGGGGGGGGGGAGTGGGGGAAGAGGTATTTCATCTCAATGTCCAGTTGAAATAACTTGACTGCAGTAAGAACACGGCAAAGTCTGATTCTGTATACCTCCTGATATATTCACGAGTGCCTTTTCAGTGTGAAATGGACAAAGCTAAGGAGTGGCGGAGACAGGAATGAAAGAGGCTTGAGACCACTGTAGTATATAGTCAACTGGCTCGGCACAAGCAAAGGATCAAACGTGAGACCATTGCATCCAAACAGCAATGTAGCACACAGTGCCACTGGGATTTGTGATGTTGGAAGGAGCTTATGGAGCTGATGTAATATGGAGAGGAAATAATTTATCTTAACATCATTTGATTCATGAGTGTGATATACAGTATATCACCATGTAATTTCTGTAAAGTCCAATCTGTAAAAAGACGGTAAAATCATTGCAAATTGCTATGAAAAAACAGATACAATACTTACATTGTAACTGATACTTAGAGAAAGCCTTAATCCATAAAACATTTGTAATGCAAGGAGTAATTTTAAATCCCTCTCTCCCGCAGAAGTGTATTTACATAGGGATAGGAACATTGTCAACTCAACATCAGGTTAACCTGCCAATTGAGGTGAAATGACGACCTCATTTAACAGCAACACACACAAAATGCTGGTGGAACACAGCAGGTCAGGCAGCATCTATAGGGAGAAGCGCTGTCAACGTTTCGGGCCAAGACCCTTCGTCAGGACCCTCGTGTTACCTCATTTAACAGCTTCTTCAGCTGATCATGATATTTTAGTGATCTCAATAAGGAGTCTATTGCAGATACAGTGGTCTCTGTAAGAAGCAATAGCTAACACTGTAAAATTAACATGGTCCATTTCAGGCACACACACACTCTTTGGGTTTATCCTCCCCTACCTACAGACCTCCACCCCTATCTAGGCTGATGAGTCCCATTCATTGATTCACTCCGAATGGGTTCCTTACTGATCCAATTAGATACAGCCCTTGCCACATAGGATGGACACAATACAAGGATGTGTACCAGTGGGTGACTAACCAGCTGTATGAAGTGTGAAATAGAACTGAGTGAAACTGAGCATGAGGATAAAGTAGCAGCTGAGCAAGAAAGGAAAGTGAGGGAAGGGGTTAATAAAAACGGTCAGAAGACAAGATCCTGCAATTTGTAACAATAGGAAAATCAGTAAAATGGTAGCGATAGAGGGGTTGCAAGAGGAATTAGATGAGTTCTTGTAGAAAAATAACCAACAGCAAGACTATGAAGAAGGGAGAGTAGGGCCTGCTCTCCCAGGAGACCTGATGGGCTGAATGGCCCCTTTCTATACCAAAGTGTGTGATTCTGGGTGATACTTTAGCTTCTGTGAAACAGCAGTGTGGTTGTCTGACCTAGACACGTCAGAGTGGAGAATGAACTGGCTGTACAAATGACAAATGCTTCATGCAACATTGAAACCTGGCTCTACAAATACTGAAAACCGCAGCGTTGTGAATGAACATGAAAATCCGAATCTTGGCTCCAATATGATCTGGACATTGAGGCCCATTTCCTCCTCCTCCAAAGAAATCTAATAAGCTCCCTTGATGGCTGATCTTATAAGGCCTGCTTAATTTCTCCAGCTGCAGGCTCTAAAATTAGTTCAAAATTAGAAATTCCTTCTTTCTTTGTCTTAAGGTCTAAACTAAACTTGCAAAACTGCATCTGGGAAAATTAAGTAGGCAACTGAGTGAGTAAACATTGGAGTGACAGGACAGGGTAAGTTTTTCCACTTTCCCTTTGGGATTATGGCTTAAACTGTTAATTGCTGTTTGAGCACAATGAACGGAGAAGCAGAAAAGGCAGAGAGAAATGTGACAGGAGGATGTGAGGCAGAGCAAGGACAAATGTTTGACCGGGAGTGAAGAACCAAGGCAAGCTGAGTAGGAGCTGTTAAACTGGGGGTTGCTGTGTGGCTACACAATGTTACAGGTATGGAGACTCAGGTTTCTGCAGATGCTGGAATCTGGGGCAACAAACTTCACCCTGGAGGAACTCTGCAGGTCGGGTAGCACCTGCGGAGGGAAGTGGACAGTCAGCATTCAACTTCCTTCACAAATGCAGCCTGACCCCTAAGTTTCTCCGGAGTCTTGTTTAATGCTACAGGCAACCCGTGGAGGTCTGCACACAAAAAAAATGAAGGAATATGATTTGAACCACTTCTTTCATCTCCATCTGTCCATGTGTGAAAGTGCTCTCACAGCCTTTAGCATCTGAAACAAGCCTGACTTAGAAGAGTAAAATCATTTCACCTTAGTCAAATGTGAAGAGTGGAGAGGATATATAAACTTTGCAAATTTACATAAATTAACACATCTACTTGGCATTGTCATGTGGTAATCCATTATTTGTAGAAACTCATGTTCTGCCCTTGGTATATCCTGATGATTAATTTCCTGAATTCTTTAATTTCTGGCTCTTTCCCATCTACCTAACATTCATCAATGTCGTTCTTTTACTATTCACTCAGAGAAAGGTATTCTATGAATCATCCCTGATGTTATTTTTTTCTCTCTCACTGCTGCCAGATCTAATGATATTCCAGGTTTTCTCAGAATGTTGGCAAGCATTTTAAAGGAAACGACTAATTGAAACAGGTGGAGCATGTGGCCGTGATGCTGCCAGGTTGTTTGTATCTGATCTGGGTGTTAAAGGCCCTTGATCTGCAGGTGCTCTCTGACTGAACTAGGTTGAATTATATTTTCCTATTTTTTTCATATTTCCTGACAAAACATAATTTCACCCACTGAAAGAAATTCCATCAGTCTCATTTCCTCCAGTTATTTTCCTGTCACATGCCAACCATTTCACCTTGATTCCTCTGCCACATACCGAGGGTCAATTTCCACTGGACAGTTAATCTACTGGCTTGTCCTGGGATGTTGGTTGGAACTAGAGCACAGCAGGAGGGGTAAAATGCATTGCAGGGAGCACATGAAAATTCCACACAGATGCCACCACGGTACCTGGAAATGTGGTCATTCCAAATGGTGAGGTGGCTCAATATCACGTGTGCAGTATTGACACATTTTGGCAACAAGTTTATTAACCGAAAGCTGTATTATCCCCATTTTATGTCTGTCCCATCAGTGTGAAATCCTTTCCGATATCATACAGGCCAGGCAAATCAGAACACTTAGGTTGAACTCTGAAGTGTGTACATTGTTAACTTCCACTGATCAGCAAACCTACGTTTCGTTTCACATGTCTACTGACAGAGTCTATTATAGGCCTGTAGCTTTGGCTCTTTACTCATTTCCATTGCTGAGGCCTGACCTGCTCAGTTCCTCTGGGGGGGGGGTTGGGTGTGTGTGTGTGTGTGTGTGTGTGTGTGTGCGTGCGTGCGTGCGTGCGTGCGTGCGTGCGTGCGTGCGTGCATTTTGCAGGTGTCTATTCCTGCTGAGGTTTACTTCCAGACAGTAACAGCAACGCAGTCTGTGCTTCCTCATATTCAACCTAAACACTGCGGGCTGATGATTCAACCAGGCCCCGTGTCTCCATAGAATGAATGACAGAAACATCAAAGCCCCAAAGCCCCCGCCCACTCCCTACGCAGAAGCATCAACAGAAGCACCGACCCCCCCCTCCCCACCCACCCATGCAGCAAAAGCACCGACCCCTCTCACCACCCACCCATGCAGCAAAAGCACCGACCCCTCTCACCACCCACCCATGCAGCAAAAGCACCGACCCCTCTCCCCACCCACCCATGCAGCAAAAGCACCGACCCCTCTCCCCACCCACCCATGCAGCAAAAGCACCGACCCCTCTCACCACCCACCCATGCAGCAAAAGCACCGACCCCTCTCCCCACCCACCCATGCAGCAAAAGCACCGACCCCTCTCACCACCCACCCATGCAGCAAAAGCACCGGCCCCTCTCACCACTCACCCATGCAGCAAAAGCACCAACCCCTCTCACCACCCACCCATGCAGCAAAAGCACCGACCCCACTCACCACCCACCCATGCAGCAAAAGCACCAACCCCTCTCACCACCCACCCATGCAGCAGAAGCACCGACCCCTCTCACCACTCACCCATGCAGCAAAAGCACCGACCCCACTCACCACCCACCCATGCAGCAAAAGCACTGGCCCCTCTCACCACCCACCCATGCAGCAAAAGCACCGACCCCTCTCACCACCCACCCATGCAGCAAAAGCACCGACCCCTCTCCCCACCCACCCCACCACCATGCAGGCAACAACAGCAGATACACCAAAGAGTCATCGATCCAGAGTCAATATCCTGGAATTCTTTTTTTCTGGGTATTCAACCTGTTCTTAATGTATTTAATTTGTTCAGGGATTTCTCCAACAGCACTTGGTATCACTTTCAGCAGTGCTGTGGAAATGGGGTGAGAGAATCTCAACAGGGGCCCGGAAGATATATTTCTTTGGCATGTTGACTCAGCAAGGTCTTGCAGAAGATGGCAGCAGCCCTGAACCTACCAACTTTCAAACGAGGCTGCCAATAAAGGCAAAGTTGCAGTATCACAACATCTGGTTTTGGATTCAGTTCCTGAAGAGGAACAACTGTTGCTATAGGTCCATGAAAGCCTTTGGAATTGTGACAGCAGCTCCCTGTTTGCATTAAATTAAGCAAATGCTGAAGACCTAAACAAAGATATAGAGGTGTTCCCCCCCCCCTTTACAAAGGTAGAACGTTCCTATGACACCTTTCTTAAGCCAAAATGACATAAAGCAAAGAACCATTAATTTATATGGGAAAAATTTTCATAAAAGCGAAAATCCTCTTTGTAATGCAAAAACAAGTTACTGAAGTAGGCCTTTTGTAAAATTGAAGTGGCATTAAGCAAACATTCATAAAGTGGGAGACACCTGTATTGATAACTGAATTTCTCATTATGCAGAAAATAATTAGGGGTCTTCAATGTCGTCAGTGTTGAACTGCGCTGAAGTCTTGGTGAGGGCTTTGGGATGGGATATAATACTTTCCTGTGTCGCTGTTAGGGATTTTCAGCTCAGAAAGAATCATTGACGATTTACATTGATGGGTTAATACTTATGCCATTTTGTCGGGTCCTATTTAATAAGATTCTGACTCACTGTGTATGTAGCCCAGAAGAATTAGTTGTTTCATTTACATGGAGATCAGATTGTGTCTTAAAGGAAGTTGGTGCGTTGATTCAATCAGCATTCTTCCTTTGAGCTTAATCTAATCCATCTCTTTTAGAGGGAAGATTTACATATTGGATGTGATTTGCAAAATGTTCATGCCCAGATGGCCTTGATATTCATTATATTTCTAGCATCTGTTTAATATAGTTAATTACTTGTACATATATTGATAAGTTTGCTTGTCGGCCTCTATATCAAATGAGTTAGAGTCAGAGAATCACAAAAAGCTACAGCACAGAAACAGGCCCTTTGGCCCATCTACCTATGCCAAGCCATTTATCTGCCTAGTCCCATCGACTTGCACCCAGACCATTGTCCTTCATAGCATGTTCCTCTTAAGTGTTGAAATCAACTATTTCTGCTGGCAGCTTGTTCTACACTTTCACCACCCTCTGAGTGAAAAAGTTCTCTGTATGTTCCCCTTAAACTTTTCACAAATACACCTTTAAGCCATGACCGCTAGTTGTAGTCTTGCCCAATCTCTGTGGAAAAAGCCTGCTTGCATTTACCCTATCTATAACCCTCATAATTTTGTAGAAAGCTACAAATCTCTTCTCAGTCTTCTACGCTCTAGGGAATAAAGTCCTGACCTATTCAATCTTTCCCTAGAACTTAGGTCTTCAAGTCTCGACAACATCCTTGTTATGATCGAGATCTAGAAGATTATAAGGCTAGCAGGAAAGAGCTTAAGAATGAAATTAGGAGAGCCAGAAGGGGTCATGAGAAGGCTTTGGCGGAAGTATTACAGAAAACCTCAAGGCATTCTACAAGTATGCGAAGAGCAGGAGGATAAGACATGAGAGAATAGGACCAATCAGGTGTGACAGTGGAAAAGTGCGTACGGAACCAGAGGAGATAGCAGAGGTACTTAATGAATACATTGCTTCATTATTCTCTACAGAAAAGGATCTTGGTGATTGTAGTGATGACTTGCAGCAGAGTGAAAAGCCTGAGCGTATAGATTTTAAGAAAGAGGATGTGCTGGAGCTTTTGGACAGCATTAAGTTGATGAGATGATGAGAGGCATTGATCGTTTGGATAGTCAGAGGCTTTTTCCAGGGTTGAAATGGCTAGCACAAGAGGATACATTTTTAAGGTGCTTGGAAGTAGGTACAGAGGAGACGTCAGAGGTAATTTTTTTTGCAGAGAGTGGTGAGTGCGTGGAATGGGCTGCCGTCAGTGGTGGTGGAGGCAGATACGATAGGGTCTTTTAAGAGACTCCTGGATAGGCACATGGACCTTAGAAAAATAGAGGGCTATGGGTAACCCCAGGTAATTTCTAAGGTAAGGACATGTTCGGCACAGCTTTGCTGAAGGACCTGTATTGTACTGTAGGTTTTCTATGTGGCTATGTTTTTTCTATGTAATCAGTCCGTCTTTCTAAATACTTATATATCTGGTCCCTTGGAACACCTTCCAATACCTTTCCCACTACTGATATCAATCTCACAGGCCTATAATTTCACAGCTTATTCTTTCTTAATAAGGAACAACATTAGCTATCCTCTATTCCTCTGGCACCTCACCCATGGCTAAGTATCTCTGCTAGAGCCCCTGAAGTTTCTGCACCAGCCTCCCACTGGATCTGTGGGAACATCTTGCCAGGCCCTGTGAATTTATTCACACTAATTTTTCTCAGGACACCGAAGACTTCATTCTCTCTAATGTGTACAGGGTCCACAACCTCGCTACTCCATTTCAACATATCTATAGACTGCGTCCGTCTCCTGGGTAATTACAGGTGCAAAAAATCCTTTTTAGGATCTCCTAAATCTCTTCCAGCTCCAGCATGGATTACCACTATGAAGAGGACCAATAATGTGTCTTGCTATTCCTTTGCTCTTAATATATCTGTGGATGCCTTTAGCATTCTCGTTCACCTTGTCTACTCGGGTAACCTCATGCTTTCTTTTAGCCCTCCTAATTTCCTTCTTAAATGTTCTCTTGCATTTCTTATACTGCTCAAGTACCACATTTGCCCCTTCCTGCCCATATCTGCTATGCACCTCCATCTCCTTATTAGCTAGAGCCTCAATATCTCTTGAAAACCAAGGTTCCCTAAAACTGTTATGCTTGCCTTTTGTCCTGACAGGAGCATACATACTCTGTACTCTCAAAATTTCGCTTTTGAAGGCCTCCTGTTTACCAAATACACCTTTGCCAGAAATCAAGTGTTCCAATCCATACTTGCTAGATCCTTTCTGATACCATCAAAATTGGCCCTTATCCAATTTAGAATCTCAAGCCCAGGACCTATCCTCTTCCATAATTATCTGGAAACTAATAGCATTCTGATCACTAGATACAAAGTGTACCCCATCACAAATTTCAGTCACCTGCCCTGTCGCATTCCCTAATAAGAGATTGAGTATCACACTCTCTCGAGTTGGGATTTCAACATGCTAATTTAGGAAACTTCTTTGAAAACATTTGACAAACCCTTTGCCATCTAACTGTTTTATAGTATGGGAGTCACAGTCAATATGTGGAGAATTGAAATCACCTCCTATCATAACCTCATGTTTCTTGCAACAGTCTGCAATCTCTCTACAAATCTGCTCCTTTAAGTCCTATGGAATTTTTGGAGGTCTGTAATATAATCGCTTTAACTTGGTCATATCTTTCTTATTCTTCAGTTCTACCCATAAAGCCTCACTAGATGAGCTCTCTAGTCTGTTCTTACTGAGCACCGGCATGACGTTTTCCCAGTCAAGTACTGTCACTCCTCGCCCGTTAATCCCTCTCACTCTACCATGCCCAAAATAACAAAAAGCCAGGGCCTGCTGCTCCTGCAACCAAGTCTCACAAATGTCATAATTCCATGTGCTGATCCATGCCTAAGCTTGGATCAGCCTTTCCGACAATGCTCCTTGCATTGAAATATACGCAGCTCAAAACATTTGTCCCACCATGTTCAACTTTTCAAATCCTGACCTTGTATGTAGACTTAACAACACTTTTCTCCACAGTCACTCCAGAACCTGTTCTGGCACCTGGCACTTTGATTCCCATCCACCTTCAATTCTAATTTACCCCTTCCCACCCCCAACCCTGTGCAGCACAAGCAAACCTTCCTGTTACAATAAAAGTTAACAGAATTGCTATCTTGACATTTAAGAGATCAAGTATAACAAGTGTGAAGCATTACGGGAATGTTTCAATCCTGTTTTGATTACAAAATCAATGCCTGCCTGATGATGAAAAGGGTATGAAGCTAATGTTGTGAGATCTTTTAATGAAAATTAATTTGTATTTAGTTGGATGCCAGGCTGTCAAATTGTAATTGATGCATAACTGACTTGCTCATCTTTCCTTCATAGACAAAGTATTTTCCAATTGTCTATCTGCAATGATTGCAAACATACGGTCAACTGGGCAATGTCACTAATGGATAAAAGTGATTGAAGATCAATAAAGCAATTTGAACAAAAGAAGTGAATGTGATAGAGTGCCAGTTTAATTCCATAAATGCAAGAGTTAACATCGTGGAACAAAACAAAATATGACAACTGGACAGCGAAAGATCACATAAAATATAAAAGAGCAGAACAGCTTAGACCCCAGGATCTGGAGGAAGTAAGACAGTCAACAAAGATTGGCATGTTAATGTAAGAGCAACTGCAAGGAGCATACGAGTATATGAAAACCAACAGAAAATTATTAAACATGGTCAGGACAATATGGGGTACTTGAAAACTGAAAATGGTGATGCTGTACATAACAATAAGAAAATAATGAGTATTTATAACTAATACTTTGCATTGATATTTATAGAATCAGAATACATCATCAGGCCACAAGATATAGGAGCAGAATTAGGCCATTTGGCCCACTGAGTCTGCTCCGCCATTTCATCATGGCTGATCCAATTTTTCTCTCAGCCTCAATCTCCTTCCTTCTCCCTGTAGCCCTTCAGATCCTGTCCAGTCAAGAAGCTGTTAACCTTTGCCTTAAGTATACATAAAGATCTGGCCTCCACAGCTGTCTGTGGCAAAGAATTCCACAGATTCACCATACTATAGCTAAAGAAACTCCTCCTCATCTCCATTCTAAAAGGACACCCCTCTATTCTGAGGCTGTGTCCTCTGGTCTTAGACTCTCCGACCATAGGAAGCATCTTCTCCACATTAACCATATCAATGCTGTGTGGCAAAAAAATATAACAGCTGGGTGGGGAGAATCCCTATTTAAATTATTTTTAAAAATTTCTTAATTCTAAAAATTATTGTACTACAATGTATGCTAATATTAGCTCTCTTCAAAGGGAGAAGACAACACAGCATAATCCACAGAACTGTCCTCATTGAGGTAACTGTAAATCTCAGGTACACAATTCAGTGCTAATGGAATGTCAGAAAGGGACTGTTTGCCAAGCACACGGGAACAGAATCTGCCTCGGGCTGTTAATTGACAGCTAGAGAACTCCTAGAAATATAACAGCATCAGTGATAACACAAAGCTTTTGAGAACAGGAAAAGATCCTTATGACTACTGCAAGATATCTATTCATTGTAGGATGGATTTAATTCCTTTACCTATAATTCGATGATGTTCAAAATAAACGTTTACGTTTTCGTTGATATACAATGCACCCAGTGAATCACATTCAAAGACGGAACTGTACTTCCAGTGAATGGCTGGCTAACCTACTCGCCCAGATAGCCACTGACAGGTGATTAGCAGATGCCATATTTCCTTGGCAAAAAGGCAGAAATTGAAGAAAAAAAGATCACGATAACCTTAACACAAGTGTTATTTTACTATGCTGTTCAATTGGAATAATTCCAGCATAAGATAACTAAAACCCTAGGTCATTGATGGGGAAAATACAAAGACTTTTCTTGAAACACCGCTCATCAGTGAACAGATAGAAATTTCTTTATTGATCATTTGAATTATAGAATCGTTAAATTGTACATCACAGAAACTGGTCCAGGGCCAGCTCATCAATGTCTGCTGTGAAGGCTATTGTTGCTCATCCCATCTGCCTGCCATGTTCCTCAACATCTTTCCTATCCATGTAGCTATCCAAATGCCATTTAAATATTATAATTGTATCTACATCTATCAACTTCTCTAGCATCATATTCCAGACATTAACCACCCTCTCTGTGAACATTTACCCCACAGATCATCTTTAAATGTCTCCCTTCTTATCTGTGCCCTCTAGTTCCAGACTATCCCACTCACTGTAAAAGGTTCTTACTACTTATCCTTGCTATGACCCTCAGTTATCATCTCATTAAAGAATATCTCAGTAAAGTCACTCCTCAGCCTCCCACATTCCAGTGAGAATAAACTCAGTCTATTCAGCCTCTTCTTCAAGCTGCAGCCCTCCATTCCAGTCAACATCCTAATGAATCTTCTCTGCACTCTCTCTACTGCGATCACATCCTTCCTGTATTGTTTCAACCAGAAATGTACACAGACACTCCAAGAATTAGGATAGTTGTTTTAGAAAGTGAGCCCTGAAAATCCTTACTGAGGTTCTTCAATTTATGATCCATAGAAAACTCGAGACCAGTGCACTGATTGATAAACTTACATTTTCCGGAGGTTGGGGAGTTTCTTGAAGATGCCAGTTGCCTCCAGGACAGTCAATTCATTATCATTCAACCGCCTAAACAAGTCGAAAGGAAACAATTCAAGGGACAATGACTTGATGTGCCAAAGAATTGTGAACGAAAACACTAGTAGAATGATTAACAAAGGGTGAAGAAAGTCAGCTGCAAGTTAAAATTTTGCACAAAGAAGTTACATAAAAAATGGCATTCAGTCTTTATCAGCATTTTTTGATCTGTGTTCTGGACCCTCTGTTCAAGCATTTTCCATTTTTTTCACCTTTGAAAACACCATTATTACTTTGTTATGACGCAGAATTTGAAATCTGTCCAGTGGTCTTTTTCACTAAACTTGCAATGACTGTGCTTCATGAAATCTCCTCAATAATGTAAACAGGTACTCGCATGGTGTAGTTGAATCACAATGCACATTCAGGAACTTCAGTAAGTCAGTCAGCATCAATGTAGGGAAATGGGCGAATGGGGTGGAGACTTTGTTGACCTGATTTCTTGAGCAGAGTCACTATCAACCCAATCTCAAAATAATCTCTGCTCTCAAATTTTAGTTTTCCATTTACCTTTAGTTCTCATGCATGGTTTCCTGAAAGTGAGGATTTTACTTTGTTAGTATGAGCTATTTCTGCATGCAATCATTGGCAAGATATTTACTACTAGGTGGCTCATATGTGAGTTTGCATGTTTTCCTTATCCAGGGATTATGCGGGTAGACTATCCAGGGCTCTTTGTTGGAATGGAATTGGAAGCAGAACTCATTGTTGTTCAAAGGAGGTGGAGGAGCTTAATGAGCTTGGTAGATGAAGGTTGATGCAAAATACTGACTGTCCATGTACCTACATCGAAGCTGACTGACTTACTGAGTTACTCCTTGCTTCAGACATATTGTGGCTCCACTCATTGTTGCTTTTCCCCTCTCTGTACAGGGGACGTGAAGTTAACAGTAGCATTCCTGACTGTGGTTCGGTTAGCATCAATGGCAGACACCTTCAGATGAAACAACAAGGCTCTGTTCACATGGTACAATGACGATAATGTTTCACGATGCACTGACATTGTATCTGCAGCCCTTCAATTTTGTCCCCAAACCAATCAGATTTCAACAGTTAGTATTTGTTTTTTTATCGATGAGAAAAGAATGCAACTTTACATAGAAGTTATTGTTTAGTTGAAAGTTTGGGGGGGGGGGGGGTTGACCTCACAGTCAGACTTACAGCTCAGTAGTGTACTCCGGGAGATGATTGGGGATCCTGGAGAGTTTCTGATTGGAGCAGTCCACAACGGTGCCTTCACAGCGGCATCTCTCAGGACAGACCAGGTCCATGAAGCAGTCGCTGCTTAGCTTAATTCGGTAGTCCTCTGAGCCTGCGCACAATAGTGAGCAGAACTAATTAGGATTATTACTGATAATGTTCCTCATTCCTATGTAAATTTGCCTTGCTGGGACCTCCATATATTTTCCTGGTGTATGAACATATCCAAAAGAAGGCTGAGGAAAGCTGCATTTCTGAAGGATTTGGTATTCCATGCTACTCAACCCTGACCCCGATCTGTCAAGGGATGCCCCACCCCGCCACATGTTAAACAAAGTATGTACAGGCATTCCCCATCACAGAAGACCACCCTACCATCTCGGATTAAATCCAGAATATGTGGATATGGATTGGTCTCTATGGCCACATGAGGACAACCAATAGACAACCTTTCAGGAGAACATCATACTCGACTCAAATGATCACACTACTACTAAGCACATCTAAAGAATATCCACCCAGACTGCCATGGCTGTGTAGTGAGGCAGATCACTAAAGCTATGAGATGGAATGTGACTAGCATCTACGTCCATCCATGATCAAATGGCAACTCTGCAAACACATATGGACTTATAATAAGTAACAGACTGGTGAAAACTGATTGGTCCATTCAGGCTATACCACAATTCAATGCAGTGCAATCATCTCTGCACACCATGCTTAGTGATGGGAGAGAAATTGGCTGAAACATTCCTGCAGATTACACTGACATCTCTTCATAGTTGATGATAAGCTGGCATTGAAAAAAATGTCCATTGAGTATTCAGCAGATATGAGAAGCCCTTTCTGTGACCTCAGCCTTGTTCTGGTTCATGTCTTGGCTCTAGACATGTTTATGCATGATATCTCCACTCCTGTGATCTTAATTGAGCTGAAATGTCAGAATGATTAAGAAGAGGGATTTGGTCTTCCTGTTGTTTGTTCACAGTCTGGTCCTTCTTTCTGCCACACTTAAAGCAAGAGATCCATGCCTGCTTTGGGAACCCAGAGATTATAAATTCAATTCTCATCATGGACAATTCTAGTGGAAAACTGCAAGATTGACTGGTCCACTGAGCTTACATTTGCCACTGAATTCGACATCTGCTTACATCATAACCAATTTTCTGTGACTGTAGAATGTACTGACTACAGGATGACACTTTGATAACACTTCCTGCCCCGTGATCTCTAGCAATAAGCACAAGCAAAACTCCTTAAAGAAATCCTTCTCAAAATTGGCTATCAGAAATAAATCATCCTTCTGTGCCTGCCACATACATGTTGATCTTTATCAGCTGGTTCACTACTGTCTGCAGACACAATCCCTGAACAGAATGAGGTCAACTAAAACCATGAACAACTCAGCAATGACTCTTCCTGCAATACTTCCAACAAATGTCCACCACTAGTTAAATCTATCTAAGGATGACCGGCAAATGATTCAGTCTTCTTCCCTCATCACTGCAGAACCCACACCATCCTAAACGTAAGTACAAAGTTGAAGCATGCCTACATGCCCATTCAGAGGCCAAACTCCAAACCACCATTGGCTGCTTCCCTGAAGAATCAGACGATGGGCCATATACTAAACATCGACAGAAGATAGATCGTCTAGAAACTACGCCTTGCTCACGACATCCCTGACAATAAATAACTGCAAATGACTGCAGAAAATATGGATCAGGAAATTAATTGCTTAAAAGTGGATTTGACCGGAAGAGTTGGAAATTTTTTGTTCAAGTTATACAAGGCTCTGGTGAAATAACATCTGGAGATTTATGCATAGTTCCTGTGTTTCTCTTTAATTGAATGAAAGCAACAAAGATTTATTCCTGGGAAGGTGTCTTTGTCCTGTCGGGAGAGCTTAAGCAGACCAAGCTATACTGTCCGGAATTTCAAAAAGTCAGAGGTGCAAGTACAGATGGGCAATTAAATGGTGGTTCAGCCCGAGAAGCCTGCATCGCTTGAATTAATATATAAAAGGGAAAGTTTGAATAGGTTAGGAATTTATTCTGTGGGCTGTAGGAGAATGAGAGGAGTTTTGATGGATGATGCAAAATTATGAAGGGTATAGATAGGGTTAATGCAAGCAGGCTTTTCCACTAAGGTTGGGTGAAACTACAACTAGAGGTTAAAGGATAAGTGTGAAAGGCGAAATATTTAAGGGGAACCTGCTTCTTCACTTAGAGGGTGGTGCGAGTTTGGAACAAACTGTGAGGCAAAGAGGTGGATGCTGGTTTGACTTCAGTCTTTAAGAGAAGTTGGGATAATTAAACAGACTTGAAGGAAATGGAGGGCTATGGCCCATTTACTAGTCTTCCTTAAATCCATGATCTTGTTCCAACCCAGAGAGAAATTCAAATGCATTTCCGTCTGCCATTCATTTAATCCAAGTTCCCCAGCTTGAACCAGAGAAAAGAAGACACATACGGAAGGAGTCAGCAAGCTTTTGGTAAAAAGAGAAAAAAAAATCTCTGTTCCCAGGAGGTAAAATCATTGTCTGGGATGCTAATGTTACATGTAGTATGTTCATGGCACTAGCCAGGAGCTTCCAAAATTACATTTATTTTAAACCCCAATTGTTCTATTTTGGACATCTGGAAAACATAAGAGACTGCAGGTGCAGCAACGTTACAGTAAAAGCATCTGTTATTTGCCTCGTTGTAACTTCAAGACAGAATTAATCTAATCCCTATCTGTTGTGTTCATTGCATACAGGATGATAATGTGGGTAAATGGAGCTCCACTAATTTCAAGTTCCTAGCAACAGCTTCAAAGCAAACAAGGTCCCAGCTCAATGCAGAACCAAGCTCCCTCTTCCTTGCCTCCGGTCCAGACCTGTGAGGGCTATCTGTTTAATGTCTGTACCATATATCCCTTGCGTCATCATATGGCATCTTTTTGTAATGTTCAGTTAATTTAAAATTAAGGACAGTTTTTTTTGCCATGGAGATGAAGCAAGGCTGTCCAGACCAATAATTGTTCTGAAGATTTCATCCCACCGCAGTGGATTCAGATGAAAGCAGTCTCCAGGTGAGGTACCTACGGCACAAAATGTGCAAAGCTCTGTATGAGCTCAGTAACGCAGGAATAAGCAACAGTGATCCAGTACAGGAATGATTAATTCAAATTGAATAACCAATAAATGATATTGAACATGACGCAGATCAATTCAACTTTGGTCTAGAACCAGCAGAGCCAGCACTGATCAACTGCAGATAGAAAGGAATCTGACCTCACCATGGAAACCAGCTCTGAACTGATTCACTCTTAACCAGATCTGATTAGTACAGAGACGTTTACACACTGGAAATAATTTGGAAAACGTGTAGCTTGAGTGGTTGATGGTTGGGTTGCCTTGTTCTCCGATGTTGCCAATTTATTTGTGAATGTTTTGTTACCAAACGAGAAGACATCATCAATGCGCTGTTAATCGTGGAGTATCCTGCGAGTGCTTGGCTTTTATATACTCTTCTCAATCAGCTGCTTGGCTGTTATTGTGGAAACTCAATTGTGATGTGGGGAGGGGCTCTCGTTGCTGATTGGTTGTATGGCAAACTTGGTAAATTGTGGTCTCGAATTTTGCCCACATTGGCTCCTGTATCAAAATTGATCTTCTGTAGTGATGACCAAGCAGCTCATTGATAAGTATAAAATGGCCAAGCATTCAGAGGATACATCACAATTAACAGTGCGCTGATGAAGTCTCGTCGTACGGTGATGAAATGTTTGCAAGTAAGTTAACCAAGATCGGAGGACAACTCAACTCAACCAGTTTGCACACGAGTGAACATTCCAGTGGTGGCAGTTAATATGCTTGAATGGTGAGTGGATATCATGATATATTTCTAGGCAACACAAATGAAGCATTGTGTTCAGTTCTAGCAGCCGCATCTTAGAAAGAGCATGATTGCACTGAACAGGGCGCAAAAGAGTTTCAACATTATCTAGGATGGAATGTTTTAGTTATGAGAATAGACTAGATAGGCTGGGTTACTTTTTCTTGCAGTGGAAGAGGCTACCAACTGACTGAGGTATGCAGAGCCATAAAGTCCTTAGATACAGTAGATAGTAGCAAACTTTTCCCAATGGCATAGGTGATCATAACAAAAGACGTAAGTCTGGGGTAAGGCGAAAGAGGTTTATGAATTGAATTGACTTTATTACTTACATCCTTCATATACATGAGTAAAAATCTTTATATTATGTCTGTCTAAATGTGCAATGTGCAATTTATAGTAATTTGTGATAAATAGTATGTACAACAGGATCGTCAATATAACAATAGAAATACAATTGTATCAGCATGAATTCATCAGTCTGATACCCTGGTGGAAGAAGCTGTCCCGGAATCTATATGGCTTTTATGTTGCGGTACCATTTCCTGGATGGGAGATGCTAGAACAGTTTGTGGTTGGGGTGACTCGGGTCCCCAGTGATCCTCTGGGCCCTTTTTACACACCTGGCTAAGTACACGTCCTGAATAGTGGGAAGTTGACTGTAGTGAGCTTTTGAGAAAGGATTTTTCAATGGATGGTGTTTGAAATGCAGTGCCTGAATGGGTGGGGGAGGCAGGTAGTCTCAGAACATTTAAGAAGTATCTGATCAAACACCTGAATCACCATGTCATAGAAAGCAGTGGAGCACGTGGTGCTGAATGGGACAGCACAGACCGATGCTCGCCGATGAGCAAGGACACGGCATGCTAAAGGGCCTGCTTTTGTGCTACACAGCCCTATCGTATCTGACGGCAATATGTAGAACTGTTTACGAGTAATCTTGTGAAGAGAAAACACAAACATAATTGTTTTCTTCTCTTTTGATTGCCACTTGTAATGGGTCACTGGAGAAGGAGAGAAAAGAGCAACCAAAACTGTATCCAGACGCAGGATCACTTACCAACAAATTGGGAATCAGTGTCTGAGTTCTGAAGCAAGCAAATTGTTACAATATGAAATGTTTAAAAAGATGATTTCATAAAAACAAGAAACATTGAAAAAAGCCACTTCCCGCACGTCAAAGCCTGTGCTAGGTCTTTCAGAAAGCTATCCAATTTGTCCCACTTTTCTACTCCATTTTTGTAATCCTACAAACTTATTCAATTCCCTTCAAGAGCACCACTGATTCTGCTTCTAGTACCACCTGCAGTCATGTATTCAGATCATTAAAAACACACTAGGCAAAAAATAAAATCTCAATATACTCTGATATGTTTTGTTTGCCAATTATTTTAAACTTGTGACCTCTGGATACTTTTTCTTTGGCTAATTAAAACAGTTTCTCCCTAACCACTCCATAAAAATCCCTTATGATTTAAAATATCTCCAGTACATTTTTCCCCTAACCAGTACTCTCACGTAACTCCCAGGAAAGATTGGTGTTTACATAGGATTTTATTTAATCGTAGGATGTCCCAAAGCACCTTAGAGACAATAAAGTACTTTTAGACATATAGTCATTGGGATTAATGTAGCAAACGAGCCAGACAACTTTTGTATACTGAATTGCTCCAAAAAAAAACAAAATAATGAGCAGAAATTAAATTTTCATGAGGGTGATTGAAGGATACATTTTGCCCAATATACTAGGCACGATCTCTCTGCTGTCCTTCAAAATAATTGCAGGAGATGTTTTTGCATCCTGCAGTGAAAATAGCTGGAATCTCTCTTAACCCAAAAGTCGACACCGCAGCATTTTCTGAGCACCATGTTAGAGTAGCATCCTTCATGCCTGTGGTCAACTATCCAGAAGGAGTCCTGGCTCAAGAAGGGAAAGTACTACATTTGAACCATGGAGGGTCTTAAGGTCTCCTTGCTTGATTGCTTTGATTACATGCTGAGGAATTTCCACTCTAACTTGGCTAGAGCAGTGTCTTGTGACTGCATGACTGGGAGCTGGCTGTGGAACAGTTATGATGGTGGGCAGTCTAATGATGCATCAGGCTGTATCACCGGACTGGTATAAGAACAAACATCTTGCTATTTTTCCTCACGTACAACTCTTCCCTTCCAGTTGATGCCAAATTCTGCTTATTTCAGTTCAATTTTGAACTGTTATATTGACCATCACAAAAATATGTTCTGTACTGTAGACATAATCACTTGACTGCATCAGCACTGATAAACACACTTAATTTGTAAGGGGAACATAGGAACATAAGAAAGAGAAGCAAGAGGAGGACATGCGGCCCATTAAGCCTGCTCTACCTTTCAGCAGAATCATGCCAAATCTTTTACCTCAAACCTCATTTTCCTGCACTATTCCCACATTTCTCAATACCATTAATATTCAGAAAACTATTGACCTCTGTTTGGGATGTAGTCACTGACTGAGTCCCAGCATCAATCCAAGTGAATGACCATTTTCTGAGTGAAGTCTTAAATGGCTCAGTCATTAAGTTCTGGTTCCC
This sequence comes from Hypanus sabinus, assembly GCF_030144855.1. Taxonomy (NCBI): domain Eukaryota; kingdom Metazoa; phylum Chordata; class Chondrichthyes; order Myliobatiformes; family Dasyatidae; genus Hypanus; species Hypanus sabinus. The sequence continues at coordinate 15,922,752 of NC_082720.1, forward strand.
TCAGCCAGGGTAAATGAACATTCCCCCATCCCTCTACCCAGACAAGCATTCTAAAAATCTTGTATGCTTTAATGAGGACACCTCTTATTTGTGAAAGCTCTGGGGAATAAAGGCCTAACCTATTTAGTATCTTCTCATATTACACCCCCAACATCTCAGGAACTGTTCCGGTGAATTTTCCTTGCATTTCCTCCACAGCAAGTGTGTTCTTTTTCAAGAGAAGAAACTTCAGACAAGATTTCAGTGAGATCCCATATAATTGATGTAAAATAGCGTTATTCGTGCATTTAAATACACTAGCAAAGGCCATTATAACATTTACATTCATAATTGCCTGGACCATTAAAAATGAAAATAGAATTTGACTTTAATATGTTCAGTTACTCATCTTCATGTAAATAAATTTTACACCATGAATCCAGATTATTTTGACGCTGAGATCCCTGACCAATCCCCATGTCTACTTGTTGTCATTGCAATGGAACTATAATATTTGTTACAAATTAAAGATGTGCCAGGCTTTGAAGAGTCAATTTGATGTCAATGCAAATAGGCTGGATTCAAGATTTAGATCTTTGAAATTTGTCCTTCCCCTCCGTCAGCACTATTAACGTCTCCAGCTTGTTGGAGTGAGGAAGGAGAGGCTTGTCATGCTGCAGAAGGACACGAGGCGTGCCATGGTGCTTGACGAAACCATGTTTTACTCATAGCCTGGAAACACATGGTTAGATCAAGCACAACAGAACACCACGCTCAGAATCAGAGCCAGGGTTAGAGAATGCCAAGAAGAGCAGAGAGGTAAAAGAGAACAAGGAAGACTGCTGAGTGCAGTCCGGAAGCTTGACTAGCAGCAGACAATCCATGCATGAAGAAACGCTGTAGTGTCAAATCATCCAATTAGAACAAGCTGTTATCTAGCAATACTAGGCATTAACCTCGAGTGTTGAGACACGATCCAGGTAGAGATTACCTCACTCAGTGATGAAATTCATAACCAGTTAATAGATAGAAAAGGCTGAGAAACCCATCAATAAACTTTAGCTTCAAAGCACAGAGGAGCCTGAGAGCAAACAAGTTTCCAAACCTGGATAGTTCAAATAGGCAAATTAATCGTGTTCTTTTGTTTTGCAAATTTCAGTCAAAACACGTGCCACAGGAATTTCCTGTTTCATATGCATCTATTACAAGGCTCAGGCGAAATAATTAGTCAACAGCCTTCGATGCCCATGTACTGTGAGGCACCCCTGCCAGTCAGCCACAGCTAGGGTGGTGGAAAAGATCATTTTATGGATAACTACAGGAGTGTGCGGGCCATGCCAGTCAAAGCTCAAACTGAGCATGACACCTGATGGTGATGATACCTCCAACAAGCAGAGACATTATAGAAAGATGTTTTCAAAAATCTGCTGCACATGGTAACAGCAACACTACACCATCCGCACCATCCAAAACAAATGGGGCTTTTCAGTGGCAAAACATTTTAATTCTGATTCCTATTCCTGTTCCAACATGTCAGTCCATGACCTTCTCTTGTGCAAAGATGAGGCCACCCCTAAGGGTGGAGAGCAACACCTTGTATTTCATCTAGTACCTTCCTCACTGATGGCATAAATATTGATTTCTCCTTCTGGTAAACATATCCTCCCCCCTTCCTTCATTCACCATCTCTAAGCTTTCTCATCTTCGCACCTGCCTACTACGTCCCCCTGGGTCCCCTCCTCCTTCCTTTTCTATTATCACTCTTCTTTCCTATCACATTCTCGGCTTCACATATCACTTTCCAGCTAGCCTCCTTCCCCTCCTCCCACCTTTTTATTCTGGCATCTTCCCATTTCCTTCTCAGTCCTGAAGAGGGTTTTGGCCTGAAATATCGACTATTTATTCATAGATGACGCCTGACTTGCTGAGTTTCTACAGCATTTTGTGTGTGTTGCTTTGGATTTCCAGCATTTGCAGACTTTCTGATGTTTGAGATGATATGCTATCTCTTATCTAGTAAAATACATCAAGGCATTTTGTTGAAAAGAAGTGTCTGAAAGCTCGGGAGTTGTAGCTTAACCAACCACTGACCAGTCTGTTTATTCACCTTCCCAGTCTCTTCATTGACTGACATATCAAAGTGATAATAGGCCTGATCTGATTCTCATTCTAAACCATGGCACACAACTTACTTTTTAATACAGTATCATAACATAACAACATTGTTTTAAAGCACGTTGAGCAAGTGTTACTAACAATGACCAATCTTGAGATCCACAAAGAGATACCGGTAACTAATTTTACATTTTGTAATTCAACTGATCCCTTTTGGAAAATAAATAGTACTTTCAACTCTTTAATGTGTGGAAAAATGAAAGCAGTCATAACGTCCACAGAAAATTCACACATTGCAGAAGGGTACCCTGATAACTCTGCACAATCCAGTTGCACCAATCTCTCTAGAACACTATGCACAATATGCTTCCACTTTATCATACCCTGATGTAACAGACTTTCAAAATAACAATGTTGAACATTCAAACCTTCCTATCACACTGCCTGATGGTACTGTATACAGTATGCCCATCACTGTGGCAATTCATCTTCACTCAAACACTTGGAGAAAAATTAGAAAGCTTGTTCACTCATAGATAAAGAATCAGTCTATTTGTTTCTTTAGTTTTATTCTAATATTTCTTGACTTATCATACCTCATTCCAATAATCCTGTACAATACAACCCTTCCAGAGCAGTTCCTGATATTACATATCCATTTATAAAACATTTAGGATAATATATTTATTATAACATCCCCTTATATTTCTTGTGGTGGGCTAGAGGTTTACAGTGGGAAGGAGGGTTTAAGGAAGTATTGAAGAGCAAATGCTTCACGTGAAGGATAGTTGGTATGCGGTTTTAGAGGAGGTGATGGAGGCAGAACAGTAATGATGTGTAAGAGGCACCTTGATGTATTTGAACGATACAGGCATCAAGAAATATGGGATTCCATTAGAAAAAATTACTTATAATTTAAGAGATAAATATGAAACATTTTTGAAAATTTGGAGCCCTTATTTACAAAAGATAGGATTAAATATATAGATGCTTTTAAGATGAAACAATTGGTTATTAGGGGAAAGAAATAAATATACATATTAAAATTATTACGAACTCCATGGAGCATGTGGAGATCTTCCAACCACCAGGCATTCTTTCTTTCTTTCTTTCTTTCTTTCTTTCTTTTTTTTCTAAGGGGCAGTTAGGGGGGAGGGGTTAAGGGGAGGGGGTATGGGTTATATACATTGTTTTTTTCATATTTTGTAATCATTTAAAAATGCAATAAAAAATTATTTAAAAAAAAAAAAAAAAGAAATATGGGATTTATGCAGGCAACTGTGGTTATAGATTTCTAGGATGATCAGCATAGGCTTGGTGGGCCAACGTGGTTGTTTCTATGTTGTTCTATGATAATGATTTTAATGCATTGAACCCATTAGTAGCCTGGCACAACACATTCTTACTCTAATTCTCTCACTACATGAGCATATCTACATGAAATGCAGTCGTGGGAGAGCAGCATCCATCATCAGAGATCCTCACCACCCAGGGCATGCACTTTTCTCGCTGCTGCCATCAGGTAGAAGGTACAAGTGCCTCAGGACTCACACCACCAGCTTCAAGAACAGTTACTGCCCCTCAACCATCAGGCTCTTGAACAAAAGGGAACAACCACCTTCACTTGAACATCCATTGAGTGGTTCCCCCAACCAATGATCTCACCTTCAGGACTCATTATCTTGTTATCTCACATTCTCACTATTTATTTATATTTGCATTTGCACAGTTTGTTGCCTTCTGCATTCTGGCTGATCATTCACTGACCCTGTTCTAGTTACTATTCTATAGATTTGTTGAACATGCCCACAGGAAAATAAAAGTCAGGGTTGTATACAGAGACATATATGTACTTTGGTAATAAAATTTACTTAGATCTTTGAATTTTGAACATGACACCCCTCACTGCAATGATCCCATGTAATACATTCTTTGTATAATGCTCCCCAATAGAATGCATCTCTCACTGTACCAATCCAGTATAATACGTGTTTATAATAACTTTTCCTGACATAAGACATCTCTCACTGTAGCCGCCTGGCTTTATTCGTTCTTGCTACAGCATCCCACAATACAAAAATCTTTTACTGCAGTGAAATGGTCTAATGCAGTCCTGTTAACACTGTTTGCTGTGTATTAAAGAATGTCAGAGTATCAAGTGCACTAATTGTTTATAATTATTTCAATACAGAAATAAAGTACACATGAAATGCAGCCTTTTTCTAACAGGTTTTGGATAAAGAAAGGGGTGGCTCATTGTGCAATCTACACAAATCAAAATTCAATAGACATGAACTATATTTTGCCTCTTAAAGCTTATACTTCCTTTGTTGTAGGTAATAATTGTCTTGAGGCAACTCATTATCAAAGAAAGAGACATTGCAATGTCACTTTTGGCATTTGTAAATGGATTCTTTTTAAGGCCAGAGTACCTGTAGAACAATCTGGTCAGAAGAAATGTTTAGATTTCCAGAGTGATGTCAGGGGCAGGTTAGATTAATTAGGCAAATGTTGAAAATTATTTTGATGAAACAGCTGGGGTGATCACATGACGAATCACCATTGGAATAAATTTCAACATAAATCACTCCACCCTGTCCATCTGTTTGTATTTGTACCAATATCTGTAGTTAAGGCTGCAGGATCTCACTTACGCAGAGCATTGATTAAATTAGATTCAACTAGTTTTAAAGTGAGCTAGTGTTTCAGAAAAAAATTAGATTCAGATACAGTTAACATTTTATTCCACATTTAAGGTAGCATTGTAATAGGCAATAAATGGTTCTCCTGGGAGGGTTTTAAATAATTTCCTATTCTAGAGCCTAAGTATCATTGGAGACTCAATCAAATAACTCTGGTTTTCTTTTATGAGCTTCAATTGCAGGGCACTGAACCTTCATCGGAAAGAGTAGAGTTCCAATTCCAAGTTTAATGTTATGTGCCGTGGAGTGCTGAATCCCATGCAAAGAGGCCCACTTGCATTCCGATTATTCCCGGATTCGCAACGGGAGGCTCTAAATTCAGATTTCATCTTTGACTTGCATTTCAATTCAGCCGCTCTCAGTGGGTGATTTGCAACCAAACATGTAGGAATGGAAATACCGGAAACGTCCCGCGATAATCAACCAAGTATTAGTCATTCCAGGGTGTGGCAGGGAGAATGGCATCTGACAGAATACACCTTATCCTGTGTGCGTATTTTTTTTCATAAAAGGGACAGCTGTGAAGCACCCAAAAGATTTAAATTGGGCCATAGTTGAGTAGTTGAACATAAACGCCACACAGCTCAGTTTCAGTAAATTTGTAATTCATTTTGAAGGAAAAATCTAAACTTCACTGTATAACTAAAATCGCATTTCCCATGCATTGTTTTGTGAAATTACTTCTGCATCTCCCAAAAGTTCTGAGGTCCTTCCTAAAAAGGGGTGTCAGAAATTTGACAAGCTACTCCAACTAACTGCCAATAAGTGATGAATATCATAACTTTTGTGACCTGCACCTTACGGTATCATTTAATGGTGTGGTCTATCTATCCACATGTTACTTGTTAATATTATTCCTTTTTTTGAAATAACTGCTAGAACAACAAGGGATGCACGATGGTAGTAGAGCTGCAGTCTCACAGCCCTAGCAAGTTGTGTTCCAATTCTGACTTCTGCTGTCTGGGCAGAGTTTGCATGTTCCCTTGTGACCATGTCAGCTTCCTCAGCTTTTCTTCCACGTCCCAAAGAAGAATGAATGAATGAATAAAGTGACCCCCATAAATAGCCTTTTGTGTGTAGGTTAGTGGCAGAACCAGGGAGAAATTTTTTGGGAACATAGGGATGATAGCATACATGAAAAAAATAATGGAAAATGGGATTGCTCTGTGCACCATTGATGCATCAAAATAGGTCCTTCTCCATTGTTTAGAGACATGATAAGTAAGGTAAGGTATTATATCTGCCACTTTTAGTAGTTAAGAAGCTCCATGACAGATAGTTCCTCTTCAACATTTAGTTTTATGATAGTTGATTTTCTAGTTTAATGAACAGTCACATATGCAGTCACTACACCTTCAGTGCCATGGCAGAAAATGGACCCTACTGAAACGAAGTGATCAACCTGAATAACCACAGGTCTCCAATTGTAAATATGACTTAGGAGGAGGAGGAGCAGGAGGGCAAGGAAATGTAAAGATAATGCGTTACCTAGTTGGCTGAAGGTGCAGTATGTATTTGACATTTAGGCATCAGAAGCACAGGGAAGTGTAAAATAGTAAGCTATTCCAGAGTTGGGAGGACGCATCTGTGGAATGATTTAAACATCACTAGTGTTCTCTTTATATAAGCTCAGTAAGCATATTCACTGGTGATGTGGTACTGAACACCAAGGATCTCCATTCATTGCCTTCTGGGAGTGTGTCAGAGCAAGGGAGTGTAAAAAGTGCTCCCTGATATCTGCTCTCAACACAGCAAGCCCTGGAACAATGGAGTATTCTGTGCATAAATTCGAAGGAAGGACAAGCAAGAGATCTGAAAATCCTAACCACTTAGGCTCATGCATGTCCTATGTCAGTGTCTGAAGGGATGTCAGTGCAGCTAAACAATGTCTACTATGAAAGAATGATTTTAGGAATGGAGGCAATTTTCATTAAGAGCAAGATCACTGAATTGCATTACAAGGGAGTGCAGATGGTGGAATCTGGAGCAGCAAACAAAAACATTGAAGAAATTCAGCCAGGTCAGGTAAATTCCAGGGAAGGAAATGGGTAGTTGACACTTAGGGTTGAAACCCTTCATCTGGACCCATTAGGTGATATGCCTGCAACTAATGTCAATTCAGTTCTAAAACAAGGAATGAACAAACTTCCATCTGACACTAAGACTGATATTTATCTGTGTACCACATGCTCTCTCTTTCACCTTGGTCTTATTAGCATCAGCAGCCCCATGTTTTATCTTCTCCCAAAATATTCCTAATAATTATTTCCTTATTTGAGCCATTTTTTTCTTCTTTGTCTGATATAAAAGAATTATAATTTAATACAAGCTACGGCACCCAGAGCATGCCTTTTTCTCACTGTTACCATCAGGTAGGAGGTACAGAAGCCTGAAGGCACACACTCAGCGATTCAGGAACAGCTTCTTCTCCTCTGCCATCCGATTCCTAAATGGACATTGAAGCTTTGGATACTAACTCACATTCTTTTAATATACAGTATTTCTATTTTTGCACATCTTAAAAAATCTATTCAATATACATAATTGATTTACTTGTTTATTTATTATTGTATTTTATTTTATTTATTTATTTCTCTCTCTGCTAGATTATGTATTGCATTGAACTGCTGCTGGTAAGTTAACAAATTTCACGTTACATGCTGGTGATAATAAACCTGATTCTGATAAGCTTTTCAAGCTGAGTTTGACACATGGAGCCTTCTGATTATATCGCCAATATGAAGTTTTGCATTTCATGTCCAGAGGAGCCTGTCCTTTCTAAGTCCAGGTGGTTTTAAGGGTATTGTGGCAACCCATTTCCTGGCACATCCGAACCGGCTCACAATTAGTCAGCGTTCCGGCTAAGGGAGATAGCCTGCGGGGATTTGCGAGCACAGAGCTTTGGAGCCTCTGCGCCACGGGGGGGGGGGGGGGGTGGCAGGTTGAGGGAGGCTTAAAAGTGAGGCTGGGGATTTCGAATAAAGTTTTTCCTTACCGATTCCGTGTCATAATTTTAGCGCTGCGTGTAGCACACCGCTACAGTATGTCCGAAAACCTATTGTCCTGAGTGTACACTATGCTACTCGTGCTGTAAAGTATAACACAGGACAATAGAGGATTGGTTGGTTTTCATGTGCCTTCTCTATGTAGTCATAGTATTTGTGAATCAGATGGTTATCTGGGAAAAGAAAATTTAAAAATTTGTCTGCATTGCAATAATTTACCAAGAGGAGCTGCAACCTGTCCATCAAGGGAGTAGATTTGCTATATACCCACTGACACGCGTCCTTACAACATAGCATAAACCAGGGAATATGCAAGTGATCAACACGACTTTTATTTCCTCCTCAGCTTCCATTCTCCACTCTTAAATCACAACTTACAATGGTGCAGTTTCAATATATCTTGCTACTTATCCAGTAACTGTAGCCACCACTCTTACATTTGGTCATTACCCAAATATTAAAACTAAATGTGAATTATATGGACGTGTTGTGATAAAGAGGCTGGTCTTGAGCAGTACAAACTGCATTGGCAATGAAAAATACTGACATCGGGTAAATACAAGAGGGTAAATATAAATAAAAACACAGAATGCTGGCAGAACTCAGCAGGCCAGACAGCATCTATGGGAGGAGGTGGTGTTGACGTTTTAGGCTGAAACCCTTTATCAGGAGTGAAGTAACATGGGATGGTTGAGGGGGGATAAGAAGTGGGGGGAGGGATGAAGTAGAGAGCTGGGAAGGGATAGGCTGAAGGGAAGTGGGCTCGGGAGAAGGTGGAGAATTGTGGGAAATAAAAGAGAAAGAAAGGTAGGGCTGGGGGGATAATACCGGGTGTGGGTTAGCGTGTGGTCCAAAAGTTTCAGGGCCAAAGAAGTAGTAGGTTGGGAGCAGAGAGAGAGAGGCTATTGCTGAACTTACATCGGAGAGAAGATCTGAACTTCAGTATCAAACTGAATGTAGTGGGGCACACTGTCTTATTTTCCATGAAAACATTTATTACAATTCAAATTAGATCCCAGTACTCTCTCATTGAAAGAAAGGAGCTTCTATTACCACATCTGCACTGAAACACAATCTTACATTCAAAATATTTGGAATAGTAATGCAACCTAATAAAAAATTAATGTTTTTGCCCTGAATGGGATGCTTCAGAAATAATACCAATCTATCCATCCAGTCTGTGCTTTGGAAATTTGAATGCAGAGAAGTCAGTGTGAAGTCTAACCATAGGATTCACACTAATGTCCAATTGTCCAACCCTCCCATATCAGGAAATAAGTTAGAAGTCATTGATCTGGTGCACATAAACTGTTACTAATCTGTCTTATTGCATTTTTTTGGAGAAATGCATGCCATTTTTATCAAACAAAATTCTGCCATGTCTGAATTGACTTTGCTGCATTTTGTTGGAGGCTCATTTTATATTATTTCTGTGAATAAACTGCTTGCTTTGATATTGCTTCCTTCGATCAAACATTTGTTGATAAATGGCGTAGCAAAGATAGTGCTCAAATTGTGCTTTCCAGACTGATCTGAGTTTCAGCCGTGAACATTTGATCATCTGTGTTAAAGTCTACTGCATGGAGCAGTCTGTATTATTTGTAAAGAGCTTTGCAGGTAATTTATCTGTCTGTTCTGAAATTAATTCTGTGCATGTATTACAGTGATGCAAAAAAACAGGCATCCAACAACACACTTAATACACAGACTCACCTGACCTTCAGTGACTCATGAAGTTAAGTAGAAACCTTTTTTTTTAAGAAAAGCTATTATTAACCTCACAAATATTCAATTTTTTTCTTTAGGAATCCACCCCAGGCTTTTTATAAAACTGAACTCATTGATAGCTGAACATTGATTGTAGAAAACAAGAAGATTATGTCAGAACAGCTCTCTGCTTTGTAATGAGATGAGCACCTTAAAGGAAACGAACCATACATCTGTCGTTTGCAATTATTTTTTAAATGTGATAAATTAATACTTCATATCATCAGAGGGGATGTAATCCCCTTCATTTCTTCAGAGGTACAACCGAGTTAGAAGTGGTAGTTGCCTTTTTGATAAGGCACATCATAACAGCAGTGCTGACACATGATAGTCCAGCAGGATCATCCAGCAAGGCTACTTGGCTAGTATTTAGAAACAAGAAAGGGATGGCCATTCTAACAGGGCTGTGTTACAGAGCTCACAACAGTCAGCGGAAACTTGAAGAGTAGGTGTGTAGAGCAACTTCTCACAATTATCTGAACAATATGGTTGTATTAGTGAGTGAATTTAATGTGGGTTGGGTAGCATCTGTGGAGAGGAATAAACAGTCACCATTTTGGACTGAGACCTTTCATCAGGATTTGAACTAGATTAGATTATCTTTATTTGTCACATGTATCGTCTATCTCAAGCCCCCCCCCCCCCCCCCCCCCCCGGCATCATCCATAGCAGATAACATTGTTAAAAGGGTCCACAATAATAGTCCTTGTAGAGACACAGTGCACTGGTCACATCAAGAACACCCTATATTGTTTGTGTGGCACTTAGAGTCATACAGTCATAGGACACCATGACACAGAAACAGGTTCTTCAACTTATTTAGTCTATTCTAAACTATTACAATAATAGTTCTAATGCTATCGTCTCACAATTGGACATAAGCCTCCATAGCCACCACCTCCCCCACCATCTACTTATCCAAACTTCTCTTCAATGTTGAAATTGAACCCGCATCCACCACTTCCGCAATCACTTCCACTGGCAGCTTGCTCTACACTGTCACTGCCCTCTGAGTGAAGACGTTCCCTCTCATTAAACATTTCACCTTTCACCTTTAGCCCATGATCACTAGTTCTAACATGAACACTGACAGTGCATGATTTCTAAATGGGTGATCTCAGAACCAAAGTTTGGTTTTGCCACACTTGGTGTATGAGGTCTCACAGAAGGAAGTGGGTCGGGGAAGGGAGATCCCACAAGGAAGAAAGGGAATAGGGAAGAGCAATCCTACAGGGAAGGGTGACAGGTAAGAGAGATTCCAGAGGAAGGGGATAGGGAAGGGAAGTCACACATGTGCAATTCTGGTCACCCCATTATAGGTAGGATGCAGAGGCTTTGGTACATCAGAGAGATGAGGCCTGTACTGTGTGGAATGTATTGAATGTGTACAGGAAAATTTCAGAGTCAATATCAAGAGATTCTATTCAGCAGGTACAATTGAGATACTGAGGTTTAGGATATGGTCAGTGATGAGAGAATATCCTGAAGACCATAAAAGATTAAGAACATTCTTAAGTGGAAGATCAGGGGAGCAAAGAGAAGGTTTGAGATGGACATGGCAAGTGAGGTTAAAGAAAATACCAAGACGCTCTTTAGGAGTAAAAAGATGGCTTGGGAGAGAGTAGGTCCCCTTTGAGATCATCAGGGTTGCCTCTGTCACAAACCACGGATATAAAGTGTGATTTTTATGAAAGCTGCTTCCATAGTTTTTACTGAGGTCCCATACCACAAGGTTCAGGAACAGAGATTACCATCAGACTCCTGAACCAGCGTGGACACCTTCACACACCACAACACTGAATCGATCAATGAAAACAACCTCAGTTTCAAAGATCTACAGCTCAAGTTCTCAGTATTTATTTTTTTATATATTTGCTCAGTTTGTCTTCTTTTACACACTGGTTGCTGGTCCATCTTTGTGTCATTTTTCACTAATTCTATTGTACTTCCTTGTTGCTTTGAACTTCAAGAGAAATTATGGCTGCTCAAGAGGAGAAATAAGGGTTTTCATGTTACCAAGGAGGATATATTAGCAACTTTACAGTGCATTAAGGGCAATAAATCACCTCGACCAGACTGGGTGCCTCGTTGGACTCGATGAGAGCTAGAGAAGAAGTACAGAGTTCTTAGGGAAATATTTGTTTTAAATGTTAGTCACTAGTGTAGTTACTGAAGATTAGAAGGTGGATAATGTTGTTCTATTGTTTAAAAAGGGCAGCAAGGACAAGCCAGGGAACTATTGTTGGGGTTGGGGGGGGGGGGTGTTACTGAAGGGGATTATGTGAGACAGGGCCTATTACCATTCGGATAGACAGAATCTGATTCGAAGAAGTCAGCATGCCTTTGTGCGTGGAAAGTCGCTTCACAAATCTTTTTGAGTTTTTGAAGAGGTAACCAAAAAGGTAGAGTTTGGCAGTAGTCATTGTCCATTTGGACTTCTGAGAAAGTCACACAACGTAGGCTTATGGTGAAGGTTAGGTTCCATAGAACCCATAGAGAGCTAATCAGAAAGACTCAAAAATTGGCTTAAAAGTAGGAAGCAGAGTGTAGTTTCTCAAAATGGAGTCTGGTAAATAGTGCTTTGCCACAGGGATCCTCGTTATTCATTATTAATATAAACAACTTGGATGAGAATGCACAAAGTTTGTGGACAGCACAAAGTGAGAGGGTGTTATTGATAGCGAAGAACATTATCAAACATTACACGGGATCTTTATCAGTTAGAGAAGTCAGCCAGGGAGTGGAAATGAGTTTCAATAAAGTTAATTGTGAGGTGATAATTTTGGAAAGTCAAACAAATGGGAGGACTTGTGTGATGAATTGTAGGGCAGCAGGGAGTGTAATGGAACAGATGAGCTGGGAGTACAAGTGCATAGTTCATTGAAAGTATGTCACAGTTGGACAGGGTGATGAAAAAGGCACTTAGCTAGCCGGCTTTCTTCAGTCATGACATTGATTATAGTAGTGGCAACATTATGTTGTAGTTGCATAAGTGGTTGGTGAGGCTGCAGTTGGAGTACCGTCTACAGTTTTAGGCACCCCATTATAGGAAAGATATAGTTAAACTGGAAAAAGTACACAAAAGATTTATGAGGACGTTGCTAGGACTGGAGAGCCGGGGTTATAGAGAGCAGCTGGATAGTGTATTTTTTTCATTTCTTGGGACTTAGTAGATTGAGGATCTACTTTATAGAGGTGTTGAAAATGATCAGAGAGCGAGATAAGGTGGATGGTATCAGATTTTACCCAGGGTAGGGGAGTCCAAAACTAGAGTCGTAGATTTATGGTGAGAAGAAAAAAATTTAAAGGGATCTGAGGGGCAAATTTTCACAAAGAGGGTGGAATGAACTCTCATTGGAAGTTGTTGAGGCAGGTACAATGGTATGATTGGATAGGTACAGGGAAGGGCAGGGCTTAGGGAGGTGTAGGCTGCATGTGGGAAAATGGGACTATCTGGGTCGACACAGTACTTATTTGAGCCAAGTGCTTTGCATCTGCGCAGTATTCCTCCTTATAGAATTGTTAAAAATCTTATCAGAATGATCTGTTTCTCCATGTTTGATGGAAGAAACATATCCTGACTGATGTATTAATATCACTAGTTTACACTTGGAAAGTATAGCTAGCTGAATCTTAGTAGCTTTCCCAGCAAGGGAGCAGGCAATCACTCCATGCATAGATATACATCACGTGAGGAAAATCTGTCAGGCAGTTGCTGTGCAGTTGAAGCTTTTAGTTGTCATTAGTGCATAATTGGGTAAACTCCTATTGTGCCAGTTGCTGCCTTTGATTTAGATTGAACTTCAAAGCAAAACTGGAGTATAATTTGCACCCGAACTCAAGGTTTCCTCAGCTGCCTTTGTCAACAGTACAACAGTAACCACAATTCAATTATACTTAATTGGTTGCAAAGTGATTTATAACATTAAAGTGTGGAAGGCTCCTTTTTAAAGGCAGCCACTCATTTATTTGCCTGCAGAAAACAAAATGGGGTGCAGAGAATACTCCAGTGATGTATTGCTTTATTGGTTGAACTCTTTATGCAGACAGATCCTAACTATGGGTGTTATTTTTGATCTAACAAAGCTTCAAAAACAGCCGTTGGCCAGAAACACTGTCAACTACTGAGCTGTTGGGTATTTCCAGAATTTCCTGTTTTAATATAAAGAAGATTTTGTAGAAGATTCTCACAAATTCAGGGACAATAGCTTAGTAATTATTTTGCCAGGTGAAATGGTTATAATTTGTCATGATAAATACTTTTATTGAGAAACCTATTACTAAAAGCAATTTGGTTTTTGTTTGAATCTTTTGCAATGTTTACTAGATTACTTCTGGGACCCCTGCATACCTGCACCATGGTACCTGGGGAAGTTCAGTGGTATCTGATGGCACACAATACATGTCATGTCTTCAAAATTCATTTATCCCTCCGTGGCCCATGCAGACGTAAGTTCTTGCATGAATACCAGTCATTGATGCAGATGAACATCGAGCTACCTGCCTGAACAGACCTATCCGTGCTTGGAACCAGATGTAGCTAAATCCTCTTTAAGTTCTGCATTTATTTCTTGCGACTAGTCTCCTTCAGGATCCCTATCGCTATTCTCAAAAAACAATGATTATCTCCTCTCTCTACCACATGATTCCAATATCAAATGTGCTGACAACCCCTCCCACCATCACCCACCAAAACCCCACTTTGCCCACACCTGACATTTGAGATCTAAATGCCTTGGATCTGACACTGTCAGACATCTCTCTACCATGACCTCATGAGCTCCTCCGCTTACTGTGTGCTCAATATAAGAAAGAAGAAATGCCATTTTAAATTCTATTTATTAGAATAAAGCCATTAGCCTTCATTATAGTCCACTGTCCTTCCCGTCATTCTTCCTTTAATTGAATAATCTTCCCTGAATTTAATTTGTAAAGATAGTTCTGCTTCCTAATTACTCTTGTACCAGACAAATTTGATTTGGCTATCTCAGTAATTCTATTTTTTAAATAAATATGTATTTCAACGCACAATAACAACTCTCAATGAAAACAAAGCACAATCTGAAAAGATCATTGGAACTTACCATGCTGTGCGTTCCGCTTTTCCCTGTCTCTAACTGCGGCAGGCTAGTGTGGCTGACATACCTGCTTCCATCTCTTGGTGCCAGTTTGAAATGTGAGGGACAAGCCCACATTTATGCACCTGATTTGGACGTGCAGTTAACTTCTTGAACTGGGGTTTACCTGAGCAGCGGAACTTCTTCCCCTTGATCTGGTTGATGCGCTTGTTCGTCAGGCGACGCGGGCTGCTGCAGCGGGCACCACTGGTTTCAATCGGGTTGTTGTGCAGGTATTCGCTCAGCCACCTCAGGTGGCAATCACAGACAAACGGGTTCTGAGCCAAGTGGCTGCAATTGAATAGACCAAAGGAAAAATATTTTTTCTCTCAATTATTGCTCAATCATAAGCTCAGCCTACTGTTTTACAAAAATGTTGCATTTCCATCTGAAAGCCATTTCCAGATGTTTCTTATAGAGTTACTTGGGATGGAAACAGGTCTGTTGACCCATTGAGTCTACCCCACCATTAAGCACACACTTACACTGTTTTTTAATATATAAATTCTCACCACGTTCCTGTCGATTCCCCCTAGATTTTACCACTCACCCTACACACTCGAGGCATTTTTCAGTGGCTAGTTAACTCCATGACCCACAGGTCTTTGGGATGTGAGAGATAACAACAGCACTGAGAGGAAACCCAAATGGTCACAGGGTGAATGTACAAGTTGCACACAGCCAGCAGTGGAGGTCAGGGTCTACTAGTTCCACTGGAGGAATGCAGATACTGAGATAAAATTAAACAGAAAAATGCTGAAAACACTCAGCAGGTCAATCAGCGTCTGCAAAAGAGAAACAGCATTAAATTTTTCAGGTCTGTGATCCATTGACACCTCCATCAGCTGTGCCACCACTTCTCACTGTTCTTCCAATATTTTTATGTTATTTTCTAATAATACAAGGGAAGTCAATTAAAATCTGTAGAAATGCAATCAATAATGTGGGCACCATTTAGGTAGTCACTAATTCCCAGAGAGGCAAATTAACCACTTTTGAGATGGAGTCAATTTTTAACGCACGCTTGTTAATCTTGACAGTGTGAAACAGCTAGACCAGTATCCGTGGAATCAAAACCTGCTGAATTGGCAGGTGTTGTTAATAGTAATTCTAATTTCCTAAGAAGATCATTTTTATGCTCTTAAAAGCATTTAAACTTTCATGTGTGTGAAATATGGCACAGATAATATCTAGAATGAAGGAAAATATAAAGGTTATATGAATGAAAATAAGACTTCAGAACAGGAGTTCCCAACCTGGGTACCATGGACTCCTTCCTTAATGGCATTGCCCCTTGGCATAAAAAAGGTCAAGAAGCCCTGCTCTAGAATGACCAGGTGCATGGATTAAATTGACCAGTAAATAATCTAAGTAAAAGCTCATTGGAAACATAGGAGACTAACTTTGAAGGGTCATCTTAGCCAGTATGGACTAGTTGGGCTAAAGGGCCATTTCCCTTACTGTATGACTCTATGACAATGACTATGACATGCTGATCCTTTAGGCTATGCACACTAACTTTTAACAGTTCATCTGACCTGTGAATGTAAAAGAGAGTTAGATTTATATAACACTGTCCATGAGCTGTCCACCATGTCTCAAAATACCTTGTTGTCAATGAAGTACATTACGAAGTGTCAAATGTAGGAGCGGCCCTGTTCAGTCTGGTTGGTGTCATTGCCAGGTGAAGAAAGCAAATGAAGATTCTGAAAGGGCCAAGACTGGACAGGCACAATATTGGAGACTTCCAATGGTAACATGAGGAAAAGATGGACTATGTTGCAGTGACTTCATCACACTGAGAAATGAACGTGGTACATAACCCAGGTATCCACAGGAACATCAGTGACCCGAGGTAAAGGCAATGCGTGATGAGACGGTGTCCACTCCTCTGAAATGCTGCAGAGGTTTGTCTGTGGCTGAGATAGGGAGATGTTAGCTCAGCAGGATTATGAAGAAACACAGAATCAGATTTAGCTCCAAATTCCAACCAGCCATGAGATAACAGAAAGGGCAGGACAGGACCAACGGCTCGAATGCCAACTGAAGTTCCTATTTTCGATGACATTGGGAGACAGATAATACTGTGAACTGGGGAGAGGGAAGCAGGCATGAAGATGGTGATGTGATTGGAGATTGTTATGAGGGACTAACTAAACCTTACAAGACAAAATAATAGGTAACTGAGAGAATACTCTCTGATGTGTAACATACAGACACATAATGACTTTATCCGGTTTGACATTAACACTCCATTTGTCCTCATTCAGATTCCTTATGCTTTAAATCAATAACATAACCATGACATTTTGTCAAGATTTCTCAAGTTCCTGCTTCCATACTTCAACAGAAGCTCACAGTCTTTGGTGTTTCAACAGCATCTGGTTTGGTACTTACCCAGTGAATTTCAATGACATTAAACCTCGGCTAAAAATGACTCCAGCCACTCTGTCTTTATTTTCCTCACACCCTCTATCCGGATTATCAAGATGAATACATGAAAAGTCATGGCACACAAGGCTACGGAAAAAATGCGAGGAAGCGGGATTGGTATAAATTGCTATTTGTTTGCAGGCAGGGATATCATGACCAAAATGTCTATTTCTCTCCTAAATATTTTATGACTAGCCAATCAAATTGGAGCAGTACTTTTAGAGGTAGGGGTGGGAGGGATGAATATTTCATTAATGGCCTCCATGGCTGACTTACATAACTCCCTCAAATGTATTTTCAAAATCTGATCTTTTCCCTGATGACACCAATATCCAACAGTGCTAAAAATGATAAACTTTTGTTCAGCTTTTATTAATCAAGGCTGCCACGTTTGGGGAACCAGGACACTGATGCAGAGGTCAGCCGTGAGATAACTGAAGAGTAGGATGA
This sequence comes from Hypanus sabinus, assembly GCF_030144855.1. Classification (NCBI taxonomy): domain Eukaryota; kingdom Metazoa; phylum Chordata; class Chondrichthyes; order Myliobatiformes; family Dasyatidae; genus Hypanus; species Hypanus sabinus. Next base: position 15,940,320 of record NC_082720.1, read on the forward strand.
GCCTGACAGTCAGAAAGGTCATTTCAGTTTTGTAGGGATCTCAGGGGCCTAATGATCCCATGAACCCCGGAGACCGGAAGCAGGAATGTTGATGGTGATGCGACGAAAGATTGTAACTAACATCTTACAGAATCAAACAGCATAGAAACAGATAGTGTACGTCAGACTACTAAACCTGGACTGACCATCATGATGTCACTTACACTAACTCTGCAAAGATCCCATTATACTCTCCCCACACATCAACAGCTCCCAGATTCTATCACTGGCCTACATACTGCGGGCAATTTACCCACCATGGCTCCATTATAATCACATCAATTTCTCTTTTCCAAAATCTTAACTGTTCCATGTTTAATTTAATACATTCAGCCTCTGGCTATGGTTATAACAACTCTGGAGCCGTCAATCCCATCTGTATCAAGCAGTCTCTTGTGCTCAAAAATTGCTTCTGTATCACCCATCCGAAACAGAATACGTACAGCGTCTGAATGGATCGAAGAGGTGTAAACAGCCCTTTCGCAATCGTCTGCAGCTTGTTGTCATACAGTGAAAGGAGATTGAGATTTTGCAAGTCCTGGAAGGTATTCACTCTCAAGCAGTTAATCTTGTTGGCATTTAGAAGTCTGTGGAGTTGAAGTACAAATGATCAGAACTAGATCCTATTCAATTTGTTATCATGCTACCTGTATTTGTAAAGACATCATCACATTTCCACTTCTGTTACAGCTCCACCACACTACTGTACCATTATCAGTGCAATTATGTATACAAAGGTTAATTTGTTTGAGTACTGGATCTGAACTGTGCAATTAACTGTATAAATACTATACCAAAGAAAATGAATCTCATGGTTGCATATGTACTTTGATAATAAAATTTACTTTGAACTTTACCAATCTTTCACAAGTCTCTACAGATGTACCTTTGAGAGCATTCTGACAGGCTGCATCACCATCTGGTATGGGGGGGAGGGGGAGGAGTGGGTTGCTACTGCACAGGATCGAAATAAGCTGCAGAGAGTTGTGAACTTATCATGGACACCAGCCTCTGTAGTATCCAGGGCATCCAGGAGTGATGCCTCAGAAAGGCAGCATCCATCATTAAGGACCCCTCATCACCCAGGCCGTGCCATGCTTCGCTGTTACCATCAGGGAGGAGGTACAGGAGCCTGAAGGCACACACTCAGAGTCAGGAACAGCTTCTTCCCCTCTGCCATCTGATTTCTGAATGGACACAATTCACTATCTCACTACTTTTTTATTTATATTTTTGCACTAATTATTTAATTTAACTATTTAATGTACTGTATATACTTACTGTAATTCATGCCTTTCTGTATTATTATGTATTGCATTTCACAGCTACCACAAAGGCAACAAATTACACAACATATTCCAATGATATTAAGCCTAAATTTGATTCTGATTCTTGCATCTGTGCTCTAAGCAATAATATAAATTTTATAAGCTGCCCTGAATTTTTATATTTAAATCAGTCATAGCAAATAGCCTTTTAGCAGATCAGCAAACAATTCATGAATAGAGTTCAATGCCTTTCTACAATCATTTCTGTTTTCCTTTGCAGGATGTAAACTAAGGTTTTATTGACTGATGTTGGAATGCATCCAATTATTATTCCATCTGGACTTTAAGACAATTTCTCAGTCTTAAATTTTTCCAACCCATTTCACGTTATCACAGTTCATTTGTAGTTTGCAGAATAAAGTATTACATTTTTTGAGAAGCTATTTTATTCTAACCCAAGATTTCACTGGTGGACAAGATGTTATTTGAGTCACTCAGATGAATTCTTTGATCGTGAACTTCAATGATATTTCGGGAAAAAATATCTGTTGCTCTCACAAAATTCAATAGCAGATGGCAATCATTTTGGCAAGTGTGTAGATTCTGCTTTCATTTTGACTGGTTCATGTTGTGGTGCTCCTACACAGTCATAAAAAAGATGAAGGACTTTCTATTTCATGCAACGTACGAGTCAAACCTTCCATATGCAGAGTCACCCCAGTCAATCTAAGATACCAGGAGGTCGTCTTTTGTGGAAACCATGTGCTCTGCACTTCACTATCCAGCTGTTACATCTGAATTTGTCAAGCAGCAGGAATATTTAAAATATACTACCTTGCCTGGTAATAAAATTTGCTAGTGGTTGCTAAGTGATTCTCGTTTCTGCAGATCTCATCTGTGTGAAAATTCAGTAGCATAGCTACAGTGACTCAGGGTGCTGTCAGTGTGGACGTTGCAACTTCTGCATGCTCCTACATCCTCAAAACCCTGAAGGCTGGCAGGTCAGATAGCTACTGTAGATTACCCCGAGTATGTAGGCAAGGATTAGAATCTGGGAAGAGGAGGGGTGGCACTTGATGGGAATGAGGAAAGACTCATGGGGAAAGACAATGCAGTATGGAAAACTTCCACACTTTCTTTACATAGATTTCAAATAACATTTTGAGAAGCATTTCATTTTGGAGATATCTTTTTTTTTATAACTTAGACTGCCATTTGAAAGTGTCAAACTCGGAATTCCTTTTTAATTGTGGTTTTCAATTTTCACACATTAGGACCATGCTGTTGCCTGCTACAGAAGGGTGTCAGAGTCAGTGTGTGAAGGCAGTACTGCAGTCTAACGAGTGATTGTCTTGGACGCTTTTCTTGTGATCGCAAGACCCTGTTGGATGTCAGTGATGTGAAATGCTGCAAATCTGGTTTCTTGGCGGGACGGATGGAGAGGGAGTTGTGTGGTTTCAGTTCTGGCACGGACTAGGCCTTGTGCCGCAGTGTCACCTGTTTGCAGCCACCAGGAGAGAAGCAATGGAGTCAATGCTGGAACGCAGTGTGGCATTGGTGCTGCCTTCCAGTGCTCACTCACAAACTGATTTGCAGAACGCTGCAGGCTCCACTTGCCGATAACATTCATTGGACTATATTATATTCTTTGTGTGACTGTTTTTTTACCATTATTTCATATGCACTCTATGTGCCTTGTGCTGTGTATGACTGTTGGTACTGTGTTTTGCACCTTGGCCCTGGAGTAGCGTTGTTTTGTTTGACTTTATTCATAAGTATTCATGTATGGTTGAATGGCAATTAAACTTGAGCTTGAACTTGATACAATAATCTGTATTTATTATAATTCATTTGGTCATCAGGTTCATAGACTCTTCTAGCAGAACAATCCCATTAGCCACATTACTTTTCAATTTCTCTGTAGGCCTGCAACACATTGTCTCTCATCAGCTCACTTCTTTTCTGAGACTTACCCACACCAGGATCAATTTACAATTGTCAATAAACTAACCAGACTTTCATTGGGAATGTGGAAGGAAGCTGGAATAACTGATACAGTCAAAGGAAGAATGTACAAACTCTGCAGAGACAGCTCCTAAGGTCAGGACTGAATCTGGGTCGTTGTAGCAGAGATGTAGCCAAATTAAATAATGTGTTGTTTCCTGGTAATGTGGCTTATTTACTCCGCATTTTCTTGCTTGGACTGATTAAAAATGCACTTTGCTTCTTTGCCATTTAAGGCTGTAACAAACTAACTTGTTTTTTTCTTCATTTAGGTCTTAGCTGGATTGAAAAGATGGAAGCTGCAGCAAAGATGGCTAACAAGCAGACTCAATTGAGCTAGATTTATTTGCATTGGATTTCACCGTGCCTGATTTATTGAATCATTTTGAACAGGCAGCCACTTACAGTAGCCCTAACATTACACAGAGTGCTACAGGTCTGCTTAATTTTACGAATGAAACCGAAATGGAATGGCACTTACAACAGCTGGATCGATATCAGTCCATCGAAGAGGCCCTTGGGGAGTTCAGTAATCTTGTTTCCATAGAGGACACTAAAAACCACAAGAAAGAAAACATATCTTAGAGTCATAGAGAACTCCCTTCAAAAGTAAACTGATTTATTCCAGATTAGTCATGAAAGTTATGGATGGCAGATCTTCAATAGCAAACTTCACTTTTATAACCTGAACTTACATTTATATAATAGTTTTAACATAGAAGTGTATCCCAAGTAATACCGGGAAAAACAGGAGTTAAGTTAGGCAAGAAAACAAAAGGAGTAAGGATGTTGTTAAAAGGAATTTGGGTGATGTTGAAGGCATTGACCTTAACACAATTCAGTAAAATGTTACAGCGCTTATTCGAGAATTTAAATCAAGGATAGATCCACTTTCTCATCTGGATCACAACGATCCCATAATGCTATTTTGAGGAAGAGCAGGCATTCCCATTGTCAAAGCAATATTTATACTTCCAAAGAGACTAATGAAAGCAGATTAACTAATTATTATTATGACATTGCTCTTTATGGAACTATTGTTGTGGTCAGACTGTCTATCATGTTTCTGGATTACAACAACTATTATACTCTGTAGATATTCCATTGATCTAAAAACTGAAACAAATACCTTTATGTGTATGAAAGACTTTACTGCAAAGGTCTGCTTGAGTAGGAAGGAATTTTGGACAGGTGAGGTGAAGCATGTGGATTTAGAGCTAGTTTATAAAAGGCAGGAAGCAGCTAAGAAATAATATTGGAAACTCTGCAGAGACTGGAACAGACTGCTGGGGGAACTAAATGGGTCAAGCAGCCTGTCTCTCAAGTAAACTAAAGGCCAATGGTGTGGAAAAATGCAAGACATTAGAGGGAACGTGTAACAGAGAAATATTGGTTTCTGATGCAGGCTCGGTGAATTATTGAGTCTTTTCCATTCCTGTAATTTTCCTTGTTGTGTTAGGTGACTGCAGATCATCAGTGTGTGCAAATATCTCACACTAAAGGATTAATGACCAATCCAGCGGGTTATCCTTGCTCTTTAACTAAACACCACTGGCACCATTATCTCTGTCAGCTTCCATTTTTCTTTGGTAGTTAGTGTGCTTGTTTAGTATGCTACAGGCAGACCGCATTCGGGTTTGTGCAGTAGCATTGGCCGTGGACTTTGATGTTCACTATTTTAAAGATCGAGTAACCTGATCAACTGCTCCCTGGGCTGCAGCAATATTTTAAAGAAGGGATGTAGTCAGTGAAGGGCCTTGAGTGAACCACACACACTTTGAGTTGAGTCTGCAAATTCAGCAACAGATTTTGAGATTTTAAAAACCCACTGAGCATACGGGCTATGTAGACATGAAGTTATTTTGAATGACAATGACTATAGAAAATATATAGGATCAGGAGTAGGCCATTTGACCCATCAAACCTGCTTTGCTATTCGATACAACCATGCCCAATCCAGTTTAACAAATAGTCCTGCTATATCCCCATATTCCTTGATGCTTTTTGCATCAAGATGACTCCTTTGGCGAGGTGATTATTTGTGAAATTTGGGATAAACTTAACTCGAGCATGAGGAAAGATGAAAGATAGCACTCATAAGAACGAAGTTGAATGCCAAGTCAGTTCTGTTAGCTATTGAAGTAGCAAACAACACAAAACGTTAGGACAAGAATGGCGATGCTACAACAAAGCATGAGAACCCTTCAAATTATACACTGTCAGAACAGAAATGTATTTCCAGGTAAACAATTTTTTGAAATAACGAGTGAGGACAAAGATTAGAACAAGGCTAATACACAAATATTTAAAGGCCATCTGTTTGGTAGAAATAGAGCCAGGTACTTCTGCTGTGTTGGCAAACCTACTTGCCAAACGTCTGTTTAACAAAGTAACAGAATCAATTCAACCAATATCTCTCGGAGATTGTAGACAGTTACAAGTTTGGAAGCCATCATCAGGGACCGGTTAGCAGTTCTTACAGAGTTTTCAACCTGAACCCTTAGTTCCGTATCTCTTCCCACAGATGTGGCTTGGCTTGTTGAGTATTTCCAGAATTTTCTGTCTTTATTTCAGATTTCTAGTATCTGCTTGGAGACACAGGAGACTGCCGTGGATTTCAGTTCATTGGGACTCAAAGGAACCAGTACATTTTGGCCCAATTAACCACCGATTAACTGAAATTTCATAGAAATAGTTAAAAAGGTATAAAAATGGATAGCCTGCTGTTTAACTGACACCAAATTAAGTGCTCAAATGAAATTCAGAATAAATTACAACACTGTCAATACAACTACAGTACTATAAAACTATCCGTTCCTAATAGTTATCGATGGAGGAATTCAACGTAAGCTGCTGTGCTCTACTAATTGACTGCAAATTAACAAAATCAGTGCAGATGCCTTGTGTAGATAATGAACTAACTTCGTTCAATGCTATTGATGATTGCATTCTCCAAATTTTCATTTTCACTGTATCATTCGAGATGATTATCAACACCTTCCAATTCTTCGTGGTTCCCAACTTGCTGAAGGAGTGAAATCATTTCATTTTCATTCCTGGCTGTTTCTGGCGTCTCCAAGACTGAATGCTTGAAACCACAGTAAGCAAAACCGTTCTGAATTGTCTTACCTATCTGTGACGGAAATCAATGCTTTTTGAACACAAGCACCTGCATCTGATGCTATTTAAAAACTGTCAGCATGGTGAAGTGTCTAGCGGCCACACAAGTGTCCATGTTTGACACTAGCTAGAAACTGTTCGGCAACAGCCTTCTCACCTAATTAAGTGACATCGTGTCCCAAGTGAATGAAGGTAAGCATTTGCAGTGAAAGAAAGCACGGAAGGGTGTGAAAATGCAGTTCCCGCATTGAATATTGGCCAATGAACTATGTCGGAAGTGCACTTCACACCACATTTATCCCTCCAGTTACGGTAAAAAGAAAGTAACCAATTTAAAATTAGTGTGAAAATTAATGATTACCAACATGGCTGGAGACTGGTACATAACGAGAGGGGAAAAGTATAAGCAGAAGGTTAGCAAACTGCATGGAGCCAGAGCACATTAAAATTTGGAATGTATTTGGAGGGGACCTTGAAGAATATGAAGATAAATGTGATGTGCAGTACTCTACAAGGGAAAGAGGCAAGGCTGCTGATTATAAAGTAAATAATGGCAATATAATAACTCTGCTTGGAAAAGATGAGTTGGAAAGGTTGAGAATAGACTGGCAAAATATATTTGGTGTGAATCCATCACAATTATGTTTAAGCAGGCTCCTGGAATACTATGAAGAGATGTTCAGGGACTCAAACAGAGGTGTTATAAATCACACTCCAAGCCAAACTACTGTCAATGCAGGCCAGTAGATATGTAATAGGAGACTTGAAGAACTTTGAGTGGTATTGAGTATTGCTGAATGTAACAAATAATTACTTGGGTGATGCCCAAAATTATGGCACTTAAGACTAGTAAGACCATCTGGCTCTGTGAGACTATAAAAATATTAATAGGGGGGTAGATGAATAACAGGAGCATCTGCCCAGATATTTAGACTTAAATGTTTCATTGGCATCAGTGAACATCTTAACAAAACTGTTCTGGTATTAAGCTTAACGCTAAGACTAATGAGTCAAGACTATTTAACAATAAGCACCCACTTCTGGTTATGGTTTAAGACTCCAGCCATATCAAACAAGCTTACCTCCTGTACTCATATACCAAGTTGCCATTGGGGACAGGTTCTAGATCAAAAACATTCCAGGCAACAATGGATAAGGTGCTGTGGGACTGATTCAGATGAGAATAACCACAGAATTACAGTGACCACAGAGGAAGGAAACATTCAGGTTTTTGAGGAGATGTTTCGATGGACAATCAACATATCGCGAAGATAAAGAATTTGCAAATATACCTTTGCACAAATGGAAGTGACTCAATTCATTCTGAGATTATTTGGAAGTGGGCTGTTGGCATTTCACAAAAATGTTGGGCCGTTTCTAGGAGTCATCCAATATCATGCGGTATTGCTACTAGAGGTTGCCACAGTTCTGACTCCATGGCATTGTGGAAAAGATCATCACAGAGCACATGAACAGTTCAAAAATGTTCTTAGCTGTCAATCAACTTTGATGCATTACACCACCAGCTCAACTCGCCTACTTTGCTTTCACCTCAGGCACTGGGGCAATGATTTGCACTTCAAGGACAATGGCTACGAGAAGCTTATGGTAAGAATTGCAACAGGAGTGAATAAAGTTATCTCCCAATAGAACAGCTGGCACTCACAGCTATACTTGGAGGTACAAACTTTTGATATTTCCTGCTGGGAAGACCATTTATGTTCTTCTCTGACCACAAACCACTTTTGTCAATTTCCATAAAGGAGGCATCACAGTTGCAGGTTTGGGCCATCTTCCTGTCTCAGTACAACAGTGATAATAATCACAGAACATCCAAGAAAAATACGGTGGTTAATTGAGATTATCATATAACCATATAACAATTACAGCACAGAAACAGGCTATCTCAGCCCTTCCAGTCCATGCTGAACACTTTCTCTTATCTAGTCTCACCGACCTGCACTCAGCCCATAACCCTCCATCCCTTTCCTGTCCATATACATATCCAATTTTTTTTTAAATGACAATATCGAACCTGCCTCTACCACTTCTACTGGAAGCTCATTCTACACAGCTACCACTCTCTGAGTAAAGAAATTCCCCCTCATGTTACCCCTAAACTTTTGCCCCCTAACTTTCAACTCATGTCCTCTTGTTTGAATTTCCCTTACTCTCAATGGAAAAAGCCTATCAACATCAACTCGATATATCCCCCTCATAATTTTAAATCTCTCTATCAAGACCCCCACTCAACCTTCTTCGCTCCAAAGAATAAAGACCTAACTTGTTCAATCTTTCTCTCTAACTTAGGTGCTGAAACCCAAGTTACAGAGAGAGGATTATCCTGGAATGAAACTACAATGAATGTAGAAAACTAAAGTTACCAGTACAGTCTACACTCTCCCATTGTCTGGTTCAATAGTTTTTGTTTTCCTAGTGCCACATTCTACAGTTTCATAATGTTACCATACCATATTGTGCATCTCCAGTACCATGTTCCACAGGCTCTACATTCCCAACATTTCATTGTTCCTGTATTCACTGGACCACACTCTACAGTCTCTGCCCATAGAGTAGCTCATTCTTCAGTAACCTCTGTGACGTTCTACTGGCGACAATCATGGACCTCTCTGTTCAATCATCCTGGCAGCACTTAGTCCACCATTTACAATTTAAACACCTCCCAGTGTAATCATGTACTATATTTGGTTCTTACAATATCAGATTCTCCATGTTTCAGTCTCTCCAGATCAAATTTCTACAGGAGCATCTCCTTTCAATAGGGCTGGGTGAGTTTCAACACCACCCAGAGCCTGAATATAACATCTATAGCACAAAACACGTGCATTGTTCAAGTTAAAGAGCTCCGCCTGCCCTTCAATGTACAGTGATGTCCTCCAGTGAGGTGTACGGTATATTCCATTAACGGTTCACTCTACATATGGAGAGTTGGGCATTGAATTGCTCTTCAATGCTAATCAACATCTTATCTGCTTGGCAGAAAGCGTTAACGCTGAAGTCTCCAAATAATTTTGGTAGATGCTGCTTCAATAATGCTGCAGTTATTTATGAGTCTGGGAACCTCACATGGGTTGTGAACGTTGACAGATTATTTTGCTTAACAGTTGTGTATGTAAATCAAGCAGCAACATGTAATAAATTGCTAGTACATCACAAGTAGATGTCAGCAGAATAAGAGCTGAGTCCATTATTTCTTGGAAGAGGAACAAACTTCTAACACTGCAGTTGACTAATTCATGCAATCTAATGGGCTTTCAATCCAAACTGTATCAACACTTGTGACATCTGGTTTTAATCTTCGGTTGCCCAGCTAATTCGAACTGCTGCTGCATTTAATTGGAAGAGGAAAGGGAGGACTTAGCACTGGGCTAGTGCGGTGGGATGATGCCATACGGAAACTGGGAGATGAGGAATTATCTGGAATTGAGAAGAAATAACATGAGATTATTATTCACAAATGGGGCTCTGACATTTAAGATGGTGGAGAGGAAGAACCCGCATCTAAAATGTTGAGCAACGGACAGAAAATGGTGGGGGAACTCAGCAGGTTAGCTAGCATCGATGGAAATGAATAGACAGTTGATGTATCAGACTGAGATCCTTCTTCAGTACTGACAAGGAAGGGGAAGGCACCGGAATAAAAAGGTGGGAGGGGGAGGAGGGAGGAGTAGGGGACCCAGGGGGAAGTAATAGGCTAGTGAGAGAAGGTAAACAGTCAGAGTGGGGAATGGAGGGAGAGGGTTTGGAATTTGTTTACCGAAAGGAAAAACCAATACTCATGCCATCAGGTTGGAAGGTACCCAGATGGAATTTAAGGTGTTGCTCATTCACCCTGAGTGTGGCCTCATCACATCACAAGAGGACTGACACATCAGAACAGGAATGGGAATCGGCACTAAAGCACCTGGCCACTGGGAGCTCCCAGTTGTGGTAGATGGTGAGGAAGTGCACGACAAATCACTCCCCAGTTTACAATGGGCCTCACCATTGTAGAGGGCGCCACTGGACACAATAGATGACCCCCAGCAGATTTGCAGGTGAGGTGTTGCCTCACCTGGCAGGACTGGTTAGGGCCCTGAATGGAGGTGAGGGAAGTGGTGAATGGGCAGGTGCAGTACTTCCACCACTTGCAGGGAGTCCCTTTGGAGATGCCAGAAGGTGTGGAGGATGATGTTTTGGATGTGGAGGCAGCTAAAATGCTGAGTGTGTGTCTTCACAATAACAATCCTACCTCTTACAATTCTGGAACGGTGTAAAAGGGTGCACAAATTCTCGTTCAAAGTAAAACAGGGAACTAGCTGGGTGGAATTACTCAGTCTGACAGCACGAAGGAACAACATTAACTGCAGAAAAACATTATCAATCCTTGTTGTTATCTTAGCTCCTTCACAGTATCAAGCTCAATAACTCTTACAAACCAATTCAGCTGCTTTAGTCATCAGAAAGTTGTACACAATCACAATCTCTTTCAAAAAGTAGTCAGATGGAACCAAAGAAAAAGTGCACAATAGAAAAGAAAGAAATATGGAGGAGAAGGGAGATTGGAATAACTGTCATCTACTAAACTCTCTAGAGTTAAATGATGTAATAATAAACAATTTATCATACTACACAGTCATACAATGAACAAACTCTTAATGAGTCTCCATACTTACAGTGAGGTCAGAGATCGCAGTCCTTGAAATGCGTCGGCTGCAATTTCTGAAATCTGGTTCTTACTCAGGTCTCTGTTGGGAAAAATAAAATGTGTCATAAATTTTATTCAAAAAAAAAAAAATACTAGCTGCAGAAATGGCAGGGTTTGGTTAGCCAGCAGTGAACAGAGTGAAGTCAATCTTTTACCCTCATCCCTTACATTGTATTCCTTTCTCCTCAGAAAGTTCCAGAGATACAAATTGATAAATGTGGTCATCTGGACATCAAGTTCAAATTGAAATTCTTCTTAAATAAACTTAAGTGTGGCAAGATGATGCAGGTGGTTTGTGAAGGAAGAAATCATAGGGAAGGCTAACAAGCATGTATAATGTATACACGTGAACATCAATGAGATAACTACCCGGTCACCTGGAGGCAAAGTAAAGATGTACCGTATTGTGTACATTATTCGATCAGTAACCTAGATTGGGTAAATTCTAAGCCAAACATGGCATTCCGGAATTTAAACTGAGTTTTGTATTAGATAGCACCATGTGGGATATGTATCAGTGAATAGTTGATGATTGGCACGGAGTCGGGGAGCCAAAGGGTCTGTTTCTGTTTTGTCTAACTCTCTGGCTCCATTAATTTCAATGAGGATCTTGGAGTAACAGAAAAGAAAGAATAGGAAAAGGAATATCTCATTCTTTATAATTAATTAAATTTCATTTGTTTTTAGAAATTTCCTATAAATATTTGCAATTTAATTACATTTTGTAAAGGTTATTTACTGCATTTTTTATGATTTATAAAAGTTTGCATCCGAAACATTCAGAGATATTAAATTATTGGAGACAGGGAAACAGGCCCATTGCTCCACACCAACCATCAAACACCAATTTACCCTGGCCCATTTTATTCTCCCCTCACTGCCATTAACTTGCTAGATCCTACTGCTCACCTATACTTATAGTGGTCAATTAACTGGCCAATCAATATGCTTGATATATGAGGGAAAATTCACTTGGTTACCTGTACTGGGAGGGGTATGGAGGGCTTGGTCCAGGTGCAGGTTCAGCATGATCTGGGTGGGCCAAATGGCTTCTTTCTGTGCTGTGCTACACTGTGACTCTATACAAGTTACAAGCACTTGCATAAATTCCATATATTCGGCACCAGTCAGCAGGCTTGATGTGAGACAACAGCTCTACCAGATTCACCACTGTACCACCCAATGAAATTGTAGACCCTGTACTTCCCAGCTTAAAGCAGGGCTCCAATCCCTTGAACTATTCCCAACTGGAGCTAATTTCAAATCAATAAATCCAGCCATGAACTGAGTTGCCAGAAGGTAGAAGATGTCTTTGTACCACACAGCTAGCAAATCCACGCCTCCAGTCTCCTCAACACAGATGGTACGTAGGTTCATGCATTTATAAACTGGAGAGGAGAATATAAACATGTTTGAGGACTCCATGGCAAGCTGTCTACAATGTGCCCTGACAGATACAGCACCCAGCATTGTAGACAGAAGATAAAAAATGGCATGCTACACAGGTAATGGACCAGACACAAAATGCTGGAGGAACTCAGCAGGTCAGGCAATGGAAATAAATAAGTAGTTGACATTTCGGGCTGAGACCCTTCTTCAGGACTAAGAAGGAAGGGGGAAGATACCAGGATAAAAAGGTGGGGGAGGCAAAGGAGGCTAGCTGGAAGGTGGTAGGTAAAGCCAGGGGGGTAGGAAAGGTGATGGACTGGAGAAGAAGCTGACAGGAAAAGAGAATGGATCATAGGAGAAAGAGGAGGAGGAGGGGATTCAGGGGGAAGCAATAGGTAAATGAGAAGAGGTGAAAGATCAGATTGGGGAATAGCGGAAGAGGGGAGGGGGGATTTATTTTTACCGGAACGAGGCATTGATATTCATGCCATCAGGTTGGAGGGTACCCAGACAAAATATGAAGTATTGCTCCTCCATCTTGAGGATGGCCTCCTCTTGGCACAAGAGGAGGCCATGGACCAACTTGCCAGAATGGGAATGGGAAAGAGTTTACGATGTTTGGTCACTGGGAAGTTCCACTAGAGTTAATTTATATTAGCAGTAGTGTCTCATTTATATTGTACAGCATTGGTAGGTAATTAACAGTCAAAGTTTAGAAGGAACTATTTCAGCAAGCCAATTTATCAGCAGAAATGCAAAGGGTTTCTTCTTTAAGTTACAAACGATCTCTGCTTTGATGCTATCAAAATAACGGCACCAGGCTTTTTCTGGCTCAGAACATCAGTTAGCTGTGAGCCTGAAAGCTGTCTTATGCAATGAATGCATTTCCATTAGGAGCAAGATACAAGCTAATTCTAATGACTCTAATGATTCTAATTATTGCTGTTTTATTAGATATATTAAGGACTCTTCATTAAGAAATTATTTCCAGAGACTGAACGATCTGATCTGATCAGAACTGGCTGGTGACACTAGGGAGGGGAATGGGGAAACTATATCACATAGTACAGTAGGACAAATTACAGGTCCTTGAGTAACAATGCTATGTCAACTTTTTCAGCTGCTCCAAATTCAAACTAATGATTGTCCCTTGCATAGACTACCATTTTGCTTTCCATGTTCCTATCTAAGAGTTTCATAAATCTCCCAAAATTATCCACTTTTACCACCCCAGCAGTGTGTTCCATGCACACACCACACTCTGTGTAATAAACTTAACTCTGACATCTCCCCTATACTTTCCTCCAAGCACCTTAGAATTATGTCCTCTCTTATTAGTCATTTCTACCCTAGAAAACAAAACTGACTGTCTACTCTATCATTGTCCTGAATCACCTTATACAACCTCTGTCAAATTAGCCCTCATCCTCCTTCATTCCAAACAGAAAAGCCTTAGCTCACTCCACCTTTCTTAAAACATGCTCTCTAATCCAGGCAGCATCTTGGCAAATCTTCTCTGTCCTCTCTTTAATGCTTCCACATCCTTCCTATAATAAGGCAACCACAAGGAACACAATACTCCAAGCATTGGCTCACCAGAGCTTTATAGAGCTGCAATATTATATTGTGGCTTTTGAACTCAGTTTACCTAATAATGAAAGCCAACACATCATGAGCATTCATAACCACCCTATCTACATGCATGACAGTTTTGAGGGATCTATGTTCCAGAACCCCAAGATCCCACTGTTTCTCCACACTGCTAAGAATCCTGCCATCAACCCTGAATTCTGCCTTCAAATTCAACCTTCCAATGTGAATCACTTCACACTTTTCTGGATTGAACTCCATCTTCCACTTCACAGCCCAGATCTGCTTCCTGTTGATGTCCCATTGCAACCAACGACAACCTTGTACACCATCCACAACACCACCAATCTTTGTGGCAGTTTCAAACTTACTAATCCACTCTGCTACTTCCTATTCCAGGCCACTTATAAAAATCACAAAGAGAAGGGGTTCAGTACAGATCCCTGCAAAGCACCACTAGTCACTGACCTCAAGGTAGGATGCACTCCATCTACCACCACCCTCTGCCTTGTGTGGGCATGCCAACTCTGAATCAACACAGACAAGCTTCCCTCGATCCCTTGCCTTCTGACTTTCTAACTGAGCCTACCATGGGGAACCTTGCTGAATGTCTTGCTAAAATCCATATACATCATGTTATCTGCTCTACCTTCATTAATTTGTTACATCCTTGAAGTATTCAATCCGGCTCATGAGGCATGACCTTCCCTTCACAAAGCCATTCTCACTAACCCTAATCAATCTATATTTCTCTAAATGTTCACTAAGCCCGCCTCTAAGAATCTTCTCCAATGGAGTGCCCACCACTGATGTAAGACTCATTGGTCTGTAATTCCCAGGATTATCTCTATTATCTTGCTTGAACAAAGTAATGACATTTGCAATACTCCAATCTTTTGGTACTGCTTCTGTGGCTAGTGAGGACATGAAGATTATTGCCAAAGGCACTGTAATCTTACCCCTCACCTTGGTTATATCCAGTTTTGCCCCAGAGGCTTATCTAGCCAATGTTTTTCAAATCTCCCAGCACATCACCTTTCTTAAAATCAACATGTTCCAGCATATTAGCCCATTCTTCACTGTGCTCACATTTGTCAAGCTCCATCTCACTGATGAACACAGAAGCAAATTATCCATTAAGGACCTCTCCTGCCTCCACTGACTCCAGGCATCTACTATTCCCGGTCAGTCCTTCCCTCACTCTACTCATCCTCCTGTTCTTCACATACATGTAGAATGACTTGGGATTTTCCTTAATCCTACTTACCATGGCCTTCTCCTGTCCCCTTCTAAATCTCCTGACCTTTCTTAAGTAGTTTCCTGATTAACTTATAACTCTCCAGAGTCCTGTTTAATCCTTGCTTCCTAAACTTTAAGTATTCTTCTTTCTCTCCCTTGACTAGATGATCCACATCTCTGGTTCCTCCACCCTATCACCCGTTCCCTGGCTGAATGGGACAAACCCCATGCAAGTGCTCCCTACTGTTGCACATTTCCCTCAGTACAACTGTAGCCAATTTAAGCTCCTAACTTTCTGCTTAATAGCATCATAATGTGCTCTCTCCCAATTAAATTCTGCTCCATACACTCTGCTCCAATCCCAGTCTGAGGCTATGGTAAAGGCTACAGAAAAGGATATTATAGAAAAGAAAACCAGCAGAATAAATTCAAAATTCAGCAGATTCAACTTCTAGAAGTCCTATACTTCTATTTAAATCTATTCATTGATTTTCTGAATGAAATAGTGAAAATACATAATGTCATTTCTAATTGTAAGATCAATGTTAAATATTGGAAAAGTGTTGCACTCGGCATAGAACGTTATTCTCTCAAAACAACAGGTAACGATTTCCAATCTTAAATTCATCAGTCTAGTACATTTATTTAGTATCTGGAAGTCTTTGGAAAAATGGTATACTGTAGATTTGTTGTGCAGATATTACTGTGGAAATCACTTGTATTAAAGTCCACAGGTTGTTTTACTGGAATTGCTCACCATTCCAAAATAATGGTTGATGCCTCACTCAGCTAATAGTGACTGTGCTCATTATTCAATGTGAATATTGTAGTTAAAACAATATCCACACTTCACTGCTGTTGATGAACAATAATAATGGCTGGGGCAAACACATTGAAGTGGAGTTTCCACAGGGAACCAACAAACGATTTGGGTCATTTCATCAAAGTTCCTGCAGACCACCAGCTACATCCAACAGTTGAGAAATATCTGTCCAAATATTTGACAGTAATGTACTAACTTCAGAAACACTGAGCTTACCTTTAGTACAATTTTATTAAAGTTTCAACTTTTCCTTGCACAGTAGTCTACCCTGTTCTACTCTAATTATTCAGTCATGGGTATGATTCCTTAGTCAGCCACTGCTGCACTGAGGGAACTAGTATTCTGTATGTAGGGTAATTGACTATCTGTCATGGTCCTGGCTGGCATTTCCCACCTTTTCCCTTTCCTCCCTACTTGGTCCTCAAACCCCACCCTTGATTCCCAATCTTTCCCAATTCCTCTCAATCACCAGCACCCGGTTTCCATTAGTCACCAGAGGATAAGACTCCGACAGCTCTGGTCAGCCCTTGCCAGATTGTTGGCTGACTCTCAGAGAGAGAGAGAGGAACCTTGCTCCAAGTCTTCAACCCCGTATCTCTTCGTAAACCAAATCTCCCAGGTCCTGACTCAGCCAGGTCCTGATTCTACACTCGCTATGGAGATTCTGCCTCCTGATCCTGCCTCTGCGTCGGAGTCCTGCACTTGGGTTTGTTTTCCTGCCACGTCCCTGTCACGCTATCTTCTTCTGAGTATTATGTGTGTTGGTTGGAAATCTATGCTTTTCAATGCTTCGGTAAAAGCAGCCAGGGTAATCAAGACCCCCATCTATCCCAGACAACCAATAACCTCCCCCATCCCATTTATTCTCTCTTCTCCCCTCTCCCATCTGGCAGAAGATACAAAAGCTTGAAAGCAGGTGCCATTGGGCTCAAAGACAACTTCTACCCAGCTGTTATAAGACTATTGGACGGTTTCCCAATACAATAAGGTAGACTTCTGACCTCACAAACTTCCTCATTATATTCTTACACCTTATTGTTTACCAGCACTGCACTTCCCCTGAATAAAGTGCTGATGCACTTTATTCTGCATTCTGATATTATTTTACCTTGTCGTTCCTCAATCCATTGTGTAATAATTTCATTTGTGGGAACAATATGCAAGACAAGCTTTTCACCATGCCGATAATAAACCATTTCCAATTGCAATGGCAGTGGACTCTTCTGACTCTGGGCGTTACTTCACGTGTTACATCCAGAATCTGTCCCAAATTCCTAAGTAGGAGGTGAAGTGCAGAGCAAGATCATTCCAGTAAATCCAATGAGTGGATCTGGATATACAAGGGACAACAGATGCTGGAATTTGGAGCAAAAGGAAAACAAAATTGAGAAGGTCAAGCAGCGTCTGTGGAGTCAAACGGATGGTCGACATTTCAGGTTAAGACCTGGCATAAATTCCACTAGCATTCTGTTTTGGTCTAACTGGAAGCTGGGGTTATCCTTTAGAGCTAGTAAAGATCATTGGACTCTTTAATGTGTCTTCCAGTCTTCAACTCAGAAGGAATATATGGAAGGCTTTGAGACTATGGTTGATCTTTCTGCCAACAAGAAAATACAACAATCTCAGATTGTTAAAGAAAAACATTGGGAAATTTTTTAAAAAAGCATTTAGAAGAGGAAAGTCAGATGAAACCAGGACCATCAGGAAGTGAATGAATGAGAACAGACCACTGGAAAAACAGAAAAAAAAAGCCAAACAAGTTGGCAGGAGAGATAGTTGGAGAATAAACAGGATGAGAAGAGCAGACATGGACAGGAACCTCATTAACACAATGAGTTCTCACTTTAATCAAGTTTTGACCATTCTATTTGTTAGACATTGCATTGTGGACTGGAATCAACCTCCAAGTGACATCTCCACCTCATAGGTTTAATTTGCTTGCCAGTCTGGTTAGTCAGTCAGTAACAATACCCTGCAGACCTGATTGACTTGTCAGGTCACAGAATCACAGAGCAGAATGAAAACAGCGCACCAACTGCAAATCAATCTTCAAGCATACTAATCTCATTTTATCTAATTTGGGCTCTCAAATAATTTTCTTTGTAAGGCAGCAGTCTCAACATCAAGCAGATACATTCTCTTTACCCATGAGGAAAGCCATTGCTAATTGGTCAAACGGTAGACATGGATTTGAAGTCTCACAAAATAGATAATAGATGCAAGAAAGGAATTCATTAAACCTAGAATCTAGAAAGTGCACAGATTGGAAGGCAGTGAATACTGTAAAAACAACACGCACAAAATGCTGGAGGAACTCAGCAGGCCAGGCAGCATCTATGGAAAAGAGTAAACAGTTGAATTTTCAGGCTGAGCCCCTTCAGCAGGACAAGAGTAGATGTTGGTTGTTTACTCTTTTCTGTAAAATGGAAAAGTATTAGAATCTCTTATCAAAGTTATATAAAATGCTAGGACTGGGTAGAAATGATATTGATTGTTGGAAGTGGAATCATGTTTGACAAAATCTGTTGGAATTTTATAAGGTTGTAACGAGCAGAATGAGGGGGAACTAGTTAAAGTGGTGAGTTCAGTCTTTGGCAAGGTGTCACACAAGATTAATGGACAGAGTTAGAGTGCTCTGTGTTGGGTATAGTACATACATCAACCTGGGTTAAGGGTGGATTGATGGGCAAAAAAACAGACAGAAGGAAAAGTAAGGCTGAAACAAACGAGGTGTCACAGGGATTGGATTTGCATCAGTTGTTTGGAGAATGATTCAATTGGATGAGGAAACCATGTGTAATTATCAGGATTTGTGGACGATAAAGGCCAGTATGGTTACCAGGAGGATGCAGAGAGACATAGACAGGTTAAGGGAATAGGGAGATGGAGGATGAACATAACGGGAAAATGCTAAGCCATTTACATTGATAGAAACATATAGTAAAGCTGGCTGTACTCGTGTACTTGATTTTGAGAGGCTGTGGGCTCTTTTACATGAATCACTGAAAATTACCATGTAGGTAAAGCAACCATTAGGAAGACAAAACAGTATGCTGGCTTCATTGCAGGAACAGTTTAGTAGAAAAATAAAGACTTCCTACCACAATTATATAAGACCCATACACAATATGCCAAGAGACTACACCTGGGATGAAGTAGGATAGGGTTATTCCTATGAGAAACAACAGAGCATTTCGGGACAATCTTAAATTTAGAAGAAAGAAAGGTGATATAATGGAAATTAACAGTTTGTACAGCATTTCCAAAAAATATATGCAGGAATGTTCTTTCTCCTGGCTAGAAACAGGTAGTGATCAGCCATTCAGGACTGTGGTAAGGAGAAATTCCTTCACCCAGATGGCAGTGATCTTTGAAACACTATACCCAAGAGAGGTCTGTGCAGGCTCAGTCACTGATTATATTTGGGACAGAGATCAATATATTTTTGGGTATTATGGAAATCAAGAAATATGGGGCCGTGCTAGAAAATGATGCTGAGATAAAAATCAGCCATGGTCTTATTGATTGGTGGAACAGATAACTGCTATTTCTTATAACATATGTGACATGGAAAGGGTCACAACTAATAAGGCATCATCACATTAATTCAATTCAGATGAAGATTCCTACTCTCTGATGAAACTCTTTTCCATAAAGATGTGTTAGTTTGACCCAACTTCTGACATTCTTGGACATTTACTGCTGAACTCAGGAAAAGCTATGTGGGGGGAAAGCTACTAGGCAAAACCAAAAGGGATGAACTTCGAGTGTCTTTGTGGTGATTCTTCTGTTAACGCACGACTCTGCAGCCCTGATTTCAATAAGCCCTTGTTTACTTACATGCGCTTGAGCTTCTTATATTGAGTGAATGCTCCGGCTCCCACAGTCTTGATCAAATTTTGTTCCAGACGTCTGCATTTTTAAAGAACAAATATAATGAATGTGATTTAAGCAACAAAATCCAAAGCATATTGATACTGTGTCTGTAGTATCGGAGTCAACATTATTATCAACAATTTGGCTAGGCCATGTAATGGGATTATAATAAGAACTGGAATTCTATTCAAGACAAGGTTGGGCAGTGGAAACCTGATTGGATGAGGACTAACCAATCAGCAGGGATGGACGACGGGGGTATAAGTACCACTGGACTAACATGCCCTGACATCATCACTGATGAAGGTGGTAGAGTTTGTCATCAAAGCGTTGGTTAAAGCCAATAACTGTACCCAGCTGGAAGCCCGAGAAGAGTTCATTTGAGATCATAATAACTTCATAATATGGTGAACATTAGCTCTGGAAAGGGAGGAAACCTTAAGGTGAAGGCACATTAGATCTGAGAATTGAACTTACTTCGCATTATTCTGAATACTGTTTTCTTTGCATTCTGCTCCATCAGTGTTGACCCAACCCATCACTCTCTCCTCCACATACTCTGCTGTCAATCCCACAGTGTGATTTTTTTTCTTTTACCACTTTTGAATTGGGTGTCTCAGAGATCTTGCAAATATAAAGCAGACATTTGAAGCGAGCTGTAGTCAGCTGGTAAGCAAAGAAGATCAATTCTGAATCAGCAGCAGATCTTGAGCAGTTCTCTAGTGCCTCTCTTCACCATCGCACCCACATACCTTCCGACAGACTGGAATTAAACATTATTTGTTCACTGTGCCCTGGACTTTGACAATGAACTCTGCGCTAACCATGACGGCAGTTGGCATCTTTAAGAAAGAGTGCGCCAATGAATAAAGCCCATCTCATTTGTGTTGCATGCCTGATCTTGATCAGCCAAGTAAGACGATCTTACATTTGTCTCATCGGGCATTACATTACCAAGTATACTTCCTCACAAAAACCTAACCCTCTTTTACATGCTGCTTGCTGATTTAGCAGTGAAACAGGGACTAATTCTTCCTTTTCTCACCTTCCGCTCACTCTCTAAATAGCTTTATCCTGCATGGCATAATTTCCCTCTGCACAGAGCAGTGAGGAGGCTAAATGCACACATTAGCACTCCTTTGGGCTTTTGTCACATCAGCTGATGAACTGCTCAGGGAAGGCCAGGAGAAAATCTTGAAATTAATGTTTGCTGTCTGAGTTGTGGACGTAATTTCGGAATCCTGTTTTTACAGTGAGTTAGTTGACAGAGGCCATTACTCTCGCTCGCGCGCATTTGCTTTAGTTAATCTGTAAATAAGTTTGTGAGTGGCATGTATGCTTTTTGATGAAAGATGTGGATGAAGAACATGTATGGTTTACTGAATTCCTATTTTATTTATTCATTGAGAGATAGTATGGAATAGGCCCTTCTGGCCCTCTGAACTACACCGACCACCAACCCCCAATTTAATCCTAACCTAATGACAGGGCAATTTACAATGGCCAATTAACCTACCAGTTAGTACATCTTTGGACCATGGAAGGAAACCAGTGCACCCAGAGGTAACCCACGCAGTCATGGGGAGAATGTACAAGCTTCTTACAGGCAGCAGTGGGAATTGAACCCCCGTCACTGGTACTCTAAAGCATTGTACTAACCACCACACTGCCATTTTAAGTTCAGGGTTTGACTTTAGATAAAGTGCCATGAATGACAAGAACTCAGTAACCCATTCAATGCAGAAAAGACACTGTGACACAGGTGAGTTGCTGATGAGGCAGCAATAGGATTTCTCATATTGTGCTGCTGCTCACGTAAGACACATTTTACTTAACATCAGCAAAACCAAAAAAGCTGATAGAGCTGGTGAAGGTCCGTAGTGTTAAATTCCTTGGCGGTAACATATCAAAAGCTCTGTCTTGGGACAAGCACTTAAGTGCCATCACAAAGAAGGCACCACAACACCTGAGAAGTTTGCATAGATTCAGCATGTTCCTAAAACCTTTGAAAAGCTTCTACAGATGTACAGCACAGAGTATCTGACACGGTTGCATCACAACCTGGTATGTAAAACTAATGCTCAGGAATGGAAAAGGCTGCAGAAAGTGATGATTACGGCCCAGTCTATCACAGACAAAGCAATCCCCACTGCTGAGTACATTTACACGATGCACTGCCACAAGAAAGCAGCATCCATCATTAAAGACCTCTAACATCTAGGTTATACCTTCTTCTCTCTACTACCATTGGGCAGGAGGAATAGAACCCTTAGGTTGCAGATCATCAAGTTCAGGAACAGTTATTACCTTACAATCATCAGACATATGGCATGGATAACTTCAATCACCACAACTCTGAACTGATTCTATGACTTAGAGACTCACTTTTAAGGGCTCTTTACAACTCATGTTCTCAGCATTATTTTTTATTTACACAGTTTGTCTTCTTTTGCACACTGATTGTTGGTCTTTGTTTATGTGTAGTTTTTCATAACTTCTATTGGATTTCTCTTTTCCATTTAAATGCCTGCAAGAAAATAAATCTCAAGGTTGTACTTTGATAATAAATTTACTTTGAACTTTGATAGACCAATGTTAACCGCATCTCCCACTCTTTCCTGTGTGTTACCCCACACTCGCTGAAGGTTTATAAATGCAAGGGATACAACGCTTAACCAATACGTAGGATAAATCATGTTTTTACAGCAGTGATACCTGAACTTCCTTGTACAAAGAGGGGTGCATCATTTGTATGTTTATATCAGGCCTTTGTAGTGGGTTATGCACTTGGATGTTTGTGACAAAGGAATGAACTCTAGGTTTCTCTTATTTTTATATGCTTTTTGAAAATGTAATGTGTAAATGGAAAGCTTTGGCTGTTGGGCAGGAGCACTAATAAAAATTTTACAATTAAACAACTTGCATCACCAGGATGCCCACTTCCTGAAAAGCTAACAGTGGACTTTGCACTAAACAGAACTGCTGGCTGTTACAGGTATTCCAGAGTTCCAACAATAATCTGCTTGAGGAACTCAATGGGCCACATAGCATCTCAAACCACTGTTTAACCTGCTGAGTTCCTCCAGCAGATTGTCTGTTACTCCACATGCCAGCATCTTTTGTCTGAGTTCCCTGCTGGCTGGTCTGAGGTAAACTCTGTCAGCAAAACCAGCAACAACATCCCAAAAGGAACAGTTTGGAAAATTTAAAAAAAATATTAATCACAGTTCACTTCTATCTGAGGCTGGAGTGTTGTATTCAAGCAGATTTGAACCAAACTTGTGTGAGCTAAGTTGACTTGAAATGTTAACCAGCATTTACTTCAGTAATCAGAATCAGAATCAGAGTTATTATCACCAGCATGTGTCATGAAATTTAGCAGCAGCAGTTCAATGCGATACATAATACAGAAGAAAAAAACAAAATAAAATAGTAATAATAATAAATAAGTAAATCAATTACAGTATACATATTTTGAATAGATTAAACATAATGCAAAAAACAGAAAAATATTAGAAAAGAGAGCGTCACAGAGAAGAAGTGTGTGGAAGAGGGCTGACTGGTCATAAGCAAGGAAAGACAAACAAGAGAAAATCTGCAGATGCTGGAAATCCAAGCAACCCACACAAAATGCTGGTGGAATTCAGCAGGTCAGGCAGCATCTATGAAATTGATGTTTTGAGCCAAAACCCTTCATCAGGTCTTGGCCCAAAATGTTGACTGTTTATCTTTTCCAAGGAAAGACAAGAATCAGTTTCAGGTAAATTAATCAGTATAGCGTTCAGCTTCTCATGAAGGATGAGCTCTAACCTGATTCGATTAGTATCTGAGAACTATCCAAAGTTCATGTAAAATTTATAAAGACCCTGTATGCTTTGGAAGCTGAATCATCACAGGTAACATGATGGAAGTAAAACAAACAAAATTATTTAGCACTGTATATTCTTACAGTTGGAGAAATAAACCACAAATACAGAGGAAGTGTGCATATGATTATGTCACACTTTTGAAAAGCACCCAGCAGCTGTATGTTAATAAGACAATAACAGCATGCAGATTTATGAGCACGATTGCAATTGTCCTCTGAGCAGCCACCAGACATACATGATATAGGAAATCACTGTGCACTTTGGATGTGCAGCCCATGGATTCCAGTACGATAGTCTCACTATGACTCCCTTTTGGATTCTCCTCAATTATTTCATATTTTTCCATTGAGTCATATTTGCAGGATTCCTTGTGAGGCATTAATGCAGAGGGATGGATAGTCACCGGCAGCTCACAAGCAGATGAGTTCCTTAGTGTGGAAGCATTTTCCTGAACTTAAAGCTGCATTCTATGCAACTGTATTGAGAACCAACTGCCATCAATGTCACAGAACAAGGCAGCTCAATTCATTCATAAATGCTTAATATCATTGGAAGCAGAATGATTCCTTCAACTTTCAGAAGGGACGGGACTTATTAGCAAAATTAAGTAGTTCTATCAAAGGCACTTCAGGAAATGCAGTATTATAACTGTAACCAATATTCCACTGAGACTTCAAGTTCCCCTGTATTCTAAAGTCAGCATGTGCTTCAAAGATATTGTAAGGGTGCAGAAAAGATTTGCCAGGATTGAGAATGTGCAGAAGAGGTTCACCAGGAAGTTGACTAGATCGGAAGCTGAGTGGCGACTTGACTGAAGCAGATGAAACAATGAGAGGCACAGATAAGGTAGATAAGCAGAGTATTTTTCCCATAGTGGGAATGTCAAATACAAGAATGCAGAGGTATAAGGTGACAGGTGAAAAGTTTAAATGAGATTTACCAGGCATGTTTTCCTTTACACAAGAGTAGACGGTGGCTGGATCATTCTGCAGGGTAAGTGGTAGAAGAAGGTATGATAACACTTAAGAGGCCTTTAGGCATATATATGATCAGGCAGAGAACAGAGGGATATACTCCATATCCAAACAGATTGGATTAGTTTACATTAGCATTATATTCAGCACAGTTACAGTGAACTAAGGAGTCTGTTCTTAAGCTGTTCTACAGGATGCTCTAAACCTCGGGAGGAATAGATCAGATTTTCAGTAATTTGGAATGTATGGAAATACTAAAATCCAGGAGACTCCAGTGTGCAAAATGTCAAGCACAGAATTAAATTTGTTTGACTGGACATGTTTTATAAGTCAGGTGGGGGAGACTTTGCTTAACCTGGGACACAATCTTATTTAGCAACTAACCCTGGAAAATGGGAATATATGGCTACCCTACACAATTCTGCTTGTTGTGAGGGGTTGTCCACAAGTCCATGCTGGAGTAGTTTGAGCTGGTGGAGTTTCACATTTTCTGAATCCATTTAGAGAACATAAATTTTGCCTCTGTATGTTTGATCTGATTGTAAACAGAAAAATAAACAAGGATGGTTCTGGCATTGATTGGACACTATGTGGAAAACCATTCAGTGCATTTGATGAAAAGAACCCGACAGCAATATTTAATAATCATATATCTACCTGCATCAGCCAACATTCAAGTGATGCAGTGGGAGCGGGAGTATAACTATTGCCAATATTGACCATTATACTAGCTGGAAAGTGTTATCCAGGAGTGACAGGCAACTTGCATACTTCGCTTATTTCTTTTCTTTACTTCTTAGTCCTGAAGCCTTTAAAGTTCAAAGTTTTTAGTTGGATATGGCTCCACTTGGTTTCAAATAGATCAAAGTAAATAGATTCACTAAATTAATTGTAAATAAAACACAACAAACTATATCAATGTTGGCAATCTTCATTCAATGGCAGCTCTGTCAAACAATGCCTCAGAACTCAAACTCACACCAGAAGAACAGGGTGCTTCTCACTCTCCTGCCTAACATTAAGCCTTCAGCTAATATTATTCACACATATTGTCTGATCACTTCTCAATGCATATTTGGCAACTTGCTGGCTGCATATTAGCTGCCTTGTTTCTTCTCAATGCATCAGTGATCCATTGTACCAAGCCAAGGGTGCAAACAACAAGTGAGGCACCACGGTAGTGCAGAGGTTAGCGCGATACGTTCACAATTTGGGGCGGTGGAGTGCAGAGTTCAATCCCGGTGTTTTCTGTAAAGAGTTTGTATGTCCTCCTCGTGGAATGCATAGGTTTTCTTCAGGCACACCGGTTCCTCACACAGTCCAAAGATGTACTGGTTAGTAGGTTAATTGGTCGTTCTAAATTGCCCCGCCTAACTGGGGTTAAATATAGGGTTGTTGGGTGACTTGGCTGGGCCTATTCCACTGGGTAAACTAAACAAGTAAATATCATGTGCAAACAGGTTCTAACTCTCTTTATTTCATGTGCAGACCGTTTTTTAAAGCAGAGTAACTAAAATATACTCCCATCCTCTGTTTCCACAAAGATTTCTTTTTATTGATAGCAGTAGCTGAAATGCTATGCCATTTAATAACATCAACATCAACATCCATCTCAACTCCAACTCTACACTTCTGTCATTGTTTAACTTACTGTCCAAGAACCTAGCAATGTCTCCATTGAAACCTCACAATGCCTCACAGCGCCCTCCAGAATTGAGAATTATATGGGTTTTAAGAATTATAAGTCCTAATTTTCCGATCCCATTTTCTGCAATTGATTGTTAGCTCATGTTGAAACATTCTGCCAACATTTATAAGGCCATACGATGTAGGAACAGAATAAGGCCATTTGGACTATCAATAATCTGTCACCATTCAATAATGACTGTTTTCTTTTTAACCTCATTCTCCTTGCTTTTCTCCATAACCTTTAAACCTCTTACCAGTCAACAACCTAACAGTTTCAGCTTTAAATACCCTCATGGATGTGCCCTCCCCAGGCCTCTGCATTAAGAATTTCACAGGTTCACCAACATCTGCCTGAAAAACTCCTCATCTCAGTTTTAAAGGGTTGTCACTTTCCCCTGAGGTTGTACCATTGGATCCGAGATAATCCTACTAAAGAAACAACTTCTCCATGTCCACCCTGTCCAGGCCTGTCAGTGTGTTGTGGGGTTCAGTGAGATCCTACCTCATCCTCCTAAAATCCATCGAGTACAGACCTAAGGATATCAATCTGTTTTCATGTTTTCAAGACGCTAGACAAATTCAATCTCCCTGGAGATGATCTTTTACACTTCCACTGTACAGAGGTCAGGCCCAATACCTTCCACCTCTTCTACCAGAAACATTTGATCCAGGATAAACTGGAGACTGTACGCTTAAAGTTCAAAGTTCAAAAAAGTAAATTTATTATTATAATACCATATCACCAAACGCAACCCAGAGATTTATGGACATACTCAATAAGTTCAGTACCTATAATAGGATCATTGAAAGACCGCAACAACAGTGTGCAAAAGGCAAATAACTGCACAAATACAAAATGAAAGAAAAGAATAATAGTAAATAAATAAGCAATAAGTATGAAGAACATGAGATGAAGAGTCCTTGAAAGTGAAACCATAGGTTGTGCAAATATTTTAGCGATGGGGTAAGTGAAGGTATCCCTTCTGGTTCAAGAACTTGATGGTTGAGGGGTAGTAACTGTTTCTGAACCTGTTGGTGTGATTTGGAGGTGCCTTTATCTTTTTCCTAGAAGAGTGGATAACCTGGATGGTGGGCGTCCCTGATGATGGATACTGCTTTCCTCTGACAATGCTCCATGTAGATGTGCTCAATGGTGGGAAGGATTTACCCGTGTTAGACTGGGCTGTATCCACTACCTTTTGTAGGATTTTCTGTTCAAGGTCATTGGCTTCTTCCATTCCAGGCTATGATGCAGCCAGTCAATATGGTCTCCACCATCCATCAATAGAAGTTTGTCAAAGTTTTAGACACCATGCTAAATCTTTGCAAACTCCTAAAGGAGTAGAGGCACTGTCATGCTTTCTTTGTAATAGGTCCTCTGAAATGATAACATTGAGGAATTTAAAGTGGCCAACCCTCTATGCTTCTGATCCCCTGATGAGGACTGGTTCATGGACCTCCAGTTTCCTCTTCCTGAATTCAATCACCAGCTCCTTGGTCTTGCTGACATTGAGTAAGAGGTTGTTATTGTGGCACCACTCAGCCAGGTTTACAATCTCCCAACTCTATGCTAATTCGTCACCACCTTTGACTCAGCCAATGCCATTGGTATCATCAGCAAACTTGAATATGGTATTAGCCACACAGTCATAAGTGTACAGTGAGTAGAGCAGGGGGCTACGCACACAGCATTGTGGTGCACCTGTGCTGATGGAGATTGTGCAGGGGATGTTGTTGCCAAGTGGGATCTGTGAGTGAGGATCCAATTGCACAAGGAGATATCTGAGGCCAATGTCTTGAAGCTTACTGATTGGTTTGAGGGGCTGAGAACATTGAATGCCAAGCTGTAGTCTATAAAGAGCATCCCGATGTATGTATCTTTGCTGTCCAGATGTTCCAGTGTTGAGTGAAAAAACCAATGAGATGGCATCTGCTGTGGATCTGTTGTGCTGGTAGGCAAATTGGAGTGGATCCAAGTCGCTTCCTAGGAAGGAGTTGAAATGTTTCAACACCATCTTCTCAAAACATTTCATCACAGTCGATCTAAGTGCTACTGGATGTTAGTCATTGTGGCAGGTTATCACATTCTTCTGAGGCATCAGCCTAACTCTTGGAGCAAGAGGTTAATGATATCGGTGAACACTCCAGTCAGTTGATCAGCACACGTTTCTAGATTTGGCCAGGTACCCTGTCTGGATCAGATGCCTTCTATGGTTCATCCTCCTAAAGGATACTCTCACACAGGCCTCAGAGCCTAACATCACAGCATCATCGGGGACTGGAGTCAGCGTGATTTTCCTCCATGTTTTGTTAGTGAATGCGACTATAGAGGCATTGAGCTAATCTGGAAGTGAAGCCCTGTTGTCATCTATGTCATTTAATTTCACTTGGTAGGAGATGATAGCACTAAAGTCCTGCCACAGCTGTTCAGCATTCTTCATTGATTCAAGCTTAGTCTGAATTGCCACATCACCTATGATATGGCTTTCCAAAAGTTGCACCTTGACCTCTTGTAACTTCCTTGGTCGCCAGATCTGAACGCTTCTGATCTGGCCCTTAGCAGATTGCAGATCTCATTTCTCATCCAGTGCTTCTGACTGGGAAAGACAATGATTTTGTGGGAACACACTAGTTTTTCCTAAATTTCATGACAACCATGGTGTATTCATTCAAATCCACAGATGAGTCCTTGAACATGGCCCAGTCCACCAACTGAAAACAATCCCACAGACCCTGCTCTGCCTCCCACAAATGCTTCTTTGATGTCCTAATCACTGGAACCTTGCTCTTTAGACTCTGTCTGTGTTCAGGTAGGAGAAGGGCAGCCAAGTCATCAGATTTCCCAAAGTGCAGCCTTGACGTGGAATGGTAGGTATTCCTTATCTTAGTGGAACAGTGGTCTTGTGTGTTGGAATCTCTGGTGCTATAGGTTATATGATGATAATAATTGGGCAGGGATTTCTTCAAATCTGCAGCAATCTCTCTAAAGAATTCTGTCTTTTGTTAGGTAAAGGAACTGAAAATAACGTAGTTGGAGCAAGGTCATTAAGTCATTAAGTTTAGTGCATGATTTCTTAATTTTGACATTCTACTTCCTTTGAAATAAAAGCTTCCATACTGGTTGTCATCATAATGTTTCTTATATGAAGTATCATGGTTTAGGTGTAAGATCTTTGAATATGAAAATCTTTCAGTACTTTGCTATTAAAATGCATTCTATTCTTCTATTTTTTTTTCAAAATAACTTTACCTTTCTTCACCACCACTTGCTTCTCTCCTTATCCTGCTCCATTACCACATTTATCTCATCAGTAAAATGGAATGTGTTAGGATCTACATATTTATCTTGGTAATTACTAGTCTGTAAGTATCTGTGGCCCTGCACTGATTATTTTGGCAACCCAATAGTCGACCATCTTAAAACACTCTCTTTTAGTATTCTATCCATTTCCAGTTCTCACTCTTTACCAATGTATCACCCACTACCCATCATATTAGTCCAAGTAACCATGTTTTTACACACATTTTTAAAGCAAAAGTCTAAGTCACATGCTCATGTTTAATAACTTCAAAAACCTCAGACAGTTTTGTCAAGCGCAATTTTCCTTCCACAAATCTGTTTAGTCTCTATCAATCTATATTATGCTTTTGTATTTTGTACATGACCTGCATTGTCGCTCATGATAGATTTAAATATTTCCCCCATCTTTGAGGTCAGGCTAATTGGCTGGAGTTCCCTGCTTTCGATAGTAACATTGCGTTTGCTACCTCCTATTAGCAGCAACCATCTAATTTCAAACATATTGTTTCTGAAAACTAAATAAATTTTGTTGAAACCAAGAATGTGAGCTGGCAGGTTTATATAAATCATTAACTTTTAGTTTAATTAATCTGTCCATACTTACTCATAACTAATTAGTATTTTCTTTTAATTTCTCATTCTCATTACACTCATGTTAACTTGCAGCTAGAGTTGGTTGTAAGGAAAGCAAATGCAATGTTAGCATTCATTTCAAGAGGTCTAGAATATAAGAGCTGGGATGTGATGCTGAGGCTTGAGAAGACACTGGTGAGGCCTCACCTTGAGTATTCTGAACAGTTTTGGGCTCCTCATCTAACAAAGGATGTGCTGGCATTGGAGAGGGCTCAGAGAAAGTTCACAAGGATGATTCTGAGAATGAGAGTGTTATCATACAAGGGACATTTGAGGGCTCTGGGTCTGTACCTGCTGGAATTCAGGAGGATGAAGGGGAATCTCATTGAAACCTTTCAAATGTTGAAAGGCCTAGACAGAGTAGATGTGGAAAGGATGTTTCTCATGGTGGGGGAGTTTAGGACAAGAGGGTACAGCCTCGGGATAGAGGGGCATCCATTCAAAACTGAGATGTGGAGGAATTTCTTAAGTCAGAGGGTGGTGAGTTTGTGCAATTTATTACCACAGGCAACTCCGGAGGCTCAGCCATTGGGTGTATTTAAGGCGTGTTTGGACACTGCATCAAAGGTTATGGGGAGAAGGCCAGGGAGTGGGACTGAGGAGTGTAAAAAAAGATCAGCCATGATTGAGTTGCTGTGCAGATTGGATGGGCCAAGTGCCCTAACCCTGCTCCAATGCCTTACTGTCTTATAGTCTAAACATCTATAGAAACAAATTTTTGCTTCTCTTCCTGCTTTCTGCTCACATTACATAATTTTCTCTCTTTAGTAATTTCTCAGCTATCTTTTGGTCAATTATAAATTTACATAAATTCCTAGCTTTAGAGTCATAAACATGGAAACAAATGCTTTGGCCCATCAATTCTGCACCAGCCATCAATTCCCCATTTACATGAATCTTATTTTATTCTCCCCATAGTCCCATCAACCCTCTCCAGATTTCACCACTCACTCAACACATTATGGGCAAATTACAGTGACCAATTAACCAACCAACTGCCCATGTCATTAGTTTTCTAAAGATTACAAGGCTTCCCATTAACCTGCTGTAGTACATAACCAAACAGAGCAGGATTTTTCTTGTTGCTTTGACAATGACCTAGATCACAACTACCTTGTATTTACCAGGACTGATGCAGATCCACAGAGATGATCAAATTGCCTCTCTGAAAATGGGAGTCATTTGTTGAGATGGAGTAAGGTTAATGAAGACATAATAGAATACCCTGAAAGCCTTTGATAGGAGTGAGAGCTGGCGATGGAGCACTATCTGTCACAGCTAGGAGGCTTTTATTGACTCGGATATGAAGAGGCTCATAAAAATCATCAATATCTATTTGAATGATTGGAGTAATAAGAACTATTAAAGTAGTTATAAGTTTAAATATATAAAGTAGAACTTCATTGAAACAATAACTAAAATCTCTAAAGAGAACATAAATAAATCTATATTCTACTAGTTTCTAGCCCAGAAGCAAGGCATGGCTGGAAGAGGATGCTGCATATTTCAGCACCTTTAGACTCCATGTGGGGTCTAATAAAGGTGTGGAAGACAGGTGTGCAAGCTAGCTGTGGATCAACACGCGCTGGACTGAAATGACTCTGCTTGCGACGAACCTAAATTCTGGAGAGTATTATTTTGATCCTTACAGTGCAGGACTTCAAAAGGAATAATTGTTCTCTTAGTCATGTGGAAACTGACCTGAGGGTGAATGGGTTAGAAGGCTAATGACCGAGATGGTGATAGCTGGATTTCTCCACTCCAAGCTCTTCCCCATTAGAACATGTCTTGGACTGGAGACCACAAAGTCCTTGGAACTCCTGTGAACAAGTGCCATGGAACGTGGTGGTGCTAACATCAACTCCATTAGCTCCAGTTCCCCTCATTCTAAATTCCTTTTCAATTCCCCCAGTTGCACAGGCTCCTGTATTACAATTCCAGCACTCTGATGTATAGAGATGATAATAACTAAGAACCATTTGAGATGCATCACCTTATTACCCACCTGAGTGGCATTTGCTTCTTTATTTAACATTACACAGCTTTCCAATAAACTAAGACTATGACCAGACACAGCTGTTTCCTGGGCATCGACAAGAGGAAAGAGATCCTATGGTATCATTTGCTCAATGAGCAGGGCAGTTCTCTGAAACTAATGTTTTTCCAACCAGATCACTATAAACATCTTTAAGCAAGCTTGGTTTACACTAAGTGGTTGCAGTAATTTCTAACATCACAGCTGTAACCGAACTCTAAAGAGAATGTGTCAACTCTAAGTGTTATCTGTGGCTTCTAGGGTCTGTAAAACACGCTGTTAAGTGCCCATTTTATCATTGTAATTGCTTTCTCAGTATTTTACAAAAAGAGGTTCTGCCCAAGTAATATCAGAGCATAGCCTATTTAAAGTTGGAGATCTGGTTCCTGGGTGGTTTGGAGTTTCTCCTCACCAGGTCGGAAGACTGGATTAAAGCTGTAGGCAGCTGGGATGGTACAAGGTATCAGCATGTATATCCTGTGGTTTATTTTAAACATTCTCAATTTGCTCAGATTGGCAAGATTAAAGTCACCAATTTATTGTGCTCTCTCACTCTTTTTACAAGAATAGTTTGCTCCCATACATTATTCTATCTCTTTTACTCTGATGATGGACAACCTACTCCCAGACGTCAGAAAAATGTTCTTTTAGCTGACAGTGAGGTAGACAGGATCCTTCTGCAAGTCCTTGACTGAGAGGAGGGGTGTGGTTGAGTCTCAAAGCAGTGGCTGTTTTGGGATCACGCGCATGTTCCTTTATTCACACAATTTCTGCAGGTTTGTTTTCCAAAGAAATGTCACTGCAGGGAACACATGTTTATAATAAGTAGACTATTTTCCAATATTGAAAGGAATGTTAATGCTTCAAAGATATTATGCTTTGTCAGAAATGAATTCAAGATCAATGTGATTATATTACTGCTATGGGAGCAAAACAAAGAAGTTAAAATCCTGATTGTTTAATAATTCTTGGTTAAGACCTACATTGAACTGATCTTTAGAAATTAAAACACAAGCATTTTGGTCCCATTTCTTTTTGAACTGTGTTCTCAACATCAGTTTGAAATTAAATGGCACAGACTCCTTCCCACATCTCTTAATAAAAGTGCTTCCTTTATCCTGTGTTTTTCCTGTCTCATTCAATAAATGAAGCCTTGAACCAATTCTGACAGTGTATCTAATTTAATTACTAAAACAAGGTTGGAACAGGAAGCAGAAGTTAAGCAAATGGAGCCAGATGAAGACTGTACCCAACTTCAAATTGGGATAAAAGTTTACCCTGTGTAAAACCGTTCAGAACTGGTTCTTTCTCTTCTAGGAAAAGAAACACTGCTGACTGCAGAGAGATATGAAAGGCTGGCTCATTTTATAAATGTCCTACTAACAGTAATAAATCATATATGATTTATTGTTAGCAATAATTCTTAAGGTAAAATCGAGAGGGTTAGCAACAAAGGAACATAGGAAAATCGGGAGATAGGCCATTTGGCCCACCCTTTCTGATCATTCAATATGGTCACAAATGACTTGTTTCGGGCCTATTCTCCTCTGTTGTGCCAGTTCTATAAAATGGCACACCGATTACATCTCTGTTTCTTGGTCTTCTGCTTTTGTTTGAAGAATTGTAACAATTCTTTGGTACCTCGGACGCATACACATTGCTTGTATGTTTGCCAGAATGCGTCAGCTGTCTACTCCATAAGTACACCACAAACAACAGTAATTTTTTGTATGTAGGCTAGCTCCCAGAAGAAGTCACAGGCCAATCATTTGGTATATAAACCTTGTCTATCTATTTTCCCCCTTGGCCAGATTTAGACACAGTAACTTTCAATGGGAGACAGTTTCTAAAGTCATCTACTTTGCTTGTCTGTAAGTCATTCAGATTTCCTCAAAACAATGACAGCCTCCCTTCTTCTATTACATTTGCAAAATCTGAAGCTCAGAAGAGTCTCAATCCAGAAGTGCTTGCTTTCCTGAAATTATATTCAAACCCAGAAATTAAATTTGGCCTGATCATAGTCCTCGGGTCATAATGACCAGTGAAGTGCCTCCAAAGATGAGCATTGCTACAAGACCCACAAAAGCCACCGCCCCAGCAACATCATGGATTGCTAGACAGTCTAAGCTGGATTGTGGTTTGCACTGTCACAAAATCGATCTGTCATTGCATGTGCCATGATCAAACACATGGTTAAATATTCAGAACTTATTACATTTAGTAATATGAGGTCATTGGTTAAATGGACAGGAAAATTATTTGTCAGAAGCTTGCAGATTCCTCATTTTTAGTTACTACTGTACATTATTTTGGCTGAAGTATTTTTCATAAATTAATGGATGTAAAGCAATATGTGCCACTGAGATGCACAAATCTGCTCACTTCAGCTGTAAAGTTAATTATAACTTTGCTACTTATGGCTTAGATTTCCTACTTCTGACCAATCAGGATGCTCATGATGTGAATCATGTGACTATTTGAACAGGATAGGTGTGTAGAATTCCATTCTGAAAAGTCCAGCTTCCCGGTGCCCAGGTTGACACTGTTTGTTTCATCAGATTTTTACCCCACAAGGATAACCCAAATGATAGTCTCCGACCATCTGCCAAAAGCAGGACTTCCTGGTGGCCAAACATTTTAATTCCCATTCCCACTCCTGTTCTGACATGTTAGTCCATGGCCTTCTCTTGAGCCAAGATGAGGCCACCCACAAGGTGGAGGAACAACGTCTTATATTCCGTCTGGGTAGCCTCCAACCTGATGGCATGAATATCGATTTCTCCTTCCGGTAAAAAAAACATGATTCCCTCCCCCACTTTCTCTATTTCCCACTCTTAATTCGTCTCAACTTCCTATCACTTCCATCTAGTGCCCCCTTCTCCTTCCCTTTCTCCTATGGTCCACTCTCTTCTTCTATCAGATTCCTTCCTCTCCAGCCCTTTATCTTTCCCACTCACCTGGCTTCACCTAACACATTCTAGCTAGCCTTCTTTCCCTCTCCTACCTTTTTATTCTGGCATCTTCCCCCTTCCCTTTCTGTCCTGAAAAAGGATCTGAAACATTGACTGAGTATTGGTTTTCGTAGATATTGCCTGGCTTTCTGAGTTCTTCCAGCATTTTGTGTGTGTGTGTGTGTGTGTGTGTGTGTGTGTTGCTTTGGATGTCCAGCATCTGCAGGGTAGGATCGAACATGGGTCACTGGAATTGTGTTGCAGCAGCATTATCTGCTGTACTGCTGTGCCATCCTTAACCTTTAATGCCAGTTCCACAGGCCAACATCAAAGCCATCTGTTATCCAGCTACATATTCTTGCACCTATCATGAAAACATTATGGAGGTCAGAGAGCAGATAATTCCTGAAAGCTGAGCCATGCACCTGTTGGCTTAGATTTTACCCCAGTGCTTGGACAGCGTGTTCTGTATCTCTCCAAACAGGATACCAATCATGTTTACAGTATGTGATTTTTTTCTCACAGTCAGGAAAGAGTTTATTCAATACTTTGCCTAACATCATACTTTCATACCCCACTTGCCCCACCCAGAACTAAAGCCCTCATCAATTTACTGATCCCACATTTAAACTGCTGCTTCATTCATTCAAACTGTGAAATTTCCTCCCTGATCTTTTGCATGTCTTTCCCTCTCCAAAAATGCTCCTTAATATCTACTTCTTAGACCAAACCTTTAGTCATCTGCCTTAACCACTCCCCATGAGATTATTTGTCAATTTTTTTCCTGGTAGTTGCTCATGTGAAATATCTTAGGATACTTCAGTACATTAAAGGAGCTGTCTACATCCAGGTTACAGCTGCCGTTGTGATATGTTTGTATTTCAACTTGTTGCTCAGTGGGCGGTGGGCAGGAACACGCCCATTCCCAGATGCAGCTGTGCATGAGCAGGAGGCTTGAGAAAATCTGGCTACAATATTTAACGGGCATTGAGCACATTTTCATTTTATGAGTCTCATGAAGTGGTTTCCGAAAATGAAGCATTCTCGCCTGCGGTTTTGAGGCCTTTTGTTTTGAACTCACTCAGTTCATTCAATAAAGTGTCGTTTTCAAAGCTTCTAGGGCTTTGTTTATACATAAATTTCTGATGTTCCCCGTTTCTCCTGCAGAGCCCCATATCTCCTTAATTTGTTGATGTTGCAAACCTGGAACTCTCTCCCTTAGAGTATTGTGGCTATATCTACTGCTCAAGGACTTTCCATCATGTTCTCAAAGGCAGCTTAGGAATGAGCAATTCAAGCCCACAAAGACCACACCAATTAAAAAAATTAAGAAAATGAGATTGAAGCACTAATTTCACAATCAAACTGCAAATTTTAAATAATAATAACATAGTTTGGTCCAGTTTTTTGCAATGATTCAGTTCAAAGACCAAATAACACATTTCCAAGTTGCTGATATTGCAAAACTAGGTATCAGAAAAAGATGTAAAGACCTTAAAGGGGATTTGGATAGACTGAATGACGGAACAAGGACATGCATGGAATATTGCAAAATGTGAAGTTGTCCACGTTGGTACAGAAAACAAAAAAGTAGAGTATTTGTTAAATGGTGAGAGATTGGGTCATGAGAATGTTTGAAAGGTCTTTGATATCACTTTGCACAAGTCACTGAAGGTTAATACTGAAGGTTGAAGGTGACGTGATCGACTGAGATGACAAATGTTAACAAGATTCCTGATAGCAATCTGAAAACAGGAGTAGTGTGGTTTACTGAGAGTTTGCTGAGATTACACTTGACACAGTTTTGATCTCTTTACCCAAGTCAGGATGTACTTGCCATTGACATTTACCGGACTGGTTCCAAAACAGCAGGTTTGCCACCTGAAACTCTTTTTGCTGGACCTTTGAGGAATGAGAAGCGATCTGATTGCAACATAATAAGTTCCAAAAGGGTTTGACAGGCTGGATTTGGTGAGGATATCTCACCTGACAGAGGGATTTAGAATAAGGTGACACAGTATCAGCATAAAAGGCAGGGCAGTTATTGAATGAAGAAAAATCTGCCTCATGAGGAGGCTAGAGAACTTGGAATTTTCTCTCTATTGGACTGTGGAAATTCAGTTGATGTGTTCATTTAAGCCACAAATCAATAAAGTTATTTCATTCAGAGAACTCATGTATATGGAGATAGAATAAGAAAATCAGCCATGATCATAATCAATATCAGAGGTATTAAAAGGCTGAATCGTCTAATCCTACTCATATTTCTTCTTATTTTCAATACACCTGAATCTGAAAAAGGAACCGTGTCCAGCCTAATAGTGTTGTCCCAGTTTGGATTTAATTTTTATTTTGCTCAGGCTAAGATTCATACAGATCTACTATTGTGCCCACACTGTTGGCAGCTTCCCAGAATCTAGTAGCAATCCATTTGCAAATGCAACCATTCTCAGGCCATTCCAATGGTCTCCTTCAATAGAATGCCATACACATTTGATTAAGGAGGCTTTCATTTAGCTGTTGGTCAATATGATCAGAGTCCTGTTACAGGCTGAGTTAAATTATGCTGTTGTGAACTCCGGAAACAAACTGAAATGTAATGTAAGTTTTCAATATCCTGGGTACACGGATGTTCAAGTGTAATTGTCATTCAATCATACATGAATACAGCCAAACAAAACAGTTCCTCTGGGGCCAAGGACCAACAATCAAGCACGGCACAAGAGACATACAGCATATAATAATGACGATAGTGGTAAACGTGTTGTCACACAAAATGCAATAAAATATCCCTGAGTGTCATGTCCTGTCGACAGATGGTGCGTGAGGTGTTATGGGCAGAACAAGCCACAGCAGTTTGATCATTGTGCACTAGCGAAGCCGCAGATGAACGCAATCCAGCTTGCCTTTCTCTGAGTGAATGCTGCAGGGCAGCGCCAATGAGAGGGGCCAGCCCCCAGGCCACCGTGGACAGCTGCTACACTGTCTCTGGCGCCCTTTCCCTGGGAGGCTGCAACAGGCGACGCTGTGGCCTGAGGGCCTGTTCCGCGCCACAACCGAGCTGACGTGATTCCATCAGTCTCGCCAATGAACCAGCGAACCAGACTTGCAGGATTCTATATTAGCAATGTCCAACTGGGTCTTGCAGTCACAAGGGAAACAGTCCAAGGCAATCACTCACCCCATTTGTTAGACCACACACTGCCTCCACCACACCAACTCTGATGCCTCTCTGTATCAGGAGGAAACATGGGAGAGTAAGTCCAGCTCCTCCAGTATAGAGCAATTCACTAGTGGTGTAGACCTGCTGGAATTGATGCTCTTAATATCCAGCAGTGTCACGCGATCATAAAAATTACTCACAGGATGAACAATAACACCTTTGGTTGGACCCGATGAGGCAGCTGCGACCATTCACACAGCCATTTTACCAGAACCAGAACATAAAATGCAAAACAGTACAGTACAGGCCCTTCAGCCCACAATGTTGTGCCACACCAATTAAATTAGTTATCAAATGGCCAACTAAACTAATCGCTTCTGCCTACACAATGTTTGTATCCTTCCATTTCCCTCACCTTCACATGCCTATCTAAATATCTCTCAGAAGTTCCTGATCTATCTATCTACACCATCACCCCAGCAGGGCATTCTAGGCATCCACCACTCTGCCTCTCACACCTCCTTTGAAACTAACCCCTTTCACCTTAAATGCATGCTCTCTGTTATTAGATATTTCAATCCTGGGAGAGAGATTCATCTGCCTACTCTATGCCTCTCATAATCTTATAAATCTCTATGAAATCTCCTCTCAATCTCTGGCACTGCAGAGAAAACAACCCAAGCTTGTCCAAATTCTCACTATATCACATTCCTTCTTATCCAGGCAGTAGTAAACTTCTTCTG
Organism: Hypanus sabinus; assembly: GCF_030144855.1. Lineage (NCBI taxonomy): Eukaryota > Metazoa > Chordata > Chondrichthyes > Myliobatiformes > Dasyatidae > Hypanus > Hypanus sabinus. The sequence goes on from NC_082720.1 coordinate 15,979,734, forward strand.
AACTCTCTCCAAAGCCTTGACATCCTTCCTATTATGAAATGTATGCAATACTCCAGATGTGGCCTAATAAGTGTTTTATAAAGCTGCAACATAGCTTCCTGTCTTTTGAACTCAATGTCTCGACTAATAAAGGCAAGCATGTTACATGCTTTCTTAACCACCCTATCTAGCTATGCAGCCACTTTCGGGGGAGCTATGAACCTGGATCCCAAGATCCCGTTTCAGGTTGAAAGCTGATCAGAGTTGATTTGCTCATCAAATCTGTTAAGGGTCTTGCTTTTGCTTTCTTTGCAATTGAATGGGTAGGGAGGGACATCACTTACATCTCCACAATGTTTTCCGGAAGGTTGACTGGAATTTCGGTCAGCCCTTTCCCACGACAATCCACAATGTTGTTACTGCATACACAGGCTGGTGGGCATGTTGAGGCGTGGGCACTGCATGACACAGCTTCTGAAGACTGAGGACCTGGGAAAACACAAGAGCAACAGTCACAGGGTTATAAAGGGATACGAGCACAGAAAGAGCCCGTCAGCCTATCAGGTTACACTGATCATCAGCACCCTTTTACACTAATGTTACTTAATCCCATACTTTCAATCTCTTCAAATCTCTTTAGATGCTCCCACTCACCTACATACGAGAGACAATTTATAGTGGTTGGTCAATTAACTTACAGGCCTACATGTTGTAAGGGTGTGGGAGAGAATCGGAGCACCCAGGGAAAATGCACACAGTTACAGGCAGGGTGGGCATCTGCCTGCTGAGAGCACCTGAGGTCAGAGTTGAACCAATGCCTCTGGTGGACTGAAGCATTGATCCAATAGCTGTGCCACTGTGCAATCTTATACAGGGCCACAACATACATCTTCAGCATGGAGCATTAATGAAGTGATTATAACATGTATTCTTTGCTGAGAATCTTTCTTGAGGGCAACAGTTCCGGAAGAACATGCTTTCAAGCAAATATGACTTCTGTTTTACATTTCTGGATCAATGTAAAGTATCTTATAGAATGACTAATTTAGCAAGAGGTAATCGGATCAACTATAATTGTGTTAACCTACATTTACTAAGTAAATGACATAATTGGCTCAATATGTAATCTTTTGTTTTATTCGAGCTTGATTCCGTAATTCATTGAGTCACAGAAAGATTTAGCACAGAAGCATCCAGTCCTGATGCAGGGTTTCGACCTGATATGTTGAGTTCTTCTCGACCCTATAGATACTGACCCATGCACTGAGCTACCAAGTAAATTGTTTTTTACTTCTACACAAAAACAAGTCTTTCATCCCACTGTGTCAACACCAACTATCAGGTACCCACTTTCTTTTACACTAATCATAACCTTACCTGTGTTATTCTCCAAAATCCTATGACCCATATATACTGGGGGCAATTTACAGTGATCAATTACATTAGACAACAAAGGTTTTGCTCCCTGAATACTTTTGGATGTACCTCATGGAGTTTGGGCTGCTGATCATGAAAATCACCGTGATATTTCCCTATCATGCACTATTTTTTTTAATTCACCTGTATTTGTTATTTCAATTCATAATTCGAGTCAGAATAACAGACGCCAGTATTAAAGAAGTAATTTTTGTTGGTCCACAGGTCAAACAGGTCATCAATGACAGGCAGTTATGAGAACTTCTCGTGGGACAGGAGAAAATTACATAGAAGGTGTTCAAGAACATTGACACCTACCATGCACCAAACTAGGTGCAGCTTGTTGACAACATGCTTCAAGGATACAAATCTATGAAGTGCAACACGTCACTAAAGATTAATCTTCTGCAATCCCATTTAGACTTTCCCCTGCAAATCATGGCGACGTCAGTGACCAGCATAGTGAGAGGTTTCAGCAAGACATTGTAGTCATGGAGAGACAGGGCAACTGGAATCCATCAGTGACGACTGACTATTGTTGGATACTTAAATGAGAAGCCTCAGACACTGAGCACAAGTGAAAATCATTCACAAAATATTTTTAGCTTAGTTGATTTTCACGCATAGCCTGCCTTTCTACAGTGCTTTATACCTTTAGGAAGCTAAATACTTCCATTCTGAGACACCTGCTTGCGGTGGGACTGGCACTGACCATCCAATGATTTCAGTGGCAATTTCACCCCAGTTCTGCTGGCTCAGAGAGGACCATCCAGCAATCTGTACATTTGCAATGTCAAGAGGTACATGTGCCCATACCTGTCAATCTAGTAAAATGACCTCCTGTACTCTGCTACGCAAGAGGTACGATACTGTGCAGATGTCTTAGACACATATACAGTGCTTTCAAAAAGTGTTAAACCACCCCCCCCCCAGAAGTTTTTATACTTTATTGTTCTACAACATTGAATCACAGTGGATTTAATTTGGCTTTTTTGAGACTGATCAACAGGAAAGACTCATTCATGTCAAAGTGAAAACAAATCTCTACAAATTGGTATAAACATCACAATTATAAAACACAAAATAATTGATTGCATCATTTCTCACCCCCTTCGAGTCTTAGTAGATGTACCTTTAGCAGCAATTACAGCCTTGTGTCTGTGTGGATAGGTGTCTATCAGCTTTGCATATCTAGACATTACAATTTTTTTCCCCATGCTTCTTTACAAAACTGCTCAAGCTCTACCAGATTGCTTGGGGATCATGAGTGAACAGCCCTCTTCAATTCCAGCCACAAATTTCAATTGGATTGAGGTCTGGACTCTGACTTGGTCATTCCAGGACATTAACTTTGTTGCTTTTAAGTGATCACTGTGTAGCTTTGTCTTTATACTTGTGGTTATTGTCTTGCTGGAAAACAAATTTTCTATCAAGTCGTGGTTCTCTTGCAGACTACATCAGGTTTTCCTCCCGAATTTCCCTGTATTTTGCTGCATTCATTTTACACTCTACCTTCACAGGCCTTCCAGGGCCTGCTGCAGTGAAGCATCCCCACAGCGTGATGCAGTCACCACCATGCTTCACGGTCAGGATGGTGGGTTTTTGATGATGCGTGGTGTGTTTAGTCTGATGGCCAAAAAGCTTAATTTTGGTTTCATCAGACATTAAAAACTTCTTCCAGCTGACTTCAGAGTCTCCCACATGCCTTCTAGCAAACCCATCTGAGATCTCATGTGAGTTTTTTCCAACAGTGGCTTTATCTTTGTCACTCTCCCATAAAGCCTTGATTGGTGAAGCACCCGGGCAATAGTTGTTGTATGCTCAGTCTCTCCCCTCTCAGCCACTGAAGTTTGTAACTCCTCCAGAGTTGTCATAGGTCTCTTTGTGGCCTTCCTCACCAGTCCCCTTCTTGCATCGTAACTCTGTTTTTGAAGATGGCCTGCTCTAGGCAGATTTACATCTGTACCATATTGTTCCCATTTCTTGATGATTGACTTAACTTTACTCCAAGGGATATTCAGTGACTTGGAAATTTTCTTGCATCCATCTCCTGACTTGTGCTTTTTAATAAGTTGTTTGGAGTGCTCTTCTGTCTTCACGGTGTAGTTTTTGCCAGGATACTGACTCACAGCAGTTGGACCCTCCAGATACAGGTTTATTTTTACTACAATCAATTGAAACACTTTGACTGCACTCAGGTCCCCAAAAACAGATCTTCATTTAACTAATTATGTGACTTCTAAAACAAATTGGCTGCACCAATGATAATTTAGCGTGACTTATTAAAGGGGGTGAGTACTTATGCAATCAATTATTTTGTGTTTTATATTAGTAATTAAATTAGATCACTTTGTAAAGATCTGTTTTCATTTTTTCGCGAAAGAGTTTTTTTCTCTTGATTGAGTTTAAAAAAGCCAAATTAAATCCACTGTGATTTAATGTTGTAAAATAATAAAAATGAAAACCTCCAAGGGGTTGAATACTTTTTATAGGCACTTACAGGTTGCCTAAGATTTGTCAACATGGAGCAGAGAGCAAGCTTGAAAATCTGGCGGGAGCAAGGGATGTTGGGAAGGATGATGGTGGAGTGCTGCGAGAGATGTGAGGGACAGATGGCAGAGAAGGAGTGCCAAGGGTGGGAGGTGGCACAGATGCAAAGACACCCAGCTCTGAGACACCTGACAAGGTCATTTGATTACAAACAATTGATTTTATGATCCTTACAGAATATCTCTTAGTGCCTCTCGTTCCCTCTTCTCTTTCTTCCCTTTTGCCTAACCTTGATTCCCCTCTCCCTGCCCCTTCCCATAATACAGACCCATATCAGAATCAGGTTTATCACCGCTCACATATGTCATGATTTTTTTTTCCCCAGCAGCAATACAGGACAATGCAGAAAATTACTACAGTACTGCTTAAATCCTTAGGTTCCTTAGCTATATACAGTATACGTTCCTAAGACCTTTGCACTGTACTATTTTATTTCATGATTTGAAGGGAAAGTATTAGTCACTTTGCAACTGATTACATCACTTGAAATTAGCATTCCAATCCTTGGCAATATAAGTATCAAAATAATATCCCTGCATTTTCACAGCAGCTAGCACAACGGGCCTTAAAAGTTTTGGAGTTCCTCCAGTCTAAACAGCAGAATATCCTGCTTTGACAGAACAGAGAGTTGCCATGGGCACGCGTGGTCCCAATGGTCAGAGGACACCATCAGTTCAGGCTGTGATTTAGAGACAATTCCCAAGCCTCGTATGACTTCACAGCTGGCTGCTTACTGAGTTCCAAACACAGGAGCTTCAACAGTTTCTGATTCTCTTCGGGTCTAGTGTTTTGTCGTACACCCGTCAGTCAAGCAATGATGCGTGTTGGATAGTTCTTGACTTTTCACAGGTTCTCTGGCTTCATATAAAATAAAACCTTCCTACTCTTACTTTCTTATGTTCTTGAGCTGCAGTCCCCATGAGTAGGAAAGAAGCTGATACCCATGCTGAAGTAATGAGACAAAATAGGGTGGGAGAAGCATGAGCCTGATAAGCTTTGACTTGTGTGACTGAATAGCTGGTTAAATGCTGCAATATTCTATATGAATCCTGTTGTAAAGTTGGCAGAAAGCAGTATACAGTTAGTACACCATTCAAAGTCACACATCAGATGGTAAATTTCTGTTCTGGATTTTAAGCTGTGAAGGGTCCATTTTAAACCTAGAAGTCAGTTAAAGGACCTTCTGCTCTGCTCCACACAGCAAACTCAGATTGGAATAAACTGTGCAAAGAGATATCCTCTGGATTAACCTGCAGCAGAGATAAATTTTCCAAACAATATCTCAAGCGTAGTCCTCTCATGATGCTTGCTAATAGCCCTCTGTAACTCGTTTCACTCACTGCCAAATGTCATCAGAAACTGAGAAAGCAATAAGACCCTTTTATTGCCTAACAGATAGCTATCAGCAAACAATACAATAGTTCATAGATACCCTGTATGAACATGGTTACCAGTACCTCTCAACCCAGAAATAATCCTTGGGATCACAATAAGCTTTATGGAATGGAACTCTTATAAGTTGGATGAGGCTACAAAGGGTGACCAGGATTCTGGAAATAGGTCCTGAGGTTTCTCCTAGAACGTGGTGATCAAGGAGTGAACACTAACTCCTCGTGAACTCTCCCACAGCAGCGCAGCTTACTCTGTCTCTTACATTCATCTTACTTGGGGTTTAGGATAATGTTACTGAAGTTGGGTGACAGCTTACTGGTGGTCAATAAGGCAAGAAATACAACTAAATACTTCATTAATAACACTTTTTCTGTGGTAAAGTGTGGTAAACTATCACCACAAACAATGAAGATGTGAGCAAAGGTGAGGCTAACCCAAGGGTTGAGCCCTGTGGGTGCAATGCGAAGTTGGAGCATGGCATGTTCAAAGAGATGTGGTCAGAGTGAGGTTGAGACATGCTTGAGATGAAGTTGTAGTGGGAGATGGAGTTGGAGCGAGCAAATTGGAAAGAAGTAGGTGCACAGGGGTTTAGAAGCTTGTACACCTAAATGGGGAGTGAGGTTGGATTGACCTAAGAGTGAGCCAATTTGGAAAGGTTAAGTATGGCCTCTTTAGCTGGGCAGTGAGGTACAGGCCCAGAGCATATCACTAGTGTGGAGGACGATCCGGAGATTGGACGATTTAAACGCTGGCCCCGATGGACTAATAAGGCAGGACTAGAGGCAAAGGTTGGGCTGAATCTGTTCACTGTTCTGTGACATTCACTCCTCTCTCTGCGACACGGGGCTGTGAGACCACCTGGCTGCTCTGTCTACGAGCTATGCGGTAATTTGCTCTGCTGTGTGATGAACTGACACCGAGGCTATGGGCCGAATCTGGCTGCCCTGGGCTTCAGGTCTATGGACTTAGTCTGGTTCAGAATGCAGTAGCTTCCTTTTATTGTTTGTGTGATTGGTGTTTCTCTCCCTCTCTGTCTGTCTGTCTGTCTGTCTGTCTGACTCTCTCTCTCTCTCTCTCTCTGATTTGAGTGTTGGTCTTTTTATATTGGGTTCTTTTGGGTGTCTTGCTTTGTGGCTGCCTGTAAGCAGACAAATCTCAAGGTTGTATAATTTATACATACTTTGACAATAAACGTACTTTGAATCTTGAAACTTTGAAACAGAGCTTTCATTGCAGCTTCAGTGTCCTGGAATGAGTCTATCCTCAACAAGTGTGCTTAATGGCATGGTGACTAATTGTCCGGGACAACATGGACAAACCCAAAGACTATGAGTGTCAATGCACAAGGCCTCATCACCCAAGAATCTATCCAGTCAAAGTTTATACGTTCAGACTTTCCGGGGCCCTGATATACAGAAGGGAGCATAGGAACTCGGGTCCTGGTTTGAGAAATAGAGGGCAAGAACCAGGGATGTGGTGAACTAAATGCTGAACCATTGGGGTTTCTGAACAGCCAGATGGTGGGTGACTGGAGCATTACTGTTGCAGGTTTCCTCATCACAAACAGCGATCAGAAAAGTCCTACAATGACTCACCTAAGGACTAAACCTCACGCAAAACATAAATATTTGGAAAATGTTTGAAAAAGATTGGGGACATTAATTGTTCAATGCATGATTTACCAATATTGCATACACTCCTCACCTACACTAAAGCTGTCTCATGAAGCCTATTTGCTTTGTGTGCCTTTCGCCTATTAGCACATCACTGAATGGATCGGGGCAGAGGGAAACAAGCTCTCTGTTTCCTGCTGCAGTTGTCACAGAGGCTACATCATTTACAAATACATGGCTTGCCATGCTCAGGAGTTTTGTTGACATTTCATTAACTGAAGCCGTGTTTCCCTGTGGAAATGCATGACTACGAATTTCCCTTTTCAGCACATATCAATCTATCTCAAACAGCTGTTCCATTGGGCTTTTGGGATTATTCTTGTGGGACTAGTAAAACTCTACAAATAAACTGATGGATTATCCTTTCTTTTTCTTTGCCTTTCCAATACTTGTTTCTATCCTTTTCCCTCAGCATGGACAACCTTGTCTTTCCTCACAGTTTGATACAATTTCCTTTCAATTCTTGCTAAATATGATGGCTAATGAACTAAAATACAATAACCCATCAGTACATAGTTCACTCTCAATTGTCATATCAAGCTTAATATAGCAGATCTATCTTACGTTTATTTTTTTTTTCATTTAGATAAACAGAAGGATTGAAGCACAGAATTTATTCTCTGATCATTTTGTACAATTGTAATTTGGGTGAACTCTACAAACTATTTCAGGGTTCAGTCATCAATTAACCCTGGCCATTATTATGAGTTTTGAGAGAAAAGTGGAAGCAAAATGGTGGTGGATAGAACATTTTGTCCTGTTGCCTCATGGCTTCAGAAAACTAGGTCCAATTCTTATTTCAGGTGCTGTAAGTGTGGAGTTTGCATGTTCACTCTTTGAATGATGGAGTTCCTTTCCACATCTCAAAGACATACTGGTAGGTTAACAAGGCCACAGTAAATTATTTCTTGGCGTAGGTAAGTGGCTAACAAATTAAATGAGAATTGAGAGCTATCTGAGAGAGAAGTTACAGGACTCCAACAGGAAAAGCAAGCTAACCTCAGTGTCTTTCAGTTTGGAGTGAGACAAAATCTGTTTTTTTTTAGATGTGACTTGATGAAACTAAATAACATGCATGTGATTTAAGTTGGGCAAAAATTGAGCTTCAAATGTGATTCCATCACTGTGTATGAAATATGGGTTCTTGAGTCAGGATCCAAACCTCTGTGAGCTATTATAAGCACAAGAAAGTCTGCAGATTCTGGAAATCCAAAGCAACACATACAAAATGCTGGAGGATCTCAAAAGGACAGGCAGCATCTGCAGAAATGAATAAACCGTCGACGTTTCAGCCCGAGCCACTTCTTCAGGACTGAGAAGGAAAGGGGAAAAAGCCAGAATAACAAGGTAGGTGGAAGGGACGGAATGGTTGTAAGCCATTGTCACTGATGAATTAAAGACTTCAAAATTAAAGTGACATTATTTTGGCATTTCACATTTCAGAAAATCTTTATGTTAATTTGTACTTATTTTCTTTAAGGATGATTACATTGGTGATGCTTTGTTGTCAAAATGTTGAAAGAGGCTGGTAAAACATAGACTGTACGTGTGTTATAATAAATGTTCTAAAATTTGTAGTGAGGCTGGCAGCTGAGACAAGAATCTACCAGAGAATCTATCGCTTTAATTCACCTGCTTTCTGTGGCCAGATTCCAGGGTTTCCTCGTGGGTTTCAGTATTTTTTTTGTCGTGAACAGCTAACTGAAGCAGCTGAGGACTAGCAATAATCAGACCCTCCGTCTGCAAATTCAGTCATCATGCCATTACAATATCTTTTACATTTTTCTTGGAACATGTCAACTTAAGAGAGCTGAGGATTGATTTGAAAGAGGTCCCTTGACAATGGGGCATAGTCTCATTACCCTTGTTGCTCCATGGATTTTATTTAAGGCAAGCAAGCCAAGGTATATTTACTACTATGCTATCAGGGGATTAGCTCAGTGATAGAAATTTTCTGTAGTCAGAACATAAAGAACCGCAAAGCAGAAAACCAATCAACTTATTCACGATGAGGGAGTGGCCTCCTTGGGTTAGATTGGGACCTTTCCAATTTGTTGGCAGATGCAGTTTCAGGTGACTGTATATCATTGTAAATAGGAAACACCACTTTTTTCTGTTTTGTCTTTATTTGCCTTTTCTCTCTGCCGAGCACCTCTACATCACTTCCTGTCCTGTATCCATTAGCTTCTCATTCATCTACCTGCCTGTCTTCCCTTTTCTCTATGTCATCCATTTCCCTCTATCTTTTATCTCCTGGACTCCATGATACCTGGCCCATAATCGTGTACACAGCTGCCGGTGAATTGCAGTGGACCTCTCTCAGGTAAGCTTCGCTCTGTGGTATTATTACTAATGGGAGGGTCCCAGAGCTTGCCAGGATTTATTGCTTTCAGACCTGCTGGTCGCTAATACTACCAGTAGCAAGATTCAGTGAACACAGAGTATAGAGGCAAAAATTCCATTTTTTTTGCAATGGTATTTGGTGACTGACTTCAATGCCTTGACCATCTTTCTGAGATCTCTTGTAAATGTGTTTTCCATTGAGTCATAGCATAATACGAGGTAGTTTGATAAGTTTGTGGTAGAAGGAGTCAATTTTAGAAAACCTAGCACATTTATTTTTCAACATAGTCCCCTCCTACACTTACACACTTAGTCCAGTGGTCGTGAACCTCCAGAAAGTCTCCACAGATGGGTGATTAATAAGCTCGTGGCCCAAGGTAGAAGGAGATGAGTTCTACAGCTCTCATTGCATGCACATGCAGTTCAACTCTTTGAGTGATTATACGGAAAGTTTGAAGTTAATAACTCATCTCCTTCTACCTTAGGCCACAAACTTATCAATCACCCCGATGAGTTATCAACTACGAACTTTCTGCATAATCACTCAAAGAGTTGAGCTGCATGTGCATGTAACGAGAGCTGTATAACTCATCTCCTTTTACCAGAGGCCACAAATGTATCAATCACCCCTGGTGAGTCATTAACATGAACAATACGGACTAATTAAAACATGGCGCTTGTAAATAGATAAAGATTAGAGCCAGAAGTGAAAGGAAGATGGAAAAGAATTAGCCAACCTATGCTTGTACCAGTTATCTGGCCATAGAAATTGAAGTTTGTGTTATCTGCCAGGGTCAGCCAAAGTAATTTAAATGTGAGTGCTGTTAGATGGATACGTTATACACATTCATATTATATCTACATGCACTCAAGTGATCTTAATGTTATGCTTAGTAAATCCACAGCATAAAATTAATTAAAAGAAAGACACTTAACTGGGAACATGAATCTAACTTTACGTTTTACTTTAAGTGAAGCGTGTACATATCACTCGGTGGTGTCATGACGTATGCCATTTACGTACTTTTACATATAACCTGCTATGCATTATGTAAGCAACAAAGAATGATTAATCAAACAATATAGTTACAAGATTAGTCAAGTATTACTGAAATATTAAATACACAGCCCTCCTCCCTGCTTATCTATAAACTCCAACTCAATATAAAATGCATCTTAACTATATATGCAGTATACTATACAATAAAACTATTACACAGATATCCACAGCATATTAAATTTTTAATTGACCCATTCAGGCCCAAAAATTTAATCGCTGTGGGGTTTTCTTACTCTTGTGGGATAACGTCTTTCCTGACAAGGAGGTCACTCTGTTTGGCAGGTGAGACATGTGGTTGTGACACAATCTCAGGTTCTGGGCCTACTCTGTAGTGGTTGTAGGAGTTTATCTGGGGCTGCAGGAAGTGGATCCAACAACTCTGACCACCTTTCTTCTCTAATAATGGCTCGGCTCCACTCAACTGATCGACTTATCGTCTCCAGACAATCTCCACTTTGTAGGAGAGTGGTCCAGTTCTGTACCTAATCTTTCTGAGTACCACCTGTTGATCACCTCTGCAGCCCTCATCAAGAGTGAGACATCGAACCTTCATGTCTGAGAAGACATTAATTTGGCTCAGTTTGTCCTGCATCCTCCTCCTGAGATTGGGTTCAAGCGATATACAAGCATGAATGAAGCGACAAACTATGAGTTGTTGGTTGGGGAGTGTGCTGCTTTGTGATATCAAAGTCAAAGTCCTGTCCCGTGCCTTTGTTTGGTGCTTATGCCAGTTTCTGTGGCGTGAAGCGACTGAGAGTACGAGACTCCCCCCGCCCCCCTGCCCCGGATAGGACGTCACTTTATCATGAGGTTGACTCTCAGCATTTTTTTTGCCAGTACCCATTTTTCAGTTGGGTAGACTGAAGCATTGTGTGGTTAAGTGCCTTGCTCGATCACACATACTGCCTTGGCTGGGCTCAAACTCATGACTTTCAGGTCGGTAGCCGAACACTTGGCCACACGCCACACTACATTGTGATTTACAAGGAGGAAATTGGTGAGCTTCTGATTCAGTGTGCATGTAGTGTGTTCTGCTGATAGTGCTCGCAGAGGGTTCTTTAGACTCTGGACAAACTTTTCTAACTGTAGCTGTGTGGTATGGTGTAAATGTAATATATCTTATTCCATTCATTTTCAGAAATGACGGAAACCGTTCAGCAACAAACTGTAGTCCGTTGTTGCTTACTACATGTTCTGGAAGACCAATCTTTGAGAAGAGGCTTTTCAACACATCAGCAGTGTGCAACACTGCAGTGGAGGCTACTGGGAATACCTCTGGCCACATTGTAGCTGCACCTACTGCTACCAGGAATGGTCCTGCAAAATTAACATGAATTCCCCGCCAGGGAACTGCAGGCCATTCCCAGGGCTGATGAGGCACTGCCCTTGACATTATTGAACTGGTCAGTCTGCTGATCTGTCCCAGGCCACCAGTCAAAACTTGAAGCCAACACTTCCATTTTGACCATGCCTCTGTGACGGGCATTTAGCTTCTCCAACATTTAGCTCTCAGCTTCGATGGGACAATGTATAATACACACAAAAAGCAACCTCTGTCAAGGGCAGTTACATCCCTGTGCTGGTAAAACTGGGGAACTGGAATTTCTGCTGCACTTTGCAGCTATTTTGCGGTGGCCAAGTAGATCTGAGACAGTGTGGGGTATTTCCTAGTTTCCCTTTGGATAATCTCAGCTATAATAGGGAGACTTTCAATTTGCATTAGGGAGAATATTTCAAGGAAGTGTCCTCTTCTCTCAATTTTTCAGCTGTTTCCTTTTCCAAGTGTAAATGGGACAGTCCATCTTGAAATTGTGTCCTCCAAGAAGCAAAGTCCATCTCTGCATTTGTGCTGCTGCTGTAAACTGAGTACCTTACTGTGGATTGAAGATGGTTGATGATCAGTGACCAGAGTAAACTCGCTTTCATACAAGTACTAGTTGAAAAATTTTGCACCTCAAACCAGACTCAAGGCTGTTCTGTCAATCTTTGCGTAACTTTTCTCTGCAGCAGTAAGGGAATGTGATGTAAAGGCTCTTGGCTGTTCACTTCCATCACTCATAACGTGTGACATGACTGCACCTAAACCATAAGGCGACGAGCGACAAGCAAGCTTCACTGGATGATGTGTATTATAATGTGTGAGTACAGTTCCTGATGTCACCGTTTCCTTTATCTTTTGGAAAGCCATGCCACACTGCTTTCTCCACTGTGATTTCTTCTCGATCTGCAATAATGAGCTGAAGGAGTGGAGCACAGTAGTGAGATTTGGCAGGAACCTGTTACAGTAAATGACAAATCCTAAAAAGGATGGCAACTGTGACCAGTCTTTTGGGCTTGGGGCATCCAACACCGCTTGAATTTTCTCAGCACATTTGTGTAATCCTTGAGTGTTCATGGTGTGACCACAGTAAGTGATGTTTGGTTTAAAGAATTCACATTTGCTGCATCATGCTCTGAGCCCATAATCTTCTAATCTTTTTAACACTGTATTGAGATTTTGGAGACACAATCTTCATCCTTGTTTTCAATCCCAAGATGTTCGCTGTTATCCTTACCGGCAACAATGATGTCATCCAGGTAACACTTGCGGACTTGCTCCATAGCTTTCCACCAGGGTGCAGGTGCAGAAACTACTCCAAAAATAAGCCTATTACAGTGATAAAGCACTTCGTGAGTGTTTACAGTGAGAAACTATTTCGACTCTTCTCATCTTCATCTGCAGGTAGGCCTCAGTTAGGTCCACTTTGTTGAAGTGCTTCTCTCCAGAAAGGTTTTCTGGGTAGAGGATAATGATCTACTTTCAGTACTAGGTTGATGGTGACTGTAAGAGTACTGACAGACCCATTCTTGTGGCTACTGGAACCACTGTTGTTGTCCTTGGGCTCTGCTCAACTTTGGAAAGAATTCCTTCTACTTCCATGTGATCTAGCTCACTGGCTACTTTATCATGGATGGGAAGAGGAACTGATGGACTTTGCAAAACTTGGGAGTGGCATTTACATTTAACACTGGTTTACTCTTGATATGTTTGAATATTCCAATGCCAATCATGTACACAGCTGTGTCATCATCCAGTACCTCTCTTCATTCACTTTCAGTTAACTAGAGGGATTGTGGCATGCAAATTGTGGATGGATCTCCAATAAAGTTGTAGCCAGCTCAGGCAACCATACCTCCACAATGATGTCCCTCCTTTTTTTTACCACATACAAGCCCAATGTGACTTGTTGGTTGCTGTATTTCACTGTCAGAAAAGCTATTCCCACAGGAGTTATCTTTTCTCTTACATTTTACAATGGAGTTTTTGGTATGTGCCATTACCAGCTGTTCAAATCACTTCATAATGATTGACATCAATGCCACCAGGCACAGTCATTTAGTTCTGAAGGTGAAGAGTTCTTTGGTACAGGAATGTTGGTGTCGATTTGAAGCACGTGGGGACAGCAGTCTAGATGAGTGAAGTGTTGAAGATGTTTGTGAAGATGTCAGTGGGTTAGTGTGCACTATCCCTGAGTACTTAGCCTGGGATGTTGTCTGGCCCGGCAGCACTATGAGGGTCGGCTCTCTGCAGAGTCCTTTTCATATCTACTGTTGGTACAGATAGCGTCTCACTTATTCTACACTGTTTTTTTTTTTGCTTTACTACCTCAGTGCATTTTTGTAATGTATTGATCTGTATGGACAATATGCAAAACAAGTTTTTCATTGTACATGGCAATAATAAACCAATTTATCTGGTATGGAAACACCAATGCCCAAGGTCAGAGAAATCCACAAAAAGGGGTGCAAGAACTCCCACCATTAAGGTCATGCACTCTTCTCGTTGCTACCTCAGGAAGGAGATGCAAGAGACTGAAGTCCCATTCCATCAGGTTCAGAAACAGTTATTAGCATTCAATCATCAGTCTCCTGAAGTAGTGTGGATAACTTCACCCAACACTACTCTGAACTGATCACTGGACACAACTTCACTCCACAAGTTATGTTCCCAGCATTATTTCTTTATTTAGAATCAGAGAACCATAGAAAAGCACAGCACAGAATCAGGATCATTTAGTCCGTGCTGAAATAATTAAATTCCCAGCAACCTGCACCCAGACCATATTCTTTCATACCCCTGTGAACCATGTACCAATTCACACCGCTCTTAAACTTTGAACTCGAGCTCACATGCACCACTTGTGTTGGCATTTCTTTCCACACTCTCACGATGTTCTGAGTGAAAAGGGTTCCACTCATGTTCTCCTCAAACTTTTTAACTTTCACCCTCAATCCATGACCTCCAGCTGTAGTCCCACTCAACCTCAGTGGAAAAGATTCACTTGCATTTATCCTATCTATACTAATTATGTTGTGTACCTCCATTGAATCTCCTACATTCCAAGGAATAAAATACTTAACCTAATCTATCTTGTCTTATAACTCAGGTCCTCCAGTCCCAGCAACATCTTTGTAAATTTTCTCTGTACTCTTCCAACTTTATTTACATATTTCCTGTAGGTAGGTGACCAAAACTGCACAAACTACTCATAATTAGGCCTCACCAACATCTTGTACAACTTCAACATAACATCCCATCTCCTGTGCTCAGTACTTTGATTTACAAAGGCCAATGTGCCAAAAGCTTACATTATGACCTTATCTACCTGTGCTGCCTCTTTGAAAGAATTGTGGACCTGTATTCCCAAATCTCTTTGTTCTATCACACTCCTCAATGCCCTACCGTTCACTGAGTAAGACCTACCAGTCGGTCCTACTGAAGTGCAAAACCTCACACTTTTCTGCATTAAAATCCATCTGCCATTTTCAGCTTTTATTATTTTTTCCAGCCAGTCTAGTTCCTGCTGCATGCTCTGATAGTCATCCTCATTGTCCACTACACCCCCAGTCTTAGTGTCATCCGCAAATTTGCTGATCCAGTTAACCACATTATCATCCAGATCATTAATATTGATGACAAACAACAATGGACCCCAGCACAAATCCCTGTGGCACTCCACTAACTCCAGTCAGAGTGGCAACCATCTACTACCACTTCTCCTACAAAGCCAATGTCTGATCCAATTTACTAGCACATCTTGAATGCCAAGCACCTGAACTTTCTTCAATTACCTCCCATGTGGGACCTTGTCAAATGTTTTGCTAAAGTTCATGTAGACAACATCCACTTCATCAACTTTCCTGGTAACTTCCTCGAAAAACTCTATAAGATCGGTTAGATATGACCTACCATGCACAAAGCCATGCTGACTATCCTTGATCAGTCCCAGTCTATCTAAATACACATATATTTGGTCCCTTAAGGCTAATTTATACTTCTGCATCAAATGAACACCGTATGTATAGTGTAGCTGCGTGACCTATGCTGTACCCAATGCCATAGCCTGACGCACACCTCTCCAAAAATGTAACTGCGCATCGCGGCAATGCAGAACGCAATAACTGTGATTGGTCCGCTTGGTAGCATCGTATTTCCTCCTGTCTATAGGCATATTGTGCGTACACTGATGTGAAATAAATGGTCGGAGGCAATGAACCAAATTGTCAAATCTACCTGTCAACATTCGAGAATATGCATTTCCTCGTCCATGTCTCTCAGTAGCTGGACAAGCACAGATAATTCACCCTCCTTCTGCCTCAATCTATTCAATGATCATACACACCACCTCCTCTGCCATCTTCTCTCTTTTCTGCGTTGCAGTAACTTCAATAAAAGTAACCCTTGTTCAACATTTATTAGCTCCAACTCCAACATGATGCGCTCAGTCACCATTGTTTGAAGTACACAAAGAAACTCTACACAGTGGCATAGAAACCATACCGCCAACTAGCGTTTTGGCAGTGAATTGCAGAGCGACGCAGACACACCAACACACAGGTATAAATGGCACGGGCCACTTACGAAGGCTATAGCGTAGGCTGCTATGCAGAAGTATAAATCAGCCTTTAGAATACCTTCCAACATCTTTCCTACTACTGATGTCAGACTCACTGGCCTTTATTTTAGAGCCTTTCTTGAACAGTGGAACAACATTAGCTATCCTCCAATCCTCCTGTACCTCACCTGTTGCTAAGGATGATCTCATTATTTCTGATAAGTTACTGCACTTGCCTACCACAGGGTCCAAGGGAACACGTTGTTAAGCCCTGGGAATTTATTCACCCTAATTTGACTCAAGACAGCAAACTCCTCCTCCTCTGTAATCTGGAAAGGGTCCATAACTTCGCAGCTGCTTTGCCTCATTTCTATATATGTCTCTGTAAGTCTCCTGAGTAAACATGGATGCAAACAAATCCATTTAAGATTTCCCCCATCTCCTTTATCTCCAAGCAAAGATTATCATTGTGATTTTCCCGAGGACAAATTATGTCCCTTGCAATCCTTCTGCTCATAGGATTTGTGTAGAATTCCTTAGAGGTCTTCACATCTTCTGCCAGGGCAACGCCATGCTTTCTTTTATCCCTTCTGATTTCTTTCTGAAATGTTCTCTTGCATTTCTGATGCTCTATAAGTACCTCATTTGCTCCTACTTGCCTATGCTTGTTATGCACATCTTTTTTTTCCCTTTAACAGGGCCTCAATATCTCTCGAAAACCAAGGGTCCCTAAACTTGTTACCTTTATCTTTTATTCTGACAGGCACATACTTTCCAAGTACACCTTTGCCAGAAAACAGCCTATCACAATCCACACTTAACAGCAAACACGAGGAGATCTGCAGATGCTGGAAATACAAACAACAACACACAAAATGCAATAGACCCTTCATGAGGTCTCGGCCTGAAACGTCGACAGTGTTTCTCCTTATAGATGCTGCCTGGCCTGCTGTGTTCCACCAGCATTTTGTGTGTGTTGTCCACATTTAACAGATCCTTTCTAATACCATCAAAATTGGCCTTTCTCCAGTTTAGAATCTCAACCCATGGACCAGACCTGTCTTTTTTCCATATATACTTTGAAACTAGTGACGTTATCTTCCAAGAGGACAGCAACCTTGTCACAGGGTTTGGAGGCTTGCGTGCCTCAATGACCCACAGAGCGATGTTGGCTGGAGACAGGGCCTTGTGCCTTGACTCTTGGTGGGGTCACCCATACCAAACAGGTCAAAGGGTAGAGGGCAGACTAAGAATGATCCACTGGTCCTCCAGGTTTGGGAGTTCAGTTTAGGGCCAACAACCCTGACTGGCAAAACAAAATTGTATTGGAAACAGCAATGAAGAATCCTTCTACATGTAAGTGTGATGGTATTCCTGAGTCTCCACCTGGGACTTGTAAGACTGACAGTATTGAAAACTGAGAGGAAGCTACTGACACAATGAAGGAAGCCGTGAACACTGCTAGTGATAGAAGAACTTCATTGTTGCCCTAAACACCAGCAGTGAAACAAGCAGTAGGTAAGCAATGACATTATGATCACTTGATGCAAAGTGTCACCCTACACAAACCTTTGTCACTTGTGCTGTCTCATTCCCTAACAGGAGATCATGTATCACACACTCTCTTGTTGGGACTTCTATGCACTGATGAAGGAAACTTTCCTGAACACATTTGATAAACTCTATCCCATCCAGTCCCTTTACTGAATGGGATTCCCAGTCAATTTGTGGAAAGTTAAAATCACCTAATGACTAACTTATGTTCCTTGCAATAGTCTTCAATCTCTCTATCAACTTGTTTCTCTAAATCTTGCGGACTATTGCATGGTCTATAATATTAACATGATATCATACCTTTCTTATTCCTCAGTTCCACCCACTAGATGAGTTCTCCAATCTGTCCTGACAAAGCACTGCTGTGGCATTTTCCCTGACTAGTAATACCACCCCTCCTACCTCCTCCCCTTAATTCCTCCTGCTCTGGCATTTCTAAAACATCCAGACCCTGGAATATTGAGCTGCCAGTACTGTCCCTCCTGCAAACAAGTCTTCATAATGGCTAGAATATCATAATTCCATGTGTTGCTCGGTGCCCTAAGTTCACCTACCTTTTCTATGATACTCTGGCATTGAAATATACACAGCTCATAACATAAGTCACACTATGCTCAAACTCTTTGATTCCTGACTTTGTCTGCGGTCTTAACAACATTTGTCTCCACAAGCTTTCCACCATCAGTTCTGGCACTCTCCATCCCTCTGCAACTCTAGTTTAAACATCCCCTCCTCACTGTGCAGGACTAGCAAACCTTCCCACTTGGATATGCAGTAGGTCTGCCTCCAGTTCAGGTGCAAACAGGTCTCTTCTATACAGGTGTCACCCTCCCTGGAAGAGAGCCTAACAACCCAAAATTCTGAAGCCTTCCCCCCAACACCTGCTCCTTAGCCACTTGCTAAACTGCATGGTCTTCCTATTTCTGACCTCCCTGGTATATGGCATGGGTAGCAATTCTAAGATCGCAACCCTGGAGGTCCTGTCCTTTAACTTAGCATCTAACCCCCTGAACTCACTTTGCAGAATCTCATCACTCATCCTATCCATGTCATTGGTACCGACATGGTCCATGACCTCCAGCTGCTCACCCTCCCACTTAAGAATGCTGAGGGCTTGATCTGAGATGTTCCAGACACTGGTACCCAGCGGGTAACATACCATTCAGAAAACCCGATCTCCTTTCTGTTCCCCTAACAAATAAATCCCCTGGCAGCACAGCATGCCTTTTCACCTCCCTTCCTTTTTGAGTCACAGAGCCAGACTCTATGCCAGACACACAACTGCTGTTACTTTGTCATCCACTCCAACAGTATCCAAGGTAGTATACACGTTTTTGAGGGGGATAGCCACAAAGGTATTCTGCACTGGCTATTTCACCCTCTTCCCCTTCCTGACTGTCACCCAGTCCTGCACCTTGGGTGTAACTACCTCGGTCTATCAGCCCTTCAGCCTCCTGAATGATCCGGAGTTCATTCAGTTCCAGCTCCAACTCCTAAAGGTGGATTGTTAGAAGTTGCAACTGGATTCATTTGCTTGTTTGTTTATTTTTTGTATATCAACAGATTGTCTTCTTTTCTACACTGGTTGCTTGTCAGTTTTTGTTTGGTTGTATTTTTTCACTGATTCTATTGCATTTCTTTTTTCTACTGTGAATGCCTGCAAGAACTTGAATCTCGGGGTGGTGTGTGGTGACAGGGTTACTCCAGCATTTCCTGTGTTTGTCCCTTTCTATCCTCGTGTGGGAAATTTAGTAACTCCTCATTTTAATACAAATCAGATGAATTCTTCTTTGTACAGCTCATTTTCCTTCAGAAAAACTCACGTCTTAGGAAATACATTTTGAGGAAGAGGAAATACTTTAAAGAAGTGTGCTGTTGTCAGGTGGAATACAAGTGTCCAGCCTGAACCTGGAGAGCAGTGAGAGGTGCAACTGATAACAATTGCTCACCGGGAGATGCACTAAAAGCTAATCTCTCTGATTGTAAAGGCTAGAATCTTTGTGACCAGCTGGTGCACAGCACTAACTGTGCAAAATGTGATCCTCAGCCCACAGGATACCATAGAAACGGGTAAATAATGTAATGCTACAGCTACACTGTGTTATTTACAGCAGGGAGACTAGAAACAGATGGAAAGAACAGAAATGAATGTCCTCCTCAGGTTTACAGCTGAACACCGGTTTAAAAAAGGAAAGTGGGGCAGAAAGCAGACTGTAATTAAAAACCCAATTACTTCCTCAATAATTGAAAAAGGGTAAATCCACCTTCATCCTGGGATGTGTAATTATTTATCCTAATTAAAAGGACACTGTGGATATCTGACACAGACGTGGTTCCAGTAAATTAATTGTTTTTATAGTACAAGTTGCACCAGTTCCTATTTGTGACTCAGAGTTTTGAACCACATGGGACATATTTATGAAGAGACAACAATTTTATTTAATTACATTCTATCTGTCACAAGAAAGTCTGCTTCATTGAAATTTCTGTTTATAGCCCCAGTGATAGATGGCAAAAAGTATGTACTTCAATGAGTTAATTTTTTTTATAAATGTCAGAAATTTGATTTTAGACCTATTATTGAGATTATGATGTTTAGCCTCACTTATTCGGGAGTTGTTTTTAGAGGAAGGGCTGTTGTAATAGGAGATCAGAATCAGAATCAAAGTCAGGTTTAATATCACCGGCATATGTCATGAAATTTATTGACTTTGCAGCAGTAGTACACTGCAATACATGATAATAAAAATATAACCTGTAATTATAGTGTGTATATATATATATATGTGTGTGTTTGTGTGTGTGTGTAAAATCACTAAATTAACTAAGTAGTGCAAAAACAGAAATAAAGAAGTAGTGAGGTGGTGTTCATAGGTTCAGTGTCCTGTCAGAAATCAGATGGCAGAAGGGAAGAACGTTTTCCTCATTTGACTTGTTCAATGGCTTTCAAGTGCCCTGAAGCCATAAGTGAGAAGCATAAGTTACATGTATCAGTAACTCAATGGCAAAAAGGGAGTTACAGAGGCACGAGAGAGGAGCTTGCCCAGGTGGGTTGGAGGAAGGTACTGTTGCGATTGATGGATGAATTTCCTGGGAATAGTTCACAAGGTGCAGGGTATGTTTCACAGAGGAAGAAGTTCTCAAATGGCAGGGGTAGGCAACCAGGACTGACAAAGGAAGTTAAAGATTGCATAAAAGTCAAGGAAAGGACACATGAGGTTGCAAAAGTGAGTGGGAGGTTGGATGATTGGGAAGATATTATAATCTAACAAAAGGCAAATAGAAAAGCTATAAGAAGGGAAAAGATAAAATATGAGGGCAAACTGGCCAATAATATAAAGCAGGATATCAAAAGTTCTCTCAGTTATACGAGGGGTGATTGGTAAGTTTGGGTGATTGATAAGGTAGAAGGAGTCAATTTTAGAAAACCTAGCACATTTATTTTTCAACATAGTCCCCTCCTGCATTTACACACTTAGTCCAGCAGTCGTGGAACATATGGATCTTGGACCTCCAGAAAGTGTCCACAGCATGGGTGATTGATAAGTTCGTGGCCTACAGTAGAAGGAAACGAGTTATACAGCTCTCGTTTAATGCACACACAGTTCAACTCTTCCAGTGATTAAGCAGAAAGTTTGAAGTTAATAACTCATCTCCTACCTTAGGCCACAAACTTATCAATCACCCATGCTGTGGACACTTTCTGGAGGTCCAAGATCTGTATGCTCCACAAATGTTGGACTATGTAGGAGGGGACTATGTTGAAAAATAAATGTGCTAGCTTTTCTAAAATTGACTCCTTCTACCTTAGGCCAAGAACTTATCAATCACCCCTTGTATAAAGACTAAAGAAGGGGTAAGAGGTGATATTGAACCACTGAAAAATGATGCTGGTGAGGTAGTAATGGGGGACAAAGAAAGGGCAGATGAACTTAATGGGTACTTTGTTTCAGTCCTCACTGTGAAAGATGCTAGCAGTGTGCCAGAGGTCTGTGAGTGTCAAGAAGCAGGAGGGAGCACCATTTCTATTACAAAAGGTAAAACTGCTGGGTAACCTGAAAGGTCTTGTGGTGGATAAGTAACCTGGACCAGTTGGACTACATCCTAGAGTTCTGAGAGAGGTTCTTAAAACTGCACCCTCTCATGTTAGCCATTTAAACCCCAGGAAACACCCTCTGACTACCCACACAATTGATGCCTCTCATCATCTTATACACCTCTAATGGGTAACCTCTCATCCTCCGTCGCTCCAAGGAGAAAAGGCCGAGTTCACTCAACCTATTCTCATAAGGCATGCTCCCCAATCCAGGCAACATCCTCGTAAAAATTGAAAAACTGGGCAAAAAAAGTGGCTTATGGAATATGGTCCAGGGAAATGTATGGTAATACATTTTGGTAAAAGGAACAATAGTGCGGACTGTTATCTAAATGGGGAGAAGTTTCAAACATCAGAGGTGCAGAGGGACTTAAGCATCCTCGTGCAAGACTCGCAGAAAGTTAATTTACAATGAATCTGTGGTAAAGAAGGCAAATGCAATGTTGGCATTTATTTCAAGTGGATTAGAATATAAAAGGAGATAATGCTGAGGCTTTATAAGACACTGGTTAGGCTGCACGTGGAGTATTGTCAACAGTTTTCTGCACCGTATTGTAAAAAGGATACGTTTTCATTGGAGAGAATCCATAGGAAGTTCACAAGGATGTTTCTGGGAATGAGGGGGTTGACATATGAGGAGTGGTTGGCAGCTCTGGGTTTGTACTCAGTGGAATTTAGAAGAATATGGGGGGAGACCTCATTGAAACCTATCGAACGTTGAAAGGACTAGATAGGGTGGGTGTGGATAGGATGTTTCCTATGGTGGAGATATCCAGAACCGGAAGGCACAGCCTCAAAATTGAGGGATAGCTCTTTAGAACAGAAGCATGGAGGAAATTTTTTAGCCAGAGAGTTGTAAATCAATGGAATGCTCTGCAACAGACTGTGGTGGATGTCAAGTCCATGGGTATATTTAAGGCGGAAGTTGACAGTTTCCTGATCGATCAGGGTATCAGAGGATATGGTGAAAAGGTGTATGAGGTTGAGTGGGATCCACGATTAGCCATGATGAAATGTTGGAGCAGACTTGATGGGCTAAATGGCCCAATTCTGCTCCTATGTCTTATGTTCTTATGGTCTAAGCCTTGTGGTTCATAATAGATTATGACTACTTCTAGGAGAGTTGTTTTCATAACAACTGAATACTCCTCTTCACTAAAGTGTTGTATCTCCGTAGCCTGACTCTTTCACTTTAATGCATTTCATCCAACAATACACCTGACACAAAGGTACAAAAACTTTACTCCATCCAGTCCAGTCCAGCAATTTCAGATTTAAATGCCAAAGCATCTCAGCCAATCCATCTGCAACAAAGTTAAATCCTGAAACTCCTCATCCATTTTAACACCATCAGAATTAAATATTAAAACTTCTCATGTAATCCAACATCATAATGATCAAACCTTGGTATTTCTTATGCAATCCAACACACCTTAGCCACCACCAGAGATCAGTTATGAGAGGCATAAAGTTGTTCTATGAACTAATTACCTAGAATCCTTCAGGACATTGTTCTATTTCAATCCCCAGTACTTACAGAAAGCTGCTTCTGCATTCCATGCAACCCAAGGAGGACAATAAACATTGCCATGTCAGTGCTGCTCATTTGATCAAAATAAAGTAATTTACTGTATAATGTATACGAACATATGAAATACAAACAGGAGTTGGCTATTCATTATCACAAGCGATTCTGTAGATGCTGGAAATTCAGAGCAACACACAAAATGCTGCAAGAACTCAGCAGGTCAGGTGGTATCGATGAAGGGGAATAAACTGTAGAAATTTTGGGCTGAGATGATTTCTCAGTCCTGCTTGACCTGTTGAGATCCTCCAGCATTTTGCATGTTACTATGGCTATTCACTGTCTTGGTGACAGGATCCCAATCTATCCATAACTCTTGATTCCATCGTATTCCAACTTTGGAAACTCAATGCATTGCTGACCCTTAAGACCCTAAGACCATAAGACAAAGGAGCAGAAGTTGGCCATTCAGCCCATTGAATGGGCTCCGCCATTTTATCATGAGCTGATCCATTCTCCCATTCAGTCCCTCTCCCCCACTTTCTCACCATAACCTTTGATGCCCTGGCTACTCAGAGACCTATCAATCTCTACCTTAAATACACCCAATGACTTGGCCTCCACTGCCGCCCGTGGCAACAAATTCCACAGGTTCACCATCCTCTGGCTAAAAAAATGTCTTTGCATCTCTGTTCTGAATGGGTGCCCTTCAATCCTTAAGTCATGTCCTCTTGTACTAGACTCCCCCACCATGGGAAACTACTTTGCCACATCCACTCTGTCCATGCCTTTCAACATTCAACAAGAGAACTCAATATTCTGCTTGTAACTTTATCTATTAATGGTACAATAACCCCAGAAGTAGGTGAATTACAATATGCAAACACAGTATAATTCAAGTGACAAATGAATTAACATGGAAGATGACTGTAGGTGGAGCATTTTGGGCATTGTGAAAAAAATGTTCCATCTGTAGCAATCTGAATAATCCAGAAATAGCTCATAATATTATATTGAATCTTTGAGATTACCTACTTACTTACTGCCTACTACGCCACTGGCATTTAGGGCAGCAATGAAGGTTCTCCATCTCTGTCTGTCTCTGGTCATTCAGATATAGGATTCTTCATTGTTGTTTCTATAACGATTTTGTTTTACCGGTTGGTAGCCCTGAGCTGAATTCCTGAACCTGGAGGACCAAAGGACCATTCTTAATCTGGCTTATACCCTTTGATCTGTTCGGCATGGGTGACCCTACCAAGAGCCAAAGCATAAAACCCTGACTCCAGCCAACATAGCTCTCCAGATCATTGAGTCATGCAAGCCTCCAAACCATGACAAGGTTGTGGTCCTCCTGGAGGCTTTTTGAGATTAACCTAGACTTTAATGATCAACCCTATGGCCTGCATATTGCTGCTTCAGTCTTAGTCTTACTGCTATGTGATATTCTTATCCCAAAGACTCGGCAGTGGAAAACATGTCAAGGCTCCAGCAACACAATCTCCTGGAGGAACTCAGTGGGTCAAGAAGCACCTGTACAAAGAAAGAACTTGTCACCATTTTGGGTTGAGACCCTGCACCAAGACTGAGAGTAGGGAAGAGAGGAGAAGAGGAGTGACAAGAAAAGATTCGGAGGCAATTGGTAGAGAGTGGAGTGGTGTAAGATAACAGACAGGTAGTCCGACGTAAGGGAGATGAGCAAGTTGGAAGGCTGGGGCAGGTGAATGATAGATGCAGGCTGACAAGGAGAGTGGTGAGAAAGCAAAACAGCAGATGTTGTAAGACTGGAGAGGGGAGTGTGAAAAAGCCGCTGGACAAAAATGATCAGGTATACAAGGTGGTACCAAAGCTGGATTTGGATAAGGAATGGAAATGAGAATGGGAACCATTAATAAAGGCAGGAGAGGCAAACAACAGTTGGTACCAGAAGAGGGGCATGAGTGTGTGGAGTGTGGGTGGTGGAGTTAACTAGGTGGAAAGAGTCAGTGGGGCCATAGGAGAAAGATGGGTGAGGGGCAAGCTGGGGGGTAGATGGGAAAAGGTTTAAAAATGGGAGGACTGGAGGATTAGAAGGACGAGGTGTGGGAAGGGATGGAAAAATGCCAAATCTGGAGCACTGAATGATACAGTAGAAAAGCCTGGTGGTGATCCATGCTAAACCTTGCCTCGCCTGGAGAGACTATTTAGATCCCTGGATGGTGGCGAGGGAAGATGTGCAAACACAAATGCTACATCTTTGAAGAGGGAAAGGGAAAGTGCTAGGGATAAAGAGGGATGGGTATGGAGGGATGAGTGGACTAGGTGGTCATGGAAGGAATGGTCCCTGAGGAAGGCGGGAAGCGGTGTGGATGAGATAATGTCATTGGTGGTGGGATCATACTGCAAATGGCGGAATTGGCCAAGGATGATATGCTGGATACAGAGGGTCATAGGGTGCAAGGTAAAGACCAGGAGAAATCTATCTCTGTCCTGCATGGAAGAAGGCAGGCTGAGAGGAGTATGAAAAACCGAGGAGATGAGAGAAATGACCTTATCAACCACAACAGAAGGGAAGAGCCACACTTCCTGAAAAAGGAGGACATTTCAGAAAGCCTCATTTTGAAAGCAGATGCAGCAGAGTCAGGAAAACTGGAAGAATGGAATAGCATCCTTACAAGATGCAGCGTGGGAAGCTGTATAGTCTAAGTAGCTGTGGGAGTTGATGGGTACATAATAGTTTGATAGAGAAATTGATTCCTGAGATGGGGTCTGTAATTGGGGTTGTTAAGAATGAGGCTTTCCTGCAATGTATTTCACAAGGTCATCAAGAAATTCCTTTTTATCTCTGTCCCCTCTGGTCTTTGACTCCCCACTGTAGGAAACATTCTCTCAATGTCCACTCTATCTAAGGTTTCAATATTTGATGGACTTCAATGAGATCCCACTTCAATCTTCTTGTCTACAGCAAGTACAGACCCAGAGCTATCAAACTTCTCATATATTAACCTTTCATTCCATGAACCTTCTTTGGACCCTCTCTCCTGACAGCACAGCGATCAACAGGAGTGGATCATTTACAGTATGGTTCTGATCCCAGTGCTAGTCCATATATGGGGAGTGAAGTCACCCCATGAGTGACTGAGGTGGAAACTGTGTCTGACCCACAGAAGTGATTTACAATCAATAGAGTCCAGTTCTGTTTTCCAAGTGTTGTGAGTTGCCATGGAAATGGATACAATTGCCTCATACCTTAAAAGTAAGTTACCTACAGGCAGATAGTGCTGAGAACAACAGTGTCACACTCAAATTTTTCAGCCTCCAGACTCTTTTTGAAGTTAAGAACATTAAATTGAATTTTACTGTTTCTCAACTGGGCCGCACAGACCAACATTAACAGAAAGTGACCTCAAAGGGCTCCTGAAAACGCCCACAAGCTGTTATCAGTACATTAAAATTCCCTATTTTCTACTCTAACTGCACAATGATGACTGTCAACACGGGAGAAGTTTATGAAAGCATAATGGATCCATTCTCACGTTACACAAACAGCTATGAAAAACATCTCCATTCCAAACTCTGATTCAGGTGCAGTACCCTTCATCAGAAATTCCAAAATCCGGAAACCTCTGAACTCCAAATTTAGTTTGAACGCTGAATGATGTCATAAATAGAAAATTCCACTAGTGGCTGGGAAGGTTCCCAGGTGATGTACAGGTCTCTGAGTGCCACCAATTTGAGAAGTGACCTCACATATATAATGAACAGAAGTTAATGAAAAATAGGAAAACACTGCATGAAGAGAAAAATGAAGATCTTGATTGTATATTTGTCAGTACGACGCTTAATAGTACGTTGATCGTGAAATGAGCAAAGATCTATCATGACAAATGAAAATTGAAGGCAATTATTTCATACACAAACTTATTGAAAGTATTATATAAAACTACCCTCACCCCTCCTGTCATAGTTGCTGTGGAATGGGTGGTTGTTTGAAACCGATGGTGGATATGAAGCCATTCGCAGCGCCGAAACCCAGTAATAGATGTGGTTGGGGGTGGTAATTCAACTCTGACAGTCAGTGGAGGACCCAGCCCCATCACGTCAGACTGTGCTTCGACTATAGACTGTTCTCTCTGAGAGCTTCACACCAGCTGTATATATGCCGCATATGTAACTTAAATGGATTTTGCATTTGGACTTGTGTCCGATCTCCAAGGTATCTGATTATATAGATGCAAATATTCCAAAGTCAAAAAAGCTCTGAAATCTGAAATTCTTCCTGCCCCCAAGCATTTGAATAAGGGATGGTCAACCTCTGTTAACTCCACCCCCCACCCCCGTTATGACTAAACTTTTCCATTTGCAGCTGTAGCTCTCTCTGTGACATGCTGGGATACTGGGTTCAACTGACTGGCCACTTATGCTGCCTGAAAAAATTCACCCATTCATATGCAGATCGTATGCAAGACCAGCAATTATTGATCAACCCTAAATGGCTTTGAGAAGGCATTATCGTGGTTAACTGATTGTTAGGATTTTGACCCTGCCATAACAAAGAGGTCCAAGTCAGAATGGAGACTGAGCTGGAGAGGATGACATAGCTGTCATTTATGCTGAATATGAACACAAATTAAGAACAAGAGATAGACTATGCAGATACATTATACATTGGTATAGCTAGCAGAGAGCAAAATAAGACAGATCTAGATTTGAGTTCAAATTCCAGAGGTGTGTTGATGACCCATTCTTGTGAGAGAGAATTAAAATCGCCTCAGTTATTTACACTGGAGTACTGGCAGTGAAATAAGGTGGCATTTAATCCTTAAAAACTGAATTTGAGTGACAAAATATTAACACTACTGATCATAAGTATCCTCTAAAATGATTTCCCGATCTCATGATTATAAAGCCATGGATTTCCTGTTAATTTGGCACTGAAAATCTGATGCATGGTCAGTAAAAGGCTCTTACCTTCCCCCACCTCAGAAAAGCAACAGAGCAGAACAAAACAATCAAGCTTTTTAATACCGATTCATTAACCTAAAACATTAACTCTCTTTCTCTACCCACAGGTACCACCTGACTTGTTGAGTATTTCCAGCACTCTTTACTTTTACTTCAGTTTTCTTGTTGCTACAGTTTTTTTTTGCTTTAGGGCTCTGATATGAAAATACTTTTTGACCTATAAATGTTCTTATAATTGCTAATCACAGAGGTCTAACAATTAAAACATGAAACCTTTCCACAGAAGTATAAACTCTCAAATCAATCGCATTTCCACAGACCATTTTTTTAATAGTTATAGATGGTTTCAGTTAAAAAAAAGGAATTAAAATGCAAGTCCAAGTTAATGTCCTTCCGTATAACTCACTGTGGGAAGGGGTAATGTTCACTGGTAAAAACGCTAAGCTTCTTAATGTCTCTATTATGATTTCTTACCACTGCAGGCAAATTCCTTCTTTTGAACATCAGCAATGTAAAGGCCCCTCAGGTGAGTGGGGCCCGTGCATTGGGCATATTGACCGATGGGACGTCGTTGGCGGAGCCAGTCAGACAGCCAGGCCAGGTGGCAGTTGCACATCAAATTGTTGGAGTGAAGCCGTCTGAGGAAAGTTGAGAAGACAAGGTAAGAAAAAGTAAACGAGGTATAGACTTCCGTGCATACACTCACAAAAAACAACAAAACCGACAGCAGAGTAGTGCAAATTTGAATTCTTTTGATACCCAAAGAAGATTTTAAATTGATGACTTACAGTCTTACTTTTAATTGCAACTCACACAAGAAAGATAAAGATGTAGTGGTTACCAACCATAGTGCTGAGATCCCACAGACCCATAGATTGGATCTTGCCCTTCATACTGCTCCGTAACAAAAACGAAAATCCCTTTATTCTTGTTACTCGAGAGACAGCTGGAAATATGTTCATTTTGCATCCAATAGGGAGAAAAAACCTGACAGAAAAATCCTCTGATAACACACGTATGTTTTTTCTTTTCACTAGCACTTGTGTTCAGAGTGTTGAATGCTCCACTCAAAATATTCAAACCTCTCTGTTCTACAGTCAGACGTTTTTCACTAGACTCAGTAGGGAGGGAGGTTGGGGAGGGAGGGAGGGGGTTGGTGGGGAGGTGGGAAGGAGGGGGAAGGGGGGTGATGATAACGACTGAAGTCAAGTGGCTGTTGTCATGCCAACCTACAAACAGACGCATTTCCTTTGTAAAAACTGCTATTTGTCATTTACCTCTGCAGTCCCTCTCATCCATATAAATGTCATTCTCCTTTCTTGCTACTTATTTATGTTGCAGGCACAACTGATGAGCATTTATACAAAATACCTTCCAGATTTTTTTCCATTACCTTCCCACAGAAGCTAAAAACGCAATGAGTTTATTACCTGGGGGACGAGTATCGAAGGAAATAATTTTCTTTTTTAAATAAGCAATTCAGAAAGCTGGCTGATTCAGATAGAAACAGGGCAATCTCAACTTCTGCGCATTCCCCCATGACTGTGCTCCATTGTAGTCCTGGCATAACGCTCCAACAGCTGGCTCATCCTGCTCGCTTCGACAGTCGGCTTGCCACTACGCTGCTCACTGGGCTGCCTGCTTCACATCACTTAAAGAGCGAGTATCATTCAGAACTCACCATAATTTAATAAAGAGCAGCAAGCAACTCCAATTCCATTTCATATCTTTAATATATTAGATAGTTTAAATATGTTTGATGTATTTTGTACACAGCACACTCTCCCCACGTGCCCCTTACCCATTCCCCCACTATCCCCATCATTTCCTGAAGGTGCTTACTTTTTGCTAAGTATTGAGTCTCAGAGACTAGTTAACCAAGGGAGGCATCACAGTCTGCTCAATATTCATAGCTGTCATCTGCACGTGACCACTTTCCGATAGCTCGCTCAGCTTTATTTGTTCATAATGACAGTCTTTCTTGGACTTCTTCATTCTCCCACATCAAAGCACTGAGGCTAATTGCAGAGACCCAAACAGCAATCCAGTCCAAACTAGCTGATCCTGTAATGTTGATATCCTTGATGATATAAAACTAGTAATAATGAGTTTTAGCAAGATTTTGTGCTCAGCTTAATGTTCACTGGTTGAAATCCAGCTCCCCTTCGACGAGAGTTTTGCTCCCCTGTCCTAACTCGGTGTCCAATTTTATCCCAGGGCATGTCGCATAGGACTTGCAACTTGATTTTTAAGCAGAATCTTAGCTCTCCCTTATGCACACGTACACTTTTCGTCACTCGGGTTATCAGTATTTCTTCCCATCTGCTGGTTCGAACATAAAACAACAAGTTTCTGAGGAATAGCTTATTTTATTCACATCAGGTCAAAACTGCCTAGAACTGTAACAGCATAACTGTACACAGCTGAAAATTGGTATTATCTTAGAGTGAAACCAAACAACGGTTCTGTGTCATTTTGTGCCTCCTTGCCAATTTGATAGGCACTACGGAAGTGTTTTCTTCTTAGGGTGACATGGAATGACATCATTGACCTTTCCTTTTGAACAGTGCTGGAGTATTTGAAGTATCAGCATACCTGACCTTGGCCTCTTCTTGGACAATATGATCTTTCCCATGCAGAGTCAGCTGCGGATCCCTCTCTTGACTTCATCCCAACCCAGCTCTCCCACCTCACAATTTCTCTAGCTCCATCACCAATACCCAGCCTCTCCGTGCACCCACAACTCTAGGGTCCCAGTCTCTTCTGCAACTTTGCAACTCCCGAGTCCCAGTCCTGCTTCTCCACTGACCTCAAGGGAACAAACAATCACTAACATGAGCCCCCGATCCCACCATCTAAAACTTCCCATCCACCCAATGGACTCTTGAGCAGTGTCTCTTCAGGGGGCTTTTGCTATTGCTTGCACGGTGGGGGGGGGTGGGGGGGGTCAGTGCGTCTGCTGGTGCAAGTGAGGGGAGGGGAGGGGGAGGGTTGATGCTTCAGATGCTGCTGGTGTGTGGGAGGGGGAAGGGGGTTTGGGATTCTGGTGTTACTATCATCTGTTTGTTGGGGTTTCTCGTTTTGTGGATGTCTGTGAAAAGTAAGAATTTCATGTCATAACTGGATACATTCTCTGATATTAAATTGAACCATGTGAACCAGCCTTTCACTCCCAACCACCACTTTTTAAAATATGCTGGATCCCCACACCCCCCAGCCATTAATTTAAATCTTGCCCACCCTCTGATTCCACCCATACACCATAGATCTCCATCATCCAAGTATATTGGTGTCAAGAATTACTGCTATCACTGCCTTTTTCTTGGAGCTCAGACCAATATTTGGAACAGTAGAACTTTCTGACATATGTTTCTGCAAGGAGCAGGCAGGGGACTGCAGTGATCAATGAACAAAGGACACCTGTTACAAGACGATACTGCAAACTCATTAAAACCTCTGTGTGTAAATTCACACAAGCCCAGAAGTAATCTCAGAGAAAAACAAAGCCAAAGCACAGAGAGATCATTTACACACCAACAAACTTAATCAATATACATAAATTAAATATTACATTTAATATTTCAGTTGATGTAAAATAATATTATGTTAAGCTAGAGCTGGATTGACACCTTGGCTGTGTACTTTAAATTAAAACAAACAATTTCTGTGATTTATCTTGCAGTTTTCTTAACTAGCCTAATTCTCTGGCCTTCAGGTTGCACAGAAGCTAAAGGGATTGCTTCCTTCTCAGCGGAACTCAGATTCTATATCAAGGCATCAGCCAAGCATTGCAAGTCTTTGCAAAGCCATTTGGGTTTCTGTGATGAAGGATTATGCCTTTATCTGTAGAATTCTGAACTGCATTCACTTAGTAAACAAACAAGTTATCTTGACAGGACTGGATCTGATGGCAGCTAAAAATACTCATATAGACGTCGTCGAGGCACGTTCAAGGCGAACTTGGGGCGAGTGGAGCAAAGGAGAGGCAGATTCGGGGTCCACCCGCCTAAAACCGAGAGCGGTGTTTGAATGACCTAACCACCGAGCTGGTTTGGAAAGTTCCGGTATGGACTGGAACGTGGCTGCAGGGTCCAGGGCCAGAGTATAACAATGCAACAGGGCCCAGGACTTAACGCGAAGAACAACCTGATGCTTGGACAATTTAAACAGCGGGCCAGATGGATTGAGAAGATGGGGGGTTAGGACCAGAGGTGAGAGTCAGGCTAGTTCTACTCACTTCTCCACAATGTTTACTCCGCTCTTTGCTGAACTGAGGCTGTGGCCTGCTCCAGCTGCTAAGAGCTTTGTGTTTGCAGACTCACTTTATTCTAGATGCTATTTGCTTACTTTGAATGCTTGCACATTTTGTTTTGTTTTATCTCTCTCTGCATTTGTCGGTCTTTTTTATGGGCTCTTTAGGGTTTCTTTGTTTTGTGGCTGTCTGTAAGGAGATGAATCTCAATGTTGTATACTGTATACAAACTTTGCAAATAAATGTACTTTGAACCTTGTTTTATCTGCTTTGGGACATAACCTTTCAACCCAGCAGTGGAAAGCTGAAGTCTGTGGTGAACTATGTGGATTTATTTGTGTTACCAGTGTGCTGTGGCTGGCCTTGATAAGGTTATGGTCAAACCTCTCTTGGGCTTGGTGCCATTCATACAATAGGGCAGCTTGGACGGAGGCCAAAACGGACTCTTTATAGGTTCAGAGTATTTCGCCTTCTCTTTTATCTTCTTTTCTCCTCAAGTATTTATCCAATTAGCTTTTGAAGGCTACGATTGAATCTATATCACCACCCTGTGAGGAGCAGATCCAAATCCTAATAAATTCATGCTTAAGAAAGTCTGAGACCCTGCTATGTTGAACTATTTTTAACTGGATAGGGAAAATAACGGAAAACTCAAAGGGCGCGAACATAAACCAAATGTGCTATTAAAAACTCAATAGAATATAAAAGAATCATATTCTTGTAATGGAAATTATTCTTATTCCTTCAATGTAGCCTAAGTAACTAGTTTCTAAACCTACTACAAATGCAAAGCGTGCTCTCACACACATTATTATATCTTCTTCAGTATAGCTGATAGAATATTTGCTGTAATTGGGCACTATGAAAAGCTCTCCTAACCCTTTGCTTTCTTCACAATGTAACCATTTCTCTCCATACATGCTAAGGCTAGATAAACTCCAAGTCCTCTAGCAATGCGTGTCAGTTAAAGTTGTTTGTAACAGTTGGCATTCTGAAATTGTTAAAATGTTCAGACGGGCCGAATATCTGCAGGGAGTTGGTGAGGCAGTAGGAGGTTACATCGGGTGGCCAAGAAATCTAGAACATGAGGCTCAGCAAATTTTAACCACAGCATCTCACTTAAATCATCGTCACACCATTTAACGCATGACAGCTATCCATCCAAACAGGTGCTGGCCAGTGGCCGGGCTGAAAGATTGATGCATAGACCACAGCAGACTAGAGAAAAACAAGCAAATGAGGTGCAGAGAAACAGAGACATGGAGGTTGGGAAAGTACTTTCATGGCAGCAGTTTAAAGTGCGGTTTATAGGAAGGTATTTCTAGAGGGATAGAACTTTTTGCTCTACTCAGCCTACAATGCTTTATATTCAGCTTGTGAAAGTAGCAACTCCCATCTTCATTTAACTGGTGGCTTTCCCAGGCTCTGGAAAAAGCAACCCACATCCGTTAAATCCATATAACAGTAGGCAGAATGACCTGTTCGTGTGCAGTACTCTGCTATGTTCCATGATGAAAGTACACCGTTTCACTTAAATGTTATGTGTAATTTCTCACCTGTCCCTAGATCAAGTCACTGATTCAATAGCCAACTTGCAGCAGAATAAAACCGAGATCCCAACTTTAAGAAATCAGCATCCCCTTTACCCCAAAGCCTCCACTTGCCTGTACTTAGTCCCAGTGGCTTGGGTTCAATCCTGCACTTGGATGTGTGTGTGGAGTTTATTTGTTCTTTCTGTGACTGCATAGGTTTCACCACTCTGCTCTGGATATCCCCACGTCCCAAAGATGTGCAAGCTGAGAAGCTAATTGTCTGCTGGGGAGCACTGAAATATCTATTAGAATCTCCACTAACTAGAACCACTGTGCGGACTATAGCTCCTTTGCAGAGGCTGCACCTCTCTCAGCATGTACTCCTGCGCCTCAGATCTTGCCAGATGACAGCGTTCCGTTATAGACACCTCTTTGCAGTGGAAGCCCAACACATTTCCAGCAGACCCAAGTGTGCCTTTCACTGTTGGTGTTCCAGTAGTAGCCAACATTTACCTCAGCGTGTAAAATAACTGCATGCAAATAAAACTTTTCTGATTTTGAATTGCGAATATTGAAAGCACCGAGTCTCGTTCTTGCATAATATAGTTTGTAACAATGGCAGCCAGTGAAACCAGCCATATTGGGCAAAGTGTTCGGATGTTCACAGCCTAATGCAATGAAGAAGACTTCCGCCGTGCTTTTAAAAGTGCTTTTATTACTTGGGAGCGTTTTTTGTAGTGTAAAATGGCTGAGTTAATTAAAAATAAAAAAGCATGAAGTTGAGCTGAAATAGTCAAACTTTGTTACATATCCGTCAGTGTATTTCTTCTCCACTGGAACTGGAAGCTTTCAATTTTCAGTCCCTCTGAGTAGTTTTGTATTTAAACAATAGCTATTAAAACTAAAATCAGACAAAAATAGAGGTGAAATCGATGGCTTTGAGCTGTAAAGTTTCAAGCAGTGGTACTGTAAATTCTGTATCTTCATAGTACTTCCTTTGTACGTGACTCACTCTGAAGCTAAAAGCCAGTTGTCTCTTAAGCCACCTGACTGAAGAAAGAAGACAGAGGATATCCATCATTCCCAACCGCACCATAAAACAACGTAGTCAAACCAGGCCAGGGATAAAAAGAGTCAAATATGTCGGGGGGAGATTACATTTATAGATACAAGCAGGCTCCCTGAGCGGTCATTACATCTTCTTTTTCCATCACAAATGCTGATTTATGCAAGTAAGTGCTCAATCTCATTGAATCACCAAGATTAGTGAAAGAGAGAAAGCAGAAGAATAAAAGCGGTCGTACAACATCAAGCGAGTCGACAGGGGATAGACAGCAGAGCCTTTACCAAGATTGCCTTTATTGGCCAGCATTGAATTAAATCCTCGGCAAACTTTTTTTTTAGGCTGAGGTCACCACTTTGTACTGAACATGATGGGGAATTCAATCTGAAATGGCCCATTCTAATCCTCTTTTATGATTTCCTTCCTTTGCACATTTAATTACAGAAAGGAGATTAGGCAGCTCTGCTCCCTTGAAAGTCAGACATTAAACAACCTCTAAAATTAAAAAAAACACAGGCAAGAATAGGATTCTGCTGACCTGCAGGGAAGAGATCGATAACAAGCAGTGGGAGATTGATTGCAGACTATAGAGCAGCTACAGAGATTCTACCTAATCAGGTAAATTAGCCTGCACTAACATTAATGTTTTCAATTCCAGGGACAGATCTGAGCTGCTGTCAATCCTGGAGATTGTCTACATCCTTACAGCGCACTATCCACCTCTTTACTTTTTTCCCACAACTGACCCCAACCACCCCACCCCCGCTGTTGCCATGGCATGTTTCTCTTTTGCCACCGTGCTATGTTTAAATTCCACTCTTTTCAGTGAATGAGCTTAAGAGTTCTTGTTTACCAGTTCTTTGTTGACCTGCCACGTGTTGTCAAAATATAGGAACAGGTGCAAGCTTTTCAGCTGCTTCAGCCTACTCTCCCATCCAGTTAGATCAGGGCTGATCAGTATTCAACTCCCTTTTCCTGCATTTGATCCACATCCCTCGATATCCTCAGGGGACAAAAATAGTGTGAGGTACGGAAGAATTGCTTTATGAGGTGGTCAAGGGTCAAACCCAACCAGTCTTGTAGTCAGCAGCATTTGTGTTTTATTAATGCGTCCAACTACGTTTAGATGAAAATCCAACTAAAAAACTCAGAATAATGATTTTTTAAAATCTTTTCTCTACTTGTATGGAAATAAATACAATTAGATAATTAATTAATTTTCATCAAATGATAATTAAATATAACAAGCGGAGTGGCACAGTAGTGTAGTGGTTAGCACAGCAGTACCAGTGACTAGGCTCAACTCCCACAGCTACCTGTAAGGAGTTCATACATTCTCCCTGTGACTGCGTGGGTTTTTTCCAGTTTCCACCCACAATCCAAAGGTGTACTGGGTAGTAGGTTAATTGGTCATTGTAAAGAGTCCCGCTATTAGATTTGGATTAAGTCGGGGGTTGCTGGGTGGAACGAATCGAAAGGCCAGAAGGCCCTACTCCATGCTGTATCTCAATAAATAAATAAAAGTTTAACCCATCCAGTTCCATTGGCATCCTGCCCCCATGTCACCTCACCCTGCCCATTACCACCTTATCTTGCCCATTACCACCTCACCCTGCCCATTACCACCTCACACTGCCCATTGTCACCTCACCCTGCCCATTACCACCTCACCCTGCCCATTGTCACCTCACCCTGCCCATTGTCACCTCACCCTGCCCATTACCACCTTATCCTGCCCATTGTCACCTCACCCTGCCCATTGTCACCTCACCCTGCCCATTGCCACCTCACCCTGCCCATTGTCACCTCACCCTGCCCATTACCACCTTATCCTGCCCATTGCCACCTCACCCTGCCCATTACCACCTTATCCTGCCCATTACCACCTCACCCTTCCCATTGTCACCTCACCCTGCCCATTACCACCTCACCCTGCCCATTGTCACCTCACCCTGCCCATTACCACCTTATCCTGCCCATTACCACCTCACCCTGCCCATTCCCACCTCACCCTGCCCACTTCAGCTTACAATAAGTGAAAGGAAAACATTTTGGGATTGAAGATATTTTAGCAAGAAGCCAGACAAAGGCTACAAGAAATTTAGAAATTAGATAGACAAGGGTATCCCAAGAAACAGGACAAACTTAGCATTCCCAACTTTTAATTCAACAATAATATAAAACTACTATTTCCCAGAACTTCAAATTATTAAAGGTTCCTTCTTTTCTGTAGTAATGAATTTTTTAAAGTCAGTGCTCCAAAGTTTAAACCAAGAAGAAAATTATGGAAACATTTATGCGACAGAAGGTGGACATTCAGCCATTGTACCTATGCCAAAATATAAGTTCTTTATTTCTGCTTTTCTGCATTGGGTCTGCAGCCCTACTGGTCACAACTTTTCATGCACAAATCCAAGTACCTATGTGATAAGAGTTTCTGCATCTAAGACTCTTTCAGCAAGTGTTCCAAACTTTGACCAACATCTATTTTTCCTTACATTCACTCTAAACATTCTACAAGTTACTTGGTTTGTGACTCATCCGGAAGGAAGCACTGTATAGCTTTCCGTTTGTGCCATCTAGGGCCTCCATAATCTTATATATTCCATTAGAGTCTCCCCACAGCCACTTCCACACCAGTTTATTTATCTTCACTTGTACTCTCTTTTTCTTGGATGGTCTAGACTCTTCAAATGGCTTCAATGACGCAGTAAGGAAGCAGAAAGTCACATCTGAAACTCAGAGCATGGCGCATTGCCATACCTACTTAATCTGATGGCCATTGGAATATTAGAAACTCAAAGCACAGAGGGAGGCACTTGGCCCACTTAACCTGCACCAGTTCCTTACAAAATCTCTTCACTTACAACAATTTATTACCTGCATGTTTTTAAGTATCCTCTTTATCGACAAGGGTCAGATGCATGGAATTTCCACAAGTAACAAAAAAAGCTGACATCACTAAGGACATCTCCTTTATGCTCAATACAACTATTCTCTTGAACCAAGTAGAAATATGGCCCATAATGTTCTAAGAACATTAACAGACAAATGACTATGCTTGAGTAGACACATTAGAATGTTTAAATGCCGATAATGAAATGATAAGAGAAACCGCAGTACGGTCACTGAAACTTAGAAGCTGTGATCTGTGAATCCCAAGTACTGCTCTGTGAACAAAGGCCATTCTCAGTTGGAACAGGGTCCACTTGACACAAGGAGTAGGGTTGTAGAACAGAGGGACCTAGGAATGCAGATCCACAATCCCTTGAAAATAGTGTCATAGGAGGATAGGGTGGAAAGAGAGCATTTGGCACATTGGCCATCAAGCAAAGTATTGAGTGCATTAAAGTTGTACAAGATGTCGATGAGGACTAATTTGGAGTATTGTGTGCAGTTATGATCACCTACCTACAGAAAAGGTATCAATGAGATTGAAAGAGCCCAGAGAAAATTTACAAGGATGTTGCTAAAGTTACAGGGAAAGGTTCAATAGGTTATGACTTTTTTCCCTGGAGTGTAGGAGAACGAGGGGGGATTTGATGGAAATATATAAAATTATGAGGGGTATAGATAAGTAAACACATGCAGGGCTTTCAAAATGAGGTTGGGTGAGACTTGAACTAAAGATCATAGGTTAAGGGTGGAAGGTGAAATATTTAAGGGAAACCTGAGGGGGAACTTCTTCATACAGTGGGTGGTGAGAATGTGGAATGAGCTGCTAATGGAAATGGTCGATATGGGTTCAATTGCAATATTTAAGAGATGTTTGGATAAGTACATGGATGGGAGGGGTATGCAGGGCAATGGTCCAGATGCAGGTCAATGGGACTAAGCAGAATAATAGTTTAGCATGGACTAGCTGGGCTGAAGGGCCTGTTTTGTGTTGCAGTGCTCCGTGACTCTGTGACTCTAGCCCTGCTTGAATAAAGAAAAGTTCTTCCTCAAACTGTGCGTATATATAGATATATTTGTTGAAAAACTGAGGTGCATTTTAGAGTCAGCTTTGCAAGATTATGGATGTGCAAAGAGCAAATCAGTGGGTAACATGAATGGAGTGCATTTCCATCTTTAAAACCAGTGTAGTCCCCTGTCACCATTATTCTTAGGTGCCCATTCCATGATTGAACAAGCTGCACATACTCATACTGAAGTACCCAACATTGGCTCATTAACTTTTAAAAGTTTGCCAAGAAAATCACAAATACTTACAAAGTTCTCAGCTTTGGCATGTGGTTAAAACTGGTCAATGGGATGAGGCTGATGTTGTTATTGTTAAGGGTTCTGAAAGACAAAGAAGGAAAATTAACTTAATCACAAGCCTACGACAGCAAAAATAATTTTATTGATAATGTTGAAATGTAGGTGGGAATGAAAGAGATGGCATTCAGTTTTCTTAAAATACTTCTTCGCTCTTTGCACACTTTGGCTGGCAACGTTCTCTGAACAAGAAGCATAAAAGTTGAGATAACACTGAGCATTTGCCTTGGTTTCCTGCTATGGACACTCAGCTGATGTATGAGAGGGCCCCAGAATGAAAAGTCATTCCATTCTCCTTGTATAGAAGTTCCTGTCCTCAGACACTGATGAATTTAACAGATGAACATTCCTGCCCAAGCTTTTACATTAGAAGTTGCCATCTAACCAGTTTGACATTGTTGGAGTGGAATACACTTACACAGTCTGAACAATTCTGTTCCCTGTTTTTATTGAGGTACAGCACAGATTAGGCCCTCGAGCCACACCACCCAGCAACCCCCAATTTATACCTAGCCTAATCACAGGATAACTTACAATTAACCTACCAACCTTTGGACGTCTTTTGACTGTGGAAGGAAACCCATGCTGTTATGGGACGTGCTGTTACAGGTCCTCCCACATTATTTGCCATTTCTGCTACACACTTTCACTGAGTATAGTGAGGTGGATCACAACAAGCTTCCTTCTGTTCCCTAATATGAGTGCATTTTTGATTAAATATTTAGCCATCATTTTGACGTTGTGCTCCAATTTTAAGAGCATGTACTTGAATGATCTGAAGCAACATACACAAAATGCTGGAGGAACACAGCAAGTCAGGCAGTAGATATAGAAAAAAATAAACTGTTGCTGATTCGGGCCAAGACCCTTCCTCAGGGCTGAGAAGGAAGGGGGAAGACGCCAGAATAAAAAGGTGAGGGGGGAGGGGAAAGAGGCTAACTGTAAAGTGATTGGTGATGCAAGGTGGGTGGGAAATCTTAAGGGCTGGAGAAGAAGGAATCTGATAGCATAGGAGAGTGGGCCATAGGAAAAAGGAAAGGAGGAGGGACCCAAGGGGGAAGAAAAAGTGAAAGGTAAGAGTGTGGAATTGAGGAAGGGCTTTTCCTCTATTCTCCACTGCTGTGGTGAGACATTTGGGAGTATTGCAGGTAGAGTGCATGACAGGAGAGATCTTTTACATACTAACAATAAGCAGTAAAAATAAAAGGAAATTATCTGGTGCTTGGTTTTGTACTTTATTTTTTCAAGAACTCAAACTGAGAATGCACTTGAATAAAATTGACATTTCCCTCTGTCACTTGTTGTCAGGTGACCGATTCATCAATTCTCTTTTGTCTCTGTGCTGGTAAGCTTTGTTGTGTGCCCATGCTAGCATGTAATTACTTTAACCGGAATGATGTTACACTTAGCATGCAAAAGCCAATTATGGTCATCAGGCGTCTCTCGACTACAAAACTGCTTCAAGTAATCCAAGGGACATTACCACAGTTACTGTTTACCAACAGTTTAACACAATTTTCTCTGCTTTTAGGATAATTTCACAATTATGATAATTTTTCTGTTTTCATTGCTACTGTTTATAAAAGCAAAATGTTGTTTACCTATCATTTGGTTATGATGAAACTTTTCATATTTCCTAAAGATGAACAATTTCTGCACAATGGCACTTTAAACACATTAAGGGCAGAATAGAAGATTAAATTCCCTAACATACTCT
This sequence comes from Hypanus sabinus, assembly GCF_030144855.1. Lineage (NCBI taxonomy): Eukaryota > Metazoa > Chordata > Chondrichthyes > Myliobatiformes > Dasyatidae > Hypanus > Hypanus sabinus. Next base: position 16,020,966 of record NC_082720.1, read on the forward strand.
GGTTTTGCTCTTCAACGGAAGCACCATTATACTCTCAGATAGCATACTAATATATGTTAGCATTTGAGAATGCTCCGTGTTCTCTGAGCCTATGTTGTGCAGGCTGCTTTCATCAAAATGTATGGCATCTTTCAGTATTGGTTTCAGACTTTTATTCTGTCCCTATAACTGCTCGTTCCCCTTTGCATTGGCTCATTGTTTTTGATGACATTGCACTTCTAGATTTTATTTCAAGGAGAAAGAGGGGACAAATGTACAGATTGTGATACTCCTCATCTGATTTCAGCACAGCACATTTACTTGGTGTTCTCTGCTTTACTTCTCAAGTCATTCACACCACATACACAACGTGCTTGGTTTCCACTGGAGGCTATTTCTTGCCTCTCAAAGTCCAACCTATGTCCCCGTCGTGAGAGGTGGAAATAGGTAAGGCCGGCCAGCGGGGCTCAGATGAACCTGTACAAGCCAATCCCTTTCACAATGGATTACAGAAATATTGATGAACTCCAACCGTACCATTGACTTTGGGCGATGGAGACGGGAGGTCATCAATGGCCTATGCTCCACTGAGAGCTAAAGGCCCAAGAAGAAGAGGAAATTGTTACTTTTTAGTTGCCCATGTCTGACTGCTGCCTCATATCTACTGACCCAAATTACTCATAATGAGCTGGTGATGGGCGAAATGACTTCAGGTCCCTTGCCTTGCAAGAAATCATGTCACAGACCTCTACAAGATTTCAAACTTACAGTCAACCTCTGCCATAGAGACATATATTTGATTTAAGCTTCACATTGGTCTAAGGCTGATGAGATGTTGTCTACAAATCTATTAAAGAATTGATGGACTTGCATTCTTTCATTAGCAAGTAGCAGAAATTAATACAAAACTCAAGGGTGCAAGGCATTTGAGTTTGCACCTGAGCTTCTGACATCAACTCCTTGACCTTAGTACTGTGAAAGGGTTTCCATTCTAGTTATGAAAGTACAGATGAAGTTTAGAGTTTATGTAACTCAGTTTTGCCTCATTGTCCATTAACCTGGAAGCATTGATACTGACTTCATTATGAAACAATCTGGCATGTCATGTGCTGTCATGCAAGAAGTACATAAACTGAAAGGGGATCTATTCAAGAAAATCCAAAATACCAGATATATGAATGTACAACTTAGAAACTAGAGCAGAGAACCTAGAAAAGCACTGCACAGGACAGCACAGGCCTTTTGGCTCACAATGTTGTACTGATCCTTTAACTTACTCTATGATCAATCTTATGCTTCACAAACCCGTCCCCACCAAAAACACACACACACACACACACACACACACACACACACACACACACACACACACTCACACACACACACACACACACACACACACACACACACACACACACACACACACACACACACACACCCTCCCCACTCCATTTTCCTTTCATCAGTGTGCTTATCTCTTAATCCTCAGCAGTGTGTTCCATGTACCTACCACACTCTGTGTATAAAATCGACCTTTGACATCCCCCGCATACTTTTCTCCAATCATCCTAAATTATTTTCTGCATTATTAAAACAATGCAGAATAAAGTGTAACAACTACAGGGAAAGTGCAGCGCAGGTGAACAACTTTGTGTACCTACAGTACAGATGGGAATTAATATACTATAGATATCCTGAAGCAATGCATAGATTAAAGTGTGGTTAGAGAAAGAATCCTGCCCAGGAGGCCAGAGTCTTCAATCCATCAGATTATGTATAATTTTGCTAGGGCAGCTTTATACAGCAGACGAGTAAGAAAGGCTCGTGTCGACTGGCATGCAGGACATGCTGAGAAATGTGTAAAAAAGGAAGAATTGTAGGTGGAGGACTTAGAGTGCCTTTCCAAGGTACAGACACAAATGGTCTTACCCAAGTAAATGTCACGGGATGGCTGAGTAGTCTGCATTCTGATCAACTGCGTCGGGACACAGCTAATGAAGCTGCTAACTCCCAATACCAGAGATCTGGGTTCAGTCCTGACTGCTGATGCTCCTGAGCGGAGTGTGTATGCGTGGCTTTCTCCTGGGTTTCCTTGTTCCTTTCCGCTTCCCATGCACATGGAAATAGTGGGTCAACTAGCCAATTTTTCCAGGATACAGTGTTAAGCTTGTCTTGCATACTGTTCATACAGATCAGATCATAGCATAGTCCATTGAGGTAGAACAAAGTAAAACAATAACAAATGAAGAATAAAGTGTCATGGCGATGGAGAATAAAGTGTCATGGCTACAGAGTAAGTGCAGTGCGGGCAAACAGTAAAATGTAAGATCATAACAAGGTACTGTAGGTACGACGTCAAGAGAATGCATAGTGTAATGATTTGATCATATGAGAAGTACAACTATGGAAAGGAACAAGAGAGTCAATATTTCATACCAAGACTCTTCAACAGGACTGGAAAGGAAGGAAGAGGAAGCCAGAAGAAGAAAGTGGGAAGAGGGGAAGGAGTACAACCTAGAAGGTAATAGGTGAAACCTGTTGAGAGGGAAAATAGATGGGTGGGTGTGGGGATGTAGTGAGAGGTTGCGAGGTTATTGGTGGGAAGTTAAGGGCTGAAGAATACAGGAATCACAGGAGAGGGGAGTGAACCATGGGAGAAAGGGAAAGAGAAGGGGCTTAAGAGGGAGGTGATAGGCAAATGAGGTGAGGAGGTGAAGGGGTAAAAGGAAGCCAGATTAGGGAATGGAAAAAACGAGAGTAAGGAGTGGGAAATTTTACGGAAAGTTCAAAAAATCTATGCTCATACTGTCAGGTTGGAGGCTACCCAGACAGAGTATGAGGTGTTGCTCCTCTAACCTGAGGATAGTTTAATTATCCCCTTGCTAAACCTTCATGGTCCGGTTTGTCAACTGCTGCCCACTTCTAAGTGATAGCTTTGCATGATTAATGCATTGTTCAAGCTAGTAATGACCTACAGAACATTCTAAGACATCTCATGATGTGCATCTTTCTATATGTGGTCTCAAGATGGCTCTACTGTATTTGATAAAATGAGGATAGTCAGGTTCTCAGTGCTACTCAGCTCTTTGTGGGCAAAACCAAAATCAAAAGTTCAAAGTGCACTTATTATCAAAGTATATATACATTATACAACTTTGTCTCCTTATAGGCAGCCACAAAACAAGAAACTCAAAAAGAACACATTAAAAAAGACTGACATGCACCCAATGTGCTGAGAAAGAAAAAAAAAACAAATTGTGTAAACAACAAAAGTAAGCAAATAGCATTCAGAACAAAAATGAGTCAGACGTGAAGCCCGGGGTAGCCAGAGCAGACGAACGCGGTGAAGGACAGAGTAACTGTTACAGAGCAGCAAGCAGAACTGGCCTGGCCCGGATGATAGTGATCATACCTATGCCTTATTTCTCAGAGTTCTCTCCTAGAAAGAGATTAGTAGAGCATTAGTTCAAATGTCTGCTTCATGGTTGCCAGACACTGCGTTGGTTGAAGGACCCATTTCTGTGCTGTAAAACACTGTGAATATATTAGGAATGCTCCTAGAACAGAGGGACAATCATTGGCTGCATGAAGGATGAGTTGTGGGGATTTACTCTAGTGGGAAGTCACAATGGCAAATGGCTTTTTGAAGTCACTTCATTGCTATTGTTGGTTGATCTTTTACAATACTGAAGAAAACAAGACAAATCAAATGGTTCACTCATTGTGTTACCTTGCATGCTACAAGAAATGAGCTGCAGTCTTCTTTCATGTGGTCCCTAGAGAAGAATATTGTCTCTGTATCAGCAATGCTCTGTCCAAAATGCTTGCCTCTAACAAGCTGTTTCGATACAATGCAGTAAAGAGATCCTGGACAGCAGTCAGTTCTGAGATTTTTCTGACACATCAGAAGACTGTTGTGGTTGCCAGAGACGAATTATTGCAGTCTACGGGCATTACATTTAGACTTATCTCGGGAAACATTTTTTCAGCCTAAGCATCTTTATCTGCTTCCAGCTTTTCTTCTGCCATAACTTGAAACTGGAAGTTACTTACTGATTACTCCTGCTCACTCTGCCCTATTCAAAACATCCCCCGGAATAAATCAGCCCAAGTCTTCCTGTAATAGGACATCAATGTCAACCCCATACTTGGTATATCCAGACAGTAAACATATTTCCAGTATTAAACATCGCTAGCAAGAAAAAGTACAGACATCTAACCCTGATCTAAATTGGTATTTTCACAATTGACAAGAAACTTAATTGTTTGTGCTTTGGCTTCAGCATTACGACAGAGTTAGGTACACTCTCCTGATCTTATTGTATTTCTTTATGAAATGAGAGCATCACAGGGAAGTTCAAGTTTAAGTTTAATTATTGTTCAACCATACTCAAATAGAGCCAAATGAAACGGTGTACCTCTGGGGCCAAGATGTAACACATATTAGCTATAGCACATAGAGCAAATTTCAGGGAGACATAGAAAAAAATAATATAGTCACAAAGAAAACAAAAGTTTGTCACAAAGAAAAAAATAATGTAGCCAAAGTAGCTAAGTGTCATGATTGTAGTCCTGGTCCTGCCTGTTCTTCCACCAAGCAAACACTGGAGGGCAGCACTGAGCAAACACTGGGGGGGGGGTGCAGCACTGAGCAAACACTGGAGAGCAGTATTGAGCAAACACTTAAGGACAGCACCAATGGAAAAGGCCAGCTCCCAATACAGTATGGATTCCAGAGCACCCCACAGAGGCTCCCCCACAATCCTCTCCTGGGTAGCTGCAAAAGGTGAGACTGTGGCTTTAGCTTTGTCCTCCCCACAACTGAGGCAACACATGTCGCCGATGAATCAGTGAACCGGAATGTAGTGTCCATCCTGCACAGCCTCAGAGAAGATGGTGAATCATCCTCTGAAACACCGCAGTCTATTTCGTGAGGAGTACCCTACAATCTTTTTAAGGAAAAAGTTCCATCGTTTACACCAAAAGCAAGAAAAGGTCAGTTATACATTTCCAAATCAGGATGGTGTGTAACTTAAGAGGAGAAACTCCAGCTGGTGGTGGTGTTGCTTTGTTCTCACTGCCTGGTTCTTGATTTGGTAGGGATGATGGTAGATTTGCTGAACCATGCAACTAAAATGCACGTTGATATGGTGCACATTGCAGCCAGTGTGAATTGGTTATGGAGGGCATTAATGATGAAGGGTACGGGAGGGTCACCAGAACAATGGACTGCTGAGTCCGACAAGTGTAGATATTCCTAAGTGTTATTAGAACAGCACTCAGCGTACGCAAACTACCATGCTCTGCACTTGTGCTTTCTAGATGGTGGAAAGATGTCAAGAACTGAGCTGCACATTGGAGGATATCTGTCCTCTGACCTGCACTCATATTAGATCAACTCAATCGTGTTGGTGATAGGAGTTAAGGGCAGATGACAAGATTGTGTCTTGTTACTGATGCCCTTCCTTGCCCTTTGTTACATTGGTAACAAAACCGTTTCTGGACTCTAGCTTAAATGGACAAGTTGCCTGTGCTGTTGCTGCAAGCAGTCGTGGACTGCTTCATTTGCTGGGGAGCTGCAGATGGAAATGTGCATGGTACATTTATCAGCATACATCTCCATTTATGGTCTTATGATGATGAAAGGTTTTCACCTTCGATAAAGCATTCGAAGATCAGCACTGCACTGAGGAACTCCTGCTGTGATATTACAAGACTTCCAACAACCACAATCATCTTCTTTTGTGCAAAGTTTGACCCCACTGTTGGAATATTTTCCCTCTGCTGCTGATTGAATTCAGATTTAGCAGTATTCCTTGATGCTGCACTCAATCAAATGCTGCTTGATGTCAAAACCAGTCACAGTCACTTCATCTCTGGAATCCAGCTCTTTAGATCTTGGCTTGAAGCAGGATTGCAATGAATTTGGAACTGCGTGGTTCTGTCAAAATCTGAATTACATTTCAGTAAAGTTACATCTCTTGATAGCACTGCCAATCACTTCACTGATTGGACAGTAAGTGCTTGGATAAGATTTGCCTTATTTTTTGTGGATAGGATATAGTTGGTTAATTCAAAATTCCTAGTTAGATGCTGGTGTTATTGCTGCACTGAATCAGTATAGCTTTGGACATGGCTAGCTCTAGAGATAAGTCTGCTGTTCCATTACATCTTTTGTAAATTGAAATGTTGAAACACTTATTTCCATCTGGGTGAGGATTTCAAGAAGAAGCCAAGATGAAACATCTACACAGCACTTCATGTTCCTCAGATTGGTGTGTTCTTGGAGCTTCATCCTGCTGTCTACGACTATTCATGACTAGAATGTGTCCAGGATTCAGAATTCTCATCTAATCACCATTTAGCTTGGCACCATTTAGTTTAGTCAACTGCATGCATTTAGTTTTATCAAATCATTTTGCTTCCTTGAAACTGTTCTATTTATAGGACAATAACATTCAAACCAAAACTCATAAAAAAAGTTCAGAGTTAGAAAACTTGCAACATAAAAGAAGATCATTTGGCTCATATTGCTGGCTTCCTTCCACCTTCCAGCAATAGAACTGTAGCTTTAGAGGTCATCCAGGCATTTTATAAAAGTGGTGTGCTAGCCTATCAGGCAACGGGATCCAGATGGAAGAAAAATGTCCTCTTTTTGACATAATGTTTCTACTAATTACTGTAAATTTCTGACTTTGACCCATTTTTGATCCTTCTGGTAAAGGGAATATTATTTATCTATGACTTCTCTCCAATCCCCTTGTAATTTTTACATCTCCCCTCATTCTATGCAGTTCCAAACAAAAAACAACCCCAGTTTAGCTAATCCCCCTTTATAATTAAACCTGGTATACAATATCAAATACACTACCATCTAATACTAACCCACTTCATTACTATGTGTCATCCTTGATTAACCTCTGCTGTTCTAAATGAAGATTTTCACCTCGCAAGTGATTACAATAATTTGCCCTTCACGGAAGTTAACAAATTAAAGGGCAGAGTGGTAATACGGTGGTTCAGCACAACACTTTACAATGCCAGCAATTAGGGTTCAATTCCTGCGGCTGTTTGTACATTCTCTGGGTGCTCTGGTTTCCTCCAACATTACCAAAGTTTTTGGGTTAGGGTAGTAAGTTGCCGTCATGCTATATTGGTGGCAGAAGCATGGTGACACTTGAGGGCTGCCCCACACATTCTTGCACTGTGTTGGTTGCTGATGCAAATGATGCATTTCACTCTGTTTCGATGTACGTGTGACAAATAAAGGTAATAATAAAAATAATTTTAATTATTTGGTTTAAACTTTCCTCTTTTTAAAAAAAGGCACAGCACTCGTCATTCCCTAATCCTCTGGCATCAACTTCATAGCCAGAGAAGACAAAAAATATCGTCCAGAGTCTCCCAACTTTCCTGCCTTGCCACTTTTAAACCTTTGGGTATACTTCACCTGGACCTGGTGATTTATCGATTTCTAAAATGCAAAGTCCATTCCAACCTGACCTGTTTAGAACATAGATGAGGAAGAGCTTCTTTTGCAGAGGGTGGTGAGTCTGCGGAATTCATGGCCAAAAATGGTTGTGTAGGTGGTTGGGTATATTTAAAGTGGAGATTGATAGGTTCTAGATTACTAAGGGTGTTAAAGGTTATAGGGGGAAAGCAGGATAATGGGGTTGAGAAGGAAAACATATCAGCCATATCTGAATGATGGAGCAAACTTGATGGGCTGAATTGACAAATTCCACTCCTATGTCTTATGGTCTTAAAGAAACCTCAGAACAGCAAAACTATTTGGTACTGATAGGAGACAAAAGGTTCAAAAACCTTTGGATTTCCTGATCTGTAGGGCTCTGCCTTGGCCATACAGTGTTAAAGGCAGATTTGGTGAGTTTTCGATTCAAAGGGAATTGAAAAATAAGGGATTCTGTTTGAAAAAAATACTGAGGAATAACCTTATGCTGACCTACAGACACAAAAAGTCAGTTCTTGTGACCATTTCTCATACATGACAGCAAATATGAGTGGCTTGGACAGTAAGTAGTGCAACATAAGGATGTTTAAGAAGGAGGTATCTGTGATTGTGCATGCTTGCTTCAGAAAGACTGCTTTAAAATTAGTGATAGTTTAATAATTCACATCACTTGAGATCAAGAGGAATTTAAGTTCAAATAAAAAAAGCTTTAAACAGATATTAAATGCAAAAGAAAAAAACTTTCTATTCCCAATCACTGTAAATGTCTGAGCGAGCAGCATACTCACTCAAAGTTCAAATGAGGAATATTAAAATTCAGCATAAATGCTGCCCTCAGTCCTTCCAATATTTGCAAATTTTCAATTAATTTTGTTTGATGACTGTCATCTTTCTCAGTCAGAATCCATCCTCAGTTGTAAACATAAATTGTCCATCTGCTCCTTCATAATTTTTTGCACAGATTTGACTTATTTAAATTCTGTGAGCAACACAGCGATGCAGAAGAGGGATGAAAACTGGCCCAATGTAGCGTACTAAAGAGGGCAAGTCACAGGAAATCTAAAAAATTTTACTGCTTGGCTCATTGTCTCTCTGCTACTTGAAACAGAATTACTGAAGTTTGGTGTGTAACCCTGCAGGTTATGTGTCTAAGTTCAATTGAAATGCTGCTTAAATATATTTAGGATTTCTGCCGTTAGTTCCAGACTGACTAAGTAAATGAGTTCTCCCTTTCTTTCCCTAATCCTTTCATAAATTATTTTAATTCTTAATTCTATACCCATTGACATTTGGCCCTCTGTTAGGGGAAACATGTCCATATATATACAGGCATCCGTTAGTCTTGAGAGACCATGGATTTGTGCCTTGGGAAGTTTCCAGGGCATAGGCCTGGGCAGGGTTGTATGGGAGACTGGGTTGCCCATGCTGCAAGTCTCCCCTCTCCACGCCACTGATGTTATCCAAGGGGAAGGCAAGGATTGATACAGCTTGGCATTGGTGTCATCGCAGAGCAATGTGTGGTTAAGTGCCTTGCTCAAGGACACAACACGCTGCCTTAGCTGAGGCTCGAACTAGCGACCTTCAGATCACTAGACCAACGCCTTAACTACTTGGCCACGCGCCGACACTATGTATACACACACACACACACACACACACACACACACACACACACACACACACATATCTCTCATAATTTTATAAATGTTTAATTTCCCCACAGCTTCTTCATTCCAAAGTAAGCAAATCAATATTAACCAGTCCTTCTACATACCTGCAGCTTCTCAGTCCCAGAAACATCTTTATAATTTTTTCTCTGCGCAGTGGTGTCCTACCCTGTACCTTTCTTGTAATTTGGTAACTAGAACAATACACAGTACTCAAGATATGATCTGATTAATGTTATATACAGGTTGAGTACAATCTCCTTCCTCTTATTTTCAAAGCCCCTGCTAAATAAAGGGGTGTATGCCTTTTGATTTTTAACTATCTTAGTTACCTGTGTTCTACATTTAAGGTCAGTAAACATGCATCCCTGGTTCCTCTGTTTCTTCACACTTCTCAATAATATTGCATGTATTATATATTCTATGGCTTGTTCCAACATCTCTGGTTTCCTCCCTTAATCCAAAGACATAATGGTTGGTAGGTTAACTGGCCATTGTAAATTGTCCTGTGATTAGGCTAGGATTAAATCAGGGGCTGCTGGGTGGAGAGGCTCAAATGGCCAGAAGAGCCTATTCAATAAAATATATAAAATAAATACCATCTCTCTCTTTGTAAAGCTAAAAGATTTCCTCTTCCCTGTTGACTACACTGCCAAGTTTGTAAAGTCTACAATTGTTTTAACATACCTCCAAGTCAGTAACATGCATGTTATCAAAACAGCCACAAGGAAATGCTGAACTCTGTGGTACCTCATTTGCAATGTAAAAACATCCATTAACCTTCACACATTACTTGCTGTCACTGAGTAAGTATTTGATCAAATGTGTCACTTTCCTTTAGATCCTAGGGGTTCTTTTTTCACTTTTATAAACAGTGTGCCATGTGGCACTTGGTCAACAGTATCACTAAAATCCATATAGCTTACATCAAATGCACATGCCTCTTCAACCTTCATAGCTACTCTCTCAAAGAATTCAGTCGTTAATTGGTTTCCAGCTTCCTTTAAGAGGTCCATGCTATCTTTCCCTGATTAATCTGTGTATTTTGAAAGGTAGGTTTATATTGTCCACTACAATCAATTGTAATGAATTACAAATAGGAGAAAATTTGTGAACGCTGGCAATCAAGGTAACCTATGCAAAATGCTGGAAGAACTCAGCAGGACAGGCAGCATCGATGGAAAAGAGTAAACGGTTGACACTTTTGGTCAAGACTCTTTATCAGGACTGGAAAAACAGGCATGAGAAGTCGACTTGTTAGACCGTGGCCCCCTTTACTGCTGTGATGGTGCCATACTCAGGTTGGAGGAATAACACCTAGTATTCTGCCTGGGTAGCCTCCAACCTGATAACATGAACATCAATTTCTCAAACGTCCGGTATTGGCACCTCACTTGTTTTTCACCATTCCCCATTCCCATTTCCCTCTCTCACCTTATCTGTTTACCTGTCCATCACCTCCCTTTGGTGCTCCTCCCCTTTCCCTTACTTCCATGAATTTCTCTGCTCTCCTATCCCCCATTCTCCAGCCCAGATGGAATGTTCTCCATCTCTTTCACCAATTGACTTCCCAGCTCTTTACTACAACCGCCCCCCCCCCCTCACTCCCGGTTTCACTTATCACCTACTTCCTCTCCATCCCCCCACCTTCTTACTCTGACTTATCATCGTTTTTCCCCAGTTCTGATGAAGGGTCTCGGTGTAAAACATCGACTGTTTTCTCTGGTCCATAGATAATGCCTGGCCTGCTGAGTTCCTGTGGCATATTGTGTGTATTATTTACTCTAGTGATTTGCCTACCACCAAATTTAAATAAATTACCCTTCCATATCCCCCTTCTAAACAATGGTAAAATGTCTAGCAGTGTGCCAGATGTTGAAGGGTGAGAGGGAAGAGAAGTGAGGGCAGTTACCAGCAGAAGGTTCTCAAAAACCTGAAAGACCTAAGGATACACCCAGGCCAAACGAACTGCAACCTAGGTTTCCAAAAGAGGTAGCGGTAGAGATTGTAGAAACAGTAGCAATGATCTTTCAAAAATTATTGGACTCTGGCATGGTGCCAGAGGACTGGAAAATTACAAATGTCACTCCACTCTTTAAGAAAGGAGGAAGGCAGGAGAAAGGAAATTATAGACCAGTTAGCCTGACTTCAGTGGTTGGGAGGATGTTGGAGTCAATTGTTAAAGATGAGGTTATTGAGTACTTGGTGACACAGGACAAGATAGAACAAAGTCAGCATGGTTTCCTTAAGGGAAAACCTTGCCAGACAAACCTGTTGGAATTCTTTGAGGAGATTGCTTTAAGATAGATAAATGAGATGCAGTGGATGTTGTATACTTGGACATTCAGAAGTCCTTTGACAAGGTGCCACACATGAGTTAAGTGTCCATGGTATTACAGGAAAGTAACTTGCATGGTTAGAGCATTGGCTGATTGGTAGGGGGCAGCGAGTGGGAATGTAAGAATCCTTTTCTGATTGGCTGCCAGTGGTTAGTGGTGTTCTGCAGGGGTTGGTGTTGGGACTGCTTCTTTTTATGCTATACATCAACGATTTAGATAATGGAATAGACAAATTTGTTGCCAAGTTTGCAGTTGGTACAAAGATTGGTGGTGGGGCAGATAGTGTTGAGGAAACAAATAGGCTTCAGAAGGACTTAAACAGATTAGGAAAATGGGCAAGAAAGTGGTAAATGAAAGACAATGTTGGACAATGCGTGGTCATGCATTTTGGTAGTAAACGTGAACGTGCAGACTATTTTCTAAATGGGGAGAAAATCCAGAAACCTGAGATGCAAAGGAACTTCGCAGTCCCTGTGTAGAACACTCCGAAGGTGAACTTGCAGGTTGCGTCAGTGGTGAGGAAGGCAAACGCCATGATCACATTCACTTCAAGAGGTCTAGAATATAAGAGCAGGAATGTGATGCTGAGGCTTTATAAGGTACTGGTGATGGACACCTTGAGTACTGTGAACAGTTTTGGGCTCCTCATCTAAGAAAGGATGTGCTGGCATTGGAGAGGGCTCAGAGAAGGTTCACAAGGATGATTCCGGGAATGAAAGGGTTATCACATGAGGAACATTTGATATCTCTGGGTCTGTACACGCTGGAAACTAGAAGGATGATGGTGGATCTCATTGAAAGCTTTTGAATGTTGAAAAACCTAAATAGAGTAGATGTGGAAAGGCTGTTTCCCATGATGGTGGAGTCTAGGACAAGAGGGCACAGCTTCAGGATAGAGGGCATCCATTTAAAACAGAGATGCAAAGGAATTTCTTTAGTCAGAGGGTGTGAATTTGTGGAATTTATTACCACAGGCAGCTGTGGAGGTCATGTCATTGGGTATATTTAATGCAGAGCTTGATAGGTTCTTGATTGGACATGGCATCAAAAGTTACAGGAAGAAGGCCGGGGAGTGGGGCTGAGGAGAGGAAAGAAGGATCACCCATGATTGAATGGTGGAGCAGAGTCATTGGGCCAAATGGCCTAATTCTGCTCCTAGGTCTTATGGTCATGTCATCATAAGCACAAGAGATTCTGCAGATGCCTGAAATCCAGAGTATCACACACAGATGTCGGGCAGTATCTGTGAAGAGGAATAAAGAGTCAGCATTTGGAGCTGAGATCCTTCACGAGGATTCGGAGTCCTGATGGAGGGTCATGGCCTGAAACATCAACTGTTTCTTCCTTGCGTTAGATGCTGCCTGACATGCTGAGTTCCTCTAGCATTTTGTGTGTGGTTAGCAGCAGTCCAGAACCACTCTTGAATGAATGCAAAGGGAACAACTGAAGTCATTCAGCAACAAAATTGATGCCCTGATATTGTAGTAGACAATATTACGATATGCTACTGATATTGTAGTAGACACATATAGTTACAGTAATATTGGCACACGTGTCTAAGTTATGAATCCAGTGCAGTTATTAAGAATAGCAGAGATGCAGTCAGTGATGAAGGTGCCGTGGAGAGATATTCAGCTTGATGATATGAAAGAGGTGTGTAAACATTCATCAGAGAGGTGCATACCAACTTAGGATTGTGGTGCAAAGATATGTTGTAAGTCTGGTCTCCAAATATAAGGCCAGCTGATTTCACAAACTATATCAAGAGCACTGTTAAACGTATCACACTGTCAATGGTGTGCCGCAAAGCAATAACACATTATGTGGTACAGATAAGTCATAAACTTTACAGGATATTTAATCAAAGCAACCTCAACCTAAATTGAAAGATTATCCAATGTGGGTATAAAATAAAAAAAAGGTTTAGATTTTTTTCTCAGTGAATATTCCATTCTGCTGATGGAACTCTGAGAATGAGTTTTTTTTACAATCAGGTTCCAGACTTTTTCTTTCAATGATTTCATCTCTGCTCTCACTGCGAAACAGCTCACTGTTGACGCTCTTCGCATTGCATGAGCCATTGTCTGACTCTGGAAGGCTTCAGGGTTGGGTCCAATTCGCTTGCAGTTGATGTCCACATGCAGGCTCTTTCAGCTGGATCACTGCACGCAGCACAGGAGCAGCGAGCACTGGCTGTCTGTTTCCCTTTTTGCCGTGCTACACTGATAATCACCGCAGTATTCATTCCACTGGTCTAGTTACGGTCAACTGCAAGGAAAGCATCAGGTCTATGCAGCTGGGCGCTACTGCAGGTGCCGGGGCAAGAAAGACAAGAGATCGGATAAAAAAGAAAAGCCAAATCTTTTACTAATTTTGCAAAACGAAAGAAAATGATTTGGAAGTCATCTGAGGCTCATTTTTGCCAGTTTTATGGAGAAATGAAACAAGGAAATGATTGCAACACCACTGCATTGCCAGACATTACAATGGCTGCTCACATCTACAGTAAGTGAAAACTGGCAGCCCCTCAATATCCTTTCTTGCTAAATTGTGAAAACCATTGAGTAAGACTTCTTAATACAATGGAAAAAATAATTATCTGTCTTTCAGATAATATATTGTGCATTGCATATTATTACTATTAGCATATTAGCATAATACAATAGCTTTCTGCCTACACTGAAATAGCTGAGCCAATTACCAATTTGGCTGTTGGAACTCAGCAAAGAAACAAATATAACAAAACTGATAATATTCAACCAAGCTGGACCAATTTACAGTTTCCAGAAAGGAGTCTACATTCTTCAAATTTGAACAGCAGTTCTTAGAAAGAGCATGAACACAGCAAATACATATTTTAAAAGAACAACCTCGGTTAATTCAGCATTTTGGATCAGTTGTACAAATGAAACATGCACCCATGAAACTAGTTCAGACCTCAGGTAGAGACCGACCAAAAATTCCTGGAGCAACATACCTGCCCAGGCAGTTGGATTCTTGGTAAATGCTCACTGTGAGGAGATAAAGGTAGTGTGGTCGAGCTGGAAAATTGAAGTTTTCCTTTTCGTTGGATCAGCGCGTTGCAACCCTTGCAGCCACTTTCCTTTTGGTCGCTCAGCGTTTATCCCTCCCAAGTCCCAACTGCAGAGATTTATGCCAGGCCGAGCGTGCTGACATCAGGGCGAGCACTGCTGATTAATCACTGCGGTAACATATCAGTGAGGTTTTTTTACCGCAGCAATTCGAGGAGGGGAGGTGGGGGGAGAGTTGCGTAAGTTTGCGCTGTACATAACACCCTTTGCATGTACACCATTAAATGGATAGGAGAAGGAAGCAGTAGTGTGATTATGCAGATAACACAACATCTGCAGCCATATCCCAAAGCTTTATGCATCCATATTTTTCACCAGGTACTCATTGTGTGGGACAAAGCAAAGGCTCAAGGCAATGAGGAAAAATGACATCCACGGAAAGTGCTGTTGTCCGTATGGTTCCTTCACTGGGCATAATGTGCTTGGGAACCATTATGTTTCCTGCCTCTGAAACCAGAGTCACCTCAATTCAACAGTATGAAGTTCTGTAGTTTCTAAGGTAGAACAGCTTTTTCCCCATCAAACAATAAAATGGACCAAGGGACCGGTAGTAATACTTTCATGACAGGGTTAGCAGGAACTGGAAGAGTTTATTGATCCAAAGCGAAAAGGAAAGAATGACTACTTCTGCAGCCTGCAGCTAGAAGGAGCGGAGAGAACAAAACTAAAGGATAGATTGACTGGCCAATCCTTTATGGTAATACATCAGTATCTCAAAACACAGCTCCTTTTATTTTCTGAGACAAACACCATAGGTTTAAGGAATGTTTATCAGCAGATCGCATCTGTCTCCTTAAGTGACTGTTCATCACAGGTTATCTCTCAGTCCTCCATTACTCACTTTAATTTTCCATAGTTAGTGGATGAAGTCACATTGCCACAACTGTATCTTTGGCACCACATCAACGTCAATTTCAATTCCTTCCTCCTTGCCATGTTAATTTTTCTTCCCACTTCATCAGTGTCAGGAGCAACATTAATATCTCCAAATTTACATTTTGTATTTTGTCTGCTTGCTCTGCTTGACTCATTCCTATATTTAGAATTAGCCAATTAAATCCACAAAGTCAAAATTATTATCCCCATGAAGAAGCTTCAAAGAATCCAAAGGAATTCCAGACAGATTTCCTTCCCCATAAGCAGTCACTGTGGAGGCTTAATCCACGGTAAAGAATAATGAAATAGCAAGTGAATGTAATGCTTCTTTTCTTGAAGACTCTTTTACCATTTTACCCTTGTAGGGTCTAACATGATCCAGACATATATACCTTTCATCTTGATTTGTGTTTTCATAATTGTGCAGTGCATGGAATGCTATCTACAAAGTGCAAACACAGGGAGGTCTTTCTGACTTGGTTCTTCCAAGGTTTGATGAGGTAAGCTCTAGATTTTCCTGCATGTTTAATAAAATTAGAAATGGAGATGTCATAAAAATATATATATAAAGAATAACTGAAGGGACTACGAGGGAAGCAAACTAATCTCTCTGAAATGTGCATGACAAAAAAAAATGGAGAATTTTGGGTGAAGCTATATTAAAAATGTTCTAACCACCAACACTGGAGCAACGTTGAAATAATACATAGATTTCTGACTTCTTTCCTTCATGAAAAATGGCTACTCTCCTTAAATGCATCTAAGCTCTTGGCTTAACCATTCCATTTACTTCAAGTTCCACATTTTAACCCATCTCTGCTTTTTAAAAAAATCTGAATTTCTCATTAGATTTATATTTATAACTTGTGGTTTTTAATTGTCCTCAAATTAAACCACTTTCTTTATAATGTATCCCATCAAGTACCTTCAAAGTTTTAAAGAACTCTTTTATGTCACCCTTCAGTCTTCTCATTCTTAGAGAAAAAAGCTTAGGTCAATTTAGCATTCCTGAAAATCAGATCTTTCAAGCCAAATATTAAGGAGAGATTTCCTTATTGAGGAACATGCCTATATAAGAAAGAGCAAATGTTACACTGATTTTTTTGAAAAAGGTTAAGAAATAAATTCATTAGCAAATCTGATGGCTCATGAAGCAGAAATATTCCCAATTTACAACTAGCAAGCAAATCCCAGTGCAAAAATATATTGCCCAGACTGCAGGCAACAGAAATATTGGACTAATTCAAATGGGAAAAGTCGGCTTTAAAGCTTACAATCATATGATGATCAGATTGGCATTGAATGGCATATTCCTGGCTTATGCTGTGCCATTTACTAATGATAACAATGAACATTTACTCACTTTCTGCATTGCAACAGAACAGAACACTGAATTTTTTTTTCAGGGCATGGTTGAAATGGTGGGGTTTGGAAGTGTGCAATATTTTTAATGTATTTGTTCCAAGTTTCCCTCAGAACACTAAACACAGAATGTCGCAGTGCCCCTGATCAAGATTTACATAGCATGTTTTTGCTAACACAACAGCAATAGTATCTTGCCAGGTTAATGAAAATAATGGCTGCTCTGCCATTTCTGAACTTCTCTTCCATTAACACAGCAACAGCAAAACTCAATATATGATAGGACATAGGAGTTCTGCTAATTGTATAAAGACAGAAGATTGCTTAATGGTATTTCCAGAACACAAGTGCAAGGAAAAACAAAATAATTGTTATTCTGAAATCAACACAGAATAAAATAAACACAGCAAGATAAAGGACACAATAAATATAAACACATTAGGTAACTTTTTCCACAGATTGATTGTATGTACCTGAAGAGATGCCAGGCACAGGAGTGTTTGTACATAAGGTGACTGACAGGAAAATCCCAGTTTGTTCAGCATGTGACCAACAACAAAAATCCAAAGTCAATATGTGCCCAGAAACCCCTCTGAAGATCTTGTGATTAGAATGGAAATGGGGTATGTGCTGATATATCTGGAATTTCTAATATTAGCAATCAGAACTGAAATACAGTCATTCTCTGCAGGAATAATGAGTCCCATCTCACACCTACACACAAGGACTTTGCTCAACTACACATTGAAAGCATCCAAAAACAAAACTTGGATCGATATCATTTTCATAAAAGATCACTTTCTCATATAATGCACACATCATTAGAAGTGTATTCATACACAGGTTAAAACAGGATATGGGGATTATTTATTCATAAAACATGGGATAAAATTATTAATAAAAATGACATTTTTGCCAATGATTTGAACTCTCAATCTCATTTTACGATTTTCTTCACCTGCATCTTTCAGTGCCAATCAACTCAATTTAGCTCACTTTTATTACATCTAATTTTAGACGAGTTGTTTCGATGTTTTCTCCTGTTGTGGGTTGGATTAACTCGCGCGTATCTTTTTGCTGGACTGCTACATGCTGTGAAGATTTATTAAATGCAAGGGAGTATGACATTAGCACTCCCAGTAATGGGTCGCTGCCTGGTTGACTGTGTTCAGTTCCAGCACACGCAGCCAGTCTGCAATCCAGGAATGGGTTAATGGATGGGAATGTTAGCGGCTAACTGCAGGCACAGGGTAAGGAGGAGGGGTAAAAAGAGAGGGACTAAGTCCACTTACAGGATCTCCAAGTCACGCAAGGCTCTGAAGGTTCCATCTTCAATGCAACTGATATGATTGTTGTCCAGCTGCCTGTTAAGCAAATAAAAAAAACAAAGAAATGCATCAGAGGGGCAGCGAGAAGACAAAGCCATGTTTCTCAGCAGGCAAGGGTCTTGGAATGTCCTCGCCACCCTTCACTAGGAAAACTAAGCCCAACACCCAGAAGCATCAGACTGTCTCTGGCCTTGCACTCCACGCTGCTTTTCCCTTCCACCGAATGAAAAACCTTGCAGTGAGCACAGAAGCCTATCAGCTCTCCGTAAATATTAATTGCGCAGTTTTTTAAAGGCAGAGGGAGTAATTTCATTACATTAGGTGGCCTAATCCATTACAGGCTTTTACTGTCCTGTCATTGAAACCATTTCATTAAAAGTAAAGGCTTCTAAATCACTTGAGGTCACACAGTTGCCCTCGACGACCTATCAGAATTTTTTTTCATTCCCTTCCTTTCTCCTGGATTTGGAGGCTGTCTCGAAGTCTGCCTGACACAATGCTGAGTACTCAGTCACTGCGCTGATCTGTCAGGGTGCACACAGAGTACACCACTCCAATTTAAGCACAACAATTCTCATTTGATAATGCCATGTGCAACAGCATAACAGATCACCCTGAGAGATCCTTCCCCTTAGTATGCTCTTCAAAAGAAAAGAAATAGAGGATTTTTTTTGGGAGGGCATTAGTTCCTGTTTTGAAGTAGCATTGTTGGCATGTGAATATAATGAAAGAGCAAGTTGAAAGAACCGGTTAACCAATATTTGCACAACGATCAAACATGTAAAATGCACAATTCTCCCACGTGTGAGCGTAATTAGTTGAGTGGGTGCAGTGGCTGGTCACCATGGAGTAGGGTGTGGAGTAACACAGCCACAGAATTTGATAAGTATTCCATTCAGGGTGGCATGACGACACAACGTGTATAGCCAACCAACATCTTGCACTGCTAGACACCCAAGTTCCATCCTAATTCAGTGTGCAGTACACTCAATCTACCTGTAACCACTAGGGATTCTTCTGGGCATTTCAGTCTCCTCCCAGATCTCAAAGATATTTAGATTGGTAGGTTATCTGGCTAATGTAGATTGTCCCTTGTGTGTAGAGCAGTTAATGAGGACGACTGGAGAAAAATGCATTTCATGTAGGGCTAATGTAGGGCAGTTCAAGGTGAGTATGGTTTTGATGAGCTACGAAACAAAATATCTCCTCCAAACAAAGTGATTCAGAAATTTCTAACACCACAGGCAATAAGGTCAGTATTTTTATTTCTTGTCATTTGTTACTCATAAGCTCTGGCTTGAAGCTTAAAGTCTAGAAACAATTAGAAGATACCCAGTGAAATAACAGGGTCACAGTATAATGAGGGGATTCATGGGATTGTGAGCTTTGTGAAAGGGAAATATGGAGGGAAGATGTGAGGAACAGATGTATTCTTGGAACCAAACTAGACTAGCATGGGAAAGGCAGAGAAGGCTATTGAACCAAGTGGTGGTAAATTGGAATAATGTAAATATACCCATAATGGTCTGCATGGAAATAAGGAGCAAATAGATCACTTCCTGTGTTGCTTGACTCGATGACTAATTGGAATTGAAATGGAATTGATTTATTTTTGTCACATGTACTGAGATACAGTGAAAAGCTTGCTTCTATACTGTTCATACAGATCAAATCATTCGGGTAGAACATGGTAAAACAATAACCAAATGAAAGATAAAGTGTAACAGCTACGGAGAAAGTGCATTGCAGGAAAACGATAAGGTATAAGATCAGAACAACTTGGACTGTGAGGTGAAGAGTCCATCTCATCGTGCCATGGAACCATCCAATAGTCCTACAACAGGCTAGAAGCTGCCAATGTGCCTGGTAGTGTGTGCCTTCAGACTTTTGAATCTTCTGTCTAATGGAAGAGAGAAGAGAGAATGTCTTGGGTGGTGGAATCTTGGTATATAATGACTGCTTGAATGAGATAACAAGGAGTGTAGACAGAGTCCATGCAGGGGAGGCTGATTTCCATGACGTGCTGAGCTGTGTCTACAACTGTGCACAGCAGTTGTCATACAAAGCAGTTATGCACCCAGACAGGATGCTTTCTATAGTGCAGCAATTACTGGTAAGGGTCAAATACAACATGCCAAATTTCTTTAGCTTCATGCATTTGTTGAATCAGGTTTGAATTTGGTTGAATCAGGACAGGCTGTTGGCAATGCTCATTCCAGGAAGTTGAAGCTCTCAACTTCAACAAGAGCATGTGCACCATCCCCTGTGTTTTGCTGATACTAAGGTAAAGGTTGTTGTCCAGACACCATGCTACTAAGTTCTCTGCCGCTTTCCCGTACCCCCACGCATTGTTACTTGACATACGGCCAACTACGATGGTATCATCTGCAAACTTGTACATAGAATTAGAGCAATCTTGAGCGTACAGGAGGAAGAGTAGGGGGCTGAGGGTACAAACATGGGGAACACCAGTGTTATAACATCATACTGACTACAGTCACCAGGGACTCACGTCATACTAAAGAGCAAATGCATGAATTGGGGAGACATGTTTGAGGACCAGGGAAAATTTGAAGCGGTTGGGTATTTAACCTTTATAACTACAATGAATAGCCTGTGGTTGCTGAGAATGTAGCTGGAAGCATTGAAAGCAGGATTTATCTGCTTTGGGGACAAGAAGGGTTCTGGAGTAGAGAATGCAAACCAGCATTTGGTATCTGATCTTCTTCAATTGAATGGGTAGGAATTAGTTATTAACAGAACAGCATCTGTTGGGATGGTAATTGTGTGTTTGTTTTCCAAAGGTTGTGTCATAGGATAACACATCCAAAGCCAAATTTTCTGGGACAGTCTGAAGCCTTAGTTAAATAATCAGTGATCCTATACAATTTTAATCTTTCATTCAATCTACTGTTTTTATGAATGGTGCTGAATAATAGTACATTAACTTTATTTTTAAACTATTTGGATGATTTGATTAGTTTATCAATAAGTTATTTAATTCATTTTTTATTTAGTGATAGAGCCCCTTGGGCCATGCCACTCTTGCAATCACCTGACAAACCCGATTAATCCTAACCTAATCACGGGACAATTTACAATAAGCAGTTAATCTAGTAACCAGTACATCTTTAGACTGTGGGATGAAACTGGAGCCCCTGTGCAAAACCCACATATTCCACAGGGAGAACATACAAACTCCTTAGAGAATGGTGCCAAAGTTGAAGTTCAAACTCCAGACCAACTTGAGCTGTAATAATGACATGTTAACCTCACGTGGTGCCCCATTAGTATGACAATAGTCATTCTTAAAGATGAAAATGGCCACCTCAAATCCCTTTCAAACCAATAGACACAAGGTATACGGTAGATACAGTCTAGAGCAGCACACTCAGTAGGTCGAGCTACATCCATAGAGGGAAATAAAGATGAGTTCCTCCAGCGTGTAATACATTTATTTATTTATTTATTTAGAATTAAAGCATGGAGCAAGCCCATCCTGGCAAAGAAGACACACCGCCCATCAATACTTCTATTTAATTCTAGCCTAATCACAGGACAATTAACAATGACCAATTAACCTATCAACCGATATGTCTTTGGACAGTGGGAGGAAACCGGAGCACCCAGAGGAAACCCATGTGGTCATGGGGAGAATGTACAAACTCCTTGGAGATGGCGCCGGAATTGAACTCCAAACTCTGACTGCCCCGAGCTGAAATAGCGATGCGCTAACTGTTACACCACCATGGTGACATTTGTGAAGTAGCAATAGATAATAACTTTGTCAGTTGTCTCAGGTAGGGGTTGATAAAAAGGCATGAAACTCACAGAAAAACAAAATGTAAATACTGTAAAGGTATATTTGGTAAAATGTAATTACTGTCAACAATAGGTCTTAAACCTTTTGCCAAATCAATTCACTTATTCAAAAAAAGTTTTGTTGCAGCATGGAATGGCGCAGCTCATTGTGCCTAATTTAAGCCCTGCACTTTCCGTGGGGAATGTCTAAAGGTGAAGCTTGATATGAACTTCACTTTATTTTAGTCTGTGTAATATTGACCAGAAATTGCTTGCTTGTCAAAATCTTGAGCAAGTGTATTGTGAACAAAATGCTGTGAGGACCAACCAGACTCATTAGGACCAAAACAATGTATTACGATGTGTTGATGATCAGAAAAAAAATAAAGGTGTGATATAAAAGCAGAAGATATAAACAAAAGGATCATGGATCATATAGTATTTGGCACATTGTACGAATGCCAGCTCTTTGTAAAAGATGTATAGATAATTTTGTTCACTAGATTTGTTCAATATTGTTAATAGATTCATTATTAGTCAGGGCTTGGAGGGATATGGGGAGAAAACAGGAGATTGGGGCTAAGAGGGATATGGATCAGTCATGATGAAATGGTGAAGCAGACTCGACGGGCCAAATGGCCTAATTCTGCTCCTATACGTTATGGTCTTATGCTCTTATATTTAGCATAGCCCTGAGTCCAGAAGTTTATTCTCAAAGAACTGAAGAGATAGGTTTAACCTGCAGTAGATATGGCAAACATTTCCGGCAGAGTAAATTTAGGAAAAGGATGGTACTTGTTTTCAGTCTTGCAATGTCATAGTTAAGCTCATTTGCCTAAAGAATGGCTGTCATTGCTTTGTCATGGAATGACCTGATCAAACTACTCATGGACACTAATGGATGCTGACAAACGGAGGGACCCTAAAGTTCACATCCATAGAAAATGGCAACACCTAGAGATAGGGTGATGAAGGTACATGGATGGCATCAAGAGTCTGCAGCTGCTATAACTTCGAGCAAAAGCAAACTGCTGGAGGAACTCAGTAGGCTGGGCAGCAACTGTGGGAGAGAAGGGAGATTCAATGCATCAGAGCATCAGTTTTATGGCACGTTTGTCTTCATAGGATAGGTCATAGAATGTGAAATTTGAGACATTCTGCTAAACTTTACAAAACATCGGTTGGAACACACTTGGAGTAATGTGTGTATTTTTGGTCACCACGCTGTAGGAAGGATGTGATTGCACTGAAGAAACTCCAAACGAGATTCCCCCAGGATGCTGTTATGGAGAGGTATTGGTTAAGCTTTATTGCTTTCCATGAAGTGCAGGAGGCTGAGGTGTGACTTTATAATGATATATAAAATTGTGAGCGGCGTGGACAGGACACATATACAGAATTGTTTTCCAGTTGTAGTGATGTTAAAAACAAGAAGGTATAGATTTCACATGAAAGGAAGGAGTTTTAAAGGAGATCTGAGGGGTAAGTTTTTTACATGATAAGTGGTTGATATCCTAAATTTGCTTTCTGAGGAGGTGATGGAGTCAAATACAATTAAAACCTCAAGAGATAGGCAATACATAGAAGGATATGGCCTAGCACAGACAAACGAGATTATTGTAGACGGACAAACAAAAAGTTGTCAAGGATGTGGTGGGTTGAAGGCTCTGATTCTGGGCTGTAAACTCTAGTACTTTATGCTATTTCTCCAGGAACTCTGCTGTTTTCACATTCAACCAGCATTGACTCTATCTCCAGGCAGCTACATGACCTCATCACTCACATGTAATAGCGAGCCTTTCTTTCCCTATACTTCAAACTTCCAATGTGCAGTTGTTGACCCCTAACATTCCTCTGGGTGCATGATATGCTAGAGGCACTGAGGGTACACATGTAGAAGGAAACAGAGAAGGTCTCACTATCCAAGATCTTAATTAACCAGAGTTGTCGGACCCACACGTACCCAGCAATGTCCATTCAGGCAACTGTTCACCAAAGCAGTCCTCGCCAAAACCTATAACCTCCTCTGACCTCGAGTAAAACTTGACGTAAGAGACCAGACTGTTCACACACAATCTGTTGGGATCATGTAGACACCGGAGCAGAAAAAGGCCACTCAGTCCCCAAAACCTGTGTCATAATATCTTTTCTTAAATAAGTGTTCCAAAATTGTGCATATTTCATCAGGTATGTCCTTACATTGCACAGTGAAGCTAGTTATTGATCTGCGGGATGCAGAATCAGGTCATGAATCTCATTTCAACTATGGTTTCAATCCTCTGCCAATTGCCTAGATGAGACTTCTCAACCTCTTATATTGTAGCCACAAAGCAGAAAGGGGTTCCTGAAAATCAGGAAGATCTCTCACTTTTGGGGACCCTTAATAATGGGCAAAGGTGACTTTGCAAGGCCTGTTTTTAATTTCTGATTATTGCATGTCATTGTTGTTTTAAGCCACAGGTGATAATGAGTTTTGATTACTTTTGTGAGTGAAATGACCTGGTTACTCATATTCAGTCAGGCCTAAAAATCACCCTTCTCCTGAAATAATGTAAAGCATGGATTTTTGAAATAAAATCTTTTTCAGGGGTCCAACATAATGGTATATCAGCTGGCTGTTTATCTTTAGGTCACCAACTGTTGTTCTCCATTTTGGGTCACTGAATGTGGTCTCTGGATATTGCTGCAACATGTGCAACTTGTGACGGCATGCACATCGGAAAAGGTGTGCCCCGATCTGCTGCGGGAAGGCTGACCCAGGTCTTCAGCCCAGAATGTTCAGAACTTCTAGGAGGACCTTGTCTCAGCTTGAAGTTTTGTCAGATTGAGTAAGTCCAAGAGGTTGTCTGTTTCTGGTCTGTCGAGCTAGCTTCGAAAAAAAGTTTAAATAGAGAATGAGGCAATTCTTTTAATTTTCTGATATAATGGTGTGTTGTTGGTCCTGAGAGCTTCAGAGTACATGTAATGTGGCTGTGAGATCTGGAGATCTACTCTAAGATAGGTTAGTACCATGAAGGCTGCTGAGAAGTTGTCTGGTGTGTCTGCCCAGCTGTTAAGACCTATGCTCTGAGAACAACAGATCTTGTCTGATAGAATTCAGCAGAGTTGCAGTCATTCCTGTTGTTCCCAGATGGTTCAAAGACTAATTACAACAGGTATCCCCCAACATTGTCACTGCAAATTCCTGTACATCCACTGGAAGGAAAAGTGAACCAGTGACATCTCCCAAGCCAAAATACTCAGCACTGAGGTCCGAACCACAATCAGTTATGTCTGATGGACAGAGACCTTGGTCCAATCCTGAGTCTGGGAGGTCTCTGTGTTAACGTTGAAAGTTCTTCCTGTCACAGTGTGGATTTCCTCTGGCTGCTCTGATTTCTTCCCGCAGTCCCACAAAGGCATGCATTAGCAGGCTCAGTGGCCTCGATATATTGTCCCTTGTGTGCAAGTCAGTGGCAGGATCTTTGGAAAGCTGATGAGAATGCACGTAAATAAAAACAAGGGACTAATATAGTGTAAATGGATGCTGATTTGGTGAGCTGTTGGGCCTATTCTATAATAGATCTTTCAATATATCATGACTGTGACTCACGTAAGGAGTGTAGCAAGGATGGAGCTGAGCACAATGCAGGGTATAAGGCAGGTTAAAAGACAGAGTATTGGAGGAGCATTGATGTACAGAGGGATCTTCAGGTGCAGATCCAGTAGTTCACTGGAAGCCCCAACATAAGTGGACAGACAGGTAGGTAAAGAAGACATATGATATGCTTCCCTTTATTGGTTAGGGCACTGAGTCCAAAGATTGGGAAGTCATGTTGCAGCTATATAATGTTAGGCTCCATTTGGAGCACTGTACATTTCTGGTCACAATACTGCAGGAAGGAGCTGAAGGTTCTGAAGACAGTGCAGAAGTTCATTACTGAAATGTTGCCTAGAGAATATTTGTTGTAAGGAGAAAATAGACAAACCTATATTTTATTATATCTACAGTGACAGAGACTGAGGGATAACCTGAAAAATATTATAAAATTCTTAAATTCTCAAAATTCTCAAAGGCACAGGTGGGGTAGATTGAGAATAGTTTTTCTCAAGGTGGATTTGTCGAATCTAGCAGGCATATGTTTAAGGTGAGAGGGGAATAATTTGAAGGAAATTTGTTTTATTTATGTACTTATTTGGAGGTACAGTGTGGAACAGGCTTTTCCAGCCCAATAGGCCATGACCCCCAGAAACCCACCTATTTATCCCTAGCTTAATCACGGGCGAATTTACAATGGCCAACAAGCCTACTAACCAGTACATCTTTGGACTGTGGAAGGAAACCAAAGCACTCAGAGGAAATCCACATAGTCACGGGCAGAATGTACAAACTGCTTACAGACGGTGCCCTAAAGTCCGACACCTGAGTTGTAATAACATCCTGCTAGCCATTTTACTGCAGTGGCACCCACCGTGTTCTGTGTTTTACATGGAGAAATGGGAGGCATAGATACGGCAGCGATATTTAAGAGGTATTTAGGCTCATGAAAAATAATATGGGCAACATGTAGGCAGATGGGGTAGGTTAGACTGGTATCATGTTTGGCGTAGTCCATGTGACTGAAAGGCCTATTGTGCTGTATTGCTCTGGGTTCTATGAGTTTCAGGTGAGTGGACAGTAATGGACATTGATGTCTGAAGGTCAACCGGAAGACCTCCGGACAAATTTTGTTGATAGAAGTATGGCACAATAAGGGAAGAACTTAACAACTATACAACAGCTTTCCCAGGCTTTGACTACTTCAAAGTAGCTGAAAGTAATTGTGGTGCTGAATGGTTAATTTGCAACCACCCTACGGACAAGTAGGACCTACAATAAGATAAATAAGCTCTTTTAGTTTTGTTGAAGTTGGCGGAGTGAGCCAAGGGGCAAGGGGAATTTACACTCCTTCTTCAATTCTGAATGATGTGTCAATCAGTGTCGGATTATGAGTGTTTACAACAGGTGCCACTTCCCACTGCAAATCCTCAATTTCTAATTCGACTGAGGAGTCTTGTAACTTGGGCTGATATGGATTTACTCAACTGCCATAAGTGTAAAGTCACCACCATTCATGCCCAGGTACCTCATGCTATCATATCTGCAACCAGGAATCTTTCTCTGAAAGTCAGTTCTAATGAAAAGAATTCTGTTGAAAAGCTGGAGAAGAAATATTATCCCGTCTTCCAAAGGACTGGAAGCAACTGAATAATAAAATGGATGTGAAAGAGAGGGCATTATCAATATGACATATTCAGAGGTCATGGCTTCAATAAAGCTGCTGGAAATCGTAATTAAGAATTACAATATATTGTATGATAAATTAGCTCTCTTTTGTGCTTAACCGCATGCATTCCTTGAAACATTTACTCAATAAATATAAATCACTTCAACCACTTCACTTAGCCATGTAAGAAAAAGCAATATGTGATCCTACAAGTAACTTGGGTTTCTTTTTAAGCTTATGCTGGTGAGATTAATTCATCATGGGTATCTGCAAGTTACAATGCTCTCATTTTGGAATTTAGAAAGGGGAGTTGATGTAGGTTTTGTTTTTCTGACTCTGGTTGTAAGGATTGATCTGAAAAAAACCCAGATTTAATTATTTGAAAATTAAATACACGTGGATACATGTATTTCCTTCATTCGACTTCTATTCAAAACATGGAAGCATTAACAAAAGAAGACAGGAATGTTAGTTCTGATATAAAGTTGCACCTTTCCTGCCACACTCTAACATCATTGTCTTTAAGGTGCTGGGGAAAATTCAAACAAAAGCACAAGGTTATTGTATATGAGGCTGACTTCCCAAATTTTCTTCACCTCCAATTCCTTTAAGATTCATTGTTCCCTTCCGCCTCATGATCATCCTTGGCCAGTGTAGGTGAAAAGGGAGCATGGCAGCCCCAGAAACCAGCAGACTGAAAGGGAAAGCTGGGCTCAGAAGAGCAGAGGAAGCCTGGGGCAGGTCAAGCCAGGAAATATTGAATACTGTGACAGACTTAATGTGCTGGTGATCTACAGTCCTGTTGCAGTCTTCTTCCTATCTAGAGGTTGTTCACACATTGTGCTGTAATATACAGTAATGTTGAATTGATCAATATAACTGGCTCAACTAATCATTTAATTACAGGAAAATATGGAGTATAGATGTGAATTAACTATTGTAAGCAAATTATTTTCCTAGCTTGCAATGATTAAACCTCAATCCAAATATTTTGAATTCACATCCAAAGTTATTTAGCACATTTATATTTCTGGATTATTTTATCAATTTAAGATTATGGATGCAAAATGGGGAAGAAAAGCTGAATTTAGAATTACATACAAGTATCAATTTCAAAAGCAACAGCTCAACTTAGATATTATATAACCTCTTCAATGCCCTCTCAAGTCAAGTGAAAGATAAATGGGAAGCAAGGACAAAACATCACTGTATAAAAATTTAAACTTAGAAGATCACCTTCATTTTCAACAAAGACTGAATATTTTCTTTAAAAAAACAATTGCTGGAAATCTTAAATAAAAGCTAAAAATCATGAAAAGACTCAACAGGTCAGGTAGCATAAATTGGTTAAGAAGAAGAGTGAATGTTTCAGGCCAATAATCATCTGATGAAAAGTTTTCAACCTGAAAGTGACCTTCTTTCTCACTCTACAGATAGTTCCCAAGTTGCTGAGTATTTCCAGATTCTTTTTTTTATATATACAGTAAGTTGTTTTCAAGGTGTGTGACCATCTGACTCTACTCTGTATTTAATTCTTCACAAAGTGCCTCATACATATTGCATTGAGGCAAGGGAACTGGTTCATTGCTGTGGGCTACCTGTTTTTAGAGATCATGACAAAGAATTTTCAGGCTTGTTGCGACAAAGGTTCAGAATGCAACATAAAACGTGACACAACTCAGAAATATTTGGTGTCATACTCATGACATTTGTGAAAATATTATGGAGCCACTCACAGATTTTTGATGTCAACAATTCCACGGAAAGCCTTCCTGGGAAGAGCTGGAATCCGGTTCTCACTTAGATCACTGTAAATAAGAAATAGTAGATTTACTATTGGAATTCAAGATAGCAGAAGGAAGTTTAGACAAAAGGGAAAGTGTTACATTGAAGAGCAGCCTTTGCAATAATTGACAAATAGCTGGTCAAATGGCTTCGAACAAAGTGTGATTATTTCATGCAATGAAAGGAAATTCAAATCTTTAGACACACTTAGCTTTTGTAGAGTTTAAACCACAATAATTGACTAAACATTTAATTAACCTATTTAGAGCTTCATTAACAGAATAATTTAAAAATAGCACAGTGTTTCCAAGTGTTTAAATTAACATTCTGTTCAAAAAACTGATTTTAATTTTCTCAGTATTTTTTTTAATTTGGCAACATTTGCCCAAGGAGGAAGAAGGCCAATCAATTCTAATTCTCATGAGATTTTCATTCAGTAACAGTCATCGTCTTGGAACAGACAGCAAAGAGAGGAAGAAATGCATTTTCAGACATACAATGAAGACAGAAAGAGAGAGACAAAGATGGAAATGAAAAAAAAAGTTGGGTGAATCACACAAAGGCAGAGGCATATATCTAGCTGACGAAAGTAAAGGATGGGTAGAGAAAGGGATGGAGATTTTATTTAACTGTATGCAACCTATGACCAAGGAAAGTATTAAAAAAGAAGAGAATCAGAAAGCAAGAAAAACAACCACAGGAACAAAATGAGAAATGGAATTTAGGTGATGCAGAGGGCGAGGAAGATCAGGAAGAAGAGGTAAGAAAAGAGAAGAATAGTGAAGGACTCTAATGGAGAAAGTAAGTGGGAAGAATATGAGAAAACAGATGTGAGTAGGGGAAATTGTAATGAAAACACAGGAATATATTGGGAAATTAGTGATATGTAGGATAGAACTCAGGGAGGGAGTATTGGAGAAGGACATTTGATGTCAAGCAAAAAAAAAGGCATTTAGTAAGAAAATTAATCTTTTTAACCACATTAAATAGCTCATGTTTGTATGAATGATGTAATTTAAATTGGCAAGTTTCAGTAACTAATATTTCCATTTAAAACATAATCATATGAGAAACACAGAAATTACAACCTATTCTTCATTTGGTTTTAACGTTCACAAAACTGAACAAAAATTCTGATACATTTCACTTTTCAAACTATTGCCTTTGATTCCTTAACCAATCCAGTAACATACATATTATGACATATATGTCAAATCTTTGGGGAACAAAATATTTTTACAAAAGCTTGTTAGGAACTTCATAAAAATGCACTTCCACAAAAAACAAACTTTTCTAAGAGCTAGTACTTTGAGTGCTCTAATTTGTATCATCTTTGTCCAAAGCAGGACAGTGAGAATAAGATTTGGGTTCAAAATTCTAAGACAGCTCCAAATCTAGATATGGTGGAGAGGATTATTTTTTTTACATAGTTGTCCGAGGCCTCCACAGCATCACAGAGAAAATCAGCATTTGATGTTTGCTTCCAGTCGGGTTTCACCCAGAGTTGATTGTGCTAGATATTATTTCTGGGTGAATCCAGGTACAAAGTGAAATTTGGCCAGACACCTTAAAGGTGTTGTTCACATGAATACACTGAATATTTCTTAAACACACTGAATGATGTCATTATTCCTGTAATACCAAGTTAATTGCAGCAGAAAATTCCACACGCTGTCTGTCATTGACAGTCTCAGTAGAACTGGAACTCATCATATGTGTTTATTGTACTTCCCACTATTGAAAAAGGGTACGATTCTGACATTTGACAAGTAAAGATTTCATCTAGTTTGATCTTAATTAGCAACATCTTGGACGCTGGGCACCACTCCCCTCACTGCAGGTGACCACAAATACATTCACATATCCACAAGTGCTCTTTTTATGTGGTAGCTCTTTATTATGGAAGGGAGAGGCTTTCATTCTGTCAATGTGCAGGTAATTATGGATATAATAAGAAATTTCTGGTGGTCCGCGCTGTGTTTCCAGGAAGTAAACATGGCTCCTTAATCCTTGTGTTCTGGCACATGTGAAATGCTTCATATTGCCCAGGAGAAGGGATCCTGCTGTGAAGACTGGCCAGTACTTTCTTGGCAACCCGTACTGGTGTGCCTTCAAGCACAGCAGCAGAATGCTCTGACTCTGGCTCTGCACAGACCCCAGGATAGAGGAGGAAGCTGAAACGTTGATACGTGCTTTGATATGGGGTGCCTTCCACCAAGCAGATGGAGTAGAGTTCATCCAGGTGTGCTGCATGCTGGGGAACCACTGATAAACAGAGCAGCACCACATAAGTTCAGAGGCTAAAGCCCTTGAGGTAGAGCCCTGAGGAAAGTCAGAGCGAAAGGTACAGGAGGAAGCCAAGGTTCCCAGCAGCCAGCGAGGCGTGGAGATCATAGGCATTGGGAGCTTGTCTGCACGCTGCTATCTTCAGCACCTAGGTTGTACAGCAGATGCAGGAACTCCCTCACACTCTCTTGTGCAGGTCCTCTTGCACTGACTGTAATACAATCATCAATGGATTCCTTCTCTAGTTTCTTTAGTGGCTGAAAGAATGTCCCAGTATGTCTTGAAGTATGGCATTTCACCTAGAGAGCACAGATCACCCTCCATAAGGATTCTGCAGAGCCATAGAGTGACGTGTGTGCAATGTTGCAAATCCTGTGAGTGCAAGACATTTCTTACAGCATTTCCCCATTCTGAGGGATTTTTCTCTTGTGGGAGAAATAACTGCAGCCATCTCCAACCAGGCTGTGCTTGCCCAGGCATCCTAATGCCCAGTATCGCCTTCCTGGTTTATATCTCATTGACCAGGACTTCCTTGGCTTTTTGAGTGATTGTGGGAGCTCTTTAACATCCTCTCCTTCCTTCAAAAAGAGCCATGAGGTGCTTTGCTAGTGTTTGACCTTTTAGAGCTGATTCCTTTCCCTGACATCCACGCAACAATGAGGTAAAGTCCTTTCAAGAATCATGCGGTCCTGTCTCGGCATGTTTATGGGTATGAACCATGCTTACATCACTTCATATTTTGTCCTCTTTCACACTGTCTCAACAAACAGGATACTGGAGGAGCTGGACTAAGAAGGGAACTGCACCATTGTGTTTTGGGAACCCAAACCATCAACTGTCTATTTCCCCTTGTTGATGTTGCCAGAGCCATTGAGTTCCTTCATCATTGGATTTACTGCTCCAGATTCCAGCTTCTGCAAGATTTTCTGTCTCCATTTCATAAGGACTCAATTAGGAGATGGCACACAGCCAGGTTTAGCTCACTGAAAGCGATGGCAATAAAATTTCTAGGCAGTATTTGAAAACATTATCACTATAGCCCACTTGACAAAATGTTTAAGCATTGCCGAGAACAAAACTGTCCAATCTGCTGTTATTAATGGATCAGTGAAGCTATTCCACAAAATGGAGCAAAAGCCTGACTTCATTTGTTATGGACCACACAAACTTACTGCACCAACCCCGCCCTCTTCTCCGAAACTGCTTCCTCACCTTCAAGACCTGATTTTCAAATTGATTCCATAGAAAAACCGGTAAACTTCCTTCCTCCATCATCTTCACAACCGGTGAACTGTCCATCACCACATAGCAGCGGCAGCTCATTGAGCAATTTCTAAAGAGGGAACATTTTTGAGCTTCTCTTCTGGCTATCTGGTGTGCATTGCGATCACTCCTCCCAGAATATGTCCAATTATTATCAAGATCCAGCACCGATGAGCACCAGAAGACAGATCATTATTTTCTTTTTGCTTAACTTGACTTAATATACATAGAAATTTGCCCACTATTAATGAATGTGTGGAATTTTTATTAGTATGAATCCAACCCTGGATTGAAATCAAATGGCATGGAACCACAAAAATAAAACAAATGCAGCCTGAATACAGAAGCTCAAACATTGCTTCCCTCTCTCTCCTACAAAATAAACACAATACATTCTGAAGATGAGATTCTACAGATGCTGGAAACTATGAATAATATACACAAAGTGATGGAAGAACGCAACAAGCCAGGCAACATCTATGGGGCCGTGGGAGGTAGTAGGTAAGAACAAGCAGAACCCAATCCCTGTTTTACTGGCGGGAGGATGGGATGAAGGCAGATGAGCTGGAAATGGAGGAGATACGGGTGAAGGCAGCATCAATGATGGTGGAAATTAAACACCATTCTTTGAAAAAAGAGGACATCTCAGATGTTCTAGAATGGAAAGATTCAATCTAAGAACAGATGCAGTGGGGTCCGAGGGACCAAAAGAAGGGAATAGCATTTTCCCAAATGACAGGATGGGAACAGCTATAGACCAGATAGCCATGAGAGTCAGTAGGCTTGTAAATGCCAGTGGACAGTTTGTCTCCAGAGATGGCGACAGAGAGATCAAGAAACAGGAGACAAAAGTCAGAGACAGACCAAATGAATTTGAGGGCAAAATGGTAGTTGGAGGCAAAGCTGATGGAAATGATAAGCTCAGCATGAGTGCAGAAACAGGTTCGCTGCAGTCGTCAATGTAGCAGAGAAAAAATTGAAGCAGTCCATGTTTCAAGCCTACACTGGTAATGTTCCTCATCTTTTCCTCAATGTCAACTTTTTATTCCCCTCCATAGATGCTGCCTGATGTGCTGAGTTCCTCTAGCACTTCATGTGTGTTGCACAACAGCTGTTGTCACTAAACTGACACCAAACTGCAAAGAGCTCAAGAAATAAAGTATTAGTTGAAGCAATGTAAACATGGAGACATCTTCATGGATACCGAAAGGGCTGGATTGCAAGCTTGTTGTTACATTTTTTTGGAGCTTAACAGATTGGGGAAGAGCAATGACTGCATGGTTTAAACCATGCAAAATTGCAATGCTAGGAAGCTTTTCTTAAGGTGTATTGGAATACAGTTTAACTGATTGTGTATGATGTTTCCCTGTATTATTTCAAGAGGCTGTCTTGATTCATGACTGAACACAG
This sequence comes from Hypanus sabinus, assembly GCF_030144855.1. Lineage (NCBI taxonomy): Eukaryota > Metazoa > Chordata > Chondrichthyes > Myliobatiformes > Dasyatidae > Hypanus > Hypanus sabinus. Next base: position 16,054,871 of record NC_082720.1, read on the forward strand.
ACCACATAAAAGCAAGTGGCCAATTGGTTAAGGTTCTGTGGCTTTGCGCAGGACTTGAGGACTTGGCTTCCAAGCACCCTCTTCCTGAGATGGCAAAAGGCTGGGCAGGCACATTGAAAGCTGTTGTAAAACTCTGGCTAGGTCCACACCTGGAGTATTGCATAAAGTTCTTGTCACCCCACTATAGGAAGGATGTCGAGGCTTTGGAGAAGGTGCAGAAGAGGTTTACCATAATACTGCCTGGTTTAAAGGGCATGTGCTATCATGAGAGCCTGGATAAACTTGAGTTGTTTTCTTTAGAGTAGCAGAGGCTGAGGGGAGATCTGATAGAAGTTTAGATAGAGTAGATAGAGAGAGGGGCATAGTTAGAGTAGACAGGGAGAATCTGTTTCCCAAGATTGAGATGTCTAATACCAGAGCTCATGCATTAAAGGTGAGAGGGGTAGATTCAAGGGAGATGAGAGGGGTAGGTATTTTACTCAGAGAGTGGTAGATGCCTGGAATGTGTTGCCTGGGATGGTGGTAGAGGCAAATAGATGAGAGGTTTTAAGAGATGTTTGAATGGGCACATAGATGTAAAGAAGATGGTGGATTGTGGACTTTGTGTAGGCAGGAGGGATTAGTGTGTGGGTGCTTTTGACTTGCTCTTTAGCTGGTTCAGCACACCACTGTAGGTCAACTGGCCTGTTCCTGTATTGTACTGTTCTATGTTCTAAATGTTATCTTCAGTATCTGCCCTCACAGAGAGGTGGTCCACATTTTCCATGCTCTTGCTATGAAGCTTCATTGTTGGATGATGGTGTTGTACAGTCAGTATGGGGTAGCAGAACACCTTTGTTTGAGGATGCTGACTGTGAGCCCATCCTGTTGTATATTTCAATGAACCAGTTAATGGTGGGAACCTAACAGAAGCAGCATTGGTATACTACAGTTTGACTTATGAGGTTGGGATGATTTTCGTTCTTGTTTGGAGATAATGTAAATTGAACAGCTTCCCATTAGTCCCATAGATTATTTCCACTCCATCAAGAAGCTTGTTAAGGTGAAATGGTGTGCCTTAGGCTACATCCACACTAGACCAGATAAATCTGTAACCAAAGCTTTTTCTCTTCACTTCGACCCTCTGTCCACACTGAAACGGTGTTTTCCTCCCCCGAAAATGGAGCATTTCCAAAACGCTCTCCAGAGTGTGTAAATCTGAAAACTCTGGTTGGGTGGTGTAGTGTGTACAGGGTAACCGGAGCTTTTTAAAAACAGTAAGTCAGACTGGACAGACTAGAAAAACTTAAAACAACGGACAAGATAACACTGATACAGACATTAAAACATTCATACATTTAGCAAGGTGCTTTATTAATGCAACAGAGTTTGTCAGTTTTTCAATGTTCGTCGTCAACCAGGTCAATCTGTCCGTGAACTCCCTGACGGTTGCTTCTGCACGCTTTTTTTTACTTTTAAGTTCTCCTGCACGAGAGCCAACAGCTGTCCGTCATCTTAAGTTTTTCTAGTCTGTAACTACACAAACATGCACTTTTACACTGAGATTCAACACCAAACACGTCGCTTGTTTTCGGTAGATGTGTCCTGTGCATGCGCAGTAGGAGGAGATTCGCCGAAATCTCTGTTTCAATGTAGACAGAGATACTTTTAAAAATGCATAGTGTGGACGTTTTTACGCGAAACTGGCATTTTCAAAATTATCCAGTCTATTGTGGATGTAGCCTAAGATTCTGAAAGCTCAAAGCATTGGAAAAATACCACCAAATTCATTGGCAAGATAATCAACCAACATTAGTGTCCTCTTCGAGGTTAATATGCAAAGCATTAAGGACCTATTTACACTCAATTAGCTTCATTAGGCAGATTTCATTTTTTGCATACCTAAAACCAGAGTCCCCAAATAGATGTATTCTGTCACTGTGAGAGATACCAGTCAAAACAAACAATTCAACGATGCTCCCTGATCCCTTTTGAGAAAAGTGAAGAACCCTCATTGATCTCTGGTAATTATTAACCCACAAACTGTCAAAGTACAGTGCAGCACTGAGAATATCCAATCTATCCTTTAGAAATACATAGAGGCTCATTTTAAATGGTGGAAGTAACTCCTTCTGACCCAACTGTGGCACAGCTTGCCTTTCCTACATTGGCCTCATCAGCCACGTTTGGAATCCACAAATATCGAGTGGAAGCAAGAGACTTGTAAGAGAAGAAATACCCATGGATTTTGTGACTACTATCCTTGTTTTGTAGTAAAATATAACTTTCCAATGGTTGTTTATTGGTCCAGAGATCTTCATTAGTCTGTGGCCCCTCTAGGAAATCAAATAATTCAGTGGTAGGAAGTGCCACATCATATAACCATATATTCATATAACAATTAAAACACGGAAACAGGCCATCTCAGCCCTTCTAGTCCATGCCGAACGCTTACTCTCACCTAGTCTCACTGACCCACACTCAGTCCATAACCCTCCATTCCTTTCCTATCCATATACCTATCCAATTTTACTTTAAATGACAATACCAAACCTGCCTCTACCACTTCTACTGGAAGCTCGTTCCACACAGCTACCACTCTCTGAGTAAAGAAATTCCCCCTGGTGTTATCCTTAAACTTTTGCCCCCTAACTCTCAACTCATGTCCTCCTGTTTGAATCTCCGCTACTCTCAAAGGAAAAAGCCTATCCATGTCAACTCTATCTATCCCCCTCATAATTTTAAATACCCCTATCAAGTCCCCTCTCAACCTTCTCTGCTCCAAAGAATAAAGACCTAACTTGTTCAATCTTTCTCTGTAACTTAGGTGCTGAAACCCAGGTAACATTCTAGTAAATCTTCTCTGTACTCTCTCTATTTTGTTGACATCTTTCCTATAATTCGGTGACCAGAACTGTACACAATACTCCAAATTCAGCCTTACCAATGCCTTGTACAATTTTAACATTACATCCCAACTCCTATACTCAATATTTTGATTTATAAAGGCCAACATACCAAAAGTTTTCTTCACCACCCTGTCCACATGAGATTCCACCTTCAGGGAACTATGCACCATTATTCCTAGATCACTCTGTTCTACTGCATTCCTCAATGCCCTACCATGTACCATGTATGTCCTATTTGGATTATTCCTAACAAAATGTAGCACCTCACACTTATCAACATTAAACTCCATCTGCCATTCCTCTAACTGGCCTAAATCTCTGCAAACTTTGAAAACCTACTTCATTATTCGCAACGCCACCTACCTTAGTATCATCTGCATACTTACTAATCCATTTTACAACCCCATCATCCTGATCATTAATGTATATGACAAACAACATTGGACCCAGTACAGATCCCTGAAGCACACCACTAGTCACTGGCCTCCAACCTGACAAACAGTTATCCACCACTACTCTCTGGCATCTCCCATCCAGCCTCTGTTGAATCCATTTTACTACTTCAATATTAATACCTAAAAATTTAACCTTCCTAACTAACCTTCTGTGTGGAACCTTGTCAAAGGCCTTACTGAAGTCCATATAGACAACATCCACTGCTTTACCGTCATCAACTTTCCTCATAACCTCTTCAAAAAATTCAATAAGATTTGTCAAACATGACCTTCCACACACAAATCCATGTTGACTGCTCCTAATGAGACCCTGTCTATCCAGATAATTATATATACCATCTCTAAGAATACTTTCCATTAATTTACCCACCACTGATGTCAAACTGACAGGCCGATAATTGCTAGGTTTACTCTTAGAACCCTTTTTAAACAATGAAACCACATGAGCAATATGCCAATCCTCCGGCACCATCCCCGTTTCTAATGACATTTGAAATATTTCTGTCAGAGTCCCTGCTATTTCTACACTAACCTCCCTCAAGGTCCTAGGGAATATCCTGTCAGGATCCAGAGATTTATCCACTTCTATATTCCTTAAAAGCACCAGTACTTCCTCCTCTTTGATCGTCATAGTTTCCATAACTACCCGACTTGTTTTCCTTACCTTACACAATTCAATATCCTTCTCCTTAGTGAATACCGAAGAAAAGAAATTGTTCAAAATCTCCCCCATCTCTTTCAGCTCCACACATAGCTGTCCACTCTGATTCTCTAAGGGACCAATTTTATCCCTCACTATCCTTTTGCTATTAATATAACTGTAGAAACCCTTCAGGTTTATTTTCACCTTACTTGCCAAAGCATGAGGCTTGCATGACTGCTAGATTCTTCCACCCGTTAATTTGTATGTTGATATGAATTTAAATGAGCTAAATTTGATTGGACATAAATAAACTAAAATACTGTTTTTCAATAGCAGCTTGTCAATTGCCATTTCAAGTACTTAAGTAATGGCTCTTTTCAGTGTCTTCCTTCCCTCTCAGTCTTTGTTGCAGTTTTTCAATTTATAGTACACAATGTTAATATGGTCAGCAGCTGAACAGAAAGAATTCTCTGATAGTTAACAAACTAGAAATATTATTACTCTTATTTTACAGAGAACTGTAGCTAAAAACATAGATGTTCACAGTCAACAAAAGAAGTCATTGATGTGTACTTATGCATGACCACGTCAGTGTCAATACGTATAGATTGTGTGATTAAACAACTTACATAAAAACCTTGATAACGTGATCCAGTTCACCCAACCAGAAGCAGGTAATTAAACACCGTAACTTCAGTTAAATTGAATAAAAGTAGTTTCAGTCCAAAGTTCGAAGTACATTTATAATCAAAGTATGTATTCTTTATACAACCTTGAGATTCACCTTGTTACAGGCAGCCACAAAACAAAGATACCCAATAGAACCCATTAAAACAACAGAAGGCTTCAAATATGCAATGTGCAGAGAGAAAAAGAAAATCATGCAAACATTAAAAGTAAGCAAATAACATGCAGAACTGAAGTTTATGCTTCAGAGGCTCGTTAGCTGCAGCTCAAGGCCTCCGTTCAGTGCAGAGGTAAGTAAACCTGACGGAGCAGTGGGCTGAGTTTCACTGCAGAGACAAATAAACAATGGGATTTATTTCCTCAGAAGTTTGTGAACTACTGGTTATTCATGTGCATGGGTGCACGTACTGTAAGTCTGTATATGCCTGTATGTGTGTGTGCGTGTGTGTGTCTATGTACGAGTGGTTGCATGCCTGTGTGTGTGTCTATGTGTCTGAGTGTGAGCGTGTGTGTGTGTGTGTGTGTGTGTGTGTGTGTGTGTGTGTGTGTGTGTGTGTGTGTGTGTGTGGGCGTGTGTGTATGTGTGCAAAACTGTTCCCTCTGAGCTGCATGGGTGCGCAGTCGTGAAGTAGCTAAAATGCTCTCATGCACGTAGCCTTTGCTGCCGTGCAACTGGAATTTTCTTTTATATAATGTTTATATAATTTTCTAATTAAGTTAATATAATTTTGAAATATCCTGTAGTGGAAAATGAAATTTCCTATAAGACTGTCTTTGTGAGCATTTTGAAACTAACTGCATGTGACTGTATCATTACTGCTGAAGCAATAAATAAATTTGATAGCAACAACAATCCTGATATTAATACACGGTGATGTTTATGTCAGATGGGGCAAATGTTATGCTTGGAAAGAATAATGGTGTTGTAGCAATTCTTCAATAAGAAATAAAGCATCTGTCTCAGTAATACTGTGTTGCACACACTCCTGCAAACAATGTTTACAATGTTCAACAGGTCATCGGTTTAAAAAAGGTAAGCTAGAAGAATTAGATGTCACAGAATATGATGTTGTGTTATTTAGACCACTGAAGAAAGTAAGATGACTGTCAAGATATTTTGCTGTTACTGCTTTAATGAGGAATTACAAGATTTTGATGATCTCATCAGCAACTACCTGAAAGTTTTGACCAATCCATAATATTGAGTACCATTAACTGTCCTTAACAATGTTTTATAAGATTTGGCCTTTCTTTATAAATTTCACCAGAAAAGCTGTTTGAATACCATTGAAGTATTGCAGTCTGCAAAAGCAAAAATCGACAAGTTACAGTCACAATATCTTAGTGATACTGTTTATTTTAGCAACAAAATGAAAGATCTGCTTGCATCTGTAGGTTCTGATGTTGATACAATGTCTGATTCATTTGATTTATATGATTCATTCAATGTGTGTGTTATCATTTGAATAATAGAATTCCTGATGATGAGTTAAGAGATTGGCAAGCTTTTGACTTTGTTGCTATTGCAAACACAACTAATTTTGAATTTGGAAGAGAATATCGTATAACTGACAAAACAAATACTCAGCTACTGTTATGAACTACAACAAAAGCTTTGCCTCAAAAATATTGCAACAATACTGTAATTTCAAAATTTTCATTTCTGAGAAAGTTAAGACTAGTTCAATTAAGACATTCACTGATATGTTGAACTATGTGTTTAGAAATGAAGAATTTGGAGAACTGTCAAAACTTGTTGACATTGTTGGAACACTTCAAGCTTCTAGTGCTGACTGCGAATGCGGATTCTGTTTTACGAATTCAATCAAATGTAAACCCAGAAACAAACCAGAAGTGGAATATTTGGATGATTTAATGAGGATTAAGTATTTATTAGGTAGATAAGTCCCCTGATCATGATGGGATGCATCCCAGGGTGCTGAGAAAATTGGTGGAGGTCATAGTAGATGTGTTGGTGATCATTTATCAAAACTCTCTAGACTCTGGGCAGGTCCCGGCAGATTAGAAGAGAGCAGATATCACGCCACTTTTTAAAAAAAGATGTAGATAAAAGACTATAGGGCAGTTAGCTTAACATCTGTAGTCATTAAAATGCTTGAAGCTGTCATTAAGGAAGAAATAGCGAAACATTTCGAAAGGAGTGGTTCCATTAGACAGATGCAGCATGGATTCAGAAAGGGAAGGTCCTGTTTGACAAACTTACTGGAGTTCTTTGAGGACATAATGAGTGCAGTGGATAGAGGGGAGCAGGTAGATGTTGCTTATTTGGATTTCCAGAAGGCGTTCGATAAGGTGCCACACAAGAGACTTATAAATAAGATATGGATGCATGGAGTCAGAGGAAGGGTATTGGCATGGATAGTGGATTGGTTAACCAATAGAAGGCAGAGAGTTGGTATAAATGGGTGTTTCTCCCATTGGCAGTCAGTGGTGAGTGGGGTGCCGCAGGGGTCGGTGCTGGGCCCGCAGCTGTTTACCATTTACATTGATGATTTGGAAGAAGGGACTGAGTGTAGTGTAGCAAAATTTGCTGATGACACTAAACTGAGTGGAAAAGCAAATTGTACAGAGGATGTGGAGAGTCTGCAGAGGGATATAGATAGGTTAAGTGAGTGTGCCAAGGTCTGGCAGATGGAATTCAACTTTGGTAAATGCGAGGTCATCCACTTTGGAAGGAAAAATAGAAGAGCAGATTATTAATTAAATGGTGAAAGATTGTAGCATGCTCTTGTGCAGAGGGACTTGGGAGTGTTTGTGCATAAATCACAATAAGTTGGCTTGCAGGTACAACAGGTTATTAAGAAGACAAACGGAATGTTGGCCATTGCTAGTGGGATTGAATTCAAGAGCAGGGAGGTCATGCTGCAACTATACAGGGTACTGGTGAGGCCACACTTGGAGTACTGTGTGCAGTTCTGGTCTCCATACTTGAGGAAGGATATACTGGCTTTGGAGGCAGTGCAGAGGAGGTTCACCAGATTGATTCCAGGGACGAAGGGGTTAACCTATGAGGAGAGATTGAGTCGCCTGGGACTATACTCTGTGGAGTTCAGAAGAATGAGAGGGGATCTTATAGAACCATGCAATATTTTGAAAGGGATAGATAAGATAGAAGTAGGAAAGTTGTTTCCATTGGTAGGTGAGACTCAAACCAGGGGACATTGCCTCAAGATTCAGGGGAGAAGATTTAGGATGAAGATAAGGAGCAACTATTTTTCCCAGAGAGTGGTGAATCTGTGAAATTCTCTGCCCAGGGAAGCAGTTGAGGCTTCTTCACTAAATATATTTAAGATATAGTTAGATAGATTTTTACATAGTCGGGGAATTAAAGGTTATGGGGAAAAGGCAAGGTAGGCAGAGCTGAGTTTACAGACAGATCAGCTATGATCTTATTGAATGGTGGGGCAGGCTCGATGGCCTATTCCTGCTCCTTTTTCTTATGTTCTTACATTATCTTTCATCTGGATGTGAAATTAATCTGGAGAATGTTTCTAGACAATGGATTTGTAATAAAGACAGTTGAGAAAATGTTAACAAAATATAATAGATTTTCTTTGTTATACTTTATTTCATTATACCTGCAATTAATATGTAAAATCAAAAGTGTGTGATTTTTCAATTTCCATTCTCAATGTTCATAGTATGCATATTACAAAAATCTAATTTAAAGTGCCACAGTTCTTAGGCCATGTAAAAAGTTCCTACTCAGAACAGCCTGGTTGGTCTGCGCAGCTGTGAAACATTTAGAGGGAATGTTGGTTTGCAAGTATGTGTGTTTTTGTGCTGTCTTACTCTGGCCTTCAAAAGGGAGGTTGAAAAGTTCCTGGCCACAGAAGAGATTGAATCACATTCACATATAAGGTTAGTCTTTATAGGAAACACCCAATCCATTTGCGCTTTTGCAACATTGGAGATATGATCAGTATATTTCCACATGAGTTCTTTTTTCTCCTCTCTTTATTTTTGCCTTTCTATCTAGAGAGTCCTTGCATGACCATTGTATTTTGTTTCAATACCATTGTATTTTGTTTCACTGGGAATGAAGAGGCAGCTCAGCTGATTCAAAGATGATCTGGGTCATTTGCATGCTCCATTATCAAACCAACCACATACAATTTGCTTCATAATCAACTCTATTTGATGTCATTAATCCCCTCAGGAAGGGGAATAACTTCAGGTTAAAAGTACCATGAAAGTAAATCCCGTGAAATATCTCTTCAATTTTTCACAGTAATCAGGCTAGCTCCAGGTTGTCAGTGTAACATCACAATTTACATTACTCAGCCCAGTTCTGTAGTGTTCTACACACATCTCAAGGTCCCATGAGAATTGAAACTACAGTGACTTGTAGATAATTGGATCATGCATCTCAATTTATTCCTTCAACAATCAATTGTGAAGAACTGGAGATAAAAACCTAGCAAGGGATGATGATATTTACAAATGATTCTATGCTTTGTGGCAATGCCAAGATTTTGGTCAGATGAACATGAGGAGATGTAATGATGATGAAGAATAAATGGAAACAGAATGCTGCAATAATACCTAGTCATACTTTTGTTCAAGTTTCTTGTAGCTTAATATAAGACGGGACCACCTGCTTTATTACAAAAGTTGAATAGACCAGAAAATACATGGTTAGCTACTTGCTCTTTCATGAGTTGGCTACGCTCAGACCCAGACTGAAACTGCAGAGAATGTAACAAATTTCCAACATTCAGCTTTAATATTTCAATCAGGTTCCAGCCAGATTCAAACCCTACGTTGCCTCCACATGTCACCTCCTGGCCTCTTGCTGATATTTCTGCCCTTCCCTCCTCTCCAGGATCCTCTTATTGTTTGCCAGATCTTACCTGACTCCTACCCCTTGCTTCTTTATACTGGCTATCTCTTCTCTACCCTTTCAGCCCAGGTGAAAGGTCTCAACCCAAAATGTTAACTGTCCATTTCCCTCTGCAGATACTGTTTGCTGACCTGCTGTTCCTCCACCAGTTCACCTTTACTCAAATGGTTCAATTTAATATCAGAGAATGTATACAGCATACAACCTGAAATTCTTATTCTTCATAGGCATCCAGCCGAAATTCAGTTGCTAACATGAAACTTAGTTGAGAAAAAAAAATCTGAATCATCTGCAGTATCCCACCATTCAAGAGCACGTTCAGGTATATAGCATCTGCATTGAAAAACCTTGCCCAGCTACTTCACAGGCAAAAACAAAAAGGAATGGGCACAAAGTCAAGACAACTGTTTGCAGGAATAGCATTCAAATGCAAGGTCAAATTGGTAGCTTCTGAAGCCAGTACAAAGGGAGGAAAGACACAGCAGATGAGTTGAGAAAAAAATCCAGAATTGAAGAGCGATGTGGCAGAAAGTTAAAGCACTTGAACTAAAGAACAGCAGTTTAGCAATGAAGGGTCTTGTGGATGCAAAAAGCTAAAGATGGATAAATGAGGTAAGGTCAAGAGCAGCCTGGATATAATGAAGAGAATTTAAAATTTAGGATATTAAGAAATTAGAAGCTACAGCTATTTTTCAGTAAGGACTATAGATTTTGCAAGATTGATAAAGGAAAATACGAGAATACTATTTTTAAGATGTCTAATATTTTTTATAGAATTTCCAGGCGCAAGTAAATCTCAGCTATAAAATCCATTGTTCAGCACTTAATGACAGTGGAGCACATACTTGCCAGGTGCTTCATTAGTATTAATTTGATCTGGAGCTTAATAAAAGACAAAGCCAAGTTAACGTTATTTGTCTTTGATGCCATCATTGCATTTTCTTTCTGTCCAACAGGTGAGACACCAAAATGTCTTTGTCACTCTCAGTCTTCAATAGATACAATTGTAGGCTGGGATAGGGAATATTAAATATTCATTGATAGATTTACACATTGCTCACACCCTGTGTGAGGAGAACTATTTTGGCATGCTACTCAGACACCTGTAGTGAACACAGCAAAAGGGGTTGCAGAAATATGCTATAATTTGCTAAAAAAATAATGTTTTTGACTGTTTAATATAAACATCCTTCATATGAAGGTCACCCATTTCAAACACATTAGAAGGAATGGCAGCAGGCACATATTCTCACCACCCCTTTTAATTATCCTCCTCTAAAGGACTGTAACTATGGTAACCTAGTGCTTAACTTGAATTGTTTCCATAATCAAGCTTCCTTTCTGAGTTTCTATAAAGGGTGACAGTTCCTTTCCAAAAGAGGAACAAATTATACAGCTTCCAACACTCAACATCTGGATCATTCTTTGATGTACTCCAGAGAAGCAAGATTTCCTCAGCTGATTTGTTAATTAAAACCTCTTAATGTAATTTTGCTTTGGTAAAAACTGTTGCATTTGGCAGTAACAACAGTTCATAAAAACTTGATACACTTATGGATATCATTTCACAGTTCTTCATCTGCATGTGGCTACTGTCATAAACAATCAAAGAGGAGCGCACTGAAAATCATTATCATCTCTAAACAGAGGTTGAATCAAATCAAACAACCTTCCTAAACTTCATTCAGAGGAAGTGATTGTAAAGCAATAATCCCAATATAGGCAACGGTGACAGACAAACACTACTTGAATTTCTCTCCTATGACATGATGGGAATCTTTGACGAGATAACTGGTTTCCGTTTCCATCATCTCACCCATCCTCCGTTCAATCACTTTTGGGTGCCTTATTCCTCGTAAGAGGATTGGGGTTGATTGCTAAATGCACATACAAATATTTGAGCAAGATACTGCAGAATAACATAATTTCTCTATGAAACTCAAGAGTGTTATGGTGCTACGTTCATTCCACACTAACATATGGAAGTGAATGTTGGACAATATCAAAGCAAAATGAGGGAAGATTCAAAGCCACAGAAATGTGGTTTCTGAGAAGAATGATAAAAATATCGTGGAAGGACAGTGTAACAAATGAAGAAGTGTTGCAAAAAGCTGGAATAAGAGGACATGGCAGCTGGAGTTTTTGGAACATGTACTGGAAAGAGAAGCTTGAACATTTTGTCTGAAGGGAAAATTGCTGGAAGAAAAGTCACAGTCAACAGTGCATGACATTCATGAGTTACACCAAAGGAAGGAGCAGGCAAAAGTTTTGAAGAACTTATTGGAACTTCTCAGATTAAAGACAGATGGAATGTCATGATCACCTATGTCATACAATATGGTGCTTAATGATGATGATGTTAGAAAAGGCACTGCAGTTTAATGAGCATCAGGAGATTTGACATTGGACAATTTTCCACCTATACTCAACTTCATTTACAACCACCTTCCTGGAGATGTGAGCCCACTCCCAGGAACTTGAGCATCAATTTATACCCTAGAGTGGAACTGATCCAGTAGTATTAAGCTGATGTTCTTTCATTTCAAAGTTTGATGTTAAATGCATCACTAATTTGGAATTCTGCATTCACAGACTCAAGAACGTTAGATGAACAACCATGTTTAGATCTATGTTGGTCTCATTACAAAAAGCATTGCAAGAAACTCATACTTGGGTCTAATGGGTCACTTGGTGTGTGTCTATCCTGCATTGTGTTAGCTGGCTTCAATTTTTTGAAAACCATTGGCGCTTCCATTTTCCCATCTTCTCTTCATGTTTAGCAGTTAAGTTCAGGCAGCACACAAAGCAGACTGCTTACGATAAAACTGATTTAGTGCAAAAACAACTTTACAGCTCTCAACAATGAGTCAATGATTTGACTCTTGATTTTCCATCCTATTTGTGGAAGATCCTTTTTCCCTCTTGTTAGATCCAACAGTGAAAATCAGCATTGTGAGAGATTTGCCAGCTCCTATCCCGCATTCAGCTGCACAATGTGTCACTGTGCCTACATGCTGTATTATTCAAACAAGTGTTTGCAACTGAAATTTAATGCTCCACATCAACTTTGTGTAATTAGAATTTAATATGCCTCTTAACTGAAATAGTAAGTAGATATTTCTGCAAATCCTTGTCACTGAATTCCCAGCCAGAGTAGCGTGATGATACTTTTATTTCTGAAAATCAAGTAAGCCGATACAGCCAGAATATGGAGCTTAATTTCATATTTGTACATTGATAGAATGTTAATTTGCACTTTGCAAAACTATCCACTTGTGTTTATCTGTTGAAAGCAGTTTACAAACTTCATAATAAATGAAGTATTGAAACCGAAGTAGCAAAGACTGCAACAAAGGAGCCCCTGCAGTACTGCTTTGAATCGGTGGACTGGACTGTATTCAGGGATTCATCTTCGAACCTGGATGAGTATGCTGCAGTTGTTACCGACTTCGTTAAGACCTGTGTGTGCTCACAAAGACTTACTGTATATTCCCAGATCAAAAGCCATGGATGAACCAGAAGGTACGCCACCTCCTGAAGGCTTGATCTGTGGCATTCAAGTCTGGCGACCCAGGCCTGTACCAGAAAACCAGGTATGATTTGCGGAGAGCTATTTCAAGGGCAAATGGACAATTTTGAATGAGGTTGGAGACAACATCAGATGCACAGTAACTCTGGCAGGGTCTGCAAGACATTACTTCCTACAAAGTGAAACCCAATAGCATGAATTCCAGCAATGCTTCACTACCAGATGAACTCAATGCCTTCTATGCCCACTTTGAAAGAGAGAACACAACTACAGCTGTGAAGATCCCTGCTGCACCTGATGACCCTGTGATCTCTGTCTCAGAGGCCAATGTTAGGCTGTCTTTAAAGAGAGTGAACCTTCGCAAGGTAGAAGGTCCCAATGGAGTACCTGGTAAAGCTCTGAAAACCAGTGCCAACCAACTTACGGGTGTGTTCAAGAACACTTTCAACCTCTCACTGCTATGGGTGGAAGTTACCACTGCTTCAAAAAGGCAACAATTATACCAGTGCCTAAGAAGAATAACGTGGGCTGCCTTAATGACTATCACCCCGTAGCACTCACATCTACAGTGATGAAATGCTTTGAGAGGTTGGTCATGACTGGACTGAACTCCTGCCTCAGCAAGGAGCTGGACCAATTGCAACTTGCCTATCGCCACAATAGGTCAATGGCAGACACAATCTCAATGGCTCTCCACATGGCTTTAGACCACCTGGACAATACAAACACCTACATCAGGATGCTGTTCATTGACTATAGCTCAGCATTTAACACCATTCCCACAATCCTGATTGAGAAGCTGCAGAACCTGGGCCTCGGTACCTCCCTCTGCAAATGAATCCTCGACTTACTAACTGGAAGACCACAGTCTGTGCGGATTGGTGATAACATATCCTCATCGCTGACATTCAACGCTGGCGCATCTCAGGGGTGTGTGCTTAGCCCACTGCTCTATTCTCTATATGCACATGACTGTGTGGCTAGGTGTAGCTCAAATACCATCTATAAATTTGCTGATGATACAACCATTGTTGGTAGAATCTCAGGTGGTGACGAGAGTGTGTACAGGAGTGAGATATGACAACTAGTGGAATGGTGCCACAGCACACAACATCAGTAAGACGAAAGAGCTGACTGTGGACTTCAGGAAGGGTAAGACAAAGGAACACATACCAATCCTCATAGAGAAATCAGAAGTGGAGAGAGTGAGCAGCTTCAGGTTCCTGGATGTCAAGATCTCTGAGGATCTAACCTGGTCTCAACATATCAATGTAGTTATAAAGGAGGAAAGACAGTGGCTATACTTAATTGGAGTTTGAAGAGATTTGGCATGTCAACAAATACACTCAAAAACTTCTATATTTGTACCATGGAGAGCATTCTGACAGGCTGCATCACTGTCTGATATGGAGGGGCTACTGCACAGGACAGAAAGAAGCTGCAGGAGGTGGCAGATCTAGTCAGTTCCATCTTGGGTACTAGCCTACAAAGTACCCAGGACATCTTTAGAGAACGGTGTCTCAGAAAGGTAGTGTCCATTATTACGGAACTCCAGCACCCAGGGCATGCCCTTTTCTCACTGTTACCATCAGGTAGGAGGTACAGAAGCCTGAAGGCACACATTCAGCGATTCAGGAACAGCTTCTTCCCCTCTGCCAACTGATTCCTAAGTGGACACTACTTCATTTTTATTTAATATACTGTATTTCTGTTTTTGCAGGTTTTTTTAATCCATTCAATATATGTAATTGATTTACTTGTTTATTTATTATTATTGTTTCTCTCTGCTAGGTTATGTATTGCATTGAACTGCCGCTGCTAAGTTTACAAATTCCATGTCCATGTTGGTGATAGTAAACCTGATTCCGATTCTGAAATATTTGCATGGAAAATAAGATTCGAATCAAACAATGAATGAGTGCTGAGAAGTCCAGAACATCAAACAAACAGGCTCATTTATATAACTAAACTAGATTGGCATTCCTTTCAGCAGATCCTTCAATAAGAGCAGATGAATCAACATGCTGGCTGCATTCTTCCTGTCACTATCTCCTTCTCTGTGGTCTTTCAAAGTGAATCAGGTTGACTGTTTTATGTCACTGCTGCAAGGACAGCAATTCATATCCATAATATAGCATTAAAATGATAGAAGCATGTATTTTAAAAGAAATGTGAAAAAAAATGGTTACCTTTAGAACACACGAAAAAGGGTTTATCTCTCTGGTGATTGCCATGTAAAACCTTGGTGAAGGCCAGTCAGCTATACTGTTGGAAGTCTATTAGTTAGTTACTGACTGTAATACTGTGGGTGTTTAGGGCAGCTCTTTGCTGTTTTCGTAACAATTTCTTTGTTGAACAGTCAGGGTTGTTAGCTCTGAGCTGAACCCCTATCCTTAGTCTGGCCTCCACCCTTTGAGCTGTTTGGCATGAGTGACCCTAATTAAAATCCAAAGCACGAGGCTCTGACTCCAGCCAAAATAGCTGTCTGGGTCATTGAGGCACACAAGCCTCCAAACCCCATGACAAGGTTGTGGTCCTCTCGGAGGCAGCAGTGCATATAGACTGGCATCATCAGTGACCACAGAATCCAAGGAACTGGAATTAGCATCAGGTTTAGTATCACCATCATAAGTTGTGGAATTTGTTAACTTTCCGGTAGCAATACAATGCAATACATAATAATAGTAAAAAAAAATGTGAATTACAGTAAGTTAAATACGTAATGCAAAGAATAGAGTTAAAAAGGTAGTGAGGTAGTGTTCATGGGCTCAATGTCCATTCAGAAATCCGATGGCAGAGGGAAGGAAATTGTTCCTAAATCATTGAATGAGTGCCTTCAGGCTTCTGTACCTCCTTCCTAATGGTAGCAATGAGAAGAGGGCATGTTCTGGGTGATACGGTAAGTGGAAGCAAGCCACCCCTGATCCCAAAGGATTGCTCATAAAACCGGACTCTACTGACATGAGAAACAGGTTAACAAGTAGAAGACCTTTAGAGTAATCTAGTTCTGTTAAAACCTCTAACTGTTGCATTATGTCATATGAAGGGCAGCTAACCCATTAGCTTTAATTTTCTAGGAATTTGCAGAAATTTGGTGTGTATGAAGCTCAATGTAGTGTGCTGGAAGCTCAATATAATGCGGTGCCCCTTCAGAGGTAATCATTTGAACTGACATGTATTCTCAGGGTACTTACAACATGGTATCTGTAAAAGCAACATGAAAATGTTTGTTCATTTGAACAAATTCTTCATGTTGTGCTAAACTGTGATTACAGCACGTTAAACAATCAGCAGGTCAGGCAGCATCCATGGAAGAAACATTGACTGTTTATTTTCCTCCATAGATGCTGCCTGACTGGTTAGTTCCTCCAGCACTTTCTGTCAGTTGCTCAAGATTATCAGCATCTGTAAAATCTCTTGTGCCTGTGACACTAGTAGAAATAATTTTATGTACGCTCATAGTTTTTTCATGAATATCTCAAAATTGAGTGAATTTTTAAAAATTATAAAATTAATTTCATATTTTAATTTCTGCTTTAGTTATATTCATGCCTCAAACTCATTGTAGCATTTGAAATTTTTAAATTTAGTTAAACATTGCTTACCAAGTTCTCATGAGAGTTTCCGTGATTGGCTGCTCAGCCAGCTGGATGACATCACAGTGATTGAGAGTGAGAGATCCCCTTCAACTGATGCTTGCCAGCAGCAAATGTAGAAAGGGGGGGCCGTTCTCATCACTGAGATCGTTAAATCTTTGTGGGAACCTTTTCTTTGAAGGGAGTGGGAAATAGCATTTGTTTGCCATTGACCATAAGCTCTAGGTTGTGGGTTTAGAAATGTATCCTTGGTCTTATAGTGGCAGCTGCACATTGAGCTTCATTTTGAAGTCACTGGAACTGAATTTCAGAACCAGGGTACTATGTACTATATTGCACACTGAGTACAAGCAACCAATTTAATTTGTTTCTCCCCATGTAATATAAGCAGCAACATTCCCCAGATTGAAAAGCAAATGAAAACAACATTCATGAGAAATGCTCGGTAAGGGCTCTGTAGATTGAAATAAGAAAACAAATTACTATGGTCTGTTCAAATAGATCACTAAGATGTAATTAGCCTCACTAAAATTGAAGTGATTTGATGCTCAGGGCCCTGAGAGAGCAATCCATGCTTTTGTCAGAAAAAATAATCTATGATATTGATTTCTCTCTTCCCACCGTAGTCTGGTGGCACTATTTACAGGTTTGGCTGCCTAACCCCCAAGCTCCAATTTTCTCCATTCATCTTTCCTACTCTACGTGCAGCAGTCCATTTTGATATGCTTCTACATAAACATGGCTCCTAAAAGTTCTCATAGCCAGGGACATGGTGGGGTGGGTGGTGGGACTGGGGATGAGCTCCCATTACCTATGAAATGCTCCCAACAGTGTATGTCTCAAATAGCCTCTGACAAACAGGTGCAGCTCACGGATTTCACCTGTGGCTTAGCGACCAAGTCCAGCAGCCTGTTCTACTGACAGTGGGGGCAAAGGGGGGCTACTGGCGCCTTTAACCCAGTTGCACCAGGCAACCAGGCAGCTATGTTCGGCAATTCAAGGAGAAGGAAAACGTTGCTCTACCCACTTATGGGAAAGTCTTCGGGAGTAAATCCCAAGGAAAAATCCGGAGCTGGAGTCCCTAAGGCAGTCCTACATTGCTGACTGGTAATTCCTGTGATGCCAGTGGTGCCAAACTGTATCGGTCTCTGATATTCCTTTGGATTCATCAGCTGCATTGGGTGGGGGGAGGGGGGTTTGCGGCTGCATGGGCCAGAGCTTACTCATATTGTACTGCCCTGGTTTGCTGTCACCTGTGTGCCTGATTACGTCCTTACCGAAATGGTTACCTGATTACCGAATCTGTGGAATTCATCGCCAGGCGGATGAAAAATATCCCAGGGCTATAGTGAAGGGAAAGGAATTTATCTCGAATGCCCTGGCCAATAATTGTCCCCATTATAACAGGTTATCTGGTCATCATCACAAAACATTTAGTGGGAGAGGGCCATGGTCAATGTAACAGTGATGTCAACTTTTTTTTCACTGTGTTTGCACCATATGAAATATCCTGAAGAAAGCATGACCAAGAGGCTGCAAGCAGTTCTATCTTTTTAAATAATATATGCTATTTGTAGCTTCATCTGTGGTTCGTGGTAAATCTTTGGCGTTTCGACCATAAGACATAGGAGCAGAAGTTAGCCACTCTGGCCCATTTGAGTCTGCTCTGCCATGGCGGTTTTATTATCCCTTTCGAAACCATTCACCTGCTTTCAGCTTGTAACCCTTCATGCCATGACTAACCTATTAACCTCTGCTTTAAATATACGCAATGACTTGGCCTCCACAGCCATCCATGAAAATGAGTTCCACGGATTCACCATCCACTGACTAAAGAAATTCCTTCTCATCTCTTTTCTAAATGGATGTCCCTCTATCCTGAAAGCTGTGCCCTCTGATCCTAGACTCAACCATTATAGGAAGCATCTTCTCCACATCCACTCTGTCAAGGCTTTCAATATTCTCAATGAAACTCCCCCACCTCCTGCTATTCTCCTAAACTCCAGTGAGTACAGGCCCAGACTCATCAAACGCTCACTGTATGTTAACCTTTTCATTCCCAGGATCATTCACATGAATCTTCTCTGGACCCTCTCCAATGCCAGTACATCATTTCTTAGGGAAAGGACCCAAACCTGCTTACAATACTCCAAGGGCAGATTCACCAGTGCCTCTCAAAAAGAATGCTAGCATTGCATTTCCCTTCCTTACCATCAAATCAACTTGCAAGTTAACCCTCAAGTCCCTTTGCACCTCCGATTTCTGAATTTGCTCCTGTCGTGAAAACAGTCAAAAACGCATCACCATACACTTCCCTACACTATATTTCATCTCCCGATCTGTCCAAATTCTTCTCCAGACTCCCTGATTCCTTAACACTGCCTGCCCCTTCACCCATCTTTGTTTCACCTGCAAACTTGGCCACACCCGGATCAACACGTTGACGTCGTGTGGAGGCTTGCGTGTTTCAAGGACTCCATCAGGCAATGCCAACTCATGTTGGAATAGCTGTGGACAAGATGCCAGACAAAGACTGATCCAACCCTGGCTCCCAAACGGACAGATTTGTGTCTTCTGCTCCCGGGCCACACTTCAATTAAAAGTGTGAATGCCACACAAAACACCAAAAAAAAGAGCTTGTCCTCAAAGACATCAATTCCATCATCTAAATCGTTGGCATATAATGTGTAAAGAAACAGTCCAATACTGACCCCTGTTGAACACTACTTGTCTTCAGCAGTCAACCAGAATTGGCCCCCTTTACTCCAACTCTTTGCTTCCTGCCAATCAGCCAATCATCTATCCATGCTAGTATCTTTTTTGTAATACTGTGGGGTCTTATCTTCTTTAGCAGCCTTATGTGTTGCACCTTATCGGAAGCCTTCTGAAAATCCAAGTAAGCAACTGCTACTGACTCTCCTTTGTCGATCCTGCCTGTTATTTCCTCAAAGAATTCCAACAGATTTGTCAGGCAAGATTTCCCCATAAAGGAAAGAATGCTGTCTTCAGCCTGCTATAACATGTGCCTCCAAGTACCACGAAACCTCAACCTTAAAAATGGACTCCAACACCTCACCTACCAATGGAGTCAGGCCAACTGCCTTCTTCCTCCCTCCCAAAAACGTGATTCCCATCATTTTCCGCACCACTGGACCTGCACACTGGAAGTAAGTTACAATTTGCCAATTTGCCTCCCAGCCCAAATACCTTTCAGAACTGGGGGAAACAAGAGTATCTGTGGCAAACCTATGCGAACACAGAGAGAAAATGCAGACAGCACCCCGGTGAGAGGAGCTCCAGGGTAACAGCTCCTCTGTACCTCTGTAAACTCAGAACAGATTGGCTATGAAACCAACTGCACAGGCTGCAGAGCTAGTTTGCTTACAGCTTCCTTCTGAAAAGCCATCTGGAGACCTGTAAGGGTTTTATGTGAGGGGAATTTGACTCAGAGGCATTTAAATTCTGGAATTAAACTCACAGCTTCCCAGTATGCATTGTCTTTCCGCTCAGAGGCATCCAACATAATGCCTGAGAGGGAAATCTTCTACAAGCTTTTCAGTGAATGCACCTTGGAGGAGTTTGTTATGATTTTTATTTTATGATTACATGCTTTGATGGATGAAGTCACAATGGTTCCCTGGATAAAAACACTCTTGTGAATGCCTGAACTATGTAAACAACGTAGTCAATGTCTTTAAAGTGGCAAATTAACACAAATGTCAGCTGATACTGGAAATCCAAAGCAACACGATCACACAAATTGCTGGAGGAACTCAGCAGGTCATGCCGCATCTATGGAAGTGAGTAAACAGTCAACGTTTCAGGCTGAAACCCTTTCTTCATGATTTGAAAGGAAGGGGGAAGATGCCAGAATAAAAAGGTGGGGCTGGGGAAGGAGGTAAGCCGGAAGGGTACAGATGGAGCCAAGTGGGCGGGAACGGGCTGGAGAGGAAGGAATCTTAGAGGAATGGAGGCTACCTAGATGGAATATGACATGTTTCTTCTCCACCCTGAGGGTGGCGTCATTGTGGCAAGAAAGAAGGCCATGGACCAAGATGTCAGAAAAGGAATGGGGATAAGAATTAAAATAGTTGACCACAGGGAAATGTCATTTTTTGCGGATGAAACAAAGGTGCTCGACTAAGTGGCTCCTCGATTTAAGTCAGGAATCACCAATGTAGAGGAAGTCACATCGGAAGCTTCAGATACAATAGATGACCCCAAAAGATTTGCAGGTGAAGTGTTGCCTCACATGGAAGGACTGTCTGGGGCCCTGAATGGAGGTAAAGGAGGAGGTGAATGGGCAGGTGTAGCATTTCTGTTGCTTGCAGGAATATGGGCCAGGAGGGATGAATGGCCAAGGGAATCATGGATGGAGAGATCCCTGCGGAAAGTGGAGGGGCAGGAAAGTAAAGATGTATTTGCTGGATAGGATCCCGTTGAAGGTGATGGAAGTTGCAGAGAATGATGTGTTGCATGTGGAAAATCATGGGGTGGTAGGTGAGGACAGGACGAACTCTATCCCTATTAAGATGGCAAGAAGATGGGTTGAATGCAGATGACCGAGAAATGTGGTTGAGGAAGGGGAACCCCATTTTTGAAGGAGACATCTCTGATGTCCTGGAAAGGAAAACCTCATCCTGGGAACAGATGCAGTGCAGATGAAGGAACTGAGAAAAGGGAATAGCATTCTTACAGGAGACAGTGTGGGAAGAAGTATAATCAAGTTATCTCTGAGAATCAGTAGGTTTGTAAAAGATGTTGGTAGGCAGTGTGTCTCTGAATGTGGGGACAGAGATGAAGAAAGGGGAGAGGGCAAAAGAAATGAACTAAATGAAGTTAAGGGCAAGGTGGAAGTTGGATGCAAAGTTGATGAAATTGATGAGCTCAGCATGGGTGCACGAAACAGCACCAATGCAATCGTCAATGTAGCAGAGGAAGAATTGGGGAGCATTACCAGGGTCGGCTTAAAACATGGATTGTTCTACGTAGCCAACAAAAAGGCAGGCATAGCTGGGGTCCATGTGGGTACCCAGGGCTACCCCTTAAGTGAGATAAAAAGCTGTTATCCCAACAACTTGTTACCACCAATATCCAAATATATAAAAGAAAAGCCTATTGAGGAAAAGAAAAATGGAACAGAAAGTGTGACAAACCAAGGGATATTAAAATAAGCAATTACTTGCATTCCGTTTTAAAATGAATTCTTCATGACATTCACATTTCTGTTTAAGATTTTAAATAATGAGGCCTTACAGCCATAACGGCAACTGCACTGCACGTGGAGGGCTACAGAAGGAAACAGGGATCTAGCTTCTTATTCATCTACCTGGAAGGACAATCGCTGGAGACTGCTCTTGTCCACTGCTGCCTTCCATGCTCAGTTTTACTGGACTTCAAATAAGTGCAATGAATGAGTTTCTTGCAGACTGACAGGAGGTGTCTGCAAACCACACTCTGGCGTACCATTGAATTGTAGAGTTGTATGGAGCTCTTTGATCCACCATGTCTAAGCAGAACTTCTGCCCATCTGCACTAATCCCATTTGCTCTCATTGACACTGTATCCTTGCCTGTTAATGCAAGTCTAAATACCTCTTATATATAGCTCCTGTATCTGATTCTGCTGAGTCCCCAGCAGAGCATTTCAAATACCATACACTCTGAATGAATGGTATTTGAACTGAGCTGAAATATGCCTTCTGATTTTTATGGTTTATAATCTGTGCATCTTGCTGGAATATTTTGTTGCCATTTGTGTGATTTGTTTTGCAGGTGAGATGTGAGAGGAGCCTGATGGTTGATGTTTTTCTTTGAATGGGTTGGTTCCATGGATTTTCTTTGCTTTGTGACTGTCCGTGGGGAAGACAAATTCCAGGGTTATATACTGCATACATCCTCCAAGAGGGCCACAATCTTGCCGTGGTTTGGAGGCTTGCGTGCCTCAATGACCCGGACATCTATATTGACTGGAGTCAGAGCTTTACGCTTTGGTGCTTGGTAGGGTCACCCATGCTAAAAGGTCAAAGGGTTGAGAACTGACTGGTAAAACATTATTACAGAAGCAGCAATGAAGAGCAAAGGTATTCCTGAGTCTCCACCCATGGCTGACAGTAGTGAAAACTGAGAGGAAGCTGCTGACTCAGTGAAGGAAGCCCTCAACACCACCGGAGATGGTAAACCTGGCGTAACAGGCATTAAGTACTGTATATTGCATACTTACTTTGATAAGAAATGTATTTTGAATCTCTTCCAATGAGGTAGTCAGGACACTGGAAGCAAGAGGGGTGAGTTGATGCCGAACTATTGTTTACCAGTTTTTGTGGATAGTCCTGTCAAATGGTTAACCAGAAACTGATATACAACTGCAATGTGAGGTCACCCATATATGAGAAAAGATTTAGTCCTTGGCTGGATCTATCAGATATCCCATGTCTGCAAGTCTTCTTTAAAGAAATAATGAGAGTATCTTTTTGGCTGCTCTGGGTGTATGAAGAATGAGTGATATCCCCCATAAACTTCCCATTCCATTTCTCAGCATCTTGCTGGAGAGTATTTTGCAGCGATGGAGAACAGTGGATTTGGGGCACCATGGGCTTGGGATGGAATGCAACCACTGCAGAAGCTTGCATCTCAGTCTCCCAACAACATGGCACTCTGAACTTCCCAACTGTTTGCAAAATCACACCATCAATCCATCATACTGTCAGCTACATCAAAGATCAAGCAATGAGCATTATCAATAGGAGAGAGTCTGACCATCCACCTTGATATTCAACGTCATTAGCATCGCCAAATCTCCTGCCACTAACATATAGAAGATTTACATTGATAAGGAAGATCAACCGGACCATCACATAGATAGTGTAGGTACAGCAGGAAGTCAAAGGCTGGGTAACGTGGAATAAGTGACTGACTTTCTAACTCTCCAAAACATTTCTACCAACTGCAAGACACAATTTCCTGCTTTTGAATGCTCCCCAAATGATCGGATAATTGCATCTCCAACAAACTCAGGAACCTCTACAACATGCAGGATGTAGAAGACAATGAGATTGGCATCCCTTCCACCATCACAAACATTCATTCCCTGCACAACAACCTCAGCAAGGTGACTCCAACAGCAGTCCACAAACTCATAATCTCTCCCCTGAAGAGAGATAAGGGCAGCAGGCATGAAATATAACACTGCCAGGTCCAACTTCAAGTTCCACATTATCTTCACCTGGAAGTATATTATCAGTCCTTTATTGTTGCTGAGTCTAATTCCTGGGATTCACTTCACAAAAGCACAGTAAGAGAGAAAACACAAGGACTGCAATGTTTCAAGAAGAGTGCTTGTATCACTTTAGTGTCATGGAGTTTTGCAGCACAGAACTGGACCAACAGCCCACCTTGTCCATGCCAATCTCTTTGCCCATCTATACTGATTCCATTCAATGCATTATATCCCTAACCTTCTATGCTTTGCCTATTCAAATTCCTGTCTAATAGTCTCAAACGTAATTATTGAATCTGATCCCATCATCTCCCCTATATAATGGTAGGATAGACTTTTTTTGATGCAGACATCAATCAACCTCTGTATAAAAGAACCCCATCCTATCACCTTGTGCCCTCATGTTTTGATACTCCTACTCCTTTAGATACTGCTTTAGAAGATTGAGGGGAGATCTTATTGAAACATATAAAATTCTAAAGGGATTGGACAGGCTAGATGCAAGAAGATTGTTTCCGATGTTGGGGAAGTCCAGAACAAGGGGTCACAGTTTAAGGATAAAGGGCAAGCCTTTTAGGACCAAGATGAGGAAAAACTTCTTCACACAGAGAGTGGTGAATCTCTGGAATTCTCTGCCACAGGAAACAGTTGATGCCAGTTCATTGGCTATATTTAAGAGGAAGTTAGATATGGCCCTTGTGGCTAAAGGGATCGGGGGTATGGAGAGAAAGCAGGTACAGGGTTTTGAGTTGGATGATCAGCCATGATCATACTGAATGGCGGTGCAGGCTCGAAGGGCCGAATGACCCACTCCTGCACCTATTTTTTTCTATGTTTCTACCAAAGAAAAATTATTCTGATGATCTACGATATCTAGCTCTGCTAGTTTTACATAGTGTTACGAATGACGGGAGCAAAGTCGCCCCCCCCCCCCGCCCCACCTTTTTGAGAATCGGAAGATCGCTATTATTTCAGGTCTGATACCCAGGAAATGAGAGAGATACACATCATGTCAGTAATGAGAGAGTGGATCACAGAAAAGGCAGATGTTATAGACAACGCAGAATACACAAGGTGGAATGTCTCCTATTTGACAAAGAGAGAGATTACTGCTATTGTCTCTTGAAGGAGGAATGGTGTATTGAGTACTGTACTATTCATTGAAACCCCTCGGGGCAGCCCGAGTGGTCTGATTGAGGGATTGCATCATCCCAACCTGATTGACATCTGAGACCCTGTGAGTAGGGATAAAAGGAGCGTCTGGGGAAACACCCCTCAGATGCACCAGGCGGAATGCTAGAAATCCAGTGACAACGTTTTATAGCGAAAGCCGGTGGGAGCTTGTGTGTGTCCTCCCTTGTCTGGGTGGTGGGCTCAACATGGAAGAACAGTTTAGCTAAAGGAAAGGTCACACTTGAACGGCCACACCAACAAGA
Organism: Hypanus sabinus; assembly: GCF_030144855.1. NCBI lineage: Eukaryota > Metazoa > Chordata > Chondrichthyes > Myliobatiformes > Dasyatidae > Hypanus > Hypanus sabinus. The sequence goes on from NC_082720.1 coordinate 16,080,187, forward strand.
CACCGACGGATCGAAATCATAAAGGAAGGTTGGCAAAACCCGTAATTGTAACTGTTCCCATTCAATTCCTATCTCTCTCTCTCTCCAACAATTCAACACAGCGACAACCGAATGACGGCAGCTTGTGTGAACTGCAGCAAACTTTATATTTCCATCGGACAATTCATTATCCCCTAGACAACGATAGAGCTTATTTCTTATTGATGATTATTATACCCGCACTTTGAGGTTTAGTATTGATGACGTATATTATCTGTATATTTGCATTGATATTATTCTTGTGTATTTTGACTAATAAATACTGTTAAAAATAGTATCATCAGACTTCAACAGCTACTCCTATCTTTGCTGGTAAGACACCCAGTTACGGGGTTCATAACAATAGCAAGACCAGGTCAGTCTCGTTCCGGAATAAACAAACTCAGCTTACGGATTGGCTCCTCATAACAAAAGCACTCCAATCCAGGGAATACTCTCTCCAGCACAATCAAAATACAAATTGCAATCGTCTACAATTACAAATTGTAATTGTACAATTATACAATTCCAAAATGTATAATACATTCCAAAATACGACATAGTTAGAAATGGGCAATGGATGCTGGCCTACATCCTCAAAAATGAATAAATGATAAATAATATCAGGTGAAATTATTTCATAAATATGTTCAGCTATATGGTCATTTTATTACATTGTACAGTGTCATCAGCTATGGTAACAGAAATGTGAAACACAATGCCTGCCTATAACATTCTAATGACAAGCATCTCCCTTCCTCCCTGCTAGTGAAATAGGAAACTATTAAACAGTGCTCCTTCGTGTAAAATACAATCCAAGCTATTTAGAAAAGGTCACTGACATATTCCAGACAATAAAATCATTATTGCAGTTCCTTGCATGGTGGGGGTTGGTGGGGGGGGGGGGGGCGTCAGTGATTTTGCTGGCGTGAATGGGAGTGGGAGGGGGTGGTTGATGCTTTCTCTGCTGCATCTGCGAAGAGCGGGGGAGCCCGGGCTTCGATTTCAATGTTTCATTTTATGGGGTCTCTTGTTTTTTGGAGGAATGCCTATGGATCAATCCCCATAAGGTTGTTGAAGGCAGCATGTCCCTGAAGGAATCAGAGGCCTCCTTATGGACTATTACAACAAGTTCCACCTGAGCATCTCAACAGGGCCAATAACATGAGGCTGGAGACTGGTATCATCACAGGCTGCAACATCTCACTCATCCTTTTCGCCCTGGCAATGAACACGCTGGTAAACTCTGCAGAGCCAGAGTGTCGAGGCCCGAACTCAAGCTCTGGGATCCGCCAACCACCAGTACGAGCCTTCACGGATGATCTGACTATCACTACGGAGTCAGTGCCTGGTCCTTAAGGGGCTGGAAAGGTTGTTGAGGTGGGAAAGGATGTGATTTAAGCCTGCAAAATCAAGATCTGTTGTGCTGAAGAAGAGGAGATTACAGGAGAAATTTGGTTTCTCTATTGAGGACATTCCAATTCCTACCATCACGGAGAACCCTGTTAAAAGTCTTGGGAAGATGTTTGATGTAACACTCAGAGATAAGGCGGCAATAGGAAACTCCTGTGGGGAGTTTGAACAACTGTTGCAAGAGGTTGAGAGGACTGGCCTTCCAGGGCGGTTTAAGGCATGGATTTACCGGCACGGTATACTACCTAGAATCCTCTGGCCACTCCTTCTCTGAGTTTCCAATTTCCACTGTTGCTGAATCAGAGAGGGTAGTCAGCCGGTTCCTGCGAAGATGGCTGGGTTTACCAAGGAACATCAGCAGCTTTGCTCTGTGCGGGAATAACTGCAAACTGAGGCTCCCCCTGAAATCCATCGAGCAGGTTTTGCGAGCAGTACCGGGAACCTTCAGGTCCAAGGGTTGCCAGAGTGAGAGTGGCAGAGAGAACTGGACGAAAGTGAGAGAGCAGAGGCTGCAGTGGAAGAAGCTGAGGCGCGACTGCGCCACAAAGTGCTGGTGGGGGCAGTTGCCAAGGGAAGAGCTGGACTTGGAAGCCTTGAAACCCCCCATTTTGACAAAGTACAAGGGAAATAGCGACGAGAACTGGTCCAGAATGAAGAAAGGGCAGCTGTGGAGGAGGAGAGGGCCAGCAGAGCAGTGGCAATGAAACAGCAAGGAGGGAGCAGGTGATCGAGCGAAAGATCACGTGGAACGATCTCTGGAAGGTGGATCTATACTGTATCAAGTTCCTTATCCAGGCTGTTTATGATGCCTTCCTAGCCCATCCAACCTGCACTGCTGGGGCCTTGCAGAATGACCAGCTTGCCCCCTCTGTGAGAAGACCGGTACGCTAGAGCATATTCTGAGCAGCTGCCCCAGAGCTATTGTTGATTGCCATTATTGGTGGCGGCATGACCAGGTCCTCCGGACAATTGCTGAGACAATCTGCAGCACCCTTAACATCTGCCAGAAAACAAGTCAGGTCAGGAATATCATCTGCTTTGTCAAAGAGGGGGAAAGGCCAACAGAAGACCAGAAAGGAACCGGGTTGCTCTTCACTGCGCAGGACTGGAAGCTAAAAGCAGACCTGGGAAAACAGCTGCAGTTACCCACCCACATCATAGAGACTACTTTGTGGAAAGATACCCCCAGTGAAGCCCAGGGGTGGGGGGGGGGGGCCGGAAGAGCTTCCCAGCCAGATGGATACAAGGCTACTGATCCAGCGCAATGGACAAGTGACAATGAGTATACAGTGCATCGGTGGTAAAACTTGTAAGAAACAGAAAGGCTTGAAAATCCACCGGTCAAGGACGAAGTGTAATGAGCAACAGAGAGCACCACAATGCGCAGATTCCCAGTCTGGGGAGACAGAGGAGGGGCAGGGTCAGGAAGCACCCCACAGTACCCAGAGCCTCTGTGTGGTGCAAGCTGTTCATCCTAACATCACATCTCAGACCGTGCGGATCAGACGGCCCAAAGCCTGCCAGACGGCAGAGTGGCAAAGATTTGATGAGAATGTAGATCTAGTGTTGGAAACATTGGCCAAAGATGGTGCGGAGAATGACAACAGTGATCATAACTGTGGCACCGGATAGATTTGGTACCGAGGAAGAGAAGTGGCCAAACAGCCATATGTTCAAAAAACAATAGAGCCACCAAAATCCACAACATCCAGAAAGAGCTCAAGGTGCTCAAGCAACAACATAAACTAGCAAACCATGTGGAAAGGGCCCCACTGGAAGAACTGCGTGTGATGCTGAGGAAAAGGCTCATAACTGCGAAGAGCGGAGCAACATTGGAGCTCAGGACAGAAAGAGCACAGAAAAGATTTGCATTTATCAGTAACCCATTTCCCTTCACCAAACAGCTGCTGTGTCAGAAGAGAAGCGGAAAGCTGTCCTGCACAAAGGAACAGATGGACCACCATCTTCGAAGCACCTTCAGTAACCTGGGCAGAGAAGCTGAACTGGAAGACTGTGATGCCCTCACCGCCCCTGCAAAGCCAACAGAGGCTTTCGGCCTTCGAGAGCCTCTCTTCAAGGAGGTTCAGCAAGTAGTCAAGAAAGCTGGAGCTGGCTCAGCGCCTGGTCTGAGTGGCGCCATCTACAAACACTGCCCCCGGCCTCTCCAGCGGCTGTGGAGAATCCTCAAGGCCATCTGGCAGTGCCCAAGCAATGGAAGTATGCAAACGGAGTGTGGATTCCAAAAGAAGAGAACTCCAAGAACATCAGCCAGCTTAGGATAATACCCTTGCTGAGTGTTGAAGGGAAGATCTTCAGCGTGGTGGCAAGGCGCCTGACAGAGCACTTCCTGAGGAACAATTACATCGACATCTCCGTCCAGAAGGGTGGCAGTCTAAGGACACCAGGCTGTTACCACTAAGTCACCCCTATTCTCTCTGGCCTCTCTCAGGAGCTGTGTGATGCTCCAAGCAGCCTGGTACCCTTGGTTAACACAATGCTGACCCAGGTTCAATTCCCGCCACTGCCCGTACAGAGTTTGTCCCTTCTCCCTGTTGCCGAGTGGGTTTCCTCCAGGTGCTCTGGCCTCCTCCCACAGTCCAAAGATGTACCAGTCGGTAGGTTAATTTGCTATTGTAAACTCTCCTGTGATTAGGCTGTGATTAAATCAAGGGATTGCTCGAAGGGCTGGAAGGCCTATTCACACTGTATCTCAGTCAGTAACTATGACTACGTGGTCAGTGGAACAGCTGCTCTGAGAAAGAAAAACGCTCACTACTTGCAGTACATGATCTTGATAGCACTTATAACCTAAAGCTGAGGTGTGTTTGACTGAAAGTATAGTGTTCTCGTACAGATGTAAGAATTCTGAACTAAACACCGAGGTAAACCGTAGTCAATGAGAGCACGGTCGCAGTAAGATTCACCGTTTACTGTTCACTCTTCCACATTAACGTATGGTGACAACTGTTGATAAAACAATACAAAATATATACAGTATTTGTTTCCTTCTTGACATCACATTTACATCATAAATACTTGTAAAAGCAGAACTACAACAAACTATATTACATTAAAGTACAACATACAGTCAGAACTACCTGCGCTTTAAATATACTTCGACACAAACTATCCAGCAGCTCTTTCAATAGCACAAGAAAATAAACTTTATCAACCGTCATTACTTTTAACAGAATCAGCGTTAACATTTTTACTTCAACATATCGATTATCAAATGAACTTATAGCATTGCTTCTATGATGTTTCTTAGTGCATAGAATGGAAACTTTTCTCGCGCCAAGCTCACTCCTTCCCATTTCTCCAAACTGGTATTTTCCCAGAAGACGCGGCAAAACCGGGTGTGGCGGCTTCGCATGCCGCGATACATCACAGACAACGAGTTTACTTTAAACAAGCTTAACTTTAACTATAAAATAATTACAAATGAATTACTAAAGCGAAAATGTAATAAAGCTAAACAAATGCCTTGAGGGCAACACAGAAAGACTACTCTGCTTCAACGATCACAAATGCCAAGGTCACTTTTGAATGTTTTCTAGTTATATCTTCACTCCTCTCCTAATTTTCCCAACAGGCTACCAAATCTTGAAATCAGCCTTGTGACACTACCCAGCACTGTCTCCCAGCTCTGAATGCCAGTCCCATCTCTTGGTGACAAGAAATGAATACACTTTCAAGGTATCGGCTGCATAAGCCTCTGTATTAACTCAAACAAGTACTTCTGACCAGCGAATGGAAATCGAAAACAAATGCTGCATATGCAAGAAGTCTGAAATAAGGGAAAATAGAAAATGCTGGAAGGTTCAGCAGGACAGGAAGTGCCTATGGAAAAGGATACAACTAATGTTTCCAGTATGTGATCATTCATCAAAACTAAAAGCCTTAAGAAAGAGTGAGTGGGTGATGGGCAGAAGGAAGTGAGGTTTTCCTGAAAAGGTGAATTATTTATTTATCTATCTATTAATTAATTTATTTATTGGGATACAATGTGAAATAGGCCTTTCCGGCATCTTAGCACCCCACCGTTCTAGAAATCCCCGATTTAGCCCTAGTCTAATTGTGGGATAATTTACGATGACCAATTAACTGACCGACTGCATGTCCTTGGACCATGGGAGGAAACCAGAGTACTCAGAGGAAACCCTTGCAGACAAGGGGAGGACACATAAACTCTTTGCAGACGGTGGGAGAATTGAATCCGGGTCGTTGGTACTGTAAACTGTTGTGCTAACTACTACACTGCTGTGCCGCTGGGGCAATTAATAAAAGAATGAATCAATATAGCTGATAATGTGGTTGATTTGTTTTTTTTTACTGTGTCTCTGTGGTGGCTCACTGTGGACTAAGCTACTTACCTTCCTTCAACTGTATCATTACTTCATTCAAACTTAATCCTGCAATCATGACCCTTGTATTTCATTGTCAAATGCTCAGTGTAAGTACTTCAATGAAAATGAGTCCAAATTGTGGTGAGCTACATATACCTGTCTGGACACGCCCCCTGCTGACTGCTCCTGTGGCTCCTCCCACAGACCCCTGTATAAAGGCGATTGGAGGCACTGCTCCTCCCTCAGTCTCCAGGATGTTGTGTGATGGTCTCTTGCTGCTGACTGCTCTCTTCCAGCTTATAAAAGCCTATTTCTCGCCTCACATCCCCGAGAGTTATTGATGGTGCATCACAAATATCACCCCAAAAGTGAGTTGCAAAGTTAATTGAGAAGGAAGAATATGACATTGGATGGGGAACTGGCAGCAGTATGAGATTAGTGCAACTGGTTCAACTAGAGAGAAACTCAGGTGAAGACTTGACAGTTGGATTAGCTTCTTGTGCTGCTAATGTGCTGTGATTTACCACCTGTGATAGAAGATCAGCAAGTAATATTGCCAAGATAGGCACACATACACACACACACACACACACACACACACACACACACACACACACACACACACACACACACACACACACACACACACACACACACACCATCATTAATATAACATAATTGCAAACAGCATCAGCACCCCTTATTCCTGAAATAACCAGAAGAGAAGGGGAAGAGAAAAATAACACCAAACAATTTAAGCTTCAGAATTTGGAAGAAAAAAGTACAAGAGTGACAAAAGTTTGGAGTCTTGGAAGTTCAAATCAAAATACCAGAACTCTCTTATACAAATTGAAAGCAGTGCTGGATAAGATAGAACCCTGTTCTGAAGCTGTACACGCTTGAAAATTTCATGAGACCACCTACTCAATAAACTATTCTCATTAGTTTTTATTTGACTACAACACTGGCGATGTAACTCATTTGTCAAACAAGAAGACCACACAGAGTCAGCAAAAGGAGCGTCCTTGCAAGTGGAGCCTGCGCTGTCTGCATGCCAATGGGAAAAGGTCAATGAGGTCTCAAAGGGAATGGGACTATTGTGACAAATAATCCAGAATGCTGGTTTGACAATCCAGACACCAGAATTCTAATCTTCCCGAGCAGACAGGAAAATTAAATTAATAAATTAAACAAGAAATTTAAAGATCTACCACAAACTAGGTTACAAATGAACAAGGCACTACCACATAATTTTAAAAAAATCATTTGATTTGATCATCATTATTTGCTTTGGTCGATCACTGACACCAGATTTATAGCTGTGAGGCTAACTGTCCTCTGAAATGCCTGAGTAATCCACCTCTTTCCTTATATAAGGAAACATCATAGAATAAACCACCATAGAGTCAGAGAGTCACTTAGAAGTACAGCTCAGAAACAGGCCTTTCAGCCCATCTAGTCCATGCAAAGAAAATTATCTGCCTACTCCCATAGACCTACACTGGGACCATTGCCCTCCAAACCTCTACCATCAAGTACTTATCTAAATTTCTCTTAAATGTTGAAATCAAGCTCACATGCACCACTTCTGCAGGCAGCTCATTCCACGCTCTTACGACACTCTGAGTGAAGAAGTTTCCCTTCATGCTCCCCTTAAACTTCTCACCTTTCACCTTTAACCCCGTGACCTCCGGCGGTAGTCCCACCCTACCTCGGTGGAAAAAGCCTGATTGCAGTTAGCCTGTCTATACCCCTCATAATTTTGTGTAGCTCTATCAAATTCTCTCCCAATCTTCTATGTTCTAAAGAATACAGTCCTAACCTATTCAATCTCTCCTTATAACTCAGGTCCTCCAGACCCAGCAACATCCTTGTAATTTTTGTCTGGAGTCTTTCAACCTCATTTACATCTTTCCTGTAGGTAGCTGACTAAACCTGTACACAATGCTCCAAATTAGGCCTCACAATTGTCTTATACAATTTCAACAAAACATCTCTTCTCCTGTACTTAATACATTGCTTTATGAAGGCCAATGTGCCAAAAGCTTTCTTTATGACCTTATCTACCTGTGACACTACTTTCAATGAATTATGTACCTGCATTCCCAAATCCCTTTGTTATGCCACACTCATCATTGCCTACCATTCAGCGTGTAAGACCAACCCTGGTTGGATGTACTGAAGTACAAAACCTTGCACATGTCAGCATTAAATTCCATCTGCCATTTTTCAGCACTTTTTTCCAACTGATGCAGTTCTCTCTGCAAGCCATGATAGCCTTCCTCGCTGTCCGCTACACTTCAATCTTTGTGTCATCCACAAATTAACCACAATGTCATCCAGATCACTGATGTAGATGAGAAACCAGCCCCAATCCCTGTGGCACACCACTAGTCACAGGTCTCCAGTCAGAGAGGCAACCATCTACTACCCCTCTCTGGCTGCCCCTGCTAAGCCAATGTCTTATCCAATTTACTACCTCATCCTGAATGCCGAGGACTGAATCTTCGTGACCAACCTCCTAAGCAAGACCTCGATAAGTGCCTTACTGAAGTCCAAGTAGGCAACATTCGCTGCCTTGCCATCATCCACTTTCCACTCATCCCACCATGTATCACGGATACGAGAAACTCTGCAGATGCTGGAAATCCAAAGCAACACATACAAAATGCTGGAGGAGTTCAGCAGGTCAGGCAGCATCTACAGAATTTAATAAACAGTCAACTTTTTGAGTTGAGACTCTTCTTCAGGACTGAAAAGGAAGAGGGAAGATGCCAGAATGAAAAAAAGTTGGGGGGAGGGGAAGGAGGATAGCTGGACGGAGATAGGTGAAGCCAGGTGGGTGGGAAATATAAAGGTCTGGAGAGGAAGGAATCTGAAAGGAGAGGAGAGTGGACCATAGGAGAAAGGGAAGTAGGAGATGATGCGGGGGAGGATCTAGGTAGGTGAGAAGAGGTCAGAGGTCAGTGGGGAATAGAAGAAGAGGGGAAGGGAGAGAGAATGTTTTTTACTGGAAGGAGAATTCAATATTCATACCATCAGGTTGGAGGGTACCAATACGGAACATAAGGTGTTGCTCTCCTCCCTGAAGGAGGCCTCATCATGGAGAAAGAGGAATTGGAATTAAAATGTTTGCCACCAGGAATTTCCACTTTTGGCGGACGGAGCTGAGGGGGAGTAAGCCACATCGGGAGCACTGAACACAATAAATGATCCCAGCAGATTCACAGGTGAAGCGTTGCCTCTCCTGGAAGAACCGCTTGTGCCCTGAATGGAGGTGAGGGGGGCGGGGAATGGGCGGGTGTAGCACTTTGGCTGATTGCAGGGGTAAATGCCAAGAGGGATGAAAGGGCATGGGAATCGTGGAGGGAACAATCCTTGAAGAACGCAGAGAGGGAGGAGGTAAAGATATGCTTAATGATAAAGATATGTTTTGGACATCTCATTTTGAACTACTAACTCATTTCCAAGTCTACCTCATTTTTTGGTGTCCCACAGCAAAATGAAAGATGCTGTCAGTTTGAAGCCAGAACCTTGTCTCACTGAGTATTGTCCAAGAAAGTGGAGGCTGCAGGGTAGGATGAGGAGAGTTTACTGGGCGCAAATAGGAATAGACTTAAATCAGATCAGACCCTTCATTATTGAATGGAACAGTAGGTACAAGAGGTCAAGTGGTTTGTTTCTGCTCTTAATTCAGTTGCATGCTTGTTTGTGCAACTACATGATGGCATCTCTCACTTTCAAGGACAAGGTACATCCATGTTAAATCTTAACTAAGTTTTTCCTTCTTCTTTATTCTCTTGTCACCAGCTGTTGGCCTGGTATTGCAACTATCTCCATTTGGGCTTATTCTATAATGGAACTCTGGAATGATTCTTGGCAGCGGATATTAAAATATCCCATCCAGAAAACATTTGTTCCCCTTGTTATCCTTTGAGTTTCTAAGTGGCATTTAGTATAGAATAGTGACATTCATTAGCTGACTGTGGTGGATGATGTTAACTATCATGAGGTTTGACCTAAAGAATCAGAATCAGGTTTAATATTACTGGCATATGTCATGAAATCCGTTGTCTTTGCAGCAGCAGTACAACGCAATACATAAATATTAATAGAGGAAAAAACATGAGTTACAGAAAGTATATATATATAGTAATGAAGTATAATTCATGAGTCCATTCAGAAATCTGATGGCCGAAGGGAAGAAGCTGTTCATGAATCACTGAGTGTGTGCCTTCAGGTTCCTGTACCTGATGATAGCAATTAGAAGAGGGATGTCCTCTGTGATGGGGATCCTTGATAATGGATGCTGCCTTTTTGAGGCATCACTCCTTGAGGATATCCTGGATACTATGGAGGCTAGTTCCCATGATAGGGGTGACTAAGCTGACAAACCTCTGCAGCTTATTTCGATCTAGTGCAGTATCCCCTCCCCCACCCCACCCCCACTCCCATACCAGATGTTGGAATGATCACAGTACAGCTATCATCAAGGTGATGTCAACAACGAACAACTAGCTATCAAGTACTATCATGGGACCCTCAATTACCAGCAATATATTCACTCTCAAAAAGCTGGGGGAGCTCAGCAGGCCAACAGCATCTATGGAAAAGAGTACAGTCAACATTTCGTGTTGAGACACTTCAGCAGGACTGGAGAGAAAAAAAAAGAGCTGAGGAGTAGGTTTAAAAGGTCAGGGGAAAAGAGATGAGGTATAGGGGCAGGTGTAGCACTTGTTCTTCTTGCAAGGATAAGTGCCAGAAGGGGGAACAGGGACGAATGGACAAGGGAGTCACGTAGGGAGCAAGCCCTGCAGAAAGTAGAAAGTGAGGGGGGGGTGGGGGGGAAGATGCCTTTACACCTCCTCCCTCACCACTCTTCAGGGCCCCAAACAGTCCTTCTAGGTGAGGCGACACTTCACCAGTGAGTCTGCTAGGTATCATATACTGTGTCCGGTGCTCCCAGTGTGGTCTCCTGTATATCAGTGAGACCAAACGTAGACCACTTCGCCGAACATCTTATGCTCGGTCCGCCAGAAAAAACAGTCTCACCAGTGGCCACCCATTTTAAATCCATTTCCCATTCTAAGTCCGATATGTCTATCCATGTTCTCCTCCATTGTCGTGATGAGGCCACACTTAGGTTGAAGGAACAACATCCCATATTGCAACTAGGTATCCTCCAACTTGATGGCATGAACATTGATTTCTCAAACTTCCATTTTCCATCCCCTTTTCCCTCTCTCACTTTATCTCCATGCACACCCATTGCAATCTTCTGGTGCTTCTCCCCCCTTTTATTTCTTCTATGACCTTCTGTCCTCTTCTATCAGACTCCCCCATCTCCAGCCCCGTAATTCTTTCACCAATTAACCTCCCAGCTCTTTACTTAATCCTTCTACCTTCCAGTTTCACCTATCACCTTGTGTTTCTCTCTCCCACCTTTGAAATCTACTCCTTAGCTTTTATTTTTCTCTCCAGTCCTGTTGCAGGGTCTCGGCCAGAAACACCGACCACACTCTTTTTCATAGTTGCTGCCTGGCCCGCTGAATTCCTCCAGCATTTTGTGTGTGTTGCTCGGACTTCCAGAATCTGTGGATTTTCTCGTGTTTACATAGTCACTCTCACACAGTTAAAGTCCCACCAGGACCACGTGGCTCCTGATCTCATTGTATCCTCGGTCCAAGCATGGAGAAAAGGTCTGAGTTTCTAGATAAAGCCCCTGAGCATTTTACTGACTGTGATGCCCAGGTGTCCTTGCATAACTGCAGCCTCAAGGAATTCGTAGGCTGACCACCTGTGAGAACTTGCTGTGCACAAATTGGCTACCACATTGCCTACGTTACAATAGCAGTTATACTACAAAGAGAGTTTATTGTCTGTCAAACATTTAGGAACTGCGGGATGTTGGGAAAAGTAGCACCAACTGCACATAGCAACCTCCTATATCCTTGGCACATGGTTGTGCCTAGTATCCATTGTGACTTTGGGTTGAACAGTGGACCTGTATGCCTGACAACTGAGCTTGTATTCTCCTCTACTGGCTAGTAAATTGTTGGCTATTCACTACTGACAGCCTAGTAAGTAATTCTTTTTTATCATTAAAATTGATTTAATAGCAAAGAGCAAATGCAGCTCTGTTAAGTGGCTTTGATTTATGACTGAGTCATGAATACGTCATCTCCAGCAATCAATATGGGAATATTTATATTAATAAAACTTGAGGTTAATTAAATCAGATTGACTTGTGGGTAAATCAGGCAGGATGGAATAGGAGTAGGATTCCTGAACCGTTGTTATGAGGCTAGTTAGCTCAGTTGCCTTTTACTGTCAGTTGTTTAAGAGATTTCTAACAGCACTTTGGAAATATCTGCCAGAAAATAAAGTGACATCATCCCCATAGAGGTTTGCAGAATGTCTCCAGTACCACGATCGTTCATCCTGTCTTTTGTCTTCAATATTCTCAACCAGTTGGAAATCAACCTTTCTCTCACAAAGAGCTTTGGATTTTATTCATTTGTTTATTGAGGTACAGCACAGAATAGCCCCCGTCTGGCCCATCGAACTACAATGCCCCAACAACCCTGATTTAACCCTAACCTAATCACGGGACGATTTACAATGACCAATTAACCTACCGGCACCACACACAAAATGCTGGTGGAACACAGCAGGCCAGGCAGCATTTATAGGGAGAAGCGCTGTCGACGTTTCGGGACGAGACCCTTCGTCAGGACACTTCAGGGACGAAATGTGACTGAAGATCACAACTAACTTTGATAGAATTAAGCAGAAAAAAACAGGACTGACGAAGGGTCTCGGCCCAAAACGTCGACAGCGCTTCTCCCTATAGATGATACCTGGCCTGCTGCGTTCCACCAGCATTTTGTGTGTGTTGCTTGAATTTCCAGCATCTGCAGATTTCCTCGTGTTAACCTACCAGCATGTCTTTGGACTGGTGGGAGTTAAGCAGTCAAAAGTGGATACTAGGAAGCATTTTATCACCCAGTGGTAGCAATCTGGAATGCACTGCATTAAGTTGATGGTGGAGGCAGTGACTCTCAAAACACATGTGGATGTGCCCTTGCATCACCAAGGTAAAAGCGGCTATGGACCGGTGCTGGTAAATGGAAAGACTACACACAGGTACTTGATGGTCAGCACAATCAAGATGGGCTGAAGGGCCGATACCTGCACTGTATAATTCTATAATTTTATTAATCACCCTACGTACTGTAAACATTCTGGGGGATAACAATCTCACAGAAGCCTGGAATGAAATGGAGGTCACAGGGAAAGGCTGGTGAACCAAACAAGGCTATGAAATGCTCTGAGTCTTTTGATGACACCTTCAAGACCAGCAAAGGATAATTGAGTGGTGGGCATGCTGTGCTGCTGCCAAAAGACTGAAAGCATTTGTGGGCTGCTCAGCAAAATACTCGCTGATTTGATTTGACAATAACTGTGCATTTCACTGTCTGTTTCAATGTACACGTGACAAAGGGAACTAATCAATCTTTAAAAACTGACTTTAACAGAGAGTTGGGGTGGCAGCAAACAGAATCACCTTTCAGTATGAGATGCAGACTTGGTTAGTCTGTCCTTCCCAATTTCCTGCCAGGTTTCTGCTTGAGAATTTAACATTTATCCCGCTACCTGGCTTGACATTTGAAAGTGCGGTTGTTTGCATTGCAGGGCAGGTGATCAATCAGTCTGTCGATGCAATGGCAGGTACTCACGGAAGTGATGTGCAGGTGTCTGTGCAGTGGTCCTGAAAACTCAAAACCACCCATTTGGTGTATTATGATTAATTCTCTCTGTGGGTTGTCACCTCACAGGAATGGAATTGTTTCATGTATAGTACCAGAGTCTCTGAGAATGATACTAACAGGATCTGTGGTGATACCACAGTTCAACACAAGAACCTCTCTGGGAGCAGCTGGAAGATGTAGCAGGGTTACCTTCTCAATGGACATGCTCACGAACGAAGCCAGGGATGAAAGAAGAATTTTGGGGTGTCATACCTCCTACGTGAAGTCCTTTGCTGATGTGTAATGATTCCATCACATTAGGCCGTAAGATTCTCCCACTTCCTGATTGCTACCCTCAAGGTCCCATGATCATAGCTGAATTGTGATAAAGAGATCCTAGCATCACATGCAAGCTGAAGAATGACTTCCATGTGTATGTCATGAACAGGACAGGGAAGCAGTTATAATTAATTAACTGTCTCCAGAGGCAACACTCTCAATGTGATTGAACAAAAAAACTTTTACAATTTGGAATGCCTGCCCACAATAGAAGATACAAAAGAGGAACGACCTAACATTACAATAGTGACTTTTGCTTAAGAACATTCACATTGCTGCTCATAGTGAGACAGGATACACAGATCAGCCAGTCTTGATCTTGACTTCAGATGCAAATCTCTGATGCTGTATGCAGATTCTTCTGTTGGCTTCTCGGTCTCTGCCGGGTGCTCTGGTTTCCTCTCAGATCCCAAAGACATTTGGTTTATTAACTGGCCACTGTACTTTGCCTCCAGTGTGGATGGGTGGGAGAAGATTCAGGCAAGAGCTGATCAGTGTATCAGAGAATAGATGATTGGGAAATAGTGGGGGGAATGGCACTGATAGAAATGCTCTGCTGGTAGATTAATTGGCACTGTAAGTCATGCCTTGTCTCATTGCTATCATCAGGAAGGAGGTACAGAAGCCTAAAGGTGCACATTCAATGACTCAGGAACAGCTTTTTCCCTTCTGCCTTCCGATTTCTGAATGAACATTGAACCCATGAACACTGCCTCACTACTTTTTTATTTCTATTTTTTGTACTACTTATTTAACTTTTTTATATATATATATACATATACATTTTCCAAATCACATTTTCTTTCTATTATTGTGCATTGCAATGTATTGCTGCTACAAAACCAACAAATTTCATGATATATGTTGGTGATATTAAACCTGATTCTGATACTGACCCATTAGTCTGGGTTAATTACAAAATGAATCAAAGGAGAGTTTATACTAAACTGGCATGCTGGCACCTAACCAGTGCACCCTCTTTCCTTCAAATTTGAAAACAGCCATCTAACTCTGTATGGGCAATTAACACAATGTTGAATATAATAGTGGAATGGTAAAGATAATGGTAGCTGAATGCTCATGCAAAGGTTGACTTACAAACAGTTCTTCTTTACTTCTCCAAAGCTACCTTGAACATGAGCAGAACTAATGTTCTTCACTGGCTTGCTCCCAGTCAATCATTAGACCCAACAAGGAAGAACTACATTGACGTTGAGTAACTGGGAAACAGAAAACTCACGCCCTACCTCGGCAGCCACCTCTGCCAGAGGTGAACAGAAATGTCAAGATTCAGCACAAAATCCATTGTGTCAGCCTTGTCTTTGGCAGACTGTCTCAGTGGGTGATCAATAACTACAGCATCAGAATATTATCAGATTTTTAGTTTACAGGGCAATACCAAACTTAATCATCCTTTATAACTGTGAAACATGTGATTTACAAAAATAGCTTGAAAATCCTTTTTGCAGAGAATCCACAATGTAAACAAACAGGAACATTACACTAACATCAATGATGCCATAGAGGATATCTACAGTCCTGAGAGCCTGATTATCTAGCAACAACAAAGATGGAGGTGGCACTGTGTTCAAATGCCTGATATCTGTTCATCAAACAATTGCTGATGTCCAACTTGCTGAGGAAGAGTAATGTCATGAGGCCAAAGGAAAGGCATTAAAGACATCCTCAATAGTTGTGGTTTTGGCCTCTGTAAGACACTACTCCAGGACAAGGCTGTCTGGTGGAGACTTGGCCAAGAAGGAGCTAACAATCTTTGAGAAAAGATGTCTCATTCTGGTGATGTAACAGCACAAGAAAAAGAAAGACCTGGAACAGTCTCATAACAACTGCATCCTAACTCTACCTTTTTACTCCTTGTGCAACTTATCAGTAGCCTCTCGTGATTTAAGAAATCACTAAAAAGTCAAGGGAGATGATCCTGAGCCCAAGGGATTGCAGTCACCTTTTAATTTTAATTTTTAAGTTTTAATTCCACTCTATTAAGAGATAAGTATCTACAGGGAAACTCGATAGCACATGATGAGAAACTTATTACGTTATTATTTAACACACTCTGTCTGATGCTCTCAATTACACCAGTAATCTGTTTCCTTTACACATTCATTTCAACAGTCAGCAACACTGAACGTATAGCTCATCCTGGCTAGGAATGGAATCAAAATAACCGGAAAGTGGCAGCTGTCAGAAGAGGAGGAGTTAACCCCTTATGTTACTCTGTCTCTCCCCCTGCATACCCCACTTCCCCGTGTGATCCTTTGCTTTGCACTTTCTTGATCCTCAGGCACTGTACGTAAAGAGATAATATCAAAGATGGTGTGGTCACTCTCAATGGAATGGCAGGCACGAGAACACATGCACACACACACACATTCCAACAGCAGGAATTCCACAGAATTACCACAGAGAGGGTCACAGAAGCTAGCAAACTCAAATAAGATAACAGTGATGTCCTGAAATAATTTGACATTATGAAGCAGGAGGTGTTGACTGCTTTGAAGTGAGATTTAACCCTAGAACCTGGCCAAATGTATTCTATGACATTGTGGGAACAAGGGAAGAAATTGCTTGGGCACCATCAAAATTTTTGTACCTTCATTCCCATGGGTAAGAGCAGAAGACTGGAGGGTGGCTAATAGTGTGCCTTTATTTAAGAAAGCTTGTAAGGACAAGCCAGAGAACTAAAGGCCATTGAGACCAGCAGCAATAGTGTGAATGTTACTCAAAGGGATTCTGAGAAAAGGGATTCAGCTTCATTTGGAAAGACAAGGACTGAAAAGCAGCAATTATTGTGCTTTGTGCATGGAAACCATTTCTCACAAATTTGAATGAGTTCTTTGGAAATGTGAGCAAGAGGATAGACAAGAGCAGGATGGTAGAAGTTGTCCGCATGGACTTTGGCAAGACCTTTGACAGGTCCCAAATCCAGAAAGTGAGCCATCTAATTGAATACACAATTGACTTGCTGACAGGAATCAAACGTGATAGTGGATGGTTTCATAATGGAGGCCTGTGACCAATGGTATGCCAAAAGGATCATGCTAAACCCCCTGCTGTTTGTTGTATACATTAACAACTTTGATGAGCATGTAGGTGGCATGTAAGCTTACAGATGACACCAAAATTGGTGGCGCAGTGGACATTGAAAAGGATCACAACGTGATCTAGATCAACTGCAAAAGTAGGCAAAGGATGGCAGAATTTAACTCAGGCAAGTACAAAGTGATTCATTTTGAGAAGTTAAACCAGGTCAGGGCATCCAGAGTGAATGGCAGGATCCCGTGGAGTATTGTAGAATGAGAAATGAAGAAATTCCTTGAAAGTGACAACATAGTTGGACACGGTGACGAAGAAGGCTTAAGATATGACTTCCTTCATTGGTCAGGAAAAAGCTGTACCTTTTTTGAATAACTATTAATTTTTACAGGTGATTTTGTTAAAAAAGATTTTGTTATCGAGTTGAAAAATTAATGCAGAATTTAGGTTCTTTTCTTGGACAACCAGCTATCACCAAACTCGGTAGGCTTATCACCGCTACTTGGGAGTCTTCCCCCTCTTTTGCCACAGATCAAGTCCAGGAGTTGGGACATCATGTTGCAGATTTGGAGTAGTCCATGTTGTCCTAGTCACTGTGATTCCATAGGAAGAATGTGTTAAATTAGTGAGAGTACAGAAAAGGTTCACAAGGATGTTGCTGAGACTGGAGGACTCAAGTTATAAGGAGAGACTGGAAAGATTAAGACTGATTTTCCCAGAGTGAAGGAGTCTGAACAGTAACATTATAGATGTTTACAAAATTATGAGGAGACTACATATGACTCCTGCCAATCAGCCACTGTTTTATCCATACCAGAATGTTTCCTGTAATTCCACGGGCTCATTGCTTGTTAAGCAGCCTCATGTGTGGTACCTTGTCAAAGGGCTTTTGAAAATCCAACTACACAACATCAACCAATTCTCATTTGTCTAACCTGCTTGTTATTTCTAGATACACTATTGAGACGAAAAGTCTGCAAGTATTGAAAATACAGAGCAATACACAAACATAGTTTTTCTTCCAGTGAACTCATACTAGAGTTGTGGGTTTTAGAGGAGGGAGGGGGAGGGGGAGAGAGAGAGAGAGAGAGAGAGAGAGAGAGAGAGAGAGAGAGAGAGAGAGATGGAACACATTTCAGAGGAAGTGTTAGATGTGGATATATGGATTAAAAAAATTATAGTGAGATATGGGCCAAATACTCAGGTGAGTGAGTTGGTCAGCATGGATGTGATGGGTTGAAGGGCCTATTTCTGAAATGTATAATTCCATGACTCTACGCAATGTGCTGCTGAACAGGCTCCATACAACAGTTAAATGACTAATCCTTTAACTCAATACTACTTTCTAGCACTCAATCCATTTCCTTTGATTCTCTCAATATCCAGAAGGATCATAGATCTCATTTGCTTCAACGTCATGTTCCTTCATAGCCAAAAAATATTTAAAATATACTCAGTGATTGAGCTTTTGAAGCCTTCTTGTGCAGAAAATTCCAAAGATTCCCAACTGCTGGGTGAAGAAATTTTCATTTATTTTTGAGATAAAACATGAAATGGGTCCTTCCAACCCAAAAAACCGTGATGCCCAGCAACCCACCTATTAAGCCCTAGCCCAATCAGAACAACTTACCAATTGACTAATTAACCTATCGACTGATACGTCTGAGACACTGCTTTGTTGAGCACCTCTGCTCCATCCACCAAAATCAGAACTTACCAGTGGCCAAACATTTTAATTTTTATTCCCATTCTCGTACCGAAATATCAATTAATGGTCTCCTTTTATGTCAAGATGAGGCCACCCTCACGGTTTAGGAGCAACACCTTTCACTCTGTCAGGGAAGCCTCCAACCTGGTAGGAAGAATATTGATTTCTCCGTTAGGTGAAACGTTCTTTCTTTCCCCCTCCACTCTCCTTCTACTCCCCAATCTGGCCTTTCACTTCCTCTCATCTGCCTATCACTTCCTCCTGGGTACCCTCCTTTTTCTCTTTCTCCAATGCTCCAATCTCCTCTCCTGTTAGATTCCTTCTTCTCCTGCCCTTTACCTTTCCCACCCACCTATTACCTTTTAACTAGCCTCCTCCCCTTCCCCCACCTTTTTATTCTGGCGCCTTCCCCCTACTTTTCCAGTCTTGAAGAAGGTCTCGGCCAGAAATGTCGATGGATTATTCCTCTCCATAGATGCTGCCTAACCCGCCGAGCTCCCCCAGTATTTTGTGTGTGTTGCTCTGTATTTTCAACATCTGCAGACTTTTTGTGTCAATGTGGTGTATCTAGAAATAACAAGCAGGTTAGACAAAGGAGAATTGGTTGATGTGGTGTAGTTGGATTTTCAAAAACCCTTTGACAAGGTACCACACATGAGGCTGCTTAACAAGCAACAAGCCCATGGTTTTACAGGAAACATTCTAATATGGATAAAACAGTGGCTGATTGGCAAGAGACAAACAGTGCGAATATGGGGAGCATTTTCTGACTGGCTGCTGGTGATGAGTGGAGTTCCACAGGGGTCTGTGTTGGGATCAATTCTTTTTATGTTGTATGTCAATGACTTGGATGATGGAATTGATGGCCTTGTTGCAAAGTTTGCAGACAATATAAAGATAGGTGGAGAAGTAGGGGGTTTTAAGGAACTAGAGAGGCTACAGAAGGACAGACAGATTAGGAGATTGGACAAAGAAGTGACAGATGGAACACAGTGTTGGAAAGTGTATGGTCATGCACTTTGGTAGAAGAAATGAAATGGTTGACTATTTTCTAAAGGGGGACAAAATACAAAAAAATTGAGGTGCAAAGGGACTTGGGAGTCCTAGTGCAGGGTTCACTAAAGTTAATTTGCAGGTTCAGTATGTGGTGACGAAGGCAACTGCAGTGTTAGCATTTTGTTCAAGAGGACTAGAATATGAAAGCAAAGATGTAATGTTGAGACTTTATAAAGCACTGGAGAGACCCCATTGGAGAATTTGGAGCAGTTTTGTATCCCTTACCTTAGAAAGGATGTGCTGAAACTGCAGCAGGTTCGAAGAACGTTCACAAAAATGAATCTTGGATTGAGTGGTTTGTCATAAGAAGAGCGTCTGAATGCTCTGGGCCTGTACTCACTAGAATTCAGAAGAATGAAGGGTGACCTCATTGAAACCTATCAAATGGTGAAAGACCTTGAGAGAGTGGATGTTGAGAGGATGTTTCCTATGGTGGGAGAGTCTAACACCAGGTCACAGCCTCAGAATAGAGGGACATACTTTCAGAATGGAGATGAAGAGGAATTTCTTTAGCCAGAGAGTGACAAATCTGTGGAATTCTTTGCCATAGGCAGCTATGAAGACCAGGTCATTATGTATATTTAAGGCAGAGATCACTAGATTCTTGATTGGTCAGGGTATGAAAGGACATAAGGCGGAAGGCAGGAGATTGGGGCCGAAAGGAAAATTGGATCAGTCATGATGAAATAATGGAACAACCTTGATGGGCCAAATGGCCCATATCTCTGCTCCTATATCTTACAGTCTTCTGGTCTTCATTGTACTACATTTCTTTCCCGTGGCTGAGATTGGATTGCACACAATATTTCAAATGTGGTTTCATCAGATAAATGGAGTAAGACCTGCAATAACGGCCTATCAGATGTCAATTTGTCTACAAAGTTCTGAGTCAGTAAGTTATTGCTCAATATTAGCTGTCTGGCCAGCTGTTTTTTGTTTTGTGGATGAAGGTAAACTTATCACAATTGCTTCGATTATAATAAAACAAAGAAACATATTATCTGGAAATGCTTTTGTTTGGGTAAATGATAACTTCCAGGAGATCTTCAGAAAAGTGATAATATTCACAAGGCTTTCCACATATTGAAATGTTTAAAAACCACCAGCCCACATGAATAAAATGAATTTGATACTTTACAGCTTAAGTATAAAGAAAACAAAAGCCTGTGGCCATTGATCAGGATAATCACCACAGCTTTATGCGCCAGAGGATGACATCATTGGGGCAAAACACGGATGAAGGCCAAGGATTCAACCTAGGGGATCTCCAGAAGGGGCTATGTGGGAGAGAGTAAAAGATCCTTGCTAGAGTTGCCTCACTGGCAAGAGTGGAAGGGCGGCCCCAAGGAATAATATGTTGCAGGAAGCTTAGTATCAAAATGCTGGAAAATGTCCTCGGTGATCAAGGACATTGATGGAGCAGATTATGTTTGTCTTGGTCAATGCATTTCTAATACCTCACAACTCCTTTCCTCCCACCTCTTGGTGGATATCTTTCTTTCTCCCTTCCTTTCATTTCATTTCAGTCTTGTCAGGTCCTGACCAAAGCACAGTGACAACAATGTTCCCTCTTTACCTTTGCCCATGTTCCAGGAAAGAAAGCTAGTGCTTTAGATACACACTGTTAAAGGAGTGGTATAACTTTACTTCGATATCACTGCTTTTCACACTGCAATGTCAGAGTGAGTTTTTAAGGTAGTGGTCTAGTTGTCCTAGCATTTATAATTTTCCTTTGTGGTGTGTAGTTCTAATTAAAACTGAGCAAATTGTTCTTTCTGAGTGCTCGCCTCTCCCTCTGCACTTGGGCCGTCACTGGACTCCTGTCAAGTGGTGATAATGTTCTCCTGTACCTTTTGCCTTTCAAGCTGACAAAGGTTCTGGGACTGGGAGACACAATGAAAAATTCTTGACAGCCTGTGCTAGGTCTAAGACGGGAGGAAAGATTGGAAAGTTAAATAGGTGGATGGAATCAGATAGACAAGCTAGTTGATAAACCAAGTGGGGTTTAAGCATGAGGAGAAGTTTAAGTTTGTGGTGATAGGGAACTGCAAATCAGCAAAGCTATGTAAAAGGTCGACTGGATTTAAATACAGGAAAGGATATGGGTGATGACAATCTGGATCAGTTGATTTGAGAGCAAGAAGAAAATTGAAGTGTTAGAACAGTCACAATTCAGCAGACACACTCTCCCCAATCACAGGCTGGCATAATGGTGCACCAGGCAGTGCTGCTGACACACAGCTCAATGGGTTCAGTCCTGACCTCTGATATGTCTGTGTGAAATTTGTATATTCTCCCTGTGACCATGCCGGTTTCCTCCAGGTGCTCCACTTCCCCCTCGCCCCAAAGATGAGATGATATGTTAATTGGTAACTGTAAGTAGCCTCTAGTGCAGATTGCTGGCAGGAGAAACAGAGATTTGATGGACATATTCCAATCTGTAAACTGGTGTTCAAGAAACATAACTGGAACAAATGTCACTCTCCAGTGCTCTTGGATCTGATAAAATTTCCTCAATACCCTTAATGACTAAACCTCCACATTAGAAAATTCCAGCAAAAGAAAAAGAAATCAAAGTTGTAACATAAAAATTATATTTTTACTAACTAACTTTTATTTTCACATCTGCAAAGCTCACACAGGACATTACTATTGTACATCAGACACAGATCTGATGCTCTCTTTTCACGATGGCTGTAAATCCTATTCTGATTATCTTCATGAATTCCTGCTTCGGTCTACTTTATCCTGAAGGCTACTATCATATCTGCAAGCTCGATTTCAACCAATTGTACCCATAATTTTGTATTTTCTGCCATTTTTAAACTGGCTCACAATTCACAGACTGGCCATATCAATGTGGAGATTGGGAGGTTTTGCCAGTTGTGCAGATTTGAAAAGGTTGCTCAAATTTTACCCATTTTCTGAACTCCACAGGCAATAATGGGAACAATAATGGTAAATAATCTCTCCTCAGTGGGATGTTCCAAAGATTAGAAAAGAAGCACAAGGCTGCATTTTTTTACTTTGAGAAACATAATTAGTTTACCATTGTACTAAAACACTTAAGTTTCTTTTTCAGTGTTTTCAATCTGTTTGCTCACAGGTGGAGGACTGGAGACGTTTGTTAAAACATTTATTTGTGGTAATAAATCTATTTTCAGCTGCATAAATAAAATTGCAGAAGGTTATTACTGTTATATGCACTGAAGAATGCATCTGAATAGAATGCTTTTTAAAAAGATGCTTTGTTGTGTTCTTTCATGGAGCATTTTGTAATTTTCCAAATAGATTTTATTGAAAACAGAAACTTTAACTTAATTAGCATTTTGTGCAAAATTTCTCAGTTGCATGCAAAGTAGAAACTTTATTACAAAATGTTGGCATTTTCCTGTGATGAGACCACTGAGATTGGGAATTTAGACCGTAATGGGAATCAGTGGAATTAATCTGTTTTCCAGTGCCTATAGTTTAGCATACTGGTGCTTTAGAGTGCAACAAAATACTACATATCCAAACAAAACCTGCTATACACTTTCCAGTGAGAAGGTGATGCCAGATGCAAACATTTTCCAATTAACAGAATAAAATGGATGTTGAATTCCTGCTCTCTCTACTGAAAGGATGTAGGATTTGGGCAGATTGCACTTTAAAGTTACAAGGGTTCTAAGTGACAATAGATAATGATGTAATTGTGGTGGCATTTGTTAATTAAACATGTCATTACCATGACACGATAACTAAAGACATTTTCCTCTGGATCAAGAAAACAAGAAGCTCATTTTCTATAGCTAATCCCTCTCCTCCATGCCCATTCATCGCCATGGTTACTTCAGGACTCATGGAACTGGACCTAATTAGCACAGCGGGTCTAACTGGTTACATGATAATAGTTACCAAGCATAAGTATTTATTCAGTATATGCCAGTTTACAAGGCAGGATTAGTCAGTGATCCTGCCTTCTATTATTTCCATGGACATCTGAAATCATCCCATGAAACAAATGAGGACCAATATAATTATAATGCCATGTTAGCTTTGCCCTGTTCAGATAAGGTCCATATCTAAATTTTCACAATCGTTAGAAATAAAGGAAATCATCTCTGGTGCTGAGAACCACTCCTAGGACTTTTTAAGTATACTCTATCATAGATTCACGAGGCATCGATGTCACTTCAGTCAATTCAAGAGAGTCAGATAACAAGAGGGAAACCAAAAAAGAATTGCTGAATAACACAACACCTTTACAGCTTGTGGCTTCGAAGAGTAGGACATAGGCTATTGTTAGTGACTTTGCATATGTTAAAGTTTACAGCTTGCGTTAAAGCTGTAGGGGAAGTGGGGAAGGTTCCGTAGTTAAAGGCACTAAGTGCCAATCACTCATGATGCTGGTGAAAAATACATTTATGTGGGATTATCAGGTGGTACAACAAGGTTCTTGGGAAGTGATTGATTAATCCTTCTTATCTACATCATAAAAGCTTCAGAAATCTATTGTATTGAAAATATAGTTGTGGCCCTGTTTTGTTTTCATACGGTGCCATTCAGATTTTCTATGCATTGGCTGTTTTTCCAGGTTGCACAGACATTTTGAAAGTTAAGCAACAAACAATCTGCTGGGGGATCTCATTGGGTCATGCAGTGTTAGAATCAAAACCTAGGAATCAGAGTGGCAGGTCAGCAAACAGAGTGGCTGTGGGGAAAGTCAATGTTACGCCTACATGCAAAGACAAACTGAAAAGCTGAGCATGGTGGGGCTGCTTGTTGTGAGTTGAATATATTTCAGTGTAAGGAAGGTTTTAGGTAAGGCAGATTGAATTTATAACATGGATAGACACGTGGAATTACAATGCCATAGCCCCTAGTAACTCTTGGTTGTAGGAGGGGCAGGAATGGCAGCTCAGTGTTTGGTGTTCTATCGTTTTAGACATGATGGGTAGGTATTAAAGGGGAAAGGGTGGCATTACTCATCGGGGAAAACATCAGAGCAGTACTCAGAGGAGGGCTTTCCTACTGAGGGACTAAATACCAAGATCACTTTAATGGTATATATTATAGACCTCACAGTAGTTAGTGCGAGTGAGAGGAGCAACTATGTCAAGGGATAGCAGGCAGTTGCAAGCAAAATAAGGATGTAACAGAAGGTGATTTTAACTTTCAGTATGTTAATTGGGACTCCCATGTGAAAGGACTGGATGAAATAGAACTTGCCAGATATGTTCAGGAAAGTTTCCTTCATCAACAGGTGGATGTCCCAACTAGATCTCCTCTTAGGGAATGAGACAGGGCAGATGACAGAAGTGTATGTAGGGGAACACTTTGGATCTAGTGATCACAGTTCCATTTGTTTGAAGATAATTATGGAGAGGGACAGGTCTGGTCCTTGGGCTGAGTTTGCAATGTGGAGAAAAGCCAATTTTTGATGGCATCTGAAAGGATCTGGCAGGTGTGGATTGGGGTAGGTTGTTTTCTGGCAAAGGTATGCTTGGTAAGTGAGAGGCCTTCATAAGCAAAATATCAAGAGTAAAACAATTTGATGTCCCAGTTTAAGATGGCACTACTGAAGATGTGTGACAGCTTACTGGTAATTCAAAAGCAAAGGAATTTGATTAGAAACAGTATTTATAAAACTTTTTTGAAGTGAACTAGATCTAGGCCTGAAGTGAATTGCTGGGCAGTGTGTTTTAGGCCTGGAGTGATTCACCAGGGCAGAGCCCAGGTCCTAATGCAAGGTACAATCTGTTGTTTGGATTGTAGATAGACTGATAAACTGGAAAGGCAGGGTGTTGAGAGTTGAGCGAGTCTGGACCACTCTGGATGCCAAGCTGACTTGGAGAGGTCAAAACCGGCTGCTTCAGCAGGGAAATCCAAGTCTGAAGTGATTTGCTGTGGCAGGGCCTGAATCCTAATGTTAGATAAGATCAGCTGTTTGTTCTCTCAGTGCTTGCAAGAGGCTAGTTCATAAATTTCATGGGACCTGGCCAAGGTATTTAAAACATCTTTAGCCACAGGTGAGGTGCTGGAGGACGGGAGGATAGTTAATACTGATCTGTTGTTCAAGAACGGCTCTAGAGAAAGCTGGGAAATTACAGGCCGGTGAGCCAATCACAGTCATGGAAAAATTATTGGAAGGTGTTCTCAAGGAAATGATGTATAAGTATTCGGATATACAGGACCTGATAGTCAACATGGCTTTGTATGTGGTAGGTGAAACACAACCAATCTTATAGTTTTTTGAAGTGATTATGAGGAAGTTTAGAGAAGGACAAGAAGGGGACATTATCTGCATAAACTTTAGCAAGGCCTTTGTCAAAATCCTGCAAAGGAGGCTGGTCCAGAAGGTTTTCAGGATGAAGTGTTAAATTGGATTCAGCATTGGCTTTGCGGGAGATAACAGAGGTGGCAGGTGCCTGTGTCTCTAACTGGAAGCCTGCAACAAGAGGTAAGCTGCAGGAAATGATGCTGGGCCTGTTGTTATCATCCATATTACTGATATAGATGATAACTTGGTACACTGGATCAGCAAATTTGCAGGTAATATCAAGATGTGGGGATATGGGGGCATATTGGACAGTGAGAAAGGCTATACATCTTGCAACATGAACTGGACCAGCTGGAAAAACAGATTGAAAAACAGCAAGCAAAATTTAGTGAAGATAAGTATAAGGTGTTACACTTTGGCAGGACAATCCAGGGTAGGACTTGCACAGTGCACAGTGAATGGTAGGACACTGAGGTGTGTGGTAGAACAAAGGATTTAACAATACAGACCTTAATTCCTTGAAAATGGCATCACAACTAGATAGAGTAGTAAATAGTTTTTGGAACTTCAGCTTTCATAAATCAGAGCACTGAGTACAGGATATTATGCTTAGAGTGAAATGTGTAATATTTAAAAAGAACCGAGGGGGTGGGGAACTTCTTCACTCAGAGGATGGTGTGAATGTGGAATGGGCTATCATGGAAATCATGGATGTACGGTCAATTGAAATATTTGAGAAGTTTGGATATCTACATGGATAAAAGAGTGCAGAGGTTTATGATTTGGAAGCGAGTAGATGGGACTAGACAGAAGGCCAGCTTGGTGCAAATTAGATGGGCCAAAGAGCCTGTTTCTGTGCTGTAGTGCTCTATGACTATGTTGATCTCCCTAATGTTATTCCATATGTTTTTCTTGTTTCTTTTTGAAATAAGAGGGTTGTTTGTGATTCTACAGAGGCTACATTAGAAATATTTCAAAGTGGATGGATAAGTATTTGAAAGATTTGCATTAGAGAACTTGCTCAGAAAAGGAGCATAGATCAGGCATGGAAACACGAGAGATTAGAAATTGGGACAAAATTGCAAGATGCTGGAGGAATTCAGGAAATATCTCTGGATGGAAATGGACAGCTGATACTTCGGATCAGAACCTCCATTAACTGAATATGATCATATGGATGGCAGGGTGGGTTTGAGCGGTGTGATGGTCAGCTCCTGCTCCTATCATCATGTGTTCATGTAGTTCCTCACTTACCTTCCGTTTAAACAATTTTGTCCACTATCTCTTAGATTCTACCACCTTCCCACACACCAGGGACAACTTACAGTAGCTAAATAACCCATATGGGATATGGAAGTTGCCAACACTCCCAGGTGAAATCCACACGGTCATGTTTCCACAGGAAATCCAAGCGCATGTGAACTACATTTGAGATCCTAGATCTCAGTGAGGATAAATGTACTTTGAACGTTGATCTTTGATTACAGAGGAAATGCTATTAGTAAAACCTGATTTAGTAAATACTTTAGTTAAAACCTCTGGTCAAGATGGCATCAAGCTGCAGTATCTATCGATGCCATAACTCAGAGTCAGTTGTTTTTTTTTTAAGTTTGTAGGGATGGTTTTGGGGACAGAGGGTAAGGATTTAGGAGAAAAGATGTAGAGAAGTTCGAGATTAGGCTTTCACTCCGCACTTGAAGGCCAGTGACGTGGGTAGGAGATGAGTGATGTCTGGAATCTAAGCCTTTGCTCCACACTCTGTGCTCGAAGGCTAGTGATGTGGATGTGTGACCAAGGACATCAACGTATATACGTCAGGCTGGCAGGCGCTGTGGATGAACACCAGTGAGGATGACAGCCTGTGGCCCACCAGGTCAGTAGGTTCTGGGACTGGATGTCTGCGAGCAGGGCACATGGGTGCCAGTAACTCCCTAGGTAAGCTATCAGTGATCTCAGAGCTTATGGCTCGGAGTTTGAGGTCCTGTGGCATCGGCTAGTCCTGAGTTTGATTAAAAAAAAAGATCAAGCCAAACAGTTGATCTGAAATAGAGAAATTGAAGCCCGAAGGTGGAAGCTCTGGGTCTGTGAGTCTGAAATCTACAGGGGAACTCAGAGGCCTGATGTATTTGAATTCACTGTGGACGGGGTGCCAGAGGCCTCTCCTTGGGTTTGGAGGGGTGGGTGTGTGTGTGGTTGAAAGGCAGGGAGGGAGGAAAGGGGCTTGGTTGGCTGCTGTTTTGTTCATAATTGTGTTCTGTGTTCAACGTGGGCATGTATATTGGCACTGGAAGGTTTGGTGACACTTGCCGACTATCTAGGATGTGTTGGCAATGCAAATGTCACATTTACTGTCTGTTTCAATCCACATATGATAAATATATTAATTTGAATCTGGTTGAAAATTCAAAAAAATCCAGGTGCTGGAAATTGGAAATAAGATCAGAAATAACTTGGAACCCTGCAAATCAGGCAACAACTCTAGAAGTAAGATATTTCAGTTCAGGGATTGTTTGTCATAGCTGGGAAAGAAGGACTAGTTTTCAGTAGCAAAGAAGGTGGGGAGGGGGAAATCAGAACAAAGGAAATAGCTCTGGCGCCTAACACAACTCCTTTGCTTGCATCTTCGGAAACAGCTTTATTTTTATCTTTAGTAACTCTATTTTTCCCTTTCAAGGATCTTTTGAAGACCTTGACCTGGAGTTACACACTGACTTCAGTTCTTTGTGGAAATGGAACCCGCTCTCAGGGCATCACGACTGACCACTTTTCGATATGACAAGGACATGACCTGGAAGATTTGTGTGCCTTCAGGGTGCCAGATTTCCGGGGCTCTGGAGGAGGGTGGATTCAAGGCCGGTGCTGCTGCCTGATGTGTCGTGGGAGCACACGGAAGATCGAAAGCAGCGGGTCGGTTGCTGGCCGTGAGCCCAGGGACCCGAGTTCTTTGCGCACTGAGCTCAGAAAAAGCAATGCAACAGACTTTTAACACCATAAATCAGTGAGTTGTTTTGTTATGTCTCCTCTCTTGCTGGAAAATGAGGACACCTCCTTTTCCCTTATTAGGAGAGAGAGGGTATGTCGAATACTGGGTGAACAGGTATTGTAAGTCTGTGTCCTTATTGGTGCTTTGCTGCATGCTTGAGTGCTCAGTAGGGGGCGCCGATGCTTTTTTGCTGGTGGGAATGGGGGTTGTTGCTTTGCTGCTGCTTGTGCTTGGGAGGTGGGAGCTGAGAGCAGTTCTTTGTGGTTCTAACATTTAACTGTCATCTATCCTTTGGGGCACTCCTCTGTTTTCATGGATGTTTGTGAAGAAAAAGAATTTCAGGATGTATATTGCATACATTTCTCTGGCATTAAATCTATTGACCTATTGATTGAAACCTATTGATGAGACCAAGTAGTTAAGGGGGGGCAGTTGGGTTAGAAGTTATTGTTACTCTAACCACAGCTAAATCAGACCTTCACAGTAACTCTGTCTCATTCTATTTAAGTGCTGCCTGACCTGCTGAATCTTTTTAGTGTTTTCTGTTTTCATTATAGTAAGCCCTGATTATTCTGTGAGTATATAAGAATGTCATATTTCCAGGCCAGCTCAGTTAAAAATCTCACTGCAGAGAAAATTCTCAGGTGTTTTTCAACAGCAAAAAAAAAGGTGTCCTTCAGAAATACTCAGCAAAAGCTATACCTTCCTCAAGTGATTAAACTTCGAATATGCTACACCCTACAATGCTTGGCTCTGTTTCATAGAAATTTTTAAAATACATGTATTTGGGGAAGTAATATTTACTGCCTTGGCCCCAGCCTCTGTATTATCTGTTTTATTTGGATTCAGCATTCTCTACAATGGGACAGAATGGGAAAAGACACAGCATCAATAGTTCAATGGCTCCATTCAACATCAGAGCATGTGTGTGGTATACAACATGAAATTCTTACTCTTCGCAGACAGCCACGAAACAGAAGAAAAACCTCAAAGAATGAATGACAGAAAATTTTTGAATCCCAAAGCCCCGCTCCCACTCCTTCTGCTCCTCACTTGTTCCAGCAGAAAGCAACACCTACCACACAAACAATAGCAAATCCCCACAGAGATTATGATCAAGAGACCATCAAAAACCATTGTTCATCCCAACAATTCGACATCCCACAGCCTCTCTCACTAATGAGGGAGAGAGAAGTATGGCTAGTGCCACAGTAAGAGAGGAGGCCAACAGCTCGTTTCGATGTTACAGTTGCTTCATTTTGAGCTCCCCAACTCAATCATCAGCAGCTAACACATTCTCACCATCGAGCTCCACTTCCAGATGAGCTCAATACCTACTATACTCGCTTTGATTTACCAGAACAGGGAGGAACCATCGCGTATTTCCATGTCTCCTGATGAATCTTTGGTCTCAGTGTATGGAGATGATGTGCAGGCTGCCTTCAAGAGAGTGAATCCAAAGAAAGCATTCCGTCTGGATCGAGCATCTGGCCAAGTACTGAAGACCTGTGCCGACCAAGCAGCTGGTGTATTCAAGGATATCTTCAACCTCTCACTCCCTCAGTGTGTGCTACACACCTGCTTCAAGCAGGCTTCGATTGTACCGGTGCCCAAGTCAGCTGGAGATGCTCATGGAGTGAGTACTGTTTTGGATTCGCTCCATAACCTTTACTTTTTTTGACCTTTGATCACCCTTATTCAGCTTATTTTTACCTATACCGAAAGTTCCTTTGTTAATTTTTTTTTGGATTTACTGCCAAGAGTTTGTTGTGAACTTTTGAAGATATGCAAACAGAAATGTCTCTCAGGTCTAAGGGACGGGATCCCGGACGCAATCCGAACGGTAACGGAAAAAAGCAGGCTCCGCCACAACGAACTCAATTAACTTTTGAATTGTTTATGGAGGTTTTGGATAAAAAATTTGCTGAACTACAACTATTTTTTAAAGAAGATATAAAGGCTTTTCAAGAGTACATGGTTAAGACGGATTTAGTAATTAAACAGCAACAAGCTTTTATTGCGTCTCTGCAAGAAGATGCTCGGAAGCGAGATTTGACTATTGAAAAACTACAACAGGATTTAATTTCGACCATTAAGCTGATGGAAGCCCTTAAAGCCAAGAGTGACGATTTTGAGAATCGGTCCAGAAGACAGAACTTATGTATACTTGGTCTTCCAGAAAAAGATGACCCTTCCAAATATTTTGCTCAACTTTTAAAAGAAGCTTTTCCGACGATTTTCCCGAATAACCCCCCTTTATTGGATCGGGCACATAGAATTCGATGTTGATCACCGAGTGTTACAGACAAACCTTCGGTGGTAATTGTCCGGTTCCATTATGTACATGACAAAGAACAACTTATAAGAGCAGCTCGTCGGGCAGGAATGATTAAATTCAAAGAATTTTGCTTCCGCCTGGTCGAAGACTTTAGTCCTGACCTTTTAAAAAGAAGGCTTCTTTTTAAACCGTTGATGGATGAATGTTATGAGAAAAATCTGAAACCTGCGCTTCTATACCCTGCGAAGCTTCGAATACCTCCGTCGAATGCTCCACGACAGGTTTTCATTTCAACTTCAGAAGCGAGAAAATATCTGGAGGAGAACTTCCCTACTGCTACAGACACCAGTCTCTAATAAATGAACGATTCTGATCGTGTAAGATGGTTCTCGATCTCTTAAACCAGAATTAAAATCTGGTTATTGGTGTAGGTTCATCCTATACTTTATACTTAAGTTAAAGTGTGTTTTCATCATATTAATTGTTTTGCCTTATACACTTTAATCATTTAACTACGTTCTTGTCCATTAACTTCGTTCCTTCGAAGGTATATTTTTAATTCTTTGAAGGTGAATTTTTCTTTGATTAAGATGGTGGTTTTTTGAAAAAGATTTTTGGTTTTGCTTAAGATGGGGTTATGTTTTTATTTTTTTCGTCTTTTTCCTACAATGCATCGCTTATCATAGCTTAAATATTTTTTGTTTTGTCTGGGCTAGACCCCGATTTATAATTTTTTTAGTGATTATATTTTTATTCTTTTTACAACTAACTACTTAGAAATATGGTTTTTATTATAGCGATTTTAATTTTTAAAGTTGGGGTGATTCTTTTATATATATCCTTTATATATGGAGTGTTCTTCAGCTGACATGGGGGTAGGATTAGTCTTACTTTTTCCCTTTTTAAGTCATATTTAGGCTTTTTCTCTTTTTCTTGGGGGGTGGGGGATGGTCTGTTTTCTAATTCTATTTTTTTTGTATCAGTTTGTGTTAGTTTTTTTTATTTGGGCTGTTTTTGAACTTCAAATATGTCTGTGTTGTCGTCACTTCCGGGTCTTCTCATTACTTTTGTTCCTCTTCCGAGTGCATGAGTTTATAAGTTGGTTAACCCTTTCT
The DNA here is from genome assembly GCF_030144855.1 of Hypanus sabinus. Taxonomy (NCBI): domain Eukaryota; kingdom Metazoa; phylum Chordata; class Chondrichthyes; order Myliobatiformes; family Dasyatidae; genus Hypanus; species Hypanus sabinus. Next base: position 16,112,510 of record NC_082720.1, read on the forward strand.
ATACCAAAGGGTTGATTTTAGAATTATGGCTCAGACCATTAATTTTGTGTCTTGGAATACTAATGGCTTAAACCATCCAATTAAACGAAAGAAGATTTTCAAAGTATTCCAAAGACTTAATGCTCATATCATTTTTGTACAGGAAACTCATGTGAGGAAGGAGGACAAATTTAGTTTTTTTAGATTTTGGCGGGGTCAACAGTATCACGCAAATTTGAATGCTAAAGTAAAAGGAGTTTCAATTTTTATTGACTCTTCTATTTCATTTGTTCAACATGATATTTTTTCGGATCCGAATGGCAGATTTTTGTTAATTCGGGTTTACTTTGTAATAAAAAGGTTGCTTTGGTTAATGTTTATGCTCCAAATGTGGATTGTCCTGACTTTTTTAAGTCTTTATTTACCTCTTTACCCAATCTAAACGAATATAAGTTAATAATGGGTGGTGACCTTAATTGTTGTTTAAATCCTCGGATGGATAAATCTTTATCTATTCAGACTTTACCTAATAAGTCGGCCACTTGTATTAACTCTTTTATGACTGACAATGGAGTTTTTGATATTTGGAGATTCCGGCATCCTAAAGACAAAGAGTTTTCTTTTTTTTCACATGTTTATCACTCTTATTCGAGAATTGATTATTTTTTTGTAGACTCTTGTTTTATTCCATTGGTAATTGGTTGTAACTATGATATTATAGTTATCTCTGATCATGCTCCATTATTACTTTCTATGAAATTTACGGATACAGCTTCTAATGCTAGACAATGGCGATTTGACTCTACCTTGTTGCAAGACTCTGACTTTATAAAATTTATGGAGGAGCAGATCAACTTCTTCTTTTCAACTAATTCTACAGATGATATTTCCTGCGGAACACTTTGGGACACTTTTAAAGCGTATATACGTGGACAAATTATTTCTTATTCTGTTGGTTTGAGGAAACGTACTAAGATGGAAACTCTTTTATTGGTTGATAAAATTAAAGAGATTGATAAGAAATATTCGATTGCTCCTAGTAAGGAGCTTTACAAACAAAGGGTTGAACTTCAAATGGAACATAGTTTATTACTTACATCCTTGATTGAAAATCAATTAATGAAAACTAAATCTGATTTTTATATACATAGTGATAAATCTGGTAAACTGTTAGCTAGTCAATTGAAGAATGCTTTGGTTAAACGTCAAATCACTAAGATTGGTTAGCAGAATGGGAATCTGACAGTTAATCATGATGAGATAAATAAGGCATTTCAAGACTTCTATACCTCCCTGTATCAATCTGAATTTCCTCAAGATCATAATACCATGTCTGATTTTCTTGGGAAATTAAATTTTCCAAGATTATCATCTGATGATCTTTTGATATTGGATACTCCTATTACGGATGTAGAAATTAAGGGGGCTATTTCCTCAATGAATTCTGGGAAAGCACCGGGTCCAGATGGTTATACAGTTGAATTTTTAAAATTTTTTTCCGCTACTCTTTCCCCTTGGTTAGGTAAGGTTTTTGAGGAAGCCATTAGATTGGGGAATTTGCCACAATCTTTTTATAGAGCTTCCAATTCTCTAATATTGAAGAAAGATAAAGACCCTACTAACTGTGCTTCTTATAGACCTATATCTTTATTGAATGTAGACTCCAAGATTTTTTCCAAGTTACTGGCATCTAGATTGGAGAAAGTATTACCCAAAATTATTTCAGATGATCAAACTGGTTTTATTAAAAATCGTTATTCTTTTTTTAACATTAGGAGATTGTTGAATATTGTTTATACTCCCTCACATGACACTTCAGAATGCGTGATTTCATTAGATGCGGAGAAAGCATTTGATAGAGTTGAATGGCCTTACTTATTTAATGTGTTGGAGAAGTTTAATTTTAGTCCGATATTTATATCATGGATTAAATTGATTTATCATACTCCAGTAGCCTCAGTGTTTACCAAAAATCAAAGATCTCCCTTTTTTCGCCTATTTCGGGGCACTAGACAAGGATGTCCTCTTAGTCCATTACTATTTAACATTGCCTTAGAACCTTTGGCAATTGCCATCAGACTATCACAGGATATTTTGGGTATTAATCGTGGGACAGATATTCATAAGTTATCTTTGTATGCAGATGATTTATTACTATTCATTTCTCACCCGGAGAAATCCATTCCAGCAGTTTTATCATTATTGGCTCAATTTAGTGAGTTTTCTGGGTATAAGTTAAATCTTAATAAAAGTGAATTGTTTCCTTTGAATAAACGGGTCCCAATTTATGGAAACTTACCTTTTAAATTAGTTAATGACTCTTTTACTTATTTAGGGATCAAAATCACAAAAAAACCATAAAGATTTATTTAGATTTAATTTTTTACCCTTAATTGATCAGATTAATGGTTTGTTTACTAAGTGGTCATCTTTATCTTTATCCCTAATAGGTAGGATTAATGCTATTAAGATGGTTATTTTACCTAAGTTTTTATATATTTTTCAAGCGATACCAATTTTTATCCCGAAATCTTTTTTTACTAAAGTTGACTCTAAAATGTCCTCATATATATGGCAGTATAAAAATCCCAGGTTAGGTAAAACATATTTACAGAAGACAAAAAAGGAAGGCGGGTTAGCATTACCTAATTTCAGATTTTACTATTGGGCAGTTAATATTAGATATTTGTTATGTTGGTTGAAAGATGGGGGTGGATCTTTTGGCCGTTGTTGGGTGAGTTTAGAAACTAAATTGGTATCAGCTTATGCTCTGGGTTCTATTTTAGGGACCGCTCCCTTTTGCTCTTTCTAAATTGCCAAAACAAATTGACAACCCGATGGTTAAACATACTTTGCGTATATGGTTTCAATTTCGGAGATTTTTTGGGTTGACTCAATTCGTTTTAAATAGTCCTATTGTATCTAATTGTTTTTTTTCACCCTTCCATTATAGATCAAGCTTATTCGGCTTGGAAAACTAAGGGATTACTAAGATTTTCTGATTTATTTTTAGACAATTGTTTCATGTCCTTTGAGCAATTATCCAACAAATATAACTTGCCTAGATTTCATTTTTTTTTGATATTTACAGATTAGACATTTTTTAAGTTCTGTACTCTCTACGTTTCCAAATTTTGTGCCTTCAGATATTTTGGAGAGTTTATTTGAATTAGACCCTTTTCAAAAAGGGCTTATTTCAAAACTTTATAATATAATTATGAAGATACGTTCAGAGCCTCTTTATAAGACTAAAAAGGATTGGGAAAGAGAGCTTAGTCTTAGTATTTCTAGTGAGAATTGGGATTGAATTCTTCAATTAGTTAATACATCATCGTTATGTGCCAAACATTCATTAATACAATTTAAGGTCGTACATAGGGCCCATATGTCCAAGGATAAATTAGCTCATTTTTACTCTCATATTAGTCCTATTTGTGATAGATGTCATTCTGAAATTGCGTCTTTAATTCATATGTTTTGGTCTTGTTCATTTTTGGAGAAATATTGGAAAGATATTTTTGATATTATTTCTGCGGTTTTGAATATCGATTTACAACCTCATCCTATTACCGCAATTTTTGGTTTACCAATGTTAGACTCACTGCATTTATCTTCTTCTGCCCGTCGAATGATTGCATTTCTAACTCTGATGGCTAGAAGATCTATATTGTTGAATTGGAAAGAAATTAATCCCCCCACTGTATTTAATTGGTTCTCTCAAACTATGTTATGTTTAAATTTAGAAAAAATTAGAAGTGGTACTTTTGAGACTTCTATTAAATTTGAAAAGTTATGGAGACCATTTATTCAACATTTTCATATGATGTAATATGACCCTGTGCCAAGTTCATTTGATTTCCCAGCTTTTAGCTTATGTATGTTGAGAGGACCGGAAGTGATGGCATTGGTGAATACTTATTTTTGTGAGATATTATAAACAGCCCCCTTTTTTTTTCTCTCTTTTTTTTGCTTCTTTTTTCTTCTATATTAGTTATTAGATTAGATTAGCTAGTTTTGCATTATATATATATTATTTTCTTTCTTTTTTCTGTTTTCTTTATATCATATATTATGAAATATTTAGACTTACTATGTTCATACATATATTTTATGGCTTATGTCTTGGTAAACTCATTTATATTGTAACTATTATGTATGTTTTTTTTTCATATGTAATGGAATTTATATGTTGGTAATTTCTTTATCAATATATCATTTGTATTCTGTCCATATTACTAATATTAATAAAAAGATTTAGAAAGAAAAGATTGTACTGGTGCCCAAGAAGAGCGTGGTAACCTGTAACAATGACTTACATGTCACTGTGATGAAGTGATAAAGAGAGGCTGGTGTTGAAGCATATCAGCTCTTATCTAAGTGGTGATTCGAATCTGCTCCAATTTGCCTACCAAAGCAACAGGTCTTTGGCATTTATTGCTGAGCCTTCGTAAGACACTGGTCAGGCTGCACTTAGAGTATTGTCAATAGTTTTGGGCCCCATATCTCAGAAAGGATGTGTTGTCATTGAAGAGAGTCCACAGGAGGTTCATGAGGATGATTCCGGGAATGAAGGGGTTAATATAACCAGAGTGTTTGGCAGCTTTGGGCCTGTACTCACTATAATTTCGAAGAATGCAGGGGGATCTCATTGAAACCTATTGAATGTTGAAAAGACTAGGTAAGGTGATTGTGGAGAGGATATTTCCTATGGTGGGGGTATCCAGAACTAGAGAGCACAGGCTCAAAATTGAGGGGCTACCTTTTAGAATGCAGGTAAGGAAGAATTTTTTTAGCCAGAGAGTAGTAAATCTGTGGAATGCTCTGCCACAGATTGCGGTGGAGGCCAAGTCTGTGGGTATATTTAAGGCAGAAATTGATTGTTTCCGAAATTGATCAGGGCATCAAAGGACAGAGTGAGAAGGCAAGTGTATGGGGTTGGGTGGGATTGGGGTTCAGCCATGATGGAATGGCAGAGCAGATTTGATGGGCTGAGTGGCCTAATTCTGCTCCTCTGTCTTATGGTCTATAACAGATGCCATCTCATTGGCTCTTCATTCAACCCTGGAACATTTGGACAGTAAAGCAGCATACATCAGGATACTTTTTATTAATTATAGCTCAGCATTTAACACTATCATCCCCTCAAAACTAATCGGTAAACACAAAGACCTGGGTCTCAATACCCCCATGTACATTTGGATCCCAGATTTCCTCACTTGTGGATCCCTGTCAGTTCAGATTGGCAAAAGTATCTTCTCCACCCACTAACTACTTTTATTTCCCATCAGACAATTTACATACGTGTGTGAGAGAGAGAGAGAGAGAGAGAGAGAGAGATCCTACTGCAACTAGTCATCGTGACAACAAATAGAAGGGTCCATATATTTCAATCTCTGCAGATGGACAATTGAATGTTTGCACTGCTACTTCATTCAGCAGCAACACAAACAAAATGCTGTAAGTACTCAGCAGGCCAGGCAGCATCTATAGAAATGAATAAACAATCCGAGTTCCTCCAACATTTTGTGTGTGTTGCTTGGATTTCCAGCATCTACAGACTTCCTCCTGTTTTTGTTCTTCATTCTGTTTGTTAGTCTGATGCCATTTGCAGCCACAGTTTTAGCATTAGTCTGTTCCTGTCACAGCTTTCCTCAGGTGATTATCAATGCAGCAAGGGCACACATTCATGATCATCAAGAGATACTGGTGCTCAGAATAGGAAATGATGTGTAATCATTGAAGTTTTCCCTTCTATTAAGAATGGCAATTATAGAACTAATTGATCCTCCCAAAAGTTATAAGCTTCTTCCATTACTCTGTCCTTACTGCAATCCGCATGACTGCTTGGTACAGAAACTGCACTGTGGCAGACAGGAAGGCTGTACAACGGGCGGTGGAATCACTGGCACCAGCCTATGCACTGGACATATGTACTGTACTTCATGAAGGATTCCACACATCCTACTCATGGACTACTGGTTGCACTCCCATCAGAGAGAAGGAGACATCGTATCCAAGCCAGAACCACCAGACTTCATAAAAACAGTTATTTTTCCCAAGCAGTAAGACCGATTGACACCTCCACCCACTAACTACTTTATTATTTCCCATCAGTCACCTTAAATACCGCCTTATGGACATGCAATCTATTTACAAACAAGAGAAAATTTGCTGATGTCGGAAATCAGAAGCAACACACACAAAACGCTGGAGGAACTCAGCAGGTCAGGCAGCATAGCATCTATGGGGAAAAAAAACTAAGAAAGGAACAAGGGCTGTTTATGGCATCAAAAAGATGGTTCGGTTAGTTTTTCTTTTTGGGGATATATATGTTTTGTTTTTTCTTTTTTTTAGTCTTTTTCGATATGTTAATCTTTTTTTGTGAACTCTACATTTGTATTTGAACATCTTTGGGAGGTTTATTACCCTTGTGCTAACTGAATATATAATAATTATATATGATATCTATTAACAATGTAATCCCAACAATTGTGTAGCAATACTATGTATATCCACTACTTTGATATTAATAAAAAAGATTGAAAAAGAAAAGAAGCATCTATGGAAAAGAGTAAATAGTCAATGTTTCAGGCTGAGGTAGTCCTGATGAAGGACGATTATTGTGTTTTATATTATTCGTGAGGTTTTTCTTGTGCAACATCTGATCTGGAATAACAATTATTTTACTATCTTACATTTATGTACAGGAAAAGACATTTAACAATCTTGAACCTTGAATTGTACATATCCCATGGACTGTTCATGCCACTCGCCAGTTATACAGTAAATGCGCTGCCTGTCTGGTCATTCAACCCCTGTACACCTGAGTCCATCATCAAAGTCTGGATGAAACTCTACTGAGAGTGGACACCACCACAATCTGATGAGGTGCCCTCAGTATAATTGTGTGAATGCCCTCACAGCAGCTTCAGATATTCTGCCTACCTCCTTGTCCCAAACCACAACTGACAGTGAAAGGACATTCACAGTCACATAGGGTTAAAAGTCACAATTTGTAAGACTATGACCGATGGTGTCTATCAGTGCCGTGCTGTGAGTTCCTGTCAGGCGAGAAGGTTTGATAAATGCAATTCCACATCTGACAAGCTACAGTATTTCTGCAGGAAACAAGAGCCTGGAAAACAGAATGCTTCTCGTGCCGTGGTTAATAAGGTGATATTAGTGCAGGAGAAGCAATCATAATGAATGTGGAGTGTTTAAGTTTGACATTATACTGTGCATGAAGCTAATAGCATAATCAATGAGTCACCTGCAGAGATAGCCTGGCAATTGCTGCAGGGTGATTTATTTGCTCGTTGTTTTGGGTGCTGGGCTGGCACTTTCTGCTTCTACATTAATGCTAATGGAATGTGATTGTAGAAGGACTGGTTCATAAATAAATAACTAAAACTAAACACAGGCTTTCGAAAAAAGATACAGCAGGCTTTACACCTTGTCAAGAAACTGTTCTCTTCACATTCTTTACTTAAGGATTTTGATAAGTTCATGGTGCTTCTATTTTCTAACAAGTGTTTTGGTTTCAAAGTACCAATGGAATTTAAAACATGGAGCAAATAGAACAGGGGGAGAAACTTTAAGATCTTTCTCAGGAGAAGGTATGGAAGAAGGCCACTCAGCCCATCACTACACCACCTGCTCGAGGTAGAACAATCCTGTCACTCTCAGGTCAACTTTCTTGGTACCAGCTGAAGTTCAGAGGTTACACTTTCTGTATGCAACCAAGCAGCTGTGCCCTCAAATCTCACCCTTCCAATTATACAGACAATGATATTTAATGTTATGCTATTATTCTAATGCTTCCTTGCACTTGTTTGATCTCATCCTTTCCTTTGTTCTGTCAATCCCACCCTCATCTTCTCTGTTTCTCAATACTAGCTCGTTGTTCTCTTTCCCAGTTCTGACAACAATTCCTGCACCTGGAACTTTAATCTTTCTTCTTTCGCAGAATTTTCTATTTTGACCTCACTTTTCATAATCTTGGTGTGTAATGTAGGTGGCTACTCCAAACCAGTGCTCAGACAAAACTGAATTATTGGAGGTCTCACTTTTCACTAAACTGTGGCCTGCCATGTGACATTAACACTATGCTGTAATTCAACAAATAACAAAAGCGATTTTCCATAGTCCTAGCTGATATTCATTCTTCAGCAGCCACTGCTCAAACAAAGGCAAGCAATCAGAGATGATTGCAATTGCTGCTGTTTACAACTTGACTGCTGTGCTTCCTGCAAAACAACAGGATCAGCCTTCAGAACTACTTCATATGGAGATCAGAATAGGGATTTTTGTAAATACTGTAAGACTCTCTTACAAGATCCCGCCTAACACAACTTTGTGGGCCGAAGGGCCTGTATTGTGCTGTAGGTTTTTTTCTATAATCTGTGAGTAGTTCTGGTGAACATCAGATTAAGTTGAGTTTATTGTCATTTGTAGAAGTAGACTTATGTACTGGTGCAACATAAACCTTAATTGCAGCTGCATCACTGACACGTAGAGGCACAGTCACAAGAAATACACAAAATATACAAACTTCAAAACCTGGAATCTGTAACTGGCACGAGGACTTCCTTATCGGGAGAGCACAGTCAGTTTGGATCAGTAATATCTCCTCACTGATGATCAACACAGGCGCACCTCAAGCATGTGTGCTTAGCCCACTGCATTGCTCTTCCTACACTCAAAGCCGTGGCTAAGCAGCATTCAAAACCCATCTACAAATTTGCCAGTGATAACCGCTGTTGTTGGCAGAATCTCAAATGGCAATGAGGAGGCATACAGGAGTGGGATAGATTGAACGTCAGATTGCAAGACCAAGGGATTGATTGTGGACTTCGGGGAAGGAGAAGACAGGAGAAAGCGCACCATTCATCATCGAGAGGTCAGCACGAGACAGGGTAAGCAGCTTCCATCACAGAGAGTTTACCCTGGGCTCGACACATTGATACAACCAATGCCAGCACTATACTTCAACAGGGGCTTGAGAAGATTTGCATGTAAAAATCTAACAAGTTTCTACAGGTGCATGGTGAAAAGCATTCTGCCTGATTGTATCACTGCCTGCTATGCACATGATGGAAGGAAGCTGCAAAGGGCCATAGACTCAGCCATTTCCATCACAGGTACAGCCATCGACGACATCTTCAAATGTCAGCACCTCAAAAAGGCAGCATCCATCATTCAGGACCCTCACCACCCAGGACATGCCCTCTTTCATCACCATTGAGGAGGAGGTACAGGAGCTTGGAAGCACCCTCTCATTGTTTTGGGAACAGCTTCTTCAGCAATCAGATTTATGAATGGGCACAGAAACACAACCTTGCTATTTCTCTTTCACCTTGCTATTACCGGTACATTATTCATTCATTTTATTTGTCTGTTCATTTGTTTTGTTTGTTGTAACTTAGAGTAATTTTTTTGTGTCCTGCATTTTTTGCTACCACAAAACAAGAAATTTCATGATATATGTCAGTGATTAAAAAATCTGATTCTGACAAGAAAAACACAATTTCAACAAAAGAAATTGCATCCATCATGCTATGAAGTGGCATCTGAGGATCATTATCCTCAGGAGAAAAAAAACATACAAAGCAGAGTCTGGAAGGGGAATCACCAGTTGCATCAGCATTCGTAGTCAGTGTTGCTCCTCAGCTGCAGCCTCTCCTCCAATCCATGTTTCCCTCCAATCCTCTGGTGTCTGAAGCCTTGCCCATGCCATCATTGTACTGCCTCAGCAACCGGGCACCTGCCGCTCCCACAGCTTTACAGATTTACGGCCTTCTGAATAAAGGAATTCCATCTGCTCTTGGTCCGAAATGACATATGGCCTGCTCTTGCTTCTGTGGTTATGTTCTTGACAGAATCAGAGAGGACAATGCAGAGTACTCTTCAGACAGAGAGAGAAATGGAAAAAGAGAGACAGGGAAAAGATGGGATGGTGAAGGAACCATCGTTGACAAGAATGTTGGAACTTTTAGTCAAGGGGAAGAAGAAGGCTTACTTAAGGTTTAGGAAGCAAAGATCAGTCAGAGTTCTTGAGAGTTATAAGGTAGCCAGGAAGGAGCTTAGAAAGGGAAGTAGGAGAGCTATTGGGGGACATGAGAAGGCCTTGGAGAATAGGATTAAGGAACACCCCAGTGGCTAAGCACATGAGGAGTGATTGAGTCACCTGGGATTATACTCCTCGCAATTCAGAAGTGTGAGAGAGCATCTTATAAAAACATATAAAATCATGAAAGAGACAGGTAAAACGGAGTCAAGAAAGTTGCTTCACTGGTAAATGAGACTAGAACTAGGCCTCAAGATTCAGGAGAGTAGACTTAGGAAGTAGCTGAAATGGAACTATTGTTCCCAGAGAGTAGTGAATCTGTGGAACTCTTTGCCCAGGGAAGCAGTAGAGGCTACTTCATTAAAATTACTTAGACACAGTTAGATAGATGCTTGCATAGTAGAGGAATTAAATGCTGTGGAGGAAAGGCAGATAGCTGGAGCTGAGGCCATGGCCTGGTCAATCATAATCTTAATAAATGGTGCAGCAAGCTTGATGAGCCAGATGGCCAGCTCCTGCTCCCATTTCCCATATACTTAGACCAAGTACAGGCCTATCACTCAAGTGCATATGCAACAGTACATTCTCCTCTCTCTTGTAGGAGGGGGAAGTGCACAATGTTGGCCACAGTGGGGTAATCTCTCTAACCACTTGTAAATGACATTAATGGAGAAGACAGTATTGAGTCTGCTGCCAGTCATGCAGGGATGCATAGAAATCAAAGAATTTTACTTGTATGCCTTTGGGATGTGAGAGGAAACTGGATCACCCAAGGGAAATACATGAAATCATATGGAGAACGTACAAACTCCACAATGACAGCATGTAAGGCCAGGATCAAACACGGGCCACTGGAGCTGTGAGCCAGTGGCACTAATTGCTGAATGACTGTCGCACCCCACTAGCTGGTGTCAATACTTAATCAGGGTAAGGATGACTTGCTTCCAACTTCTGCACGTCAATGACATGTTTGATGATCCAATTAGTTGCAGGGCAGGTTTATATTGGTAGAGGCCGGGCTTTGGGCCAGCTTTTAATTTTATGACAAAGCAGACCACCAGCAGAAAACACCACAACTTTTTTTTCCAAAATTTGGGCACAGTGGCATGAAAACTAAATCCCCAGTTGGTAGCATGAACCAGCGGTATCCAAGATTCAGTTCCATTGAATCCAGTCAACAGGCCGTGATACTTTAAGCAAATTTGTGTCTCCAACAACACACTAAAACTAAGTTACAACTAAAACTGTGGCGCCCTGGTAAAGGGGCTTAACCTGAAATATCATCCATCCCTATGCGTCCACGGGTGCCGTCTGCCCCTCTGAGTCTCTCCACCACTTGTTTTCTTCTGATATAGCTAATATTCCTGTTGAACTGTTAACCAAATATTTCCAAAAAACTTACCTCGTCACTACTGTAACTTGCACTGTGAAAGGCAATGAAACAGAAAGCATGATTGGAGGCTTCTCTCACAAAACAGCCGATCCCCTGCTGCCCATGAGTCCATTAATGGGACAAAGTCAGGGTGATGTGCTAGTCCTCTATCAGAATCAGGTTTAATATCACCAGCATACGTCGTGAAATTTGTTGTTTTTGAAGCAGCAGTACAGTGCAATATATAATAATAACAACTGTGAATTACAGTAAGTATATAAGTTAAATTAAATAGGTAGTGCAGAAAATAAGTAGTGAGGTAGTGTTCATGTGTTCAACATCCATTCAGAAATCTGACTACAGAGGGGAAGAAACTGTTCTTGAATCATTGAGTGCATGTCTTCAGGCTCCTGTACTTCCTTCCTGATGGTAGCAATAAGAAGAGGGCATGTCCTGGGTAATGGGGGTCCTCAATGATGGATGCAGCCTTTTTGAGGCATTGCTCCTGGAGTGATGTCCTGGATGGTGGGGAGGTTAGTGCCCACGGTGGAGCTGACTGAGCAGCTCCTTTCGATCCTGTGCCGTAGGACCCGTGCGCAAGATCTATACCTGCATATTACCCAATCATAAGTTCTAGAAGAACGACACAAACTGCATATATGCAGCTCCTTTGAAATCTTCTGCAAATTCTAAATTGCTTGACAGGCAGCAATACAGCTTTGTATACAGTCAATATTGCAAAGTTGGAGATGCATCAAACTAACCATCAGCTGTGAGAGAAGTAGTTTCTCTCAGTGGTGTTGGACTAGATATTAACAGTTTACTGCAGTAGATAAGGAAGATTTGTATGTATACAGCCTGTCTCACTAACAATAAATATTTCAAAATGTCACAGTTATTGTTGCAGAAATATGACAGTTAAGTTCCCACAAGTATAACCGTGATCATGAACAGATCATCTATTTTACAGATGCTGACTGAAGGCTGAACATACACCTTGGAAAGTTCCTATCACCTTCTTCAAGACAGTCCCATGAGATCTTTTAGATCCTCCTGAACCTCAGCTTATTGTCTAATCTGAAAGAGGGGACGTACAACAGAGCAGCACATCCTCAGTATTGCCAGGGAATGTCATACTAGATTTCAGAATCAGAATCAGAAACAGGTTTATTATCACCGGCATGGGACATGAAATTTGTTAACTTAGCAGCAACAGTTCAATGCAATACATAATCTAGCAGAGAGAGAGAGAGAGAGAGAAAGAGAGAGAGAGAGAGAGAGAGAGAGAAATAATAATAATAATAATAGTAATAAATAAACAGGTAAATTTTTACGAATATTGAATAGATTTTTAAAAATATGTAAAAACAGAAATACTGCATATTCAAAAAAGTGAGGTAGGGTCCAAAGCTTCAATGTCCATTTAGGAATTGGATAGCAGAGGGGAAGAAGCTGTTCCTGATCGCTGAGCATGTGCCTTCTGTATCTCCTACCTGATGAGAAAAGGCCGTGCCTTGGGAGCTGAATTTCATGCTGAAATCTGTGGGCAGGGGTTTGAACCCACAATCTTCTGATTCACATATCTATACAATAAATCTTTACGTTCACCTGAAAGGGGAGAAGATGTTGTGGAAAGAAATGCTCTTTGTTCCAATGTTTTCTTGATTAGTCAATGCAGGAAATCAGATTGCTTCAAAGTTTCACACACAAAATGCAGGAGGAGCTCAGCAGGTCAGGCAGCATCTATGGGAATGAATGAACAGTCGCCTTTTCAGGCCAAATTGTCCATTGCTCATTCATTTCCATGGTACTGCACGACCTGCTGAATTCCTCCAGCATTTTGTGTGTGTTGCTCTGGATGTTCAGCATCTGCAGACTTTCATATGTTTATGATTTGCTTCAAGCTGGAGGTTACTGTAAAATGCACAAGTGCATGAATGCACGTGTGGAATGAAAAATACTTAGAGCAGCATCACTGCCACATAGCATTATCGTATCAGCTGCATTGATCAGAAAAACAAAAAACATACACTAAAATAAAACACCATTTTTACGAGAGAAAAAAAACACATTTAGAACTGGGTCTGGCTGTAAGAGATCTTATCATCAACTCTCCCAGAATTGGTATAACCTATATTCATCAATAAGTGACAATGCTTCTCAATAGACTGAGACATATAAAGGTTAAATGAGTGGATATTTATACTTTATTTGCTTCTGGGGAAATTCTTGCAGCGTTAGAAAAAATGAAAAAAGGAAGCTTCATCTCCTTTACCTCATCATTACAAATTAGCCTTTATTACACATTGAATATCTGTTTCCCACTGCAACCTCTGTGTTAGGCGGTTAGCTTGGTGTCATTTGGGCTGTTGTTATGGCATTGACACTCAGTCATTAGAAACAAGCCCCAGGCTGTTGCAAACTCTGAACTTTAACTACTATCAATGGGAGAAATCTTTATTCCATCTAGATTGTAACTTTGGTCATTGAAGTGGAAGCTGTGAGGTTGATTTTCAATTTGTTTACATGTGTCTTTAGACAACAGCCTCAAAGATCACCATCAATTGTGTTTCACCATCGGCGATTCATTCCAATCCACCATCAAGGGTTAGTGATCGGTGTCTATTGCTGACAAGCTTTCCTTTGGCCACCACATTGTTGCAGTCACACAAAGCATTGCTCTAATGCTCAGTATGCAAGTCCGAAAATATTTTAAGAAGAAGCCAAGCCATTTTCTTGTCTGCACTTCAGACTATCAAGTTGTCATTCTAATCAAGGTCATCACTGGAACAGTTACAAGATTAAAAGTCACATCAGTGGGATTTTCTTTTGACATGAAGGATCTGAGAGTAGAAGGGTGGAGAGAAGGTGAGCTGGGGGTAGGGTAAGCAAAGGAAGTCCAATTTAGTGCAAACATTAAAACAGATTATTGTATTTTTTACAAGGACTCCTGGGAGATTTTAAACTGCATATCACTGCAATAAAAAAAGTCATGGTTTGATTTAATTAAAGGAGACCACATACTAAGCAATACAAATATAATGAGATACAGGCAGTGAATGAAAATGCAGATTAAAGTTGTAATATATCAGATTAAAATATCAATGCTTGTCTTTCCCTTCTGGCCCAGTTTTATAACATCCCTTAACCCTTTCAAGAACTGAAAGGAGTGGGACAGTGAATTCCAAATACTGCAGATGTGACAACTTGCTTTTTTAAACATACATTAGCAATTTTTTCTTTGCATTCCCTGCCTGGTGTGTTTCATGGCCACCTTGCAATTCTTTGATTATTTGTTTTCAATAGACTCGGATCCAATGAAAAGTGGTTGCACAATCCATTGGCACTGCAGTATTCTATAAAGTATAAAATCATCTTCCACTGCACTGTGAGCCATGCTCTACTCTGATCTTATTCTGTCCATGCTTCCTTACTCTCAATCCATTTTCTCACTGGTACTCATGACCTTATCCCAGCCCTTTCATCTCGCTGACTTTCTCCTGCTACCTGCCGCACCCAAACTCCCTCTCAATCTCACCTCCTCCCATATCTACTGTAGATCTACACATAAAACCATAGAAAACACTTCATCATTTTTCTGAGGGAGCATAAAAGAAGCAATAAATGTGATTCAGGAATTTAAATTGTGACAAAACTTATAAACTTCAGTTCAGCTTCTTTGGAGCAATTAAATAACTCTCAAACTTAACTAATAAAAGTTTTCCTGTGTCAAGCCTGAGACTGAGAGACCAGGGAATAGCTTTTTTCTTTCTTTTACGACTACTGCATCTCATGGAACAAATTACTTCATAATATCATTTAAACAAAACATTAATAGTTCCAATGAGCAAATACGAGCTTTGGAAAAGAGCTCATCACATTTCAGGAGTTAATACAAACGAGACTGAAATTTACCAGCTGAAGAAATAAGCTTGAATGTGATGCTCTTACTAGTTGTTCTAAAACAGAGGCTCCGTACTTTTTTTATACCATGGACCCCTACCATTAACTGAGGGGTTTGTGGACCCCAGAAAGGGAACCTCTGCCCTAAAAGTTAATAGATGAAAAGACAGAAAAAAAGTTGAAGATTTATGATTACTATGGACTGATGAAAAATTAGTTTGGGAGGGAAGCTGGAAAAACTACCTCAATTTCAACACCAAGAACTGAGGAAGGAGTCTCAATGGTGGCACCCTTTGAACACTGGGCGAAGCAGAGACCACTAATGTAATAATGCTCAAAAAAGGAGTCTAAATCCAGAGGTGACTGGGAAAGGAATTTGTGGAGTGGCACAGTTCACAAATGGAAGGGAGATCAGGGAATCAGTAGTCAGTGATGTAACAATTACATGAGACAGCCGAGTTAGAGACCAGAGATGATACAATGAGCTTTGTTTCGGATCACAGCCAGAAGTTAGAGATTGTGGTTTGGAGCATCACAGAAAGAGGAGCATTATTTAAATCTTGGAAGAATTTCAGCTCTAAAGACAGACCTGTCAAGTGTCACTTGTTTTGGCTTGCAACCATCTTACTTTGATAAAGTTTGTTTGAAAAATATAAATAGATCCAGATGGCAGAGTCATATGTTTAAACATGTTTTTATTCTAACCTTCCTTAATAACAACACTTGGTTTCCAATCAGTTCCATGATGGTGACGTTCAGAGACAGTTAAAAACTGCTGAGAGAGATCCAGAAGTATTTAGAGATGGTTTTAACATTCCATTTGTAATTTTGCTTCAGTGCTCCTTGCCAAATAAATGGGTTGTTGCCTCCTTAAAAGCCAAGACACGAAATGACATACCGTAGCCAACGATATTCAACCACTTGTGTTCAACCACCATATCTAGCTGAGCAACTTCATGTGTAGTCAACACAAGAAGTAGTGAACTCAGCTCCAGACATAAGGAAGTTGTGACCTCATTTGCAACTCCAAGTCACAATGACTAACTAAAAGATAAAATGAAAAGGGATCCTGACATGGTTTTCGTGTTCTGAATCAGGTTGGAAGGGTCAGCAATCAGACACTTACAGCATGGTATGTTCCTGGACTGAAGTGGGAGTCAGTAAGAATCGGGAGGACAGGTAAAAATGCATTCAGCTTCCCTCTCTACCCAGCAATAAGGAATGCCATGCTGCAGAATGAGGCTAGGTATTTTTAGATCCAGACTTCCGGCTTTTCATGAGAACTGACTGGTGGGCCGTCCAGTCATTGAATGGCCACAGAAGAATAAAGGCGTCTGACTGACTGATTGTATTCTTTTAATTTTCTAATTATGTTTCAGCACTTTGTGGTGCTTTTAGCTAAGCTTTATATCTAAAACTATCTTATAATTGTTTAAATCATATGTATTATTTTTAATGTCTCTGATCCACAGAAATATTTAAAATTGTTTGGGGCAGCACAGTAGCACCACGCTTTACAATACCAGCGATCCGGGTTCAATTCTTGCTGCTGCCTGTAAGGAGTTGTACATTTTCCCCGTGACCGTGTGGGTCTCCTCTGGGTGCCACAGTCCAAAAACCTAATGGCTGGTAAGCTATTTGGTCATTGCAAATTGTCCTGTGACTCGGCTTGGGTTAAATCGGGGGATTACTGAGTAACGCAGCTCCAAGCATCAGAAGGTTCAATTCTGCACTGTATCTCAATAAATAAATAAAATTTGTTTGGCAGACATTGCAGGGGTGAGGAGCGGGAGTGTATGAAGTCTCAGGTTTTACCCACTGAGGTCTAGAGACCTCGAGGATCCCTCAGGCTTGTGGAGGGCCAGGTGAATGAGTCCTCTGCATCCAGAAAAGCTAGGTGCCAACGAGCAATAGATCTAACACGATTTGACAGTAGAAAATATTTAAAAAAACATCCAATATGCTTTCGGCTCACTGAAACCTAGTCCAAGAAATAGTCCATGCAAGCAAGGTGCTACAACACCTGCCTGCAGCAATTTGTAGAAGTGAAACGGGCATCCTCGCCTCTCTGCTGTGCTCCTCATCTCTCACTCACACACACACCTCCCAGTGTGTCCCACACTCCACGTTGGGGAAAACACCTGGATTTTGCTCATAACATAGCTGACTTTGTGTGGTCATAGAATTCAGAGTAATTACAATCAAATATTAGGCGGATTCGCTGCATTATATTTTTATGAGCTGCACCAGTTCAAATGGCCCCAGCTGCACAGAAAGCTCAGCAATATCCTAACAATGCTGTAACAGAGTTGGTGCCACAGATGTGCTTACTCCAGAATGCCCAGTATTAGTGCATTGTGCAGATGTTACAGGAAGTTATGGAGCCATGCTGTTTCTGTGCAGAAATCTTTCTCCAAACTGAACACCTTGACACAAATCCCAAAACTACAGATGCCGTTGGCTTGAATTCCAAGGCATTGTACCTTTCTTTACAAACCACCAATGTTTCCTCTAATTGGTAATGACTGGTGTGTGCAAAAATCTTGTGAAGTGCAGTTTTTTTAATGTGCAACAGTTGCGTGCTGAGTTTTTAAGTGAAAGTAAACCTGAAGCTATTCTAAGGATAATAAACTACCAAATCCAGTTTGTTGCTCATTGCTTTCAGTGTAGCTGTTTCCATTGTTTTATTAGGCCATTCCACTTTAAGTGAACTAGCAGTTCCTTTGTGCTTCATATCCTTTGCTTCTTTGGAATTCAACACAGCAAATCAATAATATCTTCAATAATAACAGTATAGATAACCCAGTTCTAAAATCTGCAGACAAATCATTGCAAACTCCACATTGTTAACACCGTCCACATTAGAAACCGGAAAAGGAAATGTGATTGCATAGGATTGTGAAATGTACTTAACATGCCAACAAGGTAGAAGGTGACAATCTTTTGAGCACAGTTTAAATTCCTTTGTGCGCTAGTACCGAAAGATGCGTGCGTGCGCGCACACGTGCACCCCTTAGAGGGAGCATTGCACAGCACCACCAGCCAACACAGTAGTCTGTGATAACACAATGGTCACTAGTATGGGAGGAGAGGGTTTTCCAAAGCCCCACTGCTCCTCGCTTCCAGTAATGGAATAAAATCCCCTTCCATCACCAAATTCAGAAGAGGATCTGTTTTTTGTCATTAACTGTGTGAGCTCTGTTGAGATTGTCAGCCAAAATATGGCATTTCCCTTGGGAAATGCATTTGAGATTGCCAGAGTAATAGTTCAGCTGTTAAAGGCTGTACATACCAATGGCATCTCTAGAACAGACCGATAATGTTATTTCCACCCAGCCAAAGGCAGAGGATTGGCTGGAGATAGGAGATGAGCAGTTGGCAGGGAAGTGAGTTTAGAGATGGCCAGAATTTTGGGAATGTTGGTGGATCTGAAACATATGCCAAAAGCCCAACTCCGCATCTTTGCTTTTGTGTGCACTGTCATTTTATTGTTTTTGAACAACTATTTAGCATTTCATTAAAGAATAATTATTCTATTTCATTTTCAATTATGGAACAATGATTTGGATTCTACTTTCAGCTATCCTTTATTCATCCACTTGCTTTTCTCTTTTCAGAAGAACCACAACAATTCTTGAAAAATAGCTCTTTGTGTTACCAGGTTCAGATGTGGCCCCAGCGCGGAGTGAAAGACACTGAAGCAGGTCGACAGCTCACAGACTTTAATAAGAACAGTGTTAAAGGGAAAATAAAACAATACATGCTAGGCCAAACAGGACCATCAACTAAGACTCTCAAAAGGAAAAGGAGGCCTACACTGCAGCTGAAAAGAAAATCTAAACATTAAACGAATCCCGCTAAGTCTTCAGAGTCAGTTGACTTTAAAGTCCAATCTCTCAGGGAAAGCCAAATGCAAAACTGCAGTGAAGTGTTGCTGTGCTCTTTCCAAGTCTTGACAAGCACCATGACGACAAGTATGGAGTTAAATACTATCACGATTAAATAACAATTAGCTGACATGTGCAAATTCACAAGCACAATTGTTTTATCTACTGTGCTGCCAAATCCGTGGTTGTGACACTATGATCCTATGTACTTACGATCCTCCAACATTTTGCCCAGGCAGCCATTAATTGTTAAATCCAGACAGTGTGCACCTACTGACTATACCACTAACAATAACATTATAAGTTAACTCTGGTTCATAATACTTGAGGTCCTGATGCTTATAGTTCCT
This sequence comes from Hypanus sabinus, assembly GCF_030144855.1. NCBI lineage: Eukaryota > Metazoa > Chordata > Chondrichthyes > Myliobatiformes > Dasyatidae > Hypanus > Hypanus sabinus. The sequence continues at coordinate 16,132,067 of NC_082720.1, forward strand.
AATAAAGTCACTGAACGGCAACAAGGACCAGGATAAAAATATTTACTTGGCTCAACAGCAGCCTATCTGAGATCAGCCAGCTGATCACACGTTACCAAAGTGCAACAGGGTCTTGTAGGCGCAATAAAAGTGTCCAAGACAATCACTCGCACCTTTTCCTATACAGCCCACCATCCAACAGTTCACAAGTCCAGACAACACAACAACGATACACAATACGTCCAGCTCCAGTGATGTTGAGCAACTTGCTGATGGGGTAGTCCTCCAGTACTTAATGTTCTAGTATCCAGGAGTGACTTGGGATCAGGATGGACCAATACACCTCTGGTTGTACTGGACCCAGAGTGGCCATTGCGTCTGAGCGCTCCACCACCTTACTGGGGAGGTCACTCAAACTCCGTACCCAAGGAGCAGAGAATTCATCAATGGTTCCTGCAGCCCAACAGGCAGAACAGGAATATGTTACTATAGCAGCATTCCTCAGAGGGCAAGCAACAGACATGATACATATCATAACAGAGACCTCTCTGGGAATTGCCTTCCAGGAAGACCTCGCTGCGGCTGTGGAGGATTTTCACAATCCACTGAACAAGGGTTGTATATGTATTAGTCACTGTTCTTCATTAGTCTGTCCAGATTCCCCTAGTTCCTAACAGCTCCCTACCTCTCAGCTCCTACCAATATCTGTTCATGCAGGAACTGGAGAAGTGTGGTTCACATGGGTGTACCTCCCTTGAGGAACTGGCTGCAATCTGAGAGCCTAAAGGCCGACAGCTACGAGAATACAAAACGCAAACAGAAATTCACTTTCTGAACAGCTTTACACTATTAAACCCAACAGCATTGTTCAGTAAAATGTCCTTGAGCATTTCACTCCTTATGGAATGTTCGGCTATTTTACAGCATTATTTTAAGCCCATTAAAGGGAGGAAATGCAATTTCTAGCCCTTCTGTCTCAAAACCATTTTATCTTGTTATTGACATTATAAATATCACTTATGTTAAATTGTGCCAAGCTGGGGCTATTAAACCTCTGAAGGCTATTGGTGCAGGAAACATGCACACGCATCTCACCAAAATATGCCAGCTGCTGTGGTGAAGCGCGAAGAAAAGATACAAAAGAAACCACTTAAAGCAGGCGGTAGTTGCTACGGATTTGTGTGTTAACTAACTCTTCCATCCCCTCTGATATGAAATGACCACTTAGTCACATTGCCTCATACCACAGTCTACCTACCCACCGACAGGTTCCAAGACCAATATGTCCCAAATCTCTCAATTTACAACAGTGCGCTAATATTTAACCATCCATTTGTGTGGTGGTTCAGGATGTTACGAGAATACTTTTCCTTCCCAGTTTCCTGATAAAATAAGGCTAAACTGGATTGAATTCTTTGGAGAGTTAGCATCAAAACTAAGGCTTCCATGATAGGCTATCATGAGAGACCTACTGAATTAATTCTTCCTCACTTTGTCTCCCTCTCACTTAACTTCCCAGATCACCTCTATGGTCTTTAAAGAAAGGTAACATTCACCTTCTGCTATTTTGCCCACTAGTCCTGTGTTCAAGTGGCCCCAAGTGTTCTTGTTACCCCTCTCTTTGACAAATACTTCATTTACTTATCTTCCCCGTCCCTCTCTCCCCGCAATGGCTGAGATTTACCAATCTCATCCCTGTTGTCGTGGATTATAGAATTGTGGAACTAAAATTTTTCAGCTTGTCATATGTTTGTGATTAAAGCAATTATAATTTCTGATCCATTAGGAAGATATGAAGGGCAGCAAGAATTTGGCTCCAACTACATTTTCAGATGCCAAAGTGATTTTCAAAATCTGCCCATAACTTCTATTACAACATTGACATCTTGCTAGAAAATTGTTTGCTTTTAATTCATGTTAAGTCGGATCTGAAAACTGCACTGCAATACACGTACGTGAGGGTACTGTTGAGAGTCTGTAGAGTGGAACACATGTATGAATTCTGCTTTTAAAAAATATAATTCCATTCTCAGCCAGCAATTGAAAATTCGGAGGAGACACAACAAATGTTTCTTCCACTCACTGCCAATCTGCCCTTTGGCAGATTGAAGCCCAGCCTCAGGCAAACAGGCTCATTAATCTATGCTCTATATAGAGGGCTAATCTATTCAGTCATAACTTTAATCCTGTTAGTGAGGAAAAATGCATCAGAAATGCAGAAGGTGGTTGATCTGGTGTCATTAGTATGCCATGGGAGCTACTTTCTGAGCCAGACCTTCATTAACAAACAAACTCCTGCTGTCATGCCCTTACAGTATTTTCACTAAGCGGGGAACTCCTGAATATGTTAGATGATTGAAATGCATCTGCACATTATATATCCTCGAGCTGGGTAGGTTTCTGAAGCTCAAGCCCAAGAGCACAAGAAAAAAGGAACAGGAGTAAGAAAGCTGAACCCTCAAGCCTCACCGTTCAATATGATCATGGCTGATCTACCCCAGGCCTCAATGCTTCCTCTGTGCCTTCAGTCTCCTGATCTTTCAAAAACTTATCCAACACCACTTTAATTCTTTTAATGGTCCGTGGGCAGAAATCCCACTCCCTGTGAAAAGAGATTTCTAAATGTCTCAGTTTTAAATGACTGCCCCCTTATCTTGAAATTATGTCTCCTTACACAACACTCGCCCACTTGTGGAAACATCTGTCATGCCCCCTTAGGATCTTTTCTGTTTCAATGCGATCACGTCTCAGTCTCTAAACTTTAAGGAACACAGACCAACCTGTTTAGTTTCTATTGTCATTGCAGTGTTCCTGTGGCAGGCATCCCTAAATTACAAATATCTCCTGTCAATGGGAAAGTGCAATAAACACTGGTCCACCAGGAATGCCCCCATCCTGAAAATGAATCAATTAAAAAAATACTGCTCTTGATTGATAAACCCAGGTAGAGGGTTGAAAGGAGACAAGAGAATACAGATGCTGGAATCCAGAGTAGGAAACAGTCTTCTGTGGTGATCTCAGTGCATTAACCAACATCTGTGGGAAGAAAGGAGCTATCAACATTTTGTGTTAAGAACCTGCGTCAGGACTGGGAGTGCACAGAGCAGGAAGAGGAGGAAAACTTCTTTGGAGTTTTAGATAGATTGAAAGAATGGATTGGAGGCAACCAAATATATTTAACTATTATATTATAAACATCTCAGAGTGGTAAGGTGAGGCTGGAGGATTCCTTCCAAACCACTTTTACAATGGTCTAGAGCCAAATAGCCTGACTGAAATCCAAATGGGGCAATGGGTGACAATAATCAGAATGAATCCTCCTGCTTTTGTGAACAAGACATAATTGAACCTTCTCCCTATTGTTGTCCAGTGTTGTATCTGTACTGATACAACTTGGCTAAAGGCACAGCTGATGTTGGAGCAAAGCTTGCCTCATCCCATAGCCTTTTCTATAACCACTGCTTTCAGTTGTTTCTTAATATGGTGCGGACTGAACCACAAGACAGACTCCTGTGATTGTGGGGATCTCGGGAGGAAGCCAAGATGGTTCATTCACTTGGCACTTCTAGCTGAGTGTAAATTGACAGTGCTTCAGCCTTGTATTGCTGAAATGCTGCGTTCCATCACCATTGAGGAGGAGGAATCAGATCCTCCTATCAGCAGCTTAAATTTCCATCACTATTCATTGACTACACGCAGGGAGAGAATAAAACATTGTAGTGGAATCCTATAGCACTGTCTGCCCGATGCTCCTTCTGCCCATAGTCCTGTATCACAGCCTTACTCAGTTGCATCTCCTATTTGGCTAAGCCTGGTTCTACTCTCTGCATGCCGTTCTGCATTTTGGAACCTAGAATAGTACAGCTCAGGAACAGGCCCTTCAACCCACAATGTTGTGCCAGCTAAAAAGTAAATCAAAAACACCAAAGCACTAATCCCTCCTCCACAATGATCCATATCTCTCCATCTTCCACACAAAAGCCTCTAATATAGATGCCTCTTCCATCACACCAAGCAGTGCATTCCAGACCTCCACCACTTTTCATGAGTAAAAACCTTCCCCCTCACATCCCGTTTGAACCTATCCCCTCTCAGCTTCAATGCACTCTGGCATTAGACATTTCAACCTTGTGTAAAAGGTACTTCCTGTCTATTCTGTCTATGCCTCTCATAACCATACAATTCTCTATCAGATCTCCCTTCAGTCTCCGTTGCTCCAAAGCAAACAACCCAAGTTTGTCCAGCCTTTCATGATAGCACGTGCCCTCTAACCAGGCAGTATCCTGGTAAACCCCTTTTGCATTCTGTCCAAAGCCTTAGCATCCTTTCAACATCTCCAACACCATCACACTGAGCACGGGGCCCCCCAGGGCTGCGTGCTCAGTCCACTGCTGTTCACTCTGCTGACCCACGACTGCGCTGCAACACACAGCACGAACCACATCATTAAGTTCACCGATGACACGACCGTGGTGGGTCTTATCAGCAAGAATGATGAGTCAGCTTACAGAGAGAAGGTGCAACAGCTAACAGACTGGGGCAGAGCCAACAACCTGTCTCTGAATGTGAACAAAGCAAAAGAGATGGTTGTTGACTTCAGGAGGGAACATAGCGACCACTCTCCGCTGAATATCAACGGCTCCTAGGTAGAGATCATTAAGAGCACCAAATTTCTTGGTGTTCACCTGGCAGAGAATCTCACCTGGTCCCTCAACACCAGCTCCATAAGCAAAGAAAGCCCAGCAGCGTCTCTACTTTCTGCGAAGACTGAGGAAAGTCTATCTCCCACCACCCATCCTCATCACATTCTACAGGGGTTGTATTGAGAGCATCCTGAGCAGCTGTATCACTGCCTGGTTCGGAAATTGAACCGTCTTGGATCCAAAGAACCTGCAACGGATAGTGAAGTCAGCTGAGAAGATCATCGGGGTCTCTCTTCTTGCCATTACAGACATTTACACCACACGCTGTATCTGCAAAGCAAGCATCATTATGAAGGACCCCACGCACCCCTCATATAAACTCATCTCCCTCCTGTCACCTGGGAAAAGGTACCGAAGCATTCGGGCTCTCACGACCGGACTATGTAACAGTTTCTTCCCCCAAGCCATCAGACTCCTCAATACCCAGAGCCTGGTCTGACATGAACTTACTGCCCTCTATTGTGCTTATTGTCTTGTTTATTATTTATTGTAATGCCTGAACTGTTTTGTGCACTTTATGCAGTCCTGGGTAGGTCTGTAGTCTAGTGTAGTTTTTTCCCCTCTGTGTTGTTTTTACGTAGTTCAGTGTAGTTTTTGTACTGTTTTATGTAGCACCATGTTCCTGAAGAACGTTGTCTCATTTTACTGTGTACTGTACCAGCAGTTATGGTTGAAATTACAATAAAAAGTGACTTGACTCGACTTGATATGGTTGCGCGACAGAATTGTATGCTATACTCCAGAAGTGGCTTAACCAGAGTTTTATAAAGTTGTAACATAACCATTTGACTTTTGAACTCAATGCCTCAACTCATAAAAGCAAGCGTTCCATAAGCCTTCTTAACCACCTTGTCGACCTGTGTAGCCACTTACATGGATCCCAAGATCTCCCTGCTCAGCGATACCGTTAAAGTTCTTGCCTTTAACAGTGCACTGTTGCCTAGCACTTACCCTACCAAGGTGCAACACCTTACATTTATCTGGATTAAACTCCATCTGCCATTTCTCTGCCCATATCGGCAACTGATCTATATTGGCTGTATGGCTGTATTCTTTATCAGTCTTCTACACTATCCATAACTCCGTTAATCTTAGTATCATTCACAAACACTAACCCACCCATCTACATTTTCATCCAGGTCATTTATATACTTAATAAACAGCAAAGGTCCCAGCGCTGATCCCTGCAGAACAACACTAATTACAGACCTCCAGCTCCAATAAGTCCTTTCAACCACCACTGTCTGTCTTCTATGTGCAAACCAGTTCTGAATCCAAACAGCCAAATTGCCACAGACCCCATGTATCTCAATTAGCCTCCTATGAAAGACTTTGTTAAACACTTTACTAAAATTCACGTAGAAAACATCCACTGCTCTACCTTCATCAATCTCTCTCATCACCTTGTCAAAAAACTCAGTCAAGTTGGCAAGACTTGACCTTCCTGCACAAAGTCAAGCTGGCTCTCTCTAATTAGGAGAGAACCAGGTGCCTTAAAGGGACAGCCCACAATGGGTGTTGAAAGGGATGGAACACTTCAGTAATGAGGCAAGTCTAGGAAGGCTAGACTTGTTTTTCCTGGAGCTGAGGAGGTGAAGAGAGGGCATGATTAGGGTACATAAGGTTATGGGGTATAGACAGGGTAAATTGCAGCAAACTATTCCCATATCAAAGGCAGTTTGAAAGAGACATATAATTAGTACAAAGAGTAAGAAATTTAGAGCAGATCAATTGTGTGCTGTTCCAGTTATCGCATTTAAAAAAGATATGGATGCCTTGGAGAAGGTCAAAAAGAGATTCACCAAGATATTACCAGAATTAGTGAGTATTATAGACCCAAACATAACAAAGCATAACGTATAATAAACTACACACAGAAATTTCTAATATATTGTTCATTGGTTAGTTTTATTTCCTAATACACTTACTGCTGATGCAAATTATTCAATTTGTATGGAAGGTGGAAATGGGTAATTTAAGTGCTATTTAAATTATTCAGCCAAATTTGGTAAATGGAATTAAATCCCTGGATATTCCCCTAAAATTTGTATTAAGCATTCCCAATTTCTGCTAGCCTTTCTTCACGGCTGACAGCCTAATCTCAAAGATTCCCAGGACAGTCCTCAATCAGCGTTGAATTAACCGATTTCATCTTTTTAGATGCCAAGTGAATGCACAACATTTTTATAAAGGAACTGCACTTGCGCATGATATTCCCACTCATGAATTCCAATCCCACTCAGGTTTGTTGCTCATGGATTAGACTGATACCTTTACTAATGGGAAAATAAATACTTTGAAATGAAATTCGGAATGAAAGGGTTACCGTATGAGAAATGTCTGACAGCTCTTAGGCTGTATTCCCTGGAGTTCAGGAGAATGAGGGGGGATCTCATAGAAACATTCCAAATGTTAAAAGGCCTGAACAGATTAAATATGCAAAGTGGTGGGGGAGTCTAGGACAAGAAGGCACAACTTCAAGATCGAAGGACGTCCATTTAGAACAGAGATGCAGAAAAATTACTTTAGTTAGAGGATGGTAAATCTGTGGAGTTTGTTGCCACAAGCGGCTGTGGAGGCCAAGTCACTGGGTGCATTTAAGACAGAGATAGATAGGTTCTTGATTAGCTGGAGCATCAAAGGGTATGGGGAGATGGGAGGGGAGTGGGAATGACTGAAAGAATTGGGTCCGCCCATGATTGAATGGCCTATTTCTGCTCCTATATCTTATGGTCTTATGGAAATAAATAGCATTTTTGATTTTAAGTAGGAAGGGCTTTAATGGGAGAACAGCCTGATCAATAGGCAACTAGAAAGGGAATCGAGGATGCAAGAGAGGGCAGCAGTAGAAAGAGGAGGGAAATCTATAAACAATATACACTCCCCAATGACACAGACACCCAGTAGGAAATATGGTTCAACTATAGCTAAGAAGATTAGTTATCTATTTTATGGGATTAAAGGAAAGTGCTGATAATTATGTGAAAAAGATCAATAAACATGAATAATGGGAAAATTTCAGAATTCGGCAAAAGAGAAATGAAAAATTGATAAGGAAGGGTAAAGAAGAATATGAGAGTGATCTCATAGGGGTCATAAAATATATATGGGTCCCATAAAGACCAAAACAGGAGAAATTGTAATTGCAATGAATTTAATCAAATACTCACTGCCCGTCTTCTTGGAAGACTTAATAGAGAAAATTGTCTTAGATTGTCTTAGTGGGGAGCAACAGATGGTTGAGGTTGAAGAGTGATGTGGGTTCCTGGTGTCGTCCAGCATTTTTAAAAACCATTACCAGAGGACAGCAACAGAATAACTGTTTTAGGCAAAATTAGATTAATACTTAACAGAATGTCCAGTTTGGAACCAGATTAATCCTTCTGTGATGAGGCCCTGTTTCTCAACGGGGCCACTTGTGGTACAAACTGTAAAACTATCCATATCCCTTTTCCACAGCAGCTGTGCAAGATGTTCAATTTGTAAAGCTGGTTAACAGCTTTAATGCAGTGGCAGTGGTTTGGAGAGGAAGGTGCCATTATACTTGGAGAGGAGTAAAAGAAGCTAGGGAGAAATCTCACCTCTTTAACTTGCTGGAGTATGGAGAAGATTAAGCAGGTGATGAGCTGGAGAGGAATGGCACAGTGAAACGGAGAAGAAGAATGCATCCTGAGACTGCCGACAACTGTCTCTGAGTTGAGGCTGGGACATGTAAAGTGTATTTGCCCTGAGTCAAAGGAGTAACTACAAGTGAACAAGTGTGCAAGCAACTTTTGGGGTAATTATTTTGATGGTTTAGACCATAACGTATAGGAGCAGAATTAGGCCATTTGGCCCATCGAGCCTATTCCACTATTTCATCATGGCTGATCCATTCTTCCTCTCAGCCCTAATCTCCTACCTTCCCCTTGTATCTCTTCATGCCCTGACCTATCCAAAATCTATCAGCCTCTGCTTTAAATATACCCAATGACCCGGCCTCCACAACTGCCCTTGGCAACAAATTCCACAGGTCAACCACCCTCTGGCTCAAAACATTCTTCCTCATCTCCATTCTAAAAAGAGGCCCCTCCATGCTGAGGTTGTGTCCTCTGGTCTTAGACGCCCCCACCATAGGAAACAATATAGTGGATATATTGAAATTACAAATGTAAGGATCTATGTTAAAGTACTTAAGAGGAACTGGAATACATCTTCATCAATGTAACAACCCCAAGGGATAGCTTTTCTCAAAGCTATAGAAATATATCTTTGTAATCAATATTGTAGTTTCCCCTTAAGGTTTTGTTCTCGAATTGGATTATGTTCCCTCCAGTCAAGTGAAGGATCATTGGGTAAACCTACAATTAAAGGTGCAAATACTTTTTCATTATAATATAAATGATCCTTATCAAGACTGTATATCAATCTTCAGATTCTGGGAGCACCATCAGCTTTCATTCAAACCATAATTAGGTTCCACTAAAAAACGGCCTGCCACTCACTGCTGCTCTCCCCCGCTCCCTCATGGTTAAATCGTCTTTACATGTTAGAACAGTTTCTACCCCTCTACTCATTAACCATCAGGATCTTGAATAAAAGGGGATAACTACACTCAGTTGCCCCTTCATTGAAATGTTCCTACAGCCAATGATCTCACTTTAAGCACACTTTATCCCATTATCTCATGTTCTTGTATTTATTGTTATTTATTTATATTTGCATTTGCACAGTTTGTTGTCTTCTGCACTCTGGCCGATCTTTCATTGACCTTGTTATATTTACTAATCTATAGATCTGCTGGGTATGCCCACAAGAAAATGAAACTCAGGGTTGTATATGATGACATATATATCCAATGATAATAAAATTTACTTTGAACTTTGTACACGTTCCTCTCAGGAGAATATCGACTTGGGAAGGCAATTAAAGATAAACCATTGGGGACCACTTACCACATTGATGTTGGACTAAGAAGCAATATTGTCTGAAAATATAGCTAACATCATGTGCCCCGGTAGGCAAAGGAGGCAACCATGCTAGCAGGAGTTAAATGAATCATAATATAAATCTCAATACATGAACCACATGAATGATGAATTAAAAATAAATCATCTTTGGGGTGTGATAACGGAATGAAAAATGGTTACAATCTTTACAAACACAAAAAAATTCTGCTGATGCTGGAAATCCAAAGCAACACACTCAAAATGCTGGAGGAACTCGGTCAGGCAGCATCCATAGAATGAATAAACAGTTGACATTTTGGGCCGAGACCCTTCTTCATGACTGAGAAGGAAAGGGAAGGTGCCAGAATAAAAAGGTAGGGAGAGGGGGAGGAGGGCTAGATGGAACGTGATAGGCAAAGTCAGAAAGGGGGAAAAGGTAATGTCATCTCTCTATTCATTTCCATCAATGCTGCCTGACCTGCTGAGTTCCTCCTGCATTTTGTGTATGTTACATTCTCTTTAGGACAGCAAAATGGGAAGACAGTGATGTAACGGAGGTGTTTAGAAAAGCTGAAGTTCAGCCATTTTCTGAAAAGCATAAATGATGAAGACCAGCAACATGTTCTTTGATGGGCAGGAGGGAATGGATAAGATCTTATCAGCATATGGGGAATATGTGAGGACAAAAGAAAAAATCCTATGTATGGTTGAAATGCCAGATTGAATGATTGGATTTTAAATCCAATTTAAATTTTAACTCCTGAGGCAATTGCTGATGATTTATTCCCTGGACTTAGATGCAAAACTAGTAAGGTATACTGACGGAAATGGATAAAGTGCAGTTCATATACCCCAATTCATATATCCAAATATGAAGATTTCTTTAATAGGTACAGTAGAGCGCACTGTGGTACAAAATATAGTTACAATCTCGTCACAGGAGGCTGTAAGGAGGCCAACAGATCTGATAAGAAACTTGAACATCCAATATTCAGTGCAATCATCAGAAAGAAAACAAGGTGGACACAGTCATTTTGGCATAACTAGATAGACCAGCGAGCCTGTTTCGGTGCTGCTGTGCTCTATGACTATGACTAATGACAGAGGTAAAAGAATAAAAATAAACTGAGAAAAAGTCAGCCAAGCTAAATTAAATGACCACAAGCTCACAATGAGAAGCGTGTGCCTTGCTGCGGACTAACGTACTGGTTTTGTAGCAAACTCAAACCTTTGGAAAGGATGTGCAAATTCAAAATAAAAATATACAGAGGAAATGTGGAGGAACAAGAGCAAAGAGATCAGTATGAAAGAATCAAAAGTGTCAAATCCATATTATGGAAAATGTAGAGTCCAAGCATGGACTAAAAACTGAAACCATACCCCTGCACAAAGTGATTAGGTGTGGCCGTTATTAGAATTACATTTAACACCCCACTTCCCCTCCACTCGGATCAGGAAAGCCAGAACCAAATCCACCATTGTAAACTTAATGCAAAAGTAGGACACAAAAACTTGAAATAACATCATCTGGCTGATTTTATCAAAAGATCTACCCTGAAAACTTGAAAAAAAAAATAATATGCTGAAGAATATATCTTGAGCTAAAACAACATTAATCTAGAAAAAGGATCTTGACCCATAACATGGGGTGTCTATTTTCCTCCATAGATGTTGCCTGACCCACTGACTTTTTCCAGCATCTTGTTTTTGTTTTGCATCATTTGGAAAAGATAAAAGTCCAAAACTTGGACAGCTCAATGGTGGCATGCAGTAAGGACATGTCTTAACCATATCACAGAAACAGAAATATTCTATTTCTGGGAAATTCTGAAGCACTATGGTTGACCACAACTAACTAGGAGATGGGTGATATGACGATAAAAATAGCAAGTAAAATGTTGGGTAAAGAAGCAAAATAAACACAATCCGAACTATTGGAGATTTGAAAATGATGATATCATGTCACCATGATCCCAAGTAAATCTGCAATTTATGAAACCAATTGAAAAGAAGAAGCTTGAATGGAAATCCAGAAACTGGAGAAGTAAGAGCTGATGGCTAAAATCACTAAAATACAGATTAGATTAACTTCATTCTGCTGAGAAATCTGCTAAGAATCTGGTTAGATCTAAGTCATCTGAGTCAGACATTCAAAAGGAGTGGGTCACTACTCAACACCAAATCTAGAAGAAATCAATCAGGCCAGCATCGGCAGAGGCAGCATTGACAGCAACAGCCAGTGGAAATGAGTTTCAGTTTTCCAGGAACCTTCAAAATTAACATGTTATCAAGGTTGTGCATCAGCTCATCACTGGAAGCCATGATTAAATCAAGTCCATAAAATGGAGGTGTAAGAATTTACCACCCAATTAAATAGGGAATGGCTTTTAAGTTTAAAACAAATCATCTAAGAAAAAGTGTTAAAAAAGTAGTAATGTTAATAGGGAAAAGATTGTTAAATGGATTTAATGTATACATATCAATCACTGGGATACTATGCTATATATAATTGTTTTATTCATCAAGAATGGAATAGCATGGAATATTGAACCTCAGACCTTGGTCTATAAAGTCTAATTAATAAAGAGCACGGTAGAAAATGGTACGATGCAAATACAGAAATACCACACGGTGAGAGATGTGACCTTGTGGAAAGGAAAGTGCAAGCTAGAGGAAAAGTGTAACGATAAGCAGAAATATGTACAAGATGAACTTGCAGTCAAAGGCCATCAACCCCCTAGTTCCACTCAGTCACTGTTTCTCAGGTGAATTTGTAATTCAACTTATGATTACATTTTTGCATCTTACATGCAAAATGATGCTGCCTGATTAGTTATGCATCACAGAAAGGTTAACAAAATTAGTGTTAGTGTAAAATAGTGGATTTGATTTCAACTATAAAATGTAAATGAAGGAGCTTGGAATTTCCTTGACCTGCCATCTCTCAGAACCGTGCAGTAAAAAAGCAAATACCAGTTGTCACTCCTCAGGATGTCAATCTTGCTTGAAAACAGGCTCAGAGAATGAGACAAAGTGACAAAAGTGTCATTTGCACACTTAAACTCTCCATAAAGAAATCCCTGTCTCAACACAGTTTGAGAATAACCCCTTCTGTGCTATCTTAGCATGAAGTGAATGCTGAAGAAGAAACCTCACTTCAATTCAAAAAGGATATTATTCTCTTAATATAAATTGGGACTAAACTGTACAAAACTACTTGGAAGAGGGAAAGACCCCTCTGTACTAGGTAATATTAAACTTCTTTCCCAATCATTCTTTGAAAAAATGATTGAGATCCTTCTGAAACCAGCTGGAACCTCATTCACATCTTTAATAGTTATCCAGCTAAATTGATAGTGAATTAATTACTTCAATTGCTAACCTGATACTCTGCAGAAATACTGTACTTTTATGCACTCTTCCTGCTCTCATCTTATATTTCCTTGTGGTGCAGAAGAAAGCCATTCAACTCATCAAATCCATGCCAGATCACAGAGCAAACCCATTCCCTTACTTATTTACATAATTTAATTTCTCAAACATACTAAATCACTGTCCTCATTCTCCACCTGATCACTGTCATGGTAACCAATTAACCTACCAACCAGCACCCCTCTGGGATGTGAGGGGAAACCAGAGCAGCTGGGAAAACCCATGAAGTCATCGAACGTGTGAACTGAACTAAAACAGCACTAGAGGTCAGGATCAAAGCAGATTTGCTGGGGCTGCAAGTTACCTCCTTTTAAACCCCTCCTCTGCCATCTCCACCCAGGTCCACTCCTCCAATCCACCCATTAGCAACCTTGCCTTCACCAGCAAAGGCTCTTTGCTCTGGATTTCATCCATCTACCTCTTCAGAGTTACTTCTGCCTTTAAAATGTTTCTTTGCCTTTAAAATTTTTCATAAATCCTACTTCTGATGGAATTTCTTAATCATTCCTTTTGCTTCTCTGTGGGAATTTTATTTAATAACCCTCCTGCAAATTGTTTTCCTACTTCAAAGCCTTTGTTTAAGTGTTGCAATTACCGTGTGCAATTGAGAGCTAAGGCTGGAACACCACCTCAGTGGGGTTGATAGCCCTCATTACACGTCGCGCAGCCCATCTTTTCAATGCTCCTGTGACACTGAAGGAGGGTAGCAGAGGGGGACAGGAGTCACCAGTGGTAACCACATTGAGCCAATATGTGGCACAAAGAACAGTGAGAGCAGTAATAAGCCCCAATTTACGATAGTGATTCATGTGCCTTCTATCACAGGAGCAGCTGCCTGCTGGTGACTAGCCCACTGAGGAAAGCAATTGAACTGCTTTCACCTTGGGAAATTAGCAGGGCTGGGACCACCACTTGTTTAACCTATTTCTTTGCTTTTTCAGTGATGAATTACATGTCGACAGGTCTTCAAGCATCCTGAGGCCCCTAATAATAGGAAAATATTAGTTACAGATTAATGCTCTGTGGGGTGGCTTTGTAGTTTAGCAATAGAAATTCCTAATGTAATTCTATTGAATTTACAGCCTCATGCTTGTTTATCAATGACTTCCTTAGCTGTTCACACTGTCGACAGCAAATTAATCTGCAATTCCTAGCATTTCCGCTTGGGTCTGGGATCCATTTTTGTCTCTGCAACATTATTTAACGCCTCAACTATGTGAAGCTCTCACTGAGGAGAGCTTTTCTTAACTCAAGACTTAAAATTAGCAAAAACCTTCTGGCCGATACCACTTGAGCTAGCCGCTAACACATGGCCAGGCTGAACTCTGCTGTCCACTCTTCACTTAGGCTAATTTCCGTAACATGTTACCCATGATTGATAGCATGCAATCATTTCTGATTAATTAAGAACTTGATGTTACCTCTCTCATTCTTGTTTTCAGATTCCTGCATGATCTGATCCTTCCCTTTAGATTAATCAATGCACTAAAATATTGGTATTTCTCCAGCTTTGGCTTCTAGAACATCTTTGCTTTCGCTGCTAAGCCTCTACATTCAAGAGTCCTCCCTTAACAGACTTTGCCCCATTAGAAATCTGTAAAATTTTTCAAACAATCTCTTTTTTCTAACTCAGCGTTTGGTACTCTCCTTTGTGTCTTGGTTGGACTATACTCTTGCAAAGCTTCCTGGGATGTTTTGTTCCATTAGACTACTATTTAAATGCAAGTAAAAATTGTTGTCAATATTTGATTACAAAGGATTCCCACCATTCCCCAGAATTTTTTATTAACAGAAGCTATTGTTGATTGGTAGGCATCCATCTGTCATGAAGGACAATGGGTGATAAAGATCATCATCACAAGCCTGGGCAGAAGGATGGAAATCCTGAGATGCCCAGTCATAAAGATCCTCCTCTCGGCCTCACCAGTGTAGTCCAAAGGAAAGCTTATGAAGCAATATGTTGGTACCAAGTTGGCTGCAGAAGCTGCTGGAAGGATGGTCAATGACCTCCAGCCACCTTAGGGGCTCCACTCCGGATTTGCTGTCTGGTAGCGTCTCTCCTGAGGTTCGAGCATCATTTACCCATAGCTGAGGACCTGGTTCTCGAGCATCAGGGCGTGTCCACACACCGGTGAGCCTCCGTAATACATGTGCAGAGGCCAGACCTCCTCCCTGTCCTCTGTAGTTCAGCCTGAGTCCGAAAAATGTTCAGTTTCCACGTGTCACCAGTGAGGAGGCACTACGTGAGGTTTCCTGTTGGAGAGGCTATGTTTTGGCAGGGAGAGACTTGCACATTCAGCTCTCCTTTTCACAAGACTGCTAGCCAGCTGTGGAAGCTGAAAGCGAGAGGGTGAAGCACTACCCACAACACTACCACACTAGATGCATCACAGCAACCATATTGACAGTAGCCCCAACAAAATCTATTCCATACAGGTTTACGGACTGATCATCTTCCCGGTGAATCCCAAACAAGCACAAAGACCTCTCTTGGTTGACAGTTAAGGAGACAGACACGGCCATTCTACCACTCCGAACACTCACTCTCGTCAAGATGGTTGAGGTTCTGATGAGACAATCCTTCATCACCTTGTTGATTGTGCCTTTGAATGAAGGTCTGGAATAGGATGCGCAAGTCTTCATCAAGTTGCACATCAGGGGCCCTGTGACTAATGGGCTGTTCCCAGTGTTACATACTGTTGCAAATTGCTTCTAGAAGATCTTCAACACAATTTTTTAAAAAAGAAGCACTTTAGTCCGGCCAAAAGTTGTTGGCCTTCCAGTTTAAGGAGAGGTCCATATGCGAATGCTGCTAACAGGCACATTCCAAGATGCAGGAGTCTGTGCTCAGGGACATGAGTGAAGCTCGGTGCATCCGGATACTGAGGGCTCTGTGTAACACCCCTCTAATACTTGCATTGTCTAAGGAGGAAACATGAAGATAATCCATGCATTGTCAAAGAATGTACTTGGTATTGTTACGAATGTGACGCAACTCTGAGGGGCCGAAGGGTACAAGGTCACCCCCTCCTTTTTGAGAATCGCAAGATCGCTATTAATTCGGGTCTGGGACCCAGGAAATGAGAGAGAGACATGCAGAATACACAGGGTTTGGAATGTGTCCTGGCCTCAGTGAAACGGAACCCCTGGTAACGGCTATTGTCTCTTGGAGACGGAATTGTGTATTGAGTACTGTACTGTTCATTGAAACCCCTCAGGGGACAACCAGAGTGGGCTTGTTGAGTGATTGCATCATCCCAACCTGATTGACATCTGAGACCCCGTGAGTAAGGATAAAAGAGGGTCTGGGGAACAACCCCTTTAGACATACCAGGAGAAACGCTGGGAATCCAGTGACAGCGTTTTATAGCAAAAGCCGGTGGGGGCTTGTGTGCGTCCTCCTTTGCCTGGGTTGGCGGGCTCACCACAGAAGAACGGTTTAGCTAAAGGAGAGGCCACAAGTGAACGGCCATGACAAAGAGACACCTGACGGATTGAAATCATAAAGGTTGGAAAACCCATAGCGGTAACTGTTCCCATTCTATTCCTATTTCTCTCTCTCTCCAACAAAGTGCAACACAGCGACAACCAAAAGACAGCAGCTTGTGGAACTGCAGTGAACTGTATATTTCCATCGGACATTTCATTATCCCCTAGACAACGATAGAGCTATTTCTTATTGATTATTATTATTATACCCGCACTTTTAGATTTAGTATTGACGACGTATATTATCTGTATATTTGCATTGATATTATTTTTGTGTATTTTTACTAATAAATACTGTTAAAAATAGTACCATCAGACTTCAACAGACCTCTCTATCTTTGCTGGCAAGTGACCCAGTTACAGGGTTCATATCAGTGTAGAGGAAAACATCTAGTGAGTCCATTTACTAATTAGGAATGAAGTATATTTTTGAATTTAAGAAAAATCTTTTCTCGGATAAATCATTTCCTGTATGTTGGGCCACTGAATGAGTTGGTAGAGCTTTCCAGTCACGTACCATTAGTGAGCCTTTTCTTTTGGTGCGCCCTTGGGCTCAGTTTCCTGAAAGGAGAACAATCCACCTTTGAGGGGCCAACTACAGCTCTGAATAGCAATGACAGAAAATGACGCTCCCACCACGGCCAGGTAAACTGTTCCTTCCAATGCCAGGACTTCATAAGAGACTTCTTCATCTTGGCCTTGCCTGTTAACTTACTCCCAAACCAATGCAGACAATGAGCTTCAAATCTGGATAGAATTGTAGCAGTTACCTCTCTGATAGGGTGGCAGACACTAGTCTAGTGGAGAAAAACCAGGGATTGTATTCACTCTTGTTCACTGCCATTAGAAAACATAATGTTCAAGCTCCCTAGGGACATTGGCATAGTTGAGGTATTTTTATGCCCCTGAAAATAAGATGTAACTAATCAGTGCTAAAGTTTTCACTAATCTTACATAATGACCTGGATTTTCTTCATAGTGGGATGAGTCAACTTCAATTGTAATTAGATTAAATTTATTGAAATTGTCAGATCATAGGAAATTTCCAACGCACCAGGAGGCCGTCAATATGTAATTAACTACTAGTTGAAAAAATATGTTACCTCATTTAATCCCACCTTCCAGCCTTTGATCCTTGTCATAATTTTTCAATACATATCCAATTATTTTCTAAATGTGGTACAAACTCCTTTCCAGGCCATGACTTCCAGACCCTCATCCTCTTCTGCAGGAAAACATGTTCCTTCATTGCTCCTCTAATCTTTTTACCAATTACTTCAAACTCCATGCCAAAGGGAACTTGTTCTTCTTGACTTGATCTACTTGTAAAACAACATATTTGAGCCTATCTACAGCCTCTTCTGTTGATCTTTCCTCATAACCAATATTTTCTAGTCCTACTAACATCCTCATAAATTTGTATCTATTGGTGGGTTTTTTTAAATCATGTATAAATATTGAACTACAGGTTTTTGCGTTTACTTTTGATACTGCTGGATGGATTGATAAGGCAGGGTGTCGGGACCAGAGGCGAAGGCTGTGATAGTTCTGTGCGCTGCTCTGTGAAGTTTGCTCTGCTCTGCACTGCACGAAGGCTGAGGTTGTGGGCCTGCTCCATCTGCTCTGGGCTTCATGTCCGCAGACTCCGTGACATCTTGCTCCACTGTGTGATGAACTGAGACTGAAGCTGTGGGCCTGCTCTGACTGCCCCAGGCTCTGTGTCTGTGTTCTCACTTTTATTCTAAATGCAGTGGCTTGCTTTCATTGTCTGCACGATTTGTGCTTCTTTTCCCTCTCTGCGCATTGGGTGTTTGTCAGGCTTTTTTGTGGGTTCTTTTGGGTTTCTTTGTTTCGTAACTACCTGTAAGGAGATGAATCTTAAGGTTGTATAATGTATAAATACTTTGAAAATAAATGTACTTTGAACTTCAAAAAAGAAATCTATATTGTATAGTATTTTACTTATTATATTATGTTCAATATATACTTGTATTCATTAGTCACTCTCATACTACACCATGTAGAAATTAATGGCATATAGCCTATAGTTTGAAAGAAAAACACAATGTAAAGCATAGATTTGACTCTGCTGATTGAAAATGTATTTAAGAAAGAGAGTTCTGGCAAACCATTGTATCACAAATTAGTAATAATATTAGTAACAACATTTGTTCACAGTCCGAACTTATATAGGCACAGCCACGATTACTACAAGCTGGGTCACCACCTTCACAAAGTGCCTTGCGATGTTACTGTGAAGCTGAACACTGTGGAATAGTCAGCAATGCGGTGGAATCCTTGCTGGATTGTTGGGAAGTTCTGCCCGTTTGTTCATCTTCCCACAAGAAAAGCCGGTTCGGGAGTAACTGTAACTGGATCATCAAAAGGCAGGGCTTATACACTTCTCACTAAAGAACATAGTCCCCATGGAGGTGAAGTTAACAGCACTGACCCAGTAGATTTTATAAGTGTCAGTGTCTCTGCATGAGCTTCTATGAGGTCAGTTTTAAAGGCAGTTCATGAATATTTTGTCTTCTCAATTAAAAACTCATTAATACATTAACATCTTGTAAAAAACAATAAAAAGATAATAAAATAACTCTATTTCCAGCTTTCTTTCACAGAATTGGTGGCCCATTCCAGTGAAAATGATTATGCTCCATATGCCAGATGGTCAGTGTAAAGCAGGCATCATGGGGAGGTGGTGGTTAGTTTGTGAAGTGCAGTCAGTTCCTCTATTTCACCTTTTCACCTAAGGAGTTAATGACCAGTCTGCTGGAGTGGGACATCAGATGCACTGGAATCTGGCTTCCAGCTGGTTTTATTTCTCAATGTATTCACACAGTTCTGAGCAATAAACTTATCGGCAGTTCACAGTTCACAAAGGAATCAACAGCACCATTTCCTCCCTAAATTATCTCCCTGTGAGAAGGATTTGAAATGAAGTCCCCCTCGCGACTCTGGAGTCACTAGTCATTCAAAAGCACTCGTTGGTGTAAATTAACTGGACATCTAAGCCTTATACTTGCACTTAGGCTGCAGTTGTCAATCTGCAGTGAAACTGACCACCTGGGTGAACGTAGGCCTCCTCTCCCTCCACCTTGGTTACAGGAAGTCCTACTCACAGAGTACAATGCCGAGACTCAGCAAGGCTTCTTCAACAGACACGTTCCTGACCAAGAGTTTCAACCATCAAGATGGGCGATGGTGAAAGGTGAATCTAAGAGCTAGGTCACATGTCTGGCTTGGATATAGCCATAAATCACTGCTGTACCATCATTGTACAATCAAAAGACCTGTCACTGCCTACCTAACACAACCTACCATACCCTCATGACATTCATTGTAGAGGTTCAAGGAAACAGTTCACCACCATCTTCTCAAGGCAACTTTATCTTTTATTTCTATAAGGAGGGTACTTTGCCAATCTAGTCAGGTCTGAGAGCAACTTCATCAGTCCCATTTCTCTCGTATTTTCCTGTAATTCTTCTCATTCATGTGTCCATCAACTCCACTCTCAATCTCCTACCTCCTGCCCCATCAGTGGTCACCTGTAATAACTGATTAACAGTGCATGATGTGGCTGGAAACTGGAACACCAGAGGAAACAAATAGGGAGACCATATAAACTCCACGCAGACAGCACCCGAGGTCAGGATTGAACCTGGACTGCTGGAGCTCAGAAACAGCAGCCCTGCCTACCCTCTCAACAACGTGTACATCCCAAAGGATGGCACAGCAGTGTAATTACAGTACCAGCAACCCGGGTTCAATTCCCGCCACCCTTGTAAGGAGTTTGTATGTTCTCCACGTGACTGTGTGGGTTTCCTCTTGGTGCTCCAGTTTCCAAAGATGTACCAATGGGTAGGTTGATTGGTTATTGTAAATCACCCAGTGATTAGGCTAGGGTTAAATCAGGGGATTGTTGGGCAGCACATTGTTGGCCAGAAGGGCCTATTCTGTGCTGTAGCTCAACAAATAAAAATAAATGAAAAATGAGTTAAGAGAAATTTCCAGATTATCATTTAAAAAGGGCTTTATTGCCAATTATTTTACCTCTGGATTTGCTGAACTTGGAAGTCCACTTTAAGTATTTTGAACATGTAACTTTATTTTTGACAGTAAAGCTGGGAGAACTCGTGTTTATGTAGATATATAAACATCACATGGAGCTAAATCCGGAAGTCCCTCCCTAACACCACATGGGTTGCAGCAATTCAAGAAGGCAGTTCACCACCTGAAAGTGATCTTATCAGCTATTTCTCAACTACAAACCCAGAAAAATTCCCTACGCTTACTTCTGCTTCCAGCGGGGTTGTCAGTCAATTGTCAGTCTGCAGTGAGTGAACCTTATACAAAGATCAATGGATCCCTGCAAGGTCATATTCATGTTTGAATTAAGTTAATTAGCATTCATATAGCTCTAAGGGTTCATGATTCTCCAATGAATCTTCACATCTATCAATAGAACATAAATGATAACTTTTGAAAATATAGGGAAGAGACCATTTAGCAGCCTGAAATACAAGTACTTCCCTATGATTGATCAATGTATCCATAGAGCTCAATGCTTCATCAAGCCAGTCAAATAGGTATCAGTCAAAGGCAGAACACATTCAGCTTGTATTTCTGTAACATCTTAATGTTGAAGAACTTCCCAAGGAGATTTCAAGGACAAGAGTAGGCCCCCAGCTTGGATTAACTACTCCAGAACAGGCTGATGAAAGAATCTGGGATCTTCTCGTTCTGTTATCTAGTGCCTCAAAACACTAGCCAGTTAAGAAATCAACATATGTCTACTTTTATAAACAAATGTATGGAAAAAACGCACTGATGCAGTTTAAGAGAAACACCAGTGTTTTGTACGACTTAGTTGGCATTCTATGCTGTGATCTGGTAACTGTTTAAGCTTTTGAGGTTGCACAATCTGAACTGTGCATTAGGAAGCCAAGGTAAACAATAAATGTGGAAAACGAACTTCAGTTCTGAACAGCTGTGGCTGCTAATCCTGTGACAAGCAAGAGCTTCACAAAGGAGGGAGGCTGGTAATCAAGAATGCCTCTGTCCTGATGTGAGTCGATGATTATTTCCCCCAGAGAACCTCAACATTGCTTCTTCTGCAGCTGAAGCCAAAGAGTAAAATAAAATGTCAAACAAATGTAAGAGCTGAAAAAAAACACTGTGGTTCGAAAACGAAGCGTTGCATGAGAGAAAGCCATTCAGTTTAACAAGCCTACTGCTTCAATGAGCCATAATTTGGTTATCTTGGCCGCTGGCCAATCCATCTAAACTCTTTGGGGGTTGAATGCTCTGCATCTTTCTCAGCCACTCACCGCACTGTTTTATTCCCAGAAATAATTTAATCTTAGTGTTAGTATTATATTTATAGGCTTTTGGAAGACTTTTAGCATAGATTTTAATTCCTTCTCCCTTCAAAGCATATTTTAAAACTGGTTTTGATTTTTGATCCTATTAAAAACAGCTCTCTATATCTTTTGCTCCTATTTTAAGGATTTTTTAAAAAATTATCATTTGTTATTAGATTTCTCACAGGCATCTTAGAAAGATTGAAAATAATAAACAGAATTTTGAAATGTTATTCAACATCTGCTTTGAAAACACGAGCCACTGATAACTTCACTGAGCTGTAGCTTCTGTTGCTATCTAGCCTTTTTGCCACTATTTCTCTGACTCACACTGCAGGGAAATTGAGCCCCATTCCTCGAGTAATGCTCTTCACTTCAGAATTCACACTGACCTTCAGTGCAAGCCCCAGAGGAGAAGGGGGCAGGAACGTGGCTACGATCAGGGGGCAGTAGCCGACGCCTGGACAGAAATGGGGACAAATGTGCAGCTGGGGGCTGAAATGTCACTGAGCATGGGAGCCAACAATTAGGGTGTGGCTAAGATCAGGAGTCAGAGGGTAGTATGCAGCAACTCCGGAGAAGCAATTGAATGCATAGAGAAGAGGCTGTGTGCTACTTTTTTAATAGTGCTCAAATGGATAATTCCAAGTTTCTACTGAAATGCCATATCCAGTCTGATCGACTCCAGTAACCCACTGAGTCTAATGACCCCACCAGCTTTCTCTTCCTCTTATATTTATCTTATTTTTACTTGTAAGGGATTCGCTTTCACTGTTTCTGACTTATCTTAATATGTCTAGAAATAGTTCCATATTGTTTTCATCTCTTTGTGCTTTCCTTGCATATTTTATCTTATCTATTCTTGGCCATAGTTTACACCTTTCCAAAATCTTCCAGTATTCCCAACCTCTTCCCTCGTTTTGATTTTATTCCTTCTGTTGGTCAAGTGTTCTTTGTTATTTCACTCCAAAGCGTGTACATTAATTATTTGGCAAAGCCTTTGCAAAGTAGAGAATCTTACAAGGAATGAATTGACTTTATTTCTTATGTCTTTCATATACATGAGGAGTAAAAACCTTTATGTTACGTCTTCATCTGAAAGTGTAATGTGCAAATTATAGTAATTTGTAATAAATAGCATGTACAGTTAGATATTCAACAGAACAGTCAATGTAGCTTAGAAATACAATTGTGTTAGCGTGAATTAATCAGTCTGATGGCCTGATAAAAGAAACTGTCCTGGAGCCTGTTGTTGGTCCTGGCTTTAATGCTGTGGTACAGTTTCCCACATGGTAGGAGCTGGAACAGTTTGTGGTTGGGGTGACTCGGGTCCTCAGAGATCCTATGGGCCCCTTTTACACTCCTGTCTTTGTAAATATCCTGAATAGTGGGAAGTTCACATCCACAGATGCACTGGGCTGTCCCCACGACTCTCTGCAGAGTCCTGCGATTGAGGGAAGTACAGTTCCCATACCAGGTAGTGACACAGCCAGTCAGGATGCTCTCAATTGTGCCCCTGTAGAAAGTTCTTAGGACTTGGGGACTCATGCCAAACTTTTTCAACCGTCTGAGGTGAAAAAGGCACTGTTGTGTTTTTTTCACCACACAGTCGGTAAGTGGAGACCAAGTGAGATCCTCGGTGATGTGGATGCCGAGGGACTTGAAGCTGTTCACCCTCTCGACTCCAGACCCACTGATGTCAATAGGGATGAGCCTCTCTCCATTTCTCCTGTAGTCCACAACCAGCTCCTTTGTTTTGTGACATTGAGGGAGAGGTTGTTTTCGTGACACCACTGGGATGTAATGCTAAAGTTGTTGGGATGTAATGCTAAAGTTGTACAAGGCATTGGTAAGGCCAAATTTGGAATATTGTGTGCAGTTCTGGTCACCAAATTATAGGAAAGATATCAATAAATTAGAGAGAGTGCAGAGACGATTTACTAGGATGTTACCTGGGTTTCAGCAATTAAGTTACAGAGAAAGGTTGAACAAGTTAGGTCTCTATTCATTGGAGCGTAGAAGGTTGAGGGGGGATTTGATCGAGGTATTTAAAATTTTGAGAGGGATAGATAGAGTTGACGTGAACAGGCTGTTTCCATTGAGTGTAGGAGAGATTCAAACTAGAGGACATGATTTGAGAGTTAGGGGGCAGAAGTTTAAGGGAAACACGAGGGGGTATTTCTTTACTCAAAGAGTGATAGCTGTGTGGAATGAGCTTCCTGTAGAAGTAGTAGAGGCCAGTTCAGTTGTGTCATTTAAGGTAAAATTGGATAGGTATATATGGACAGGAAAGGAGTGGAGGGTTATGGGCTGAGTGCGGGTAGGTGGGACTAGGTGAGATTAAGGGTTCGGCACGGACTAGGAGGGCCAAGATGGCCTGCTTCCGTGCTGTGATTGTTATATGGTTATATGGTTACTGTGTCAGGTTGATGACTTCTCTGTAGGCTGCCTCATTATTGTTTGAGATAAGGCCAATCAATGTAGCATCGTCTGCAAATTTAATTAGCAGATTGAAGCTGTGAGTGGCGACACAGACTTGGGTATACAGAGAGTAAAGGAGGGGGCTTAGGAGACAGCCCTGGAGGGCTCCTGTGTTGAGGGTCAGAGGGGCAAAGGTGAGGGAGCCCACTCTTACCACCTGCTGATGATCCGACAGGAAGTCCAGAATCGAGACACACAAGGCAGGGTGAAGGCCGAAGTCTCTGATCTTCTTATCAAGCCTGGAGAGAATTATGGTGTTGAATGATGAACTGTAGTTCAAGAACAGCATTCTCACATAAGCATCCCTCTTCTCCAGATGTGTAAGAACAGTATGTAGCGTGGTGGCTATTGTGTCATCTGTCAATTGGTTGTGTTGGTAAGCAGATCACAGGGGGTCCAGTGAGGGTGGTAGCAAGCTGCAGATGTAGTCATTGACCAGCCTCTCAATCCTTTTGCTTATTATTGAGGTTTATGCGACAGGACACCAGTCATTCAGAAATGTTCCCTTGGTCTTTTTAGGTACAGGGACAATGGAGGATGTTTTGAAGCAGGAGGGCACTCTACACTGGGAGAGGGTGAGATTAAAAATGTCTGCAAACACACCAGCCAGTTGTGAGTACCCACCCTGAGATGCTGTCTGGTCCTGCAGACGTTCAGAATGTGACAAGAAGGTCCAGATATAAGCACCAGAAAGCCATGGTAAGTGCGACAGGGCAATTCCATGCGACGTTAGAAACTCAGTCAGATGCACCACAACTGTGGAAGGGTTTGTATACCACTACTTAGATCCAGCGAAACCTAAACACATAGGTGGCAGCGATGCTTCACTCCCAGATGAGCTCAGTGCCTTTTGTGCATACTTTGAAAAGGAGAATAACACTACAAATCCCCAGAGTATCCAGTGACCTTGTGACTTACACCTTAGAGGCCGATGTCAGTGCATCCTTCGACAGCAAGGCTCAGGCTCTCAGGGCGTACCCGGCCCGGTACTGAAAACTTGTGCTGACCAACTGGCTGGAGTATTCAGAGATATCTTCAACCCATCCCTGCTTCAAAAGGACATCAGTCACACCGCTGCCTAAGAACAGCATGGTGATTTGCCTCAATGACTATCACTCACACTCACACCAACTGAGACGAAGTGCTTTGAGCTTCTGTACCTTGCTCTGAACCTGTATCCTTTACTGTCGACTTCTTTGTTGGGAAACCACTGTAGGATGAAACCAAAGAGGGAACGAGAGAACAGACTACTAACAAGTTTCTGCAGATGTACTGCAGGAAGTGTTCTGACTGGTTGCATCATGGCCCGGCACTGCAGTTCCAATGCACAGGTATGCAAGAGGCTGAAGCGGGGACTGGACACAGCCTGGTCCTTCTCAGGCAGAGCACTCCCACCACCAAGAGCATCTACAGGAGGCCATGCCTCCAGAAGGCGGCCTCTATCAAAGGCTACATTTCTAAAACCACCTGGACAACCCTAGCCCGACCTCAGCAATGGAACAGTACGGACCACCCCTTGCACTACAATGGCCTTATTTCCAATTGGGCTCTTGCATTAATATCTCATTTCCCATTGTTTCTTTTTACTTTCTTGTATAACTTATGTAAAATTTATGTTCTTTGTGTTGTCTAAATGCATGATGGTGCTGCTCGTTTTACATTGTACCTCCGTCTGACTATACTTGTTCATGTGACAACAAACTCGACTGGATGTGACAAGTAGTAAGAAAAGTGTTAATCTCCTTGTCATTGTAACTATAATGCTCAATATATTTTGCCAAGTTGTCCTTGGCTCAAAATTAAGTGAAGACAGGGACATAAATCATGAGATGTTAGGCCAAGTGACTGAAAGATTCCTCAGAGGGTTAAATTTTAAGGGGGTGTCTTCAAGAAAGGAAAAGAGGAAGTGATAGAGGAGTGAGGTTCAAGAAGCAGTTTCAGAGCTCAAAGTTTTGATGTCTGAAGACACAACCATCAGTGGACTGAATTTACTCAAAGCTGGAGGGGCTACAGGATTCTTGAAACTATTAAAAGCTTTATTCATGATTAGAGTTATTTACAGGAGGAAGTGTTGAGCAGTACAAATAGAGCAGTTTACAAAGGTTCACGGGGTTAATTTAAATCCCGCCTAACAAGAGCCCTAGAAAATTACTTGCAGAATTTGATGAATGCCCCTCAGAAACAAATAGCAATTTTGTTCCTCATCAAAAAAACAAGCTTTCTTTCCCCCAAAGAGTTGCTTATAGAGTAACTTCTCCTATGATTAATTCCAGGCACAGACAATATCCTGAAGTGACAGTATTATCATCTTTAGCTAACTCCACAGAAACTATCTATTCAGCATATTCTCATTACAATGTCACGAGGTTGCCTGCAGAAATGTGGTCACACTTTGGCAATAAGTATATCCGCTGCAGACCATTTTTTATCTTTGTCATTAAAACCCTTAAGAGGCTCAAATCATTAGAAGTTCTGAATACAATGGTGATACTGCCCTTTCAAGATTTTTCTGACCTCCCTTTTGGCATCTGATACAACAAAGTGCTATCTTGTAGATCTCTTGGACACATGGCAGGAACTAGTGAATGCCTGATTATACAGTTACGCATCTGCCTAAAAGTAAGGACAGAAGAGGAAGGGACAACAAACTAAACTTTCTCAGGTGGTGCGCAACACATGACTGCAGAGAGAAAAAAATCCAAAAGTTCTACATCTGCATGAGATGATCAGATTAGATCACCATTCGGTCATATTTGTTTCAAAAGGGAAAACCAAAGTACAGAAACCGTGCAGCAGATGTGAAGGCCCCACCTTATCAGCTTGAAAACATCAAAATTATTGCCAGCAGCTAAAAGGAGAGAATGTGAGGCATTTACTGGAGTCACTGCTAGGTGA
Source organism: Hypanus sabinus (assembly GCF_030144855.1). NCBI lineage: Eukaryota > Metazoa > Chordata > Chondrichthyes > Myliobatiformes > Dasyatidae > Hypanus > Hypanus sabinus. The sequence continues at coordinate 16,159,340 of NC_082720.1, forward strand.
GTCGTGATGCTGGAATTATTTATTAATGCCTCTCATTTGATTCATCGGTTTTTCCGCCGTGAAGGGCTGTGAAAACTAAAAGGCTGATGATGCTATTGAGATGTTAGCAAAGCAGACTGAGAAACAAGCTTTTCATTCCTGTGACATTCACTTCCATTCTCATCACAATTTCAAATGAATTTTAAAACTCAGTCGAAGCTGTTTGAAAGCAAATCTGGAAAAAACGGCCTTTGAGTGAGAACACTGCACATCGCACTGGCTTATTTTTATAAGGCATTTTGCCAAAGTGAAGATAACATTCTAATTTCAGCAAAGTCGCACTAGCTTGCACACATCAAATAGTAACTGAGAAGAATCACTAGTTCATCAGTTCAAACTCTTGCTGTTCGTGGGTGTAACACTGGAAAGGACTTAGGAAAAAATTCTTCAAAGATTTCCATGACACGCTCTTTATTCTCCCAGATAGGCCGTGGCTAAATGCCTGATGTGATAAGAAAGTCTCTGGTAAATTACTCTGGATTTTGTGAGATCTTTGGAATGATGCTCGAGCCATGAGACACAATGGCCAACAGATACAACATTAAATGAGGAAAGGGAAGAGCAACTAAACCTAATAAGCAGGTACTTGACAATATCTGCTTCGGCATTTTCTGCAGTTGATATATGCACCCATTTATTTTAATTAACAGAGTCTCATAAAGCCATAGAGAGATGCAGTACAGAAATGGGCCCTTCTGCCCTCTGAGTCTGTGTCAGCGATGATCTACCCATTTACCCTAATGCTACACTAAGCACATTGTCTATACCTCTGACAGTTTCATCAATTTCTCTTAGATATTGCCACCCACTGACAAACTAAACCACCTACCGGTATTTGCCTGGAGTGTACAAGGAAACTTGTGTGGTCACATACAAGGACAACACCTGGGGTCAGGATCGAATCCAGGTTTCTGTTGTGACTCCAACTACCCTACTGGGTTGATTGACTGTCAAGAATGTGGTGTGCCAGCTGACCATGATCCTCAGAACATAAGAAGTAGGAGCAGCAACAGGCCATCACCCCTTTGGGTTTGCTTATCAAAATAAGCACCTTCTTCTGGCAAGATCTTTGTGATTTCCAGAAATCCATCAATCTTAGTTTTGATTGAACACAGTGACTGTGCCTCCACAGTATTCCAGAGGGGAACACTTCTAATGTTCACCATCACCCCCTGAGTGAGGAAATGTATCCTCGTTTTAGTCCCTCATGGTCTGCCTCTTATTCTGGACCTGTGCCCTCCTAGACCCAGACCCTTCAGACAGGGGAAACATTCTCTTTATCAGTTGAGCAGCCAATGACCTGAAGTCCAAGCCAGCAGGATGCCAAAAGCTAAACAGTTTAAACAAACTCCAACCAGGCAACATGAAGCTTCTGTATTAATGGCTTTAAATATATCACTCGAAAGCTGAAGGCTGTGCTATCTCATTCCAGTGTGAATGAAGCCGTAGTGATTATTCACTGAGAGAAGCAACTCAGTCATGAGTCATACAATCAAACTGCTTGGAACGAGGCTCTTCTGCCCATCAATTCTTCATCAATCCTGAAGTAGCACCAATCTATATTCCCCACATTCTCATCAACCCTCCCGAGGTTCACGTGTATTACAAGTGCAATTTCTTTGAAAGGAGCAGAATGCAAGAAGAATGTAAATAATGAGAAAGTTGTTTAGACTAAATACTTAAACCCCAATATGATAAAAGAACCCACACTAAACAACATTTATATAGACATGGCCTTGATTCCCTCTCTGATAGTTATAAATTACTCAAGTTTTACACCTGAGATGTGAATCACTTAATTAAGTTTCAATCTGTAACTCACTCCCAGTTTTAACTTTATCGATATTTCAGCTTCTCAGTTATATTACAACTGAATACCAGGACTCCTGTGTATTCATCCTGGAGCATAAACCATTTGAAACCCTCAATTAGATGCCAGCTTGAACTCGACCCCGAGATGGCCATTATTTCTCATTGGCTGCAAAGCATTTTGGGATGTGCTGAGGTCATTAAGGGTGCTGCAAGAACTGAAATCCTTTCCTTGCATGTACATGTATATGCAGGAGAGCTCAGACACAAAGCCCAATCCTTGCAGAGCACAAGCCTGAATAACATTGGCAGAGGGCAATGGAATATTTCACCCCAAATAAATTACTTTCATTGGCTTTTAGTTCTTTCAATATCATGAAGGATTTGAAATAAGAGCTAACAAAGCTTTTGATAGGACTAATGTTTTATCTCTCTTTCATTGCACTGACTGTATGGGAAACATGGGGTTAAACTAAAGCAAATCTCAGAATTAGCATAATCATTTATTCTTGTCCATTAACGCTGACATGTCATTCATTACAGACTCTAAATCCAGTGACAGCACGGAACGAACAATCCTTAAAAAGCCTTCACTTGATTTCAAAATGGTCCTTTCCTTTACCTCCCCTTTGACATTCAATTTAATGCGCGACAGATTAATAAATGAGATGGAAGCGTGTCATAATTGACCAACGCATTGTTCTCCCCTGAAGAAATCTCTTTTGGAAAGTGGAAACACTTTAAATCTGTGACACTTATGCAGGTGGAGGTCCTGACGGATTTTTGCTCTTTATGGAAAATAATACATTTTATACTTATCTTACCATCATTAAGTCATGCAGCAAGGAAACAGATCCTCCAAGCCTACTGAGTAGGTGTTGACTATTGAGCACTAAATTATACTGATACTTCTTTATTTTTAATTTGTTGTTTATTTAATGACCTGCAGTGCCGTGAGGGCCCTTCTGATCCTTTGAGCCACACTGTTCAACAATCCCCCAATTTAATCGTAGCCTAATCATGGAACAATTTACAATGACTAAATAACCCACCAGCCGCTCAACAACACCACAAACGATCCTGTTAGTTGGCAAATAGAGAGCAGGGAATCCTCATCAGACTTATCGCAGTAATAATAAATTTCAAGCTAGTTTTGTTCCTACCAACCAGAGGTCCCGAGCTCTTCTTACAGGACCCTTCCTTCACACCATCTGTCCCAACAACTTACTTCAGTGGGAGCTAAATAACACTTTGTACTGGGCCTCCATTTAACTGAGACCAAACAATTAAAATACAATGCAACACATGCAAAATGCTGAAGGAGATCAGCAGGCCACGCAGCATCAATGGAAAAGAGTACAGTCGATGTTTCGGGCCGAGACCCTTCATCAAGACTGGAGTCGGAGTAAGAAAGTGGGGGGAGGGGAGGAAGAACCATCCCTCCCTCTCCCAGTCTCACCTATCACCTTGATCACCTTCCTCCCCTCCCCCCACTTTCTTACTCTGACGCATCTTTATTTTCCAATCCCGATGAAGAGTCTTGGCCCGTAACATCGACTGGACTCTTTTCCAATGACACTGCCTGGCCTGCTGAATTCCTCCAGCATTTTGTGGGTGTTGTTTTGATTTCCAGATCTTCTCTTGTTTGTATTAAAATACACATATTCTCTTAAGCACTTAGCCAACGGCCTGACCAACTAAGTGTTGAAAATTTCACCTTATTTTGTGAAATTTTCCTTTCCCCTTGATGGTACAACACCATATTATACTGTACACAAAGAACAAATTAACTCACTGACTTTTATTTACCATAAAAGAAAGCAACAAATCAACCTCACCAAATGACTTCTGGCCTTGTGTTAACTTGCTCAGACTTTGAAAAGCTGGAAGGATTGCAGTTGTCATTGACAAAGTGGTTTCTCTTCTCATCACTCGCTATTGCTACAGGATGGGTAAGTTGGAGTCATGGCAGGTCAACGCACCAGCCGAATGGAATAATGACAACACTGAAATGGATTTGAATGCTGTGATAAATCTGGAACAGGTATACAATGGGGAAGTGAGGGACTGTGGAGAGGGCTGGAACACTCTTTCTTACCCACCCCCAGCCTGCCTTGAACTAGTGATGATGAGCTTGTTACACTGCGATTGTGCAGGATGACTGTTCCACTGGGGCTTCCCTGATTTTCACACAGAAAAGCAGGGAAACGGTAATCTATTGTGAGCACTGCCTTGGCCGTGCTCCCATTCAGTGCATGCACTAATGCATTTACTGAGGAGCTGCAAATGCGATCAAATGTTGTGCATCATCCACTCTGCTTCGAGGGTGGTGAATCTGTGGAATTCATCGCCACAGGCCGCGGAAGCCAAGTCACTGGGTATTTTTCAAGCCAATGTGGAGCTCGGGCGGCGAAGTTGGAGTTCAATTCTGGCGTGCTCGGTAAGGAGTTTATATGTTGTCCTCATGACAGCGTGGGTGGTCTGATTCCTCCCATTGTCCAGAGGTAGAACCATAGAACACCACAGCACAGTACAGGCCCTTCAGCCCTCCATGTTGTGCCGACCCATATAATCCTTTAAAGAGAGAACTAAACCCACACTACCTCCTAAGCCTCTATTTTTCTTTCATCTATGTGCCTGTCCAAGAGGCTCTTAAATACCCCTAATGTTTTAGCCACCACCACCATCCCTGGCAAGTCATTCCAGGCACTCACAACCCTCTGTGTAAAAAACTTACCCCCGATGTCTCCCCTAAACTTCCCTCCCTTAATTTTGTACATATGCCCTCTGATGTTTGCTATTGGTGCTCTGGGAAACAGGTACTGACTATCCACCCTATCCATGCCTCTCATAATCTTGTAGACCTCTATCAAGTCCCCTCTCATTCTTCTACGATTGTGCCAAGGAGCCGACTGGATTTGAACTCAGGACCTCTCACCCTGAAGTCCAGCACTGATGCCACTATGCCACCAGCTGGCATGGTTGTACCAGTTAGTAGGTTAATTGGTCATTGTAAATTATCCCATGATTAGGCTGGGGGTACTGCTGGACAGTGCAGCTCGTTGGGCCAGATGGGCCTGTTCTGAGCTCTGTCTCTAAATAAATCAATAAATAGCTGGATTGCAATGGCCCTGCTCTCTCTGAACAGGTCATGCCTCAGGAATATTGCACGTGACTTGGAAGATGCCAATTTTGAAACTGTTCTGGGGCAGCTTGGCTAGAAGCACCGCTAGATCTCCAGTACCATTGTCAGGACATTGTCTACCCCCAAAGCTTTTCTGCTTCCAGGTCCTCAGCTACTGCTAACACATGGAGTACATAACTGGAATTGTCTTTTGTGATGGCGAGGATTGCAAGAGGAAGGAGAAATACATTGGTTCACTAGCGCTTCAGCTAAACGCGGTTCCAAATGTTTCAGCAATTACATAACATTCACACATGGACTTTGTCACTGGGACTGGAGGTGTTCTAGGTGCCTCCCTCATCCAAAGTCAAAACTGAGTCTATTGTCACCTGCACAAGTACATGTATGAACTGGTGCAAATTAAAAACTTAATTGCAGCAACACCACTGCATATAAGCTGCATTCACAAGAGATGCATACATAAATTAAACACAATTTTTACAAGGAAGAATACAATTACAACAAGAAAGCACCTTGAACAAAGTAGTCATGGTGTTTATAAATTATACTGATTTGGGTTGTACTGGTTAGCTCAAGATCAATAGCTGAGCGAACAGAGCGGCCACTCCCCGCTGAACATCGATGGCTCCTCGGTAGAGATCGTAAAGAGCACCAAATTTCTTGGGGTTCACCTGACGGAGAATCTCACCTGGTCCCTCAACACCAGCTCCACAGCAAAGAAAGCCCAGCAGTGTCTCTACTTTCTGTGAAGGCTGAGGAAAGTCCATCTCCCACCCCCCATCTTCATCACATTCTACAGGGGTTGTACTGAGAGCATCCTGAGCAGCTGCATCACTGCCTGGTTCAGAAATTGCACCATCTCGGATCGCGAGACCCTGCAGCGGATAGTGAGGTCAACTGAGAAGATCATCGGGGTCTCTCTTCCCGCCATTACAGACATTTACACTACACGTTGCATCCACAAAGGAAGCAGCATTATGAAGGACCCCATGCACCCCTCATACAAACTCTTATCCCTCCTGCCATCTGGGAAAAGGCTCTGAAGCATTCGGGCTCTCACGACCGAACTATGTAACAGTTCCTTCCTCCAAGCTATCAGACTCCTCAATACCCGAAGCCTGGACTGACACCTTGCCTTATTGTCCTGTTTATTATTTATTGTAATGCCTGCACTGTTTTTGTGCACTTTATGCAGTCCTGTGTGGGTCTGTAGTCTAGAGTAGCTTTCTCTGTGTTTTGTTTTTTTTAACGTAGTTCAGTCTAGATTTTGTACTGTGTCATTTAACACCATGGTCCTGAAAAACGTTGTCTCATTTTACTATGTACTGTACCAGCAGTAAAGTGACTGGACTTGAAGGAAAGCCATTGTTTTTTAACCGGGTTGTTGCAGAACTTCAGGCTTTTGTAGTTAATGAATTTCCCACCAAGTCAAGTCACTTTTATTGTCATTTCAACCATAACTGCTGGTACAGTACATAGTAAAAATGAGACAACGTTTTTTCAGGACCATGGTGTTACATAACACAGTACAAAAACTAGACTGAACTACGTAAAAAACAACACAGAAAAAAAACTATACTAGACTACAGACCTACCCAGGACTGCATAAAGTGCACAAAACAGTGCAGGCATTACAATAAACAGGACAATAGGGCAGTAAGGTGTCAGTCCAGGCTCTGGGTATTGAGGAGTCTGACAGCTTGGGCCACCACTCCCAAGTAGAGTTTGGAGGGTTGCAGAAACTTGAATTGTTCTATGGTTGTGGCCCTGGCAAAGCTCAAAATGAGCAATGGTGAACGGTGGTTAAGCAAAAAAAGTGGCTACCATTGAAGAGCAAACACGAGGAAATCTGCAGATGCTGGAAATTCAAACAACACACACAAAATGCTGGTGGAACACAGAGGGCAGGCAGCATCTATGAGGAGAAGCACTATCGATGTTTCGGGCCAAGACCCTTCGTCAGGACTAACTCAATCAGTCCTGACGAAGGGTCTCGGCCCAAAACGTCGACAGTGCTTCTCCTTATAGATGCTGCCTGGCCTGCTGTGTTCCACCAGCATTTTGTGTGGCTATCAATGAAAGCAGGTTGGTCAGAGGGTAACTGCAGGATGAATTTGCCCTGTTTATGATGCTTTCTAATGGTGTCAGACCTCAGAGGAAGAGACGGTTACTGCTCATGTTTCAGCAAATTGATTTCACATTCAATGGGCTATGACATGATTACAAAATATCTCAATCATAATCAGACAGAGCTTCAGATATATTTCATAATTCTATGGAAATTATTAACTTGTGAGTAAAAAATTGATCAATCGCTTTTAAAAGGCATGTGGATAGATCCTTCTGTTTATGGAAGGGACTTTCAAAACAGATGCAAATTATTCATATACAAACAATCACAATTGCTGATAATTATCGGCAGAACAGGTCCTACAGCCCTTGGAAACCCTACCTTGTCTATCAATGACCTGTGTTTCAGATTCAGTTGTCTTGGGAGTCCATCAATTTACTGGAATTAAACCATGTGGCATTATAACACTTTCCAGACCAAGCTAAGAACCAAGTGGAGGGGCATGCAGGAACTGGGAGTGGGGAAATAACAGACCACACCCCCTACATCATTCCCATCCCCATGATGGCCATTGGGTAATGCACCAGGACACAAAACAACTGTTATGGTTGCTGGTTCCACTATGCAAATTGCAGTAGCATCTCTAACCCAAAGAGTTGCATTCTGCGTTGTCCTGGTGGTTAAGAGGTCCAGTCCAAGGATTCATCGAGGACATGCACAGGACAAGGATCAAAGTAAGGGGCTTACCTTAGCATATGTCCCCATCCAAAACTGCAGTGTTAAAATAAGGTTGTCCCAGGGGTGTACAAAAGTGCTTTCGCTCTGGACACCTTGGTCCAGTTTTCCCAAAAATGCTCCAAAAAGATAATTGCAAGTGAACCAGCATCATCCGGTGCACGAAGGATGCAAAAATTGCAAGGAGGAGGCACTCTGGAAAGTGTTTTGTCTAATTTCTGTTGGGACACAACATGGTCCAAAAATGGTCCACATTTCACTCTTCACGAAGTCCATTTCCAATTGCACAAGGCCGACAAAAAGAAAAGAGTTGTGCAATTGAATTTCTGTTCCTTCGTCTCATGATGTTATTCCACTTCCATCAGTTTCAAGCTCAGTAACTGCTCCCAGTCAACATCCTGTGTGGGTGACTGTGTTTATAATGATGCTAATGTAGCTCTCTCACTGTCAGACTCAATAACTCCTCCCAGTGAGTGTCCTATGTTAATGAATGCATTTCTATTGATGTTAATGAAGCACCATCATACTCAATAACACCTTCAAAAATGCTTCTATTGTCATTACCAGCAATCATCATTAAAAAGTTGCAAAGGAAATGATCTTATTAATAATAACTTTTTGCAGTGTTTGACCTTTGAAAGAGAACGGAACAGCAGGGACTCCTCCAGTGTGTATCACAAGCAAAAGGTACGGATATGTGCACTACAATTCTACAGAGTGCTGGTTTTAACTGCTGAGAATGAAAGCTTTGCAACAGGGACAGGACTAGCATCAATTAAGGCTTCACAATAAAATAATTCTGTGCATCCCTGAAGGACATTGTATTCATTAAGTAGTGTTTAAGCAGACATTTCCACTTGTTTATAATAAACAGGCAGTGATGCAAATGAAGGTTGCATGATATTATTGCCTCAGATATGGTTCTTCCTCTTTTAGCTCTGCCCCTACAAGTGGATTCAGAGCTGAAGCTGATTGTTTTCTCTGCCCAGACCATGCACCACAAGGAGGGGCTATTCAGCAGCCTTTACCCTATATCTCTCTCTGAAAGTGCTCTCTCTCCAATCCTGCCTATGGCATACCAGAACAGCCTTTAAAAGCCACTCACTCACCAGGTGGCCGCTAGTAAGTTCTAAATCGTCTTCTCGTTCCTTTAAAATGTGTCTTTGCTCTTTCAAGTTGAGTTTATTGTCTTGTGCACAAGTATCTGGTATTGATGAAAACAAATCCCACTGCTTTCATGTAATAGGTAGCAACTTATATAGGATTTGGAACCAGTTTACTGTGTGTGTCATGATGTGTAAATATTAGCCATGTGTTAGGGGAAGATCAGAGAGGGCAGTTTATGATAAGATGTCCCATAAGATGAACTTTCTTTGCTAAAACCCTGAATTTCCATCAAAGTAAACGTTGGACACATCTTCCTTGTCCAGCATGAATCCAGGCCATATGCTAATTAGGAAACACATACAAGATGTTGGAGGAACTCAGCAGGCCAGGCAGCATCTATGGAAATGAATAAAGAGTCGATGCTGAGGGCCGAGACCCTTCATCAGGACTCGTGGCTGTGGTAGCAGGTCTGGGTGAGCACGTGGTCAAAGAGTCGGACAGCAGCAGAAATCACAGAGAGGGAGCTGTGAGAGGGGGTTTCACTGTCGTTGAAGAGATTTCAAATTCTTCGGGGTAGGCATCCCTCGCAGAGACTTCTCAGTGTAGTAGTAATGTGCTATTTAGAAGGAGTTATATGAAGATATTGTATGAAGATGATAAGGGGGATAGTACACACTAAGTACACTGCAGATGCTGTGGTCAAATCAAGATGTACTAAAAAGCTGGATGAACTCAGCAGGTTGGGCAGCATCTGTTGAAAGGAGCAGTCAACGTTTCGCGCCGAGGCCCTTTGTCAGGACTGAAGAAGAAGGGGGGAGGGGCCCCATAAAGAAGGTGGGGGGGGGGAGGGTGGAGGGTGGGGGGAGGGTGAACAACCAATCAAAGGAAAGATCAACTCTCCTTCACATTCCCATCTGGATATGTCCATACATGGCCTCCTTTACTGCCATGATGAAGCCAAACTCACGTTGGAGAAACAACACCTCATATACCGTCTGGGTAGTCTCCAGCCCCTTGGTATGAACATCGAATTCTCCAACTTCCGGTAATTCCCTCCCTCTCCCATCCAAAGAAAAGCATCAAACATCAAGCTCCATCGCCCATGCGCAAAAAAAAATCATGCAAAACGGCATAAAAAAAAGCATGCAAAAACACAGACTGTAAAACACAAAAGGCATATTTCAGTTCAGCTCAGTGTTCATTTTCTGCAGGCCGACCCAATTCGAAAGTCACCCAAAAGTAGTAACAAAAAAAGTGACCAGAACTAGAACGAAAAAGTAGAACATATCATAAACCTGAATTAGAGTCCTAATCTACAATCCATGTCGATTGAACCTTGCTCCAGAACCATCTTCCAACTGCATCAGGGGAGAATGAGATCACTCGAACAGAGGGGCAAAATACACATTTAATTATACTATTATACTGACCCCTCATCTTTATTTCAGTCATGGCACGTAAATTCGGACTGACTCATTCATTTGAATAAATCTGCTGACCTTGTAAAAAGGTGACTGAGTGAAAGGGATTTGTTTTATTTCCTCTGTCTTGTTTAATTAAAGTCTGTTTCAGTTAATATACATGGGTTTAAGAGAGTTTATTAGTTTTAAATTTTTTATCAACACCATTTGCTATAGGAATGCTTTTTTGACTTGTTTCATTGAACGACTATGTAAAAGGCTTCTAAACAGTGATGTCAGATGACCATTGGGTCAATCTGCAGCCAAGTCATTATCGGTCGACTATCCCATCCAGGATCAAGCTGACAGAACCACGGAAGCTGCACAACCACCCCAGGCAGTCCTAGCAGAGGTACACATGAGACTCAGCCTGAGTCAAACACCATCCGGCCCGCTGTGCTTCTATTATAACATCTTGCTTAAAGGTTACATCTTTACACAAGAAATGGTTGATATGGCAGTGGGATGTGATTTACCGACATGGTGGACAATCAGGACACCATTAGTAGCATAGACCATAGACCAGTAGAGGAGAGTACAGACCCTTTGGCTGAAGATATTGTGTTGACCTTTTAATCTACTGTAAGATCAATTTAATTCTTCGCTCCCCTGTAGCCCTCCAGCTGAGGATTTTAAGGGTGTTCTCATCTGAAGAGAAAACGCTTCCTTTCTTCCTGTTCATGACCATGGTCAGCACAAGCAATCTCTCCATTCATTCGACATGTCTCATGTTAACAGTGATTACTTCTTTTCTCTTTTACTCATTTTCTTCCCTCAACTTGCCAGTCAATGCTGTTAATAAGTATCACAAATACAAACTATTTTAAGAAACTAATCAGATAAGGCTCGGCAAGAGAGCAAATCAGTCTCCAGGAATGTAACATACGGTACATGTATTCTCTTATAGATCCCATCCATTTAGCACTGGCTCAAGAACCCAGGGACACTTGTAAATGTTTGTCATGCTGACAACATTTCTCTTCACTTGCCACACCTTTTCATTTACTCAAACTCTCAGACTCCAACCTGCCTCCCTCTAAAACACAAATCTCCTCCATAGCAACACAGGGGGTTCTCTAAAGAGGCAAACATGGCACTGACCATTTTTTATAAAATCAAATACCTACTTGATACGTTAAAATTCTGATTGCCACAATGTCTTTTGGGCCAATCATGTCCACAAAACTTAATGCAGGAGTCTAGGATAATATGGCACAAGTTAACTGTGAGCAAATTTGACCGGGTTGATTGTTGCTACATCAAGAAGCTGTTCAGCAGAGTAACATGAATAGCCAATTTAAATCACTTCTTTTTCTGTCATTACTCATACAAAACTCTCCTGCTCGTGTGATATCCAACAACTTTCCTCAGCCATGTAACTCCACCACCCTAACCTCTTAAAAAAATCCATCTTATTGATAATATATACAGTATATATATATATAGGACAGTCTTCCTCAAAGTTCATTACACCATCAGTTCAATACGTTCTCTTACAACGCCTCAACACCAGTCTTTAAACAATGCATACATGAAGTGTGAACTCCCTTCTCTATTCTGCCATTCCTCATATCCCTATACCTTCATTTCTCCTTTAAGACCCTTTCAGATTCAGATTACTCATAAAACTCCATTCCTGTCTCAGTGACCATTTTACTGGTACAGAATCAGAATCAGGTTTATTATCACTGGCATGTGTCGTGAAACTTGTTAACTTAGCAGCAGCAGTTCAATGCAACACATAATCTAGCAGAGGAGGAAAATCAAATAATAATAATAATAAATAGGTAAATCAATTACAGTATATATTTATTGAATAGTTTAAAAATTGAGTGCAAAAACCTCAGAAATAATATATATAAAAAAGTGAGGTAGTGTTCACTGGTTCAATATCCGTTTAGGAATTGGATGGTAGAGGGGAAGAAGCTGCCGTTATTACACTTCCATTATGTGGTGTCACCTGATTAACCCAAAGCTACCCCTTGGGGTTGATTGTTGCGAATGATTTAGCCATAACAGTTATTAAAGAAGTGCACGCAGTCTCTCTGGTGTCCTGACTTAAAGCTTCCCAAAATCAGGATCCAAAAATAAACAAATGATCAATTCATTTCTATATGTGAAAATCATACTTCAGTAAACTCAACTGCATTGTCTATCAACCTCTTTGGATATCCATAGGAAGTGAAAGGTGATGACCTAATATTCTCTTCTTCTTTCCAAATAATCTCGGTATAGAATCAATATATTTATTTAGAACTTTTTAGTTTCCGTTCACAGTTAAAAGTAGTGAGAGGCATTTCAGGTAGGGTTTCCTGGCCTACAGGTGGGAACATGTAACTTTTCAATATGCAGGCTTTTCTCAAACAGCAATAAAAATATCTCTGCTCTCTGCCTGCACTACCTCTAGAATTTATGTCCTCAATGAAGTTCCACCTTAAGAATAAAATAATACATGACGTAATGTCCCTGCAATAATACAACAGTCTGAAAACTGCCTAATGTCGAACAAGATTCACCAAAATGTCTTCAGAAAGGTTGGTTATTAATACGTGGAAGATGGTCACATTACGATGGAAAATGCATTCAGGAAAAAGAAAATCCTCATTGAATATAGATAGATACAGCATTCACATCAAAGTAGGAAGGAAATGAAAACAATTCAATATACTCCCTTCTGTGTATCTAAGTGAATTGGATGCACTGAATAGTTTCCCAATAAGAGAACTGTAATGAATCCCCATACCCATGTTAGTGAGGTAAACAATGGTTCCTGCTGTAAAGCATCTCTACAGTATGAATAAACATGCGTGGGGATGGAGAATGGAGAATGAAATTCATTTCTTGCATCCTGCATTTTTTAAAATTTAGTCATTAAGTCTATTTCTTCACCAAAACTTTGTACCCATTTTGGTTCGGTATGTTCCTCTCCAATGTCATGGCCCCCACAAATGTATTTTTTTACCCTGAATTGTAAATGCATAGCTTTTCAGGGCAAAGGTCCAAAATGAAGCAAATTATTTCCACCTTAACTCAATGTGCTGAGAGGATGAGGCGAAGGAGGGAGAAGCTCATCTGGATCATAAACACTGGGGAAGCCCTGCCAGAGCCAATGGCCTGGTTCTGTCCTGTTACTCTACGTAAACCACCAACAAATGACTGCTGGATGCAGGTTTTAGACAGTTCAGTCGTATCAGCACCAAACGAATGACATTGTTCTAAGTGGGTTGACAGTCTTGAGCCAACAGGCAATGAATTGCAAGGAAAAGGCTGTAGGCAGGCTACTGTCATCTATGGAGAGGAGTAAGCATCAGGTTTATCAGGGTATTGGGCCAAAACGGCCACCGTTGACTCTTTCCCATGGATGCTGCTGACCTGCTGAGTTCCTTCAGCATTTGCGTGTGGTGCTTGGATTTCCAGCATCTGCAGACTTACTCTTGTTTGTGCTGCCATCTGTAATGGAATGAGCACTGAACCAAATCCAGCTTTCTATGCAAATGCAGCTAAAGGTACATGTAGTTTCCATGGGGACTGGGTTAGGTGGGGAGGTGGGGCTATGCATTTTAAATTGGAATAATCAAGCTAGCCAACTTTGGAAGGTCGTGTGTCTCTCATTTGATTCAGGGGAGAATTTTTTCAATAATTGGTCATTTCCTCCTTAACTAAGTCTGCCAATCAGAGTCTCTCACAGTCACATACCCAATTTACCAACTTGCACTTAAGGACTTAAAAGAAGTGGGTGAAAATATTTCATAGGTCTTAATATCTTTTCAAATTTTCTTAATTCAGGAATCAAATGTTTACAGTACGAGATTAAATGAAGTAAGGTGAGAGATGCCAGTCAAAAGTTTAAGTTGAAACACCAGCCTGGTTGTTGAAACCAGCAAATTACTATACAGTATTATTAAGGGAAAATAGCTGAATATCTGGGACCCTTGCAGCACATCAGGGAAAGCATGCATTTAGAAATGTCAGCTCATATTTCTCATCATCTCATCTAAATTATTAACAAAACCTGAAGCTCATGAGATTAAATGCAATCTATTGACTTTTCAGGTAATTGGTTGTGCAGTTTGTGACAGGGAGTTGCCAACCAGAAATGTCTCACCATTTGTGTCTCACAAAGATCTATGCTGATGAACTATTCATGGCACTTATTAATGACGTAGATGGTAGACTTGAACGTTACATCCAAATTTGCCAATGTGATAAACAAAGGCAGGATTGCAAGCAGGGCTGTATTAAAAGATAAAATGATCACAAAGAAATTTGGCAATCAATTATATTGTAATCAAATGTGAAGTCATACATTTTGGACCTAAAAAAGATAGTTTATTATTGATAGTTTAAAACCTAGAAAACATGAAGGACCAAGGAAATGAAGAATCCAGGATCATTAACAGATCAAAGAGGTACTGAAAGTTTCGCCTTTCCATACTTCAAAACAGGTAGATGTTACGCTACAGCTAGATAGAGTCTTAACGTATCAGCACCTCAATGTTCAAAATAACTTTATTATCAAGGTACATATCTGTCACTTATACAACCCTGAGATTTATTTTCTTGCAGGCATACTAAGTAAATACAATAACCATAACAGAGTCAGTGAAAGACTGCACTAACAGGGTGGGAAACCAATGTGCAAAAGGCAACAAACCGTGCAAGAAGGATAAAAAGAAATAATAATAATAAATAATAAATATTGACAGCATGAGGTGAAGAGTCCTTGAAAGTGAGTCCTTAGACTACGAGGACAGTTCAGTGATGGGGAAGGCGAGGTTGAATGAAGTTATCACCTCTGGTTCAAGACCCTGATAGTTGAAGGAGAATAACTGTTTTTTAACCTGGTGGTGTGAGTCCTGAGGCTCCTGTACCTTCTTCCTGATGACAGCAGCGAGAAGAGAGCATGACTGCATGGCAGGGGTTCCTGATGATGGATGCTGCTTGCTTGCGCTCAAAGGTAGGGAGGGGTTTATCTGTAACAGCCTGGGCTAAATCCACTACTTTTTGTAGGATTTTCCATTTAAGGGCATTGGTATTTCCATATCATGCTGTGATGCAGCTTGTCAATATATTCTCCATCACACATCTATAGAAGTTTGTCAAAGTGTTAGATGTCATGCCGAATCTCCACAAACTCCAGAAGAAGTAGAGGCACTGCTGTGCTTTCTTAAGTTCATAATTGCACTTAAATGCTGGGCCCCGGACAGGTTGCCTGAAATGATAACACCAAGGAATTTAAAGTTGCTGACCCTCTGCACCTCCAATCCTCTGATGAAACAGGCTCATGAATCTCCTGTTTCATCCTCCTAAAGTCAGTAATCAGCTCAAAAAGTAGAGAAGTGATGTTAAACTTGTCCTGAACTTGCCTGGACCACATTTGGAATACTTTAGACTTTGATTTTAGAGGATTAGGATAGTGAAGTACTGGAAAATTTGGAGAAGAAGGATTGTCAGAACATAAGGAACAAGGCCAAGAGAAGGCCTCTCAGCCCACTGAGCCTGTCCCATCTTTCAACAAGTTTGTGGATGATCCACTCTTAGCCTCAAAACCATTTCACACCCTCTCTACACATCTCTTCACCACTTTGCAGTTTCAATGTCTGTCAGTCTCCACCTAGAACGTATTCAGTGGCTCAGCTTCCATATCTGTCTGAGGTAGAGAATTCCAACAATTTTTGATCCTCTGAGAGAAGAAAATCCTCCTCAGTTCAGTCGTAAATGGACAACTTATTTTTAAAACGATGTGCCTTAGTTTTAGGTATAATTAACCAGAGGAAACATCCTCTGAACAACCACCTGGACAATCAGGACAAAATGTTGCAACTATTGAGAGCAATTAAAGAGCTTGGGGATCCTTTCCCAGAAAGAAAATCAAAATGTGACTTCTCAGAGGCCATAAAGTTTGCAAGGGGTTCAAGTAGAGTAGAGGCACAGAATATGAATCCACCCGCAGTGGAGGCTATACCATAGAGCCATTAGAAATTCATAAACATTAGCTGAGTGTCACAGGGTCCTTAGCTATTCACTATTTATAATAATAACACGATGATAAGACATTAATCAACACACATAATGAACTGCCAAAGGGGAGCTGAGCCAAAAGGAACATTAAAAAAGCCTGTGAAGGGGAAAAGACAGATCAAACACATGGGCATGAAAGTAGTATATGAAGCACAATCATTAGGCTGTTCAGTGGGAAAAAAAGAGAAGTAGGATATTTTTTAAATGGTGAGAAACTTTTACACAGGCTATCTGGCTATGCTGCTTCATAAGCTGAAGAATGAAACAGAGATACAGCAAGTAATTAGGAAGACATAAACATTGGCCTTTACTGGAAGAAGTTTGGAGCATAAAAGGAAGGAAGCCTTGCTGAAATGGCACAGCACTTTCTGAGAGTTTGGAAGTACTATGCACAGATCCACGTTCTTTACCTGAAGGAAAATATATTTATAATGGGTAAGTGCAGTGTAGCTTTGGGTGAGGAGAGATCATTTTATGAGGAGACACTGAGGCCTCTTCAACTGGACGATATTTTAGTTGTGACAGCAGACTAAGAGGGGATGACAGGTTAGATGTTGAGACACAGTTTACTCAACTCATGGAATCTAGAATATAGTATCAGAATATACTTAGAATCAGTCAATTAGCAAATTGATTTATTATCGTCACGTGTACAGTGAAAAACTTGTCTTGCACGTCGTCCTCACTGATCAATTCATTGCAATGGTGCATTGAGGTAGTACAAAGTAAAACAATAACAGAATGCAGAATAAAGTGCCACAGTTACAGAAAAAGTGCAGGTAGCCAGTAAGGTGCAAGGTTGCTATGAAATAGATTGTAAGGTCAAGATTCCATCTTATTGTACTAGGGAAACATTCAATAGTGTTATAACAGAGGGAAAGAATCTGTTTTTGAGCCTGGTGGTATAAACTGCAGGCTTGTGAACTTTCTGCCTGATGGGTGGATGGTGCAGAAGAGGAATATCGAAGGTAGGTGGGATTATTTGCAGAGAGATATGGGCAGAGGAGTGTGGTGAACTACATATACCTGTCTGGACACCCCCCCCCCCCACCCTGCTGACTGCTCCTGTGGCTCCTCCCACAGACCCCTGTATAAAGGCGATTGGAGCACTGCTCCTCCCTCAGTCTTCGACATGGTCGTGCTCCCTTTTTCGCTGTTAATAAAAGCCTATTGTGCACTTCCAGTCTCCTATCGTTTTTGATGGTGCATCCATTTTATTAAAAGCGATTTAAAACATGGAACGAATTTTACGACCCGACAGATTGAATATTGACCCTCAATCCCCGGAAGCCAGCATCGCTTTTGAACTCTGGCTTGCATGCTTCCAATCGTACCTGGAGGAGATTCTAGTGACCGTGCCTGCCATGATGCGCAGAGTTCTCTTCTCCAGGGTCAGTCTGCGGGTCTACTCCCTGATCAGGGACCTGCCGAACTACCGGGGGCACTGGACGCCCTCAAAAAACTGTACCTGCGGCCGGTGAACACTGTCTACGCAAGACATCGCTTAGCGATACGGCAGCAGCAGGCGGGAGAGTCAAGTGCTGAGTTTGTCCGTGCCCTACAGACACTCGTGCGGGCCTGCAACTGCAGGCGACTGAGAGCGGAACAGCATGCGGAGCTGCTAGTAACAGACACCTTCGTTTCGGGGATCAGGTCAGTGTACGTGTGCCAGCGGCTGCTGGAAAACGCTGATCTTACCTTACGCTCGGCGATCGAGCTGGCCGACACACTGGAGGCCGCTCTGCACAATGCTGACCCTCTCCAGATGCGCGATCTCCCGCCGGCCACATGGATGCCGCAGACCCCGCAACCCGCCGGCGAATCGACCATGGCTGCTGCCACTCGCTATTCAGCTAAGCGTTACTTCTGCGGACTCAAGAAGCACCCGCGAAAATGCTGCCCGGCCTGAGGAGCTACCTGCTCCAGCTGCGGAAAGAAGGGCCACTTTGCCAAGGCCTGTAAGTCCAAACCGCGAGCGGGGTCGAGCAACGCCGTGTGTGAGGCATGGGGGTCGCCATCTTGGTCGCTGCCATCTTGCCTGCCCGCCGCATGTGAGGCATGTGGGCGGCCATCTCGCCCCACCTCCGACCCATGGGTGCTTACTGGGCACCAAGGCGGCAATTCAACTCTGGCCACCGTAACCCTCGACCAAAGCGCCCCACACCAGCTTACAAGGTCAATGATGGACATCCTGGTGGAGGGGCACAGGACTAGCTGCCTGTTTGACAAGGGCAGCACTGAGAGTTTTATTCACCCGGACACGGTGCAACGCTGCGGACTCGTGACACGGCCGGTAAGCCAGAGGGTCACCATGACTTCTGGATCACATTCCACAAACATCCAGAGGGGTTGTGTAGCGACATTGGTGGTGCAGGGCACAGAATATCGAGACTTTACATTACTGGTCATGCCTCATCTGTGTGCCCCTGTGCTATTGGAGCTCGACTTCCAGAGCCACCTGAAATCCCCAGTTCTGTGGGAATTCGTCATATACCCCACTACTGACCACCCCCACACACTTACCTGCACATCCCACCCAGCGCCATGCCAACAGCTGCACTATGGACACCACTTGCAGCCTCTCCACCCTCAAGATCCGTCCCCCACCGCTGTTCACCAACCTGACCCCCGACTGTAAACCTGTGGCAACTAAGAGCCGGAGGTACAGCGCGGGGGACAGGGCCTTCATTCAGTCAGAGGTGCAGCGGCTGCTCAGGGAGGGGATCATTGAGCCAAGCACAAGTCCTTGGAGGGCCCAGGTGGTTGTTGTTCGGACTGGGCAGAAAAATAGGATGGTCGTGGACTATAGTCAAACCATCAATAGGTTCATGCAGCTTGACGCGTACCCCCATACCCCACGTCGCGGATATGGTCAATCAGATAGCTCAGTACAAGGTGTACTCGACCATAGACCTAAAATCCGCTTACCATCAGCTCCCCATCCGCCCAGAGGACCGCCCCTACACTGCCTTTGAGGCAGGCGGCAGGCTCTATCACTTCCTGCGTGTCCCCTTCAGTGTCACGAATGGTGTCTCTGTCTTCCAAAGGGAAATGGACCGGATGGTGGACCAGTGCCAACTGAAGGCCACGTTCCCATATCTGGATAATATCACCATCTGCGGTCACGACTGGCAGGATCACAACACCAACCTCCAACGATTTTTCCAAGCGGCCAAAGCTTTTAATCTTACCTATAACAGGGACAGGTGTGTGTTCGGAACCACCCGACTTGGGTATGTTGTGGAGAACGGAGTCATTGGCCCTGACCCCAACTGTATGCGCCGCCTGTTGAAACTCCCTCTTCCCAACACCCTCAGAGCCCTCAGACGGTGTCTGGGCTTCTTTTCCTATTACGCCCAGTGGGTTTCTCACTACGCAGACATGGCCCGCCCTCTGATCAAGTCCACCACATTTCCCCTCTCAGCCGAGGCCCGCGTGGCCTTCAGCCACTTTAAAGGGGACATTGCCAAAGCAGCAATGCATGCGGTGGACGAGACCATTCCCTTCCAAGTAGAGAGTGACCCCTCCCATTTCGCTCTCGCTGCTACCTTCAATCAGGCAGGCAGGCCAGTAGCATTCTTTTCTTGTACCCTCCAAGGCTCCGAAATTCGGCACTCTGCGGTGGAGAAAGAAGCCCAGGCCATAGTGGAAGCTATTAGGCACTGGAGGCACAATCTCGCCGGCAAAAAGCTCACCTTGCTGACCGACCGGCACTCAGTTGCGTTCATGGTTAGCAACCAACAGCGGGGCAAAATCAAAAATGATAAAATTTTGAGGTGGAGAATTGAACTCTCCACCTACAACTATAATATCCTGTACCGGCCTGGAAGGCTCAATGAGCCCCCTGATGCCCTATCCCGGGGAATATGTGCCAGAGCGCAGCTCAACCGGCTATACGCCCTCCATGCGGATCTTTGCCACCCAGAAGTCACCAGCCTTTTCCACTTCGTGAAAGCCCGGAACCTGCCTTACTCCCTCGAGGAGATCAGGACGATGACCAGGGACTGCCGAGTCTGCGCTGAGTGCAAACGGCACGTGTACCGTCCTGCAAAGGCACAACTTGTCAAGGCCACCCGCCCCTTTGAGTGACTGAGTGTCGACCTTAAGGGCCCCCTTCCCTCCACCGACTGCAATGTGTACTTTCTCAACATAATTGACGAGTACTCGCTGTTCCCCTTTGCCATCCCCTGCCCCAATACCACTGCCCTGTCCGTCATAAAAGCCCTGCGCCAGCTCTTCACTCTGTTCGGATATCCCTGCTATATCCACAGTGACAGAGAGTCCTCGTTTATGAGTGACGAGCTGCGCCAGTACCTGCTGGCTAGGGGTATTGCAACTAGTAGGACCACAAGCTGTAATCCCCGGGGAAATGGACAGGTGGAGAGGGAGAATGCCACTGTGTGGAAGGCCACACTCTTAGCCCTTCAGTCAAAGGGATTGCTGGTCTCTCGATAACAGGAGGTCCTCCCTGAGGCACTCCATTCCATCCGCTCCCTGTTATGTACGTCCACCAATGTCACCCCTCATGAGTGCCTCTTTTCTTTTCGCAGGAAGTATGTCACTGGGACCACCCTACCAGCTTGGCTGACGTCCCCAGGGTCAGTGCTGCTCCGCTGACTGCTCCTGTGGCTCCTCCCACAGACCCCTTTACAAAGGTGATTGGGGGCACTGCTCCTCCCTCAGTCTTCGACTTTTTCACTGTTAATAAAAGCCTATCGTTCACTTCCAGTCTCCTAGAGTTATTGATGGTGCATCAAGGAGCTACCATAACAAGCCATGACCCATCCAGATAGGATGCTTTACATGGTGTACTGATAAAATTTGTGAAGATCAAAAGAGACATGCAAAATTCCTTTAGCCTCCTGAAGAAGTAGAGGCTCTGCTGAGTTTTCTAGGTAGTGGTGTCAACATGGTTGGACCAAGGCAGACTATAAGTGATGTTCACTGCTAGGAACTTGAAAACAGCACTATTATCCACCCCCTTCCTGAAGTCAATGGCCAGCTATTTTATTTTCTTCACATTATGGTTCTTCCAGACCAAGGTGCACCATACAGTACATGTACTTCACACACATAACACACGAAGTAATATTACCACAAATAAATTCACAAATAATAAGGCACATTTACAACACAAGTTAAAAACTATACAGTAAATTGCTACTGCATTTCATGCATGATGTGGTGGCAGAGAGTTCAGTAGTTTTACGGTCTGTGGGAAGAAGCTGTTTCCCACAGTTTGAAATGCTACAGTACATTCTGCCTGATGGTACGGTGTCAAAGATATGGTGTAATGTATGGATCTATGACTTTTAGAGCAATGACTCCCCTTAGCACTATGTATGAACTGTTGTCAACACATGTACATTGTTCTCTCTCTCACACACACACACACACACACACACACACACACACACACACACACACACACACACACACACACACACACAAAACACACACACACACACACACACACACACTAGTTAAAGCCATCAAAAAAGGCTACTGTCAGAGAGAGACATAACTTTAAAACGGGCATTGACCATCGCAATATCCTTAGAGCCTGCAGCAAAGGATGCAGCAGAACTACAGGAAAGGAGTTTAGTATGTGAAAAGCACCAAATGTCCCTGAATGGTACAAAAAGCCAAAAATGTTATCGATGTGGCAAATTATCCCCAAATGCAAATGAGTGTTGCTTCAAAGGAAAACTTTGCAGTAAGTGTCACAGACAAGGTCACATAGAGAGAGCACGTAAGTCAGACAAAGAAAAACATAAGAGGAAAAACCACACTGAGTGAAGAGTTTCACACACAAAATGAAACCAATGCATAAAGTGACTGAATGTGAATCAGACTACACAGAGTCTGACAAAGATGAACTGTCATGCCTAGAACTGCATGGTATTACTGAAGCAGATCACAAAATCATTTGGATCACAATAGATGAGTCTGGTGTAAAACTGAGAATAGATCTGGATACAGGGTCAGCTTTGTCTATCATTTCAGAGGCTGACTACAACAGACTGTTTTCTAAGCTACCATTAGACAAGACTTCAGTGATGCTAAAGACCTACACAGGCAAAAAAAGTGTCTCCCAAAGGCAAACTGAAAGTGAATGTGACGTATGGAGGCCAAACACAACAGTTAGTGATTTACGTGTTGAAAAGTGGAGGGCCAGCACTTTTTGGATGTCAATGATTGAGAAAAATTTCAACTAGACTGGTATTCAGTCAAAGCTCTCAATGTGTCATCAAGAGGCAACAGCAGCCCAAATGGTGGCACTAACCAGAGACTGTCACAGCTGCTTAGTGCTAATGAGAAGGTGCCTGAGGAGGATACTAGATAAACCAATCGATGGCTTGGCGAAAAGCTGTTTTAGGGATGCCAAAAGGTTCAAAGTGCACCCTGACAGGCACCGTTACACCCGTGGGAGTGGCCGCCTTCATCACGGCAAAGAACATGTATTGAAGGACCTGATGTTTCTGATGTTGCCGTGGATGCTCATTCGAAGTGGCTGGAAGGTATACCAACCACCTCGGCAAGGGCTGTGTTTGCTCTGATAGTTTGATAGTGATTGTGATAGTGATATTTGCTCTGATTGTTTGATAGTCCTTACCTTTGTCAGAAACAAACTGTGAGTGACAATGGTCCACAATATACATCTGAAGAATTCTGACGATTCATGAAGAAAAATGACATTAGGCATTTCGAGTCCGCTCCTCACCACCCAGCAACGAATGGATTAGCTGAAAGGTTTATCCAAATATTCCAGAAGTCCATTATAGTGATGGACAAGGAGGACATTTCCTTTTTGTGTATCAGAATTCTGTTCATGGAACGACAAATCAAACACCTGCAATGCTGTTCATGAGCAGGAATCTGAGATCTCACATAGACCTCCTGAAACCAGATCTACGGAGGGAGTTTATTAACAGTTCAGCCAGTTGCCAAGTAAATCAGCAAGGAGCTTCATGGTTGGATAGGAAGTCCTAGAGCATGATTACCAAGAAGGCAAGTGGACAGTATTCAGAAGCACGAACAGAATTCCGATACAAGACAAGCGGACATCCAGTAGGATAGCTACAAGAACCGGACCTTTGATGTACACAGTGGATATTGGAGATCATACATGCAAACGTCATATGGGCCAGTTATTGGATGCTCAGCCAATGGATTTACCTCTCAATGATGATCACGTCACAGACAGCAACATGACATTGGCAACCGAGAACATTATCTTTGACAAGACACCTGCCAAACCTGATGCCACTCCACAGGTCCAGAGGTGCTACAAGAACATTGTCGTTGACCAGATGCCACTGTGTGCCAACAAAAAGACGGAATCTTTAGAACAGTGAAGTTAGTTATTATGAACGCTTGTTTTTTTGAATATGGTTTGTGAAAGGAAAATTGAATGTTTTGTACATATACAGTTTTATATTACATTAATCTGAAGCGGGAGGAAATGTAATGTATGGATCTATTTCTTCGAGGGCAATGACCCCCCCCCCCCGAGCAGTACGTATAATCTATTGTCTATGAATGTGCATTGTGTTCTCACTCTCCCTCTCGCTGCAATGTGAATAGACCAGTTAAAGCCATCTCCCGTATGCATGCTTTCATTTAATTGATATGGAGTTTTACGGACACAGCAGATGGGAGGGATCATTGACAATGCTAATGGCCCTGTGTATGCAGCGCTCCAAATAAATATCTCTGAAGGGTAGAAGAGAGACCCCAACGATCCTCTCAGCAGTCCTTGCATTTCTTTGTAGGGACTTGCAAGCAGATGCCTTGCAATTCCTGTACCAGATGGTGATGCAGCTGGTCAGGACATCCTCGATGGTGCTCCTCTAAAATTTGGTTGAATTTGGGGATGGGGAGAAACTCACTCACTTCACAGGAAGTGGAGGCACTGCTGTGTTTGCTTGGTCAAAGAGGTGGTTTTAAGGGGCCAGGTGAAATCGTCTGTCCTGTGCACTCCCAGAAACTTGGTACTAATTCTCTCCATGGAGGAGCCATGTATATGCAGTGAGGAATGGTCAGATTACACCTTCCTAAAGTCCACAATCACCTCCTTTTTCTTATCCACATTGAGATGCAAGCGCTTAGCTTGAATCATTCTACCAAATGTTCTACCTCCTCTCTGTATGCTGTCTTGTTGTCGTTGTTAATGAGGCCAGCCGCTGTTGTGTCATCAGCTAACCCAATGATTCAGTTTGAGCGGAGTCTAGCGGTGTGGTCACGCATCAGCAGTGGGAAGAGCAGCGAGCTAAGCACACTGTGCCCAATGTGATGGAGCTGGAAATGTTTTTTACAACACGAACTTACTGTGGACTCTCTGTGAAACTGGACTTTCAGGGCCAGTTGCTTTTCACTCTCCTGAGAATTCACAACAGTGAATCTGGGTTCAGGGTGCATTGGAGGCTGTTGGGAAGACTGGATTGATAATGAAGATAAATATTTCTAAACAGGCTGTAAAGTTTTGACATTTTCTATCTGAATATTCAGTCATTATGTATGATCAAGTAAGGACTGATTTTTCTACTCCAATGGAATTGCAGGAATTGGAGATCAGACAAGAAAATGGACAAACTACTGGACCAGTTCTCATAATCCTATTCAAAAGCATAGAGGATCAAGAGGCTGGATGGCCTATTTCTTTATTTAATCTTCCCTCTGTGTACTGACCCAGACAGAAGCTATGTTGTGAAATTCATCTAAATAGTCAATGAGGCCGCCAGTTTAGTTGTTTATGAGGAGAAGTTAGTTATAGACATTAAGAGCATTTGGTTATATTGATGGCATTAGACAGGAAGAGTCAAGGAAAAGCTTCTTTGAAGCTGTACATGAATGTATTAGTTGGAGGTGAAAGTTCTGATACTGCGGAGACAAAATACAGTATATTAGTGAGAAGGATAATAGACATTTATCAACACACAATAGTGTCAGATGAATGGCTTCAACTCATTCAGAACACCACTGCTAGAATTTTAACTGAAACTAGGAGAAGGGAGGGAGCACATGCATTGGCTCCCTGTATCTTTTATAATTGATGTTAAAGTTCTCTTCCTTGTTTTTGAAGCTCTCAATGGTCTGGGGCCAGAGCACATCACAGAATCACTTTCCTTTTATAATTCTGCTCAAGCTCTCAGGCCTTCTTCCGCTGGTCTCTTAAATTTAAACAAACTCCCTCTAAAGATCATTGGCAGGTCAGCTTTTTTTGAACTTTGCTCCTAAACTGTGGAACTCAATACCAAAAACTATAGGGGCTGCAGACTCAGTTGACGCTTTTATTTTCACATTTGTACTTTATCCCATTTTAAAGTACTTTGAACTATATCATTTGAAAAGTGCTCTATAAATAACTATTATTATTATTATTATGCCTAATTCCATTGGCTTCATATTCAGTATGTAATTTTTGCTACGATATGGGCAGAATCTCTTTCTCCCTTTGTATGAGTGTGCAGCGCTTAAATTATCAGAAGCTACAAAATCAACATGATATTTTAAATCGGCTCCTGTAAGAAACCCCCTATCAATCAAATTATCTGCACTTGGAATTACTTCCATATAACCGCACTGTATAACCTGATAATAATGGTAATCTGTCATTTGTTCACTGGGAACCAAAATGGAAATCTCAGTAAGTGATACTACTGCCTGCACACATAACTTAAGCGCAGACCTGACAATGAAGAAGAGTCAGGTACGTTAAAAGAGACAGCCAAGTTATAATTTATTGTGCTTTCTGGCAATAAAGCAGGGAAGCAGTATTCTTGCAAGCCAGTGGCTATTAACTTGATGTAACACAGGAATTCTGATAACATACAACTCTGTGGCTACTTCATACAAACACTCCTCTCTATCCCCATTGTCTCAGAATTATCTTTGAGGTATCTTCCTGCCCTCTACCACCACCCACAAATTATCTCTGTCTTTCCATGCAGGTGAGCTTCACTTTATAAAAGCTGCCTGTTTCTAATTTGTGGCTAAAGTTTTGATAGTTGATTCAGTTGAGAAAAAATTTGAAACACATGACTGCATTGCCACTGAGCTATTTTTCATCATTTTTAATTGTCATTCAATATCCCTGAGAGGAAATTATGCATTTTATTATGAAAATCAAACTAACTTGCACATGTCAGATTCACTGACTGGTAAGCTCAGAACATTTTAGCCCATTGCGGATAACCAACAAGTGTATATACTCTCTTTCGGATTAGAACAAAATGCTGAATTCACTGGGAAGAATGACAAAATATGGTTTATTGCATCGACCAGACTATCAATGCACAATCCTCTGCAAACTGCTCAGAAAGTATTACATTTGCAACTTCGTTCCATTACTTGTCATGGTACTTTTAACTGAACCTTCTTCATCAGTATTGGTAAAAATACTGGAATGTCAATGTAGAAATCAAGAGTTCAAGGCCCACCAACAGAAATATTTGAAAACTTTCATGAAGTTGTCTGAACTGTAAATATATAACTGGTTCACTAGTTTATGTCAGGAAGTTTTTCTCTTCCTCAGTACTCTGGCCTACCTATGAGTCCAGCTCCACACTACACCACTAATTAAAAGCTTCTGATGTGGTCTGCTAAGTGGCTCAATAGGAAAAATAACTGCAATCCTATCGTTGTTAATTATGGGAAGACTGGCATGCATGAAAAGGGACCTCAAATTGAGATGGTTTCTATTACAAAACCAAGGTGGTACCTAGCAGCCACTTAGACAAAGTCAAACAATTCTTTCTGAAAATCTGCAGATGCTGGAAAACCAAAGCGCACACACAAAAATGCTGGAGGAACTCAGCAGGCCAGGCAGCGTCTATGGAAAAGAGTCAACAGTCGATGTTTCGGGCCCTCGGAGTCTCTTCATCGGGACTTAATTCTGGATGTTATAACATATGGATAACAGAAGGTGACGTTAGGCAGCATAACAGACACAAGCTGAGGAACATCATCCGGTAACATTACACAGGACAATGGTTGTCAATTTTGATAACATTGTTGAAATTCAATGCGACAATATTGTTTCAAAGCAAATGGTGTGCAAATCCACGAAGGCAGCAACGTTACTCTGCTCAGGTTCTTCAACAAGACTGGGTTATCTTGGTGAAAAGAAGATTGTAAGCCAAATGGACTCAGAAAATAAAAATGTCAAATGCCATGATGACAGAAGAGAGTATTCTGTAAATATAGACAATAATCATGGAGAGAATTGAAGTGGTACAGTGGGGCTGCTGGCTCACAGCTCCAGTGATCTGGATTCAATTCTGACCCCTAGTGCTGTCTGGGTGGAATTTGCATATTCTCGCTGTGACTACTTGAACTTTTGTTTTTTTTCTGTTCTTTTCTTAATTTTATTGAGAAATACAGAAGTGAGCCTCGATTCCCCAGCAATCCTACACCACCAATTAACCCTATTCCTCTGGGGGCTCCAGTTTCTTCCCACTTCTCAAAGACGTGCATTTCAGTATTGTAAATAGCCCCTTGTGTGTAGGCAAGTGGTAGAATCAGTGGAGGGGTGTGTCCAGTGGGGTGGCTAATGGAATGCAGAAAGAATAAAAATTAAATGAGTGTAAATGAGTGTTTGATAGTCAGCACAGTTTCGGTCAACCGAAAATAGTTTCCATACTATAAGTGAATAATTCCAGTAAAAGCCTAGAGCAATTTATACCAAAGAACATTTTGATATAGATGACAACATGATAGACAACAACAGTCTCCATCTTCATGTCTAACAATGATGAGAGCACCATCATTGGAATTAGACAATCTAGTGCCTTGAGGAGCAGCAGATGGAACATCTAGAAGGAAAGAGACAGATCTGAACATTAAGGAGAAATATGTGAAAGACAAACATGACTGTTCAGCAGATCAGATCTTCAGAGTAAAACTCTGAAACTGAAAATGAAGTTCAAAAATTGGAATGGACCCACTGGAGTCGGAAAAGTGTCGGCAGCACTGAGTGAGAAATACTGAGCAAAGTCATCAAAATCTAAACACTCCAGAGAATTTAACAGAGTTAGTGTGGCATTAAATTAGAAGGTACACAAGATTTACGAGATGAAAACCAAGAGGTTTCATAAACTGTCAATTCAACAACAATCCAGTGCAAAGCACCTCAAAGAACAAGGGGAACAGTCATCAAATGTGAAGTAGCAAGTTGTTACAAGTCAGCATCAGCTAGACTAGATGAATTGAAATTTTGTTAATTTTATTTTGACTGGCAGATAATTGAATTTGAGCCAGCAGGGTGACTAATACTGTCTCACACCTCCAGTGAGTTGGGTTCATTCCCAACTGTTGTGGGTCTTTCACTGTATGCATAGTTTTTCCCGGGTTGTTCTGGATTTCTCTCACATCCTAAACTCATGAGGGTTGGTAGGTTAATTAGCTACTGTGAATTACCCCTTGCATGCATAAACAGTGGGATAATTAGGGTAGTGATAATGGAAAATTGGGAATATAATTTAAATATATGGGAAGTTGATGGTTGGTGTGGATATACTGGAGCAAGGGGGATCTGTCTGGTCACAATAGGTTACAATATGATCAGATCAGTAAAATAGATTTTTTAAAGGTATCATTACAAGTCTTTAAAGCATCAATGCTTTAAATGTATACTGTTTTGGTTAGTCTGGTGATTTTAACGATTACAATGGACGTATGGAGCTGGCTTGCCCTTCCTCTCATCATTAGATTTTGAAGTACTTCAACACTTGTAATAAAAGAGTTCTAAAGAACTGTTAGCTGGAACACTAATCAGGAAATCAAGTTTTTCTCTGGACTGTAAAGTTAATTTTGCATTTCCAGGTAATAAGCCAATAAGTACCTCACTGAAAGGCTGGAAATAAAAATCGGCACCTCAGGACGATCAATAGTTGTGGTATAGATTACAGTGCACTCAGTACAATCAGCACAGCTGGCAACGTGACCCATGGAGGTCCCACAAGATTGCAGGTACCAAATGGTCACCTCTATATAGATCCAACAAATTGCAATACCAATCATTTTTAATAATTTGTACATTAAGTGTATATCAGGTCTCAATGCTCTTGTGTCATTTTAAATAGATAGCTTCTGATAAACTGTGTTGCCATTTTGAGATATGATCCCAAACACAAAATCACATATCACTTGATAAGATGGTATTATTTACAGGGAGCAATGAATAATGAACAGAACATTTAGTACAATTTATATAAAATCATTGTACTTAACATCAAAGTTTTTCATTTATATTTAGTATTTTTTCATAATGTATTTCCTTACAATAAATGATGTCATTCATTCTACATCAGATCAAAGAGCAATGTCATCAATACTAAGACACAAGAAATTCTGCAGGTGCTTAAAATCTTGAGCACACACACATAATGCTGGAGAAACTCTGATCAGGCAGCTTCAATGGATCTCGGCCTGAAACATTGACTGTTCATTTCCGTCCTTAGATGCTGCCTGACCTGTTGAGTTCCTCCAGCATTTTGTGCATGTTGCAAACCCATCAACCTCTTCTCCCTCTCACATGCCCTTTACTTTCTCCCTGCCTCATACTAGTAGTAATTTATAGTCGCCTACTAAACCAATAATCAGTGTGTCCTTGGGATGTGGGAGGAAACCAGAGCACCTGGAGGAAAACTACTTGATCAGCGGAAGAAAGTGAAAACTCCACACAAACAACATTTGAGGTCGGTATTGAATTAGGGTTGATGGAACTGTGAGGCAACATCATTAACTTCTGCACCATAGTGCACCCAACTGTGTCCCCACAACGCAAGGATATCCAAGGTAACTCCTGAGCTTGCCTGCCACTTCAGTTCTTCATTTTCCACCTGCCTGTGGCTTCCCCTGCTATTATCGAGGTTGAAAGCAAACAAAGTATAGGTACAGTATAGGGTCTCATCTTACATCTTACATTGCACCTTCCATTTCAAGAATGGATTCTCAACTTCAAGTAACTTGCTTTTTCCTGTATTAGAACAGGATATTTTGCTGTAGGTTATCAATCTGTAATACTCACACATTTTCTCTCTCCTTTAACATTGTATATCCTGCAGCACTAATTTTGTGACCTTTACATTCACTCTCCTGTATTCTCAGCCTTTAGCTACCCTCATGCCATGGCTTCTGTTCATTTTCTGCATAACAGCTCCCATTATCTCCCTGGCAAGAGGGTCCCTACATGTTACCTTCTCAGCAATCTTGCTTCACCCAATCAAAGATGTTTCTTAGCTACATCTTTCTCACTCACGTCTTCTCTGCCACTTAAATACTAACTTGTTTTCTCTCTATCACTATTTCTGATGAATAATATTTTACCTAGTAAAATGTTCTACAGATTATAAACCCAAGAGATCGTGCAGATGCTGGAAATCCAGGGCAACACACACAAAACGGCGGAGGAGCTCATCGGGTCAGGCAGCATCCATGAAAATGGATAAATAGTCGATGTTTTGGTCAAGGCCCTTCCTCGGGACTGGAAAGGATGAGGGAAGACAACAGAGTAAAAAGGTGGGGGGGGGAGAGGAAGGCCAACCAGCTAGAAGATGAGTGGTGAAGTCAGGTGGGTGGGAAAGATAAACGGCTGGAAAAGGAGGAATCTGATAGGACAGGAGAGTTGACCTTGGGAGAAAGAGAGGAAGGAGGAGCACCAGGGAGAGGTAAGAGGCCAGAGTGGGGAACAGAAGAAGAGTGAAGGGTGCGGGGAAGGAATTGATGTTCATGCCATCAGGTTGGAGGCTACCTAGGCAGAATATAAGGTGTTGCTCCTCCTCCCTGACTGAAGCCTCACTGTGGCAAAGAGGAGGCCATGGACCATCATGCTGGAATGGGAATGGGGATAGGAATTGAAACATTTGGGAATTCGTTTTTGGCAGATGGAATGGAAGTGCTTGACTAAACAGTCCTTCAATTTACATCGGGTGTACCAGTATGGAGGATGCCACATCAGGAGCACCAGATACAATAGCAAAACCCAGCAGATTTTCAGGTTAAGGTTCACCTCACCAGGAAGGACCGTTTGGAACCCTGAATAGAGGTAAGGGAGGAGGTGAATGGGTAGGTGTCATGTTTGTGTCGCTAATGGGCAGGTGTGCAGATGCTGTCTAGCTTACTGAGTACTTCCAGCATTTTCTGTGTTTTTAAAAAAATATAGCAACCGCTGTTAGTTTTATTTTTCTTATGGATATTGCTTTAGAGTGGAAGAGGAGAAAGCACTAAAATTAATGCTTGGCAAAGAATCCGAAGAAGATAACTATCTGGAAATATATTGGAACTAGTTAGGGGATGCTATGTAAATGCTAGCCTGATAATCCTGGGAATGCTCTGCGTTCATTAAGTATTCCTGAACCTGGCCCATGTATTGTTTTTGAAGCAGAGATCTGTTATACTGTATCTTTGTATGTCATTTCTGTGCCTGGTGCATTAAAGAAGGCCTTGATGCTTTTTGGATAAAGGGGTTTTGCACAAGTGTATTGAATCATTATAGACTAGTTTGCATTAGCATTTACATTTCAAATACAAATAAAAGAGCAGTTCAGTGCATTAATGTGAGTTTGTAGTACAGTACTTTGGCATGGGGACCAGGAATACAAAGTTTCTCAGTGCATTTTAAATAGTCTGTGTCCCTTTGCACCACACAGGACAGAAAATAAGCAGTACTTTTCATCATAGCACCTTTAGTCTAAATGGAGTTTTCAACACAGAAGTGTCAATGCCATTTTCTGCAATACGACGCTCAGTGCCTACACCTACAATTCAGACATTTCACCTTGGGCACCACAGTAGTGTAGTGGTTAGTGTAGCACTACTACAGCACGGGTGGGTTCTGGACTGTGGAATTAGTGTAGTGGTTAATGTAACACTACTACAGCACGGGTGGGTTCTGGACTGTGGAGTTTGTGTAGTGGTTAGTGTAACACTATTATGTGGGGGTGGGGTTATGGACTGTGGAATCCAGTTTTGTCACCGTTCTGGAAGGGCCTACTTCGCGATCTATCACTAAATAAATAAAATCTCCAAAGTGTTCTTGCACAATCACTTGGTCAAAATTCTGCAACTCTTTCCCTAACAACATTGCAGGTATACCTCACACATCATGGACTGCAGCGATTCAAGAGGTCAGCGCACCATCACTTTATCAAGGCGATTAACTGATGGCTCAGCCTGTGAAGCCCACATCCCTTGAACAAAGGAAGTTTGGCAGTGGAATACAATGAAGGATACATCAAGTATGGTAACTTTACAGTATTAGAAATATTACAGTCAACTCATTGAAACAGGTAACAGCAAATATAATGTTGTAATGAACATCTCTCTAGTGATATTAAATTAGGGACAAATACTGGACACGATATCTATGTCACCTCATATGTCCTTCGAAATAATGCCCTAAGCAAGATACAATGATGGGGTGATCCGCGCTGGCATCGGATCTAAACCACCTACCTGTTACAGATACTCCAATCCACGGCAACCAGGGCTTGAGTAACTTCTGTAAGGACTTTGTGGAAGTGAAGACCTTTTCTCACATTGAGGAGAAAAGCTGGGATTCATGAGGTGCTGAGTGCCTTTGGTCACAGTGGAACCGCACTCCACCGTGAACTTTGATCTCATGGAGTGGTATATCCTCCATAGCACCATTACCCTTAAGCTAGGCTCAGTAACGAGTGCAGAAGGATGTGTCAATAGCAGTACCAGGTATGTACCAAAATAAGATTCCCTTCCGATGAAACCGCACCGCAGGACCACATGGCGGCTGAAGCAACATGCAATGGTTAATTGTTGTAATAACCAATGGCTCAGATTGAAGCTCTGCCTCCAGCCGACAGGACAGGAGACAAAGAACTAGGCTGGCATGGTCG
The DNA here is from genome assembly GCF_030144855.1 of Hypanus sabinus. Taxonomy (NCBI): domain Eukaryota; kingdom Metazoa; phylum Chordata; class Chondrichthyes; order Myliobatiformes; family Dasyatidae; genus Hypanus; species Hypanus sabinus. The sequence continues at coordinate 16,192,601 of NC_082720.1, forward strand.
AGCTGGGGTGAAGGCCCTGTGCTCTGTGACTTTGCCATCCAGTTGTGAATGGTCATGGATGTTTAAATAACCAATCGAAAGTGTGCCCTGTATGTCAATGGAATAAAACTGAGTGAATGATCCCCCACACTTTTCTTCTGAGCAACAAACTATCACAGAGACCAATCAGCAATACATTTCAGTTGATAGCTGAAGACAATGGCCCTAATCAACATCCCATACACATCGGCATGAAACCTTGACTCCAAATATCCATCTTTACAACCCTGAGTTAGACAGATGCTGTTGCCTTAGCATCAGAAGCACTCCACTTGCAAATCCAGTTGTCTTTCAGCAGTGTGATTTCAGCACTTTTAGCACTTACCTAACCTTAGGGTTAGGAAGGTGGCAGAGTAATTTACTCTGCTAAAATGCCAGGAGGTTACCATTTTCAGCCATGGAGAATCAACTTCCCATGACCGTGTGGGTGTCCTCCGGGTGCTCCAGTTTCCTCCCACAGTCTAAGGACATAGCAGTTGGTAGATTAACTGGTAATGAATTTCACACATTGCTAATCACCTAGCATGATCATCAGCAGCTTAAAAGCACTGTCACTGTCCAGCAAGAATTGGGACAACAGCTCTTCCTGAAGGTCCAAGCTTAAATCAGAAAGAAATACTGAATTGAAAAGAGAGATGGTTGGCCTTTGGTGCCACCTGCATTCCAAATCTGTAGGTGAATATTCCACCATCAGCTCCATTCCTTCACCACACAGTTCCTCATCTTGGTCTCTTTTCCAAACATAACTTGTGAGGTGGAGAAGGTGGTTTTGTGTTAAATTGATCTGAGTGTTAATTTGTATGATAGATAGATGACCTTTTTGCGGTCCTCTTGAAGATCAATTTCTAGATGTGGTTTACACGGTAATATGTGTTTTATTTGTGCTGCCTTGTTTGTGCTGTCAATGAGCAATTAGCTACCTGTTTCCAAACTATTCTCCACATCACTGCAAAGAACAGTGCATTAATATTGCTTGAGTTTCTCTTTCCTGTATGTTGTTGGGAACACTTGCTGCCTCGTCCTTCATTCTTCAGATTTTTTTTCCATCCTTCGTACAGTCTTTCCCATCCTTCCATCCAGAGATTACCTTTCCTTCTTCTCTCCTCAGTTTCTGAGTTGTGAGCTTTCTGAGAGATCTCTGTCGCTGCTTTATCCAGGTAAACTGCAGTGTCTGTGTTCACTAACCCCTAATACAATTCTTTGTAATGGCAGTAGGATAGTAATTTGATATTTTTGACTGGTACAGCAGAGCTAAAAGGAAATGAATGGGTGCCCTGTAAGCTTGTAATGCAATAAGCACAGTGAGCAGGAGAAATAAATTGGCAGTAGAGGACTGTGCTTGACAGCCTTGTCTTCTGAACTGCGCTAACTTATCATTTCCTTTCCCTTAACCCTTTGAATTCTTCTTGTCAAACAGAAGTTATCAGAGGAACTCAATTCACTCCTATGTGACACTGGTTGGAAAGCCGCATATGTGGTGATGGGAAATGTGTAGTTAATGAGGCCAGGTGGTAATACAAATAATTTCCTGTTCAGTTACTGCCATTTGTATAAATGCTGACAGAAGAGAGTGAAAGGTAGTTTAGCAAACGAGGTGAATTCAGCTTCATGCAAATTCTACTTCTTTGAGGGGGCTCAATGCATTTCATGAGTGTCAATGCTCTTTCTCGTGGCAGGACAGGAAGAAGCCATTCAGTCTATCAGGCTCATGTCAACTCCCAGTAGTGCAATTCCATTAGTACCTTTCAACTTCCCATTGCCCCTACAGTCCTACAATGTATCCTCTTTCAGGTGCCCATCAAATCATTTTTGAAGCTTTTGCCAGTTGCCTACAATAAGCAGAAATTTGCAGTTACCAGTTAACCTATCAGCGTGTCTTTAAGAATGGAATAAAAACTAATGTGAGCACCTGACAGAAACACAAGCTCCGTCTCCCTGGAGGCCCCCTGTATGTTCAATGTGTTGAGATGTTCCCACAACCAATTATCTCACTTGAAGGACTCTTTATCTCATTATCTCATGTTTTCATTATTTATTGCTATTTATATATATTTGCATTTGCACAGTTTGTTGTCTTCTGCACTCTGGTTGATCTTTCATTGATCCAGTTATAGTTTTTATTCTATAGGTTTGCTAAGCATGACCTCAAGAAAATGAATCTCAGATTTGTATATGGTGACAAATATGTAGCTTGATAATGAAATTTACCTTGATCTTTGAACTTTTAATGAGGTAGCTTATACTTAAGCAAATTCTCTTCTTTTAATTAAGTACATCCTTCTGACTTCTCAAAAAACAAACAGAATATTTACATAACTCCGGACACGGAGGTGGTCTTGGCTTTGCCCTTGCTTGCTTCTCTGAAAGTAGTGACGGTCTATTGAAGTCTTGGGTACTCATTACTTTAATAACTACCTAACAACTGCCACTTGATAACTCAGTCCCAAATCTCTACTATCAAGTCTTTCATTTTGCCAAATTGCTATGTTGTCTTGTTTAGATACACCTCCAAATGGGTCTTAAGAATATCACATACAAAATGCTGGAGGAACTCAGCTGGCCAGGCAGCATCTATGGAGAAAAGCACAGTCGACGCTTCAGGCCAAGATCCTTGGGCCTGGACTGCTGAGTTCCTCCAGGATTTTCTGTGTATTGCTTGAATTTCCAGCGTCTGCTGATTCTCTCTTTTTGTGATTGAGCATTAGAGTATTTTGCTCAAGTCCAAGAGGTCAATTTACAGTGATAACTTGGTGATTTCACAGTGTGGTACCGCATCAAAACCCAGAAAAATCTTGGCTACGAGCTGGCGTTGAAGCAGCAGACAGGAGTTGCAGACAGAATGTGAGCTATTCAAACCCTCCTAGATGTAGCCAGCATCTATCTGTAATCTGCTCTGAGTCTTACATATCTGCTGGATGAAGGCAGAGTGAGGTTCTGCTCTGATGCTCTGGTGTTTGTGGTGTGTTATAGGTTTCAATTGTTCTGGACTTTTTGTAAAAGGGGACTGCTTTTGGGATTTGAAATCTCGATCTAGCTGGCCAAATAACTTTTCCAAATCACATTGACTCATACAAGATGATTTTTGTTCTCTGAGTCATGCTGTCAAATGGTTATATTCTTTCTCTTTGCAGTATCTAGTGCACTGTCAAAGTCAACATCAAAGTAAAATTTACTATCAGAGTACATATACATCACCATATACAATCCTAAGGTTCTTTTTCCAGCAGGCATACTTGGCAAATCTATAGAACAGTAACTGTAAACAGGATCAAGGAACAACAAACTGTGCAAATGCATATATAAAGAAATAACATAAATAACAAGAATTAAATAATATGAACTGCAAGAGCATGAAGTAACGAGATAAAGAATCCTTAAAGTGAGATCACTAAGTGTCCTCATCGACGAGAACAGCAGAAATCGATTGAGTGTAGTTACCCCTTTTGTTCAAGATCCTGCTGGTTGAGGGGTAGTAAATGTTCTTGAACCTGGTGGTGCAAGTCCTGTGGCTCTTGTACCTTCTACCTGATGGCAGCAGAGAGAAGAGCATGGCCTGAATGATGAGGATCTTTGAGAATGGATGCTGCTTTTCTACAGCAATGTTTCAGATTTATGTGCTCAATGCTTGGGAGAGCTTTACCCGTGATGTACTGGGGTGATTCCACTACCTTTTGTGGGGTTTTCTGCTCAAAGGCATTGATGATCCTATACCAGGCCGTAATGCAGCTGGTCAGCTCACCTCCCACCACACATCCATAAATGTTTGCCAAGGTTTTTGATGACATGTGAAGCTCTGCAGACTCCTGAGGAAGTAAAGGCTCTGTTGTGGTTTCTTTACAATTATATTTATATGATGGGTCCAGGACAGGTCCACTGAGAGAGTGACATCCAAGAATTTAAAGTTAATGACCCGCTCCACCTCTGATCCTTTGATGATTACTGGCTCATGGATCTCTGGTTTCCCTCGCCTGAAGTCTACAATCAGTTTCTTGGTCTTATTGACATCGAGGAAGAGGTTGTTGTTATTACCCACTCAGCCAAATTTTCAATCTCCTTCCTGTATGCTGATTTATCACCCCCATTGACACAGCCCACAACAGTGGTGTTTTTAGCAAATGTGTATCTGATGTTGGAGCTGTACTGAACCGCACAGTCATAGGTGTATAGCGAGTGGAGCAGGAGGCCAAGTAAACATCACTGTGGTGCTCCTGTGCTGATGAAGATTGTGGAGGAAATGTTTTTGCCAAGTTGAACTGACGGATCTTCAAGTGAGGAAATCCAGGAGCCAGTTGCACAAGGGGGCATTGAGGCCCAGGTCTAGGAGTTTACTGATGTGTGTAGAGGGGATGACAGTGTTAAACGCCAGGCTATAATTGATAAAGAGCATCCTGATGTCTGCATCCTGCTGTCCAGGGTTGTGTGAAGAGCCAATGAGATGGTATCTGCTGTTGACGTGTTGCCTCAGTAAGCAAATTGGAGCGGTTCCAAGTTGCGGCATAGATAGGAGCTGATATGCCTCAACACCGGCCTCTCAAAACACTTCATCACTGTGGATGCAAGTGCCACTAGGTGATTGTCATTGAAGCAGGTTACCATGTTCTTCCTGGACACTAGTATGATTGAAGCTTGCTTGAAGAAGGTGGGCACAACACACTGCCAGCGCGACAGGCTGAAGATATCCATGAGTACACCAGCCAGTTGATAAGCACAGGTCATCAGTACTCAGCCAGGTACTCCATCCAGACCGGATGCTTTCCTTGGATTCACTCACTTGAAGGCAGCTCACATGTATCTTCAGATACCGAGGGCGAAGGGTCATCAGGAGATATGGGTATGCACGATGGTTTCTCCCTGTTCTGGTAATCAAAGCGAGCATAGAAGGCATTGAACTCATCTGGAAGTGAAGCTCTGCTGTCCCCTGTGTGGTTAGATTTAACTTTGTAAGAAGTAATGGCAATCAAACCCTGCCGCAGCTGTTGAGCATCCCTTGTTGATCCCAGTCTCGTCTGGAATCTTCACTTTGCCTGAGAGATAGCTTTCCAGAGATCATATCCGCATCTCTTGTAGCATTCATGATCCCAGAATTGAATGCCTCCAATAGGACTCTCAGCAGATTCCAGATTCCATTGTTTGTCCAGGGCTTCTGATTGGGGAACCCCTGAACGATTTGGTGGGGACACACTCATCCACAGTCTGTAACAACCCTGGTGTAGTCACTCAGGTCCTCAGGTGAGCTGTTGAACACAGCCCAGTCCACTGACTCAACGCAATCCCGTAACTGTTCCTCTGCTTCCAGCGACCACCTCCTGGTTGTTTTGTTCTCTGGAGCCTTGCTTTTTAGGCTCTGTCTGTACGCAGGTAGCTGGAGTACAGCCAATGATTAGATTTGCCAAACCATGGTCTTGAGAAGGAACGATAAGCATTCCTATTGTAGTGTAGCGGTGATCTTGTGTTGGAACTCCAGTGCAACAGGTTACGTGCTGGTGATAATTGGGCAGGGTTTTCTTTAGCCAGGCCTGGTTAAAAATGCTGACTATAATTTGAAATGTATTGGGATGTGCTGCTTTGTGACAGCCGACGACCTTATGCAGTTTTGCGAGTGCTTGCTTACAATTGACCACTGGTGGTATATGAACTGTGGTCAGGATCACAGATGAGAACTCCTGAGGCAAAAAGAATGGTCTACATTTACTTGTCAACTGTTCTAGGTCAGGGGAGCAGGAGGTAGACATAACCCCAATGTCCATGCACCAAAGAGAATTGACTGAAAAGCTTTAAGATTTCTTGATTGTGTTCATACAGACCAAAGCAAAGCCCAGGGTTAGGTGCACAGACTGGTGTGAGCATCCTCATACACTTAAGGGCCATCTCATTACGTACACTCATTAATGTAACTATCTAATTAGCTAATCATGAGGCAGCAACTCAATGTATAAAAACGTGCAGACAAGGTCAAGAGGTTCTGATGTTGTTCAGACCAGACATCAAGAATGGGAAGAAATGTGATCTAAGTGACGTTGACTGTGGAATGATTGTTTGTGCAGACGGGTAGCTTGAGTATTTCAGAAACTGCTAATCTCCTGGGATTTTCACACTCAGCAACCTCCAGAGTTTACAAAGAATGCTGTGGGGGGAAAAATAACATCCTGCGTGCAGTAGTTCAGTAGTTTTGTAGGCTAAAATGGCTTCTTAATGAGAGAGGGCAAAGAAGAATGGCCAGACTGATTCATGCCAACAGGAAGATGGCAGGTGACTCAAATGACCATGCATTGCAACAGTGGTGTGCATATGAGCACCTCTGAATACACAACACATCAAACCTTAATATAAACAGGCTACAGCAGCAGAAGACCATGAACATAGTCTCAGTGGCCACATTACTGATTATAGGAGGTTAGTTGCTGTTCTATCATTAAGTCGAGTCCGACTCTTCGTGACCTCATGGACCATAGGGTCCATTGGGTTTTCATGGCAAGATATGGAAGCAAATTGCCAGGCCTTTCTTCTGCGACTTACAGGAGGTACCATATAATAAATAGGGCAGGAATGTGCAATGCAGCCTACTCCACCCTCACTAAAATCATGGCAGATGTAACTGTTGGCCTCAATTCCATTTTCATCCAAACCCCAGATCAATCATTATGCAGATTCATCCTCATTCTGAATACATTCAACAGGTTTCAATAATTCAGCAGTTACATATCTCTGCAGAAGGAAATTCCAAAGCTTCCCATCACTGAGAGAAAAAAAAAATTCCTTATCATCTCTATTTTAATTGGACAGCTGTCTATCCTGAGATTATGTCACCCAGTTCCAGATTCCACTTCCTTTGAAAACATCCTCACAACATCAGGAATAAGGCTGAAGAAAATGTTGAAACCATTTACTGGGTGAATTAAAGAAGTTAATGAGAAGTTACCAGAGGACAGCCACTCAGACGGTGTCATCATGTATAAAGATCTTTACTCATTCTCAATCATCCCTATCCAAAGTTATTATAGCATAATATCCGTAATATATACTCTTTGATCTACTGTGCTGTTTACTTTCCAAACACATTGTCCTTTTCAGCACCTGTAGAAATTTCTCAATGTTATAAGTTGGACCATGTGTTTGCACAGTGAAGTTGTACATTAGCCCCTGCGTATAACAATACAGATGTCGGCTCCTTCTCCTTGAAGCAGAAGGGGGCACTGGATGTAGCACACCTTACATGATGGGTTAGCAGAAGAGAAAGTACATAGCTTCAGTGACCAGCTTCAATACGGAATTCTATAGGATTCGCAGATCTTCCATCTGTTGGCATGGGACTCCCCTGGGTTCGGGCGAAGGGAGGGGACCAGTTTCTTCCTGTGTCCCAAAACTGTTCAGTCGGTGAATCAGTTGCTGTGAGTTATTTTAAGTGGAGGAGCTGATGGACACCTGAGAGAATAAGTTACAGGGATACAGGTGGGGTACGGCATTGAGGAATTGATGGGTGAGTGGTCTAGGTGGACTAATTGGGCCAAATGACCTTCTTCTATGTAATAAGAAAACCTGTGAAAAAGACAAAATCTGAATATCACAATGCCCAGCAGCACTTATTTATCCATTTATTTATTTAGAGGAACTGTGCAGAATAGGCCTTTCCGGCCCTTCGAGCCAAAGCATCGAGCAACCCCCGACAACCCCAATTTAACCCAACCTAATCATGGAACAACTTACAATGACCAATTAACCCACCAGGACAGTGAATGGAAACTCGAGGGCACGGAGAATACCGGCACATTCCAAGGTGAGGATGTACAGAGACTCCTTACAATGGATGACATGGAGGAAACCGGTGGACATGGAGAAAACCCACATGTTCCAGGGGAGGATGTATAGAGGACGCTGGGACTGAACTCCACACTCCAACACCCCAAGCTGTAGTAGCTTTGCGCTAACCGTTAAGCCACTGTAGTGTATTAGCACGGAACAGTGGCTGCATACTGAGACCGGGATATTTGTTGTGTCTATTTTGACCATCATGAGTTGTCCAGAGCAGAGGATCTTGGCATTCGATAACTGAACCTTACTGGTGTACATGTGGAAGTGGATGGCTGCATACATTCTTGCCACTGGTTGGCTGAAGAGGATATAGAGACTACGTTCTGTTCTTGTCTGATGACTTCACATCATCTATTCCATTGAAAAACCACCTGAGATTCAAAACTGGTGAGGTGCTACCCATTATGAATGCTGTTACGGAGCCTGACCAGGAACAACCCTGGAGAGTTATAGCACTCAGCTTTCAATGCATTGTAATGCCACATTCCATCAGCAAGCAAAAGAAAATAGTTGCTGTCATCAAGAACAGATTAAAAATCTATCCATTTGACACTCACTGTCTTTGGGATTGGAACTAAAAGGTATCAGTTCCTTGAAGGGATCAAATGTGAGCTTCCACAAGGGCCAGCAAACAACACGTGCCAGTTCACTCCAAATGTCCCCTTGCAAATTCAGCCATCTGATAGCTCCTTTCAAGAGACACATTTTAATGCCACTACCCTATTTACCATCCAGCAAATTAGAGGTAAGAAACATTATGTACTTTTTATATATATCAAAACAACACTTTGAATGATCAACATACAAACATGAGCAATAAGCATTTAATTATAACTTAGAATTTAATGACTTTAATAATTATACAGTGCTGGTGTTTGTCAAGGTTTGAAATCAATATTACTATTCTAGTGGCCTAGCTGTTACTATGGCAATGACTTATCAACCCTGGGAACTGCAGTTCTACTGCACTACAATAATAAAATGAGCCATTTCTGATATCATCAGGCCAGCAGTCACCCAGAACCTGGCCTCACACTTGTGAACTTAGATCAACTGAACATCACACATTGCCGCTCTCTGTTGCTGCTTAATTTATTTCTGCCTTGCTGAAACAGACATACATATCCAGTAAAGCTCAGATTATCTGGACTCCCTAGTCTGGCATCTGGCTCAGTTATTGGTCTGGAATGTGAGCGGCGGGGGGGGGGGGGGGACTAGACTGCAAGCAGGGTGTGTGATCAAAGCCAGGGTACAAAAGCGTGTATGGCCTCTCTGGATAAATAACTTGCACTTTATCGTTTACCTGCACTTCACTTTTTAGGCAGTGTTTACCCTTTATTCTGCATTGATATTGTTTTACCTGAATCTATCTCAATGCGCTGAGTCATGATTTGATTTGTAAGAAGACAAGCTTTTGAAGCAGGTGAGGCTCTCCCCACACCCCCACCACCAACAGCTTAACTGCACTTTATAGGAGCGTCCTGACAAGTTGGATCTCCATCTGGTACGGGAGCAGCTGATCATCGGACTGGAAGTCCCTACAAAGGATTGTGAGAACGGCTGAGAGAATCACAGTGATCTCCCTACCATCCATCAGAAACATTTATCAGGAGTGCTGCGTACGCAGGGCCCTTAGCATTATTAAGGATCCCACCCATCTACCCACCATCCTCTTTGACTTCCTATTATCAGGCAGGAAATTCCAATGTATAAAGACAAGAATGGTCAGGATGAGAAACAGCTGCCTGCTTCAGGTCTTTAGGCTTCTGAAATCCCTGACACATTGCATTTGAAGTGTCACCAGCTAATTTGTGCTGTACAGTCGGCCCTCCTTATCCGCGAGTTCCGCACGCGCGAACTCAACCAACCCCGCATCGAGAAAACCCGCAAGTGCTCTTCCAGCACTTGTTGTTCGAGCATGTAGACTTTCTTTCCATGCCATTATTCCCTAAACAATGCAGTATAACAACTATTTTACATAGCATTTACATTGTAAATGTAATTGTAATTGTAAATGGTATTATAAGTAATCTAGAGATGATTTAAAGTATACAGGAGGATGTGTGTGGGTTATTGTGGATCGCGATCGAAAAAAATCAGAAGTTCTCTTACTAAGTAAGTCGGAACAGGTACATCCGGTATTATTTAGCGTCAGTTAGTCAAACGTTTTTCTTAGTACATAGTACATATTTTACCTTTCTATGCATATAAAACACTTAAGAACGTATCAGCGCCGGGCTCCAGTTCGATCCAGTGACAGACCACTCCTGAGCGCACTCTTCATCTGTGCCTGATTGATGTGGAGGATCAAAAACCCAAAACCCAATAATTAAACCACCGTGTTGCTTAGTAATAATTTTCTCACTTTATCCTTTAAAATTGTTCCGATCGTTGACCGACTGTAGCCTGAAGCTTTTCCAATGACCGATGGTGATTCACCTCTTTCTGATCACTTTATTTTCAATCACGATCGTGATTATTTTTGTGAGCACAAATACTGGGGATTCAGAGCTCCGCCGCCGGATCCTAATGTCCACCGCACTGAGACAGGTTAAATAAGGTCTGGAGTCCGCTGGGTCCTAATGTCCACCGCACTGAGACAGGTTAAATAAGGTCTGGGTCCGCTGGGTCCTAAATTCCAACAGGCTGAATAAGGGACTTGAGCATCCGCATTTTTTGGTATCCACGAGGGGTCGCAGAACCAATCCCTCGCGGATAAGGAGGGCCAACTGTACTCTACAATATTTAAGCTTTGAACCCTGGTCCAGAGAAATGTTGTCTCATTTGACGGTATATACGTATATAGTTAAGTGACAAAAAAACTTGACTCACCTTTTCAATGTACCTTGGTAAAAGTCATAATACCAATATCGTTGGTCAATAAAGCTGCATAAGTAATTCTTTTCACCTTCAGTTCTGAAGAAAGGTTATTTATCTGATACATCGATTCTGCCTTTCTCTCCATTGATGCTGAACATCTGCAGGATTTTATGTCTGTTTATAGTTATATAAGCATCACTAGTGATCTCCAAAATAATATATTGGTGAGACCCATCATAAACTGGGGTACCACTTCACCAAGTATCTCCGCTCCATCTTTTGGTCAAGATGCCGCCAGCTCCCTTGGTCAACATCTTTCAGATGGCTCATGAAAATGTCTTTTTTTTGACTTCTTTTACATTTGTTTTTCTCCTTAAATGTATTTCTGGGGCTGTAAGAGTCTGTGATTTACTATTTGGAGATGGTTTTGAGTGTTCCAGAGCTATGCAGTCTCCGAGAAGATTCCAGGAAGCGAGCACATTCTCAAATGGGCCTCAATATAAAGAAACCTCAAAAATGGGTGTGAGCCAATGTTTGACTCTATTTCGCTGGTTGAAGTGCCCATTCATTGCCAATGAAAGCACCAAGGAACACTGATACATTGAGACAAACACGGAAGGCGAGAGTGAGTTTCAAAGGCGACTGCCTGCCTTTTGATCACTGCTGGAGAAGGGATCTGTGAGCCGCCCATTGCTGTGTGGCTTGCTTTGGCAGGCGGGTAGGCCTCTCTGCCTCATGTAGTGTCCCTCTCTTTCGATGAATGTTGGTGATATTGGAGGATGGTATCATGGTTCTGTGTTTATGGATTAGACTAATGTGTTTATGGACTGTGCACCTTTTCAAACTTACGGTTTTTATATTCTGTGTTTTTTTTTAAATCGCCCATTCCTGTTCCATCTTGTTGGACAAGGGGAATGTGCTTGGGGTTAATGTTCTGTTGTGTTCTGTTAGTTCTTTTGTGTGGGGGAGGAGTTACTTTTTGGGGGAGGAATGTTCCTGCTCCATTTTTGTTTAGGGGAGGGTGTTTTGGGAGAGTGGGGGGGGGGTGTTGATCGGGATGCCGTTCTTTCTTTGTGCGGGGGGCGGTTTGATCTTTCTCTTTGAATGACTTTTATGTTCTTTCTTTGTTTTACGGCTAACTGGAGAAGAGAAATTTCACAGTTGTGGAACAAACCATGCTTTGATAATAAATGAACCTTTGCACCTTCATCCTACACAAGCAGGACTGCGCGGTGGCCAAACATTCTAACTCCCATTGCCATTCCCATTTTGATGTGTTGGTCCATGGCCCTCTCTTGTGCCAGGATGAGGTCACCCGCAGGGTAATGGGGTAACACCCAATATTCCATCTGGATAGCTTCCAACTTGATGGAATAAATATCCATCTCTCCTTCCGGTAAACAAATTTCCCCTACCCCCCCCCCCCTCATTTCCTCTACTCTTCACTCTGACATTTTACCTTTTCTCACCTGCCTATTATTTCCCCCTGGGTCCCCTCCTCCTTTCCTTTTTCCTATTGTCCACTCTCCTCTCCTATCAGATTCCTTCTTCTCCAGCCCTTGATTGTTCCCATCCGCCTGGCTTCACCCATCACCTTTCAGCTAGCCTCATTCCCCTCCTCCCTCTATTTCAATCTAGAACCGTCCCTCTTCCTTCTCAGTCCTGGAGAAGGGACCCAACCTCAAGTGTCGATTGTTTGTTCATGGACATATATGCTGCCTGGTTTGCTGAGTTTCTCCAGCATTTTGCGTAGGGTGTCTTGGATCTCCAGCAACTGCAGAATTTCTCATGTTTATGATATGTGATAAGTAGGGAATAGGGTAAGGCACTATATGGTGTTAATTATTGTTAGCACAATAATAGAGAAAGGTTTTGCTAGACACAGCTACAAAAATAAACTTAACTTTAGATTTCCAGTATCTGCAGTCTCTTGTGTCTCCATTTTTACCATTTCTTTGACTGCTTTTTCACTGGTGTTTAAGATCTGCTGGCAAGGCTACTTAAAATGTGGTCCAAATGAGTGAAAATTTAGCTTGTACATTTGGCAAAAGTCCATATTGCAGCTGGAAACTGTGAGTGTGTGTGTGTCTCTCTCTCTCTCTCTCTCTCTCTCTCACACACACACACTGAAGTGAACTAGATGCACCTGCACCATAATCCACTTTCCACACCAGCACCAAAACACTCACGGCCTCAAGTCACCACTGGAATATCCTACTAGAAGCAATATTAGAGGTGAATCTAACATAACCATTAGGTTGAAGAAATATTTAAAATCATATGAGGAAGTTCGGACTTGAAAGAGAACAGTACTAAAAAGGGCAACCCCTTATTATCTTGAACATCTCCAGTGGGTTCCTATATAATTGTAAATATTGATCCTTGCATCAACTTGTTTTCATCCTTTAATAATTATAAGCTTCATCGAGATGTGTTACAAAGAGAATTGTTGACACAAGGATGGTACAGCAGGGCTGCTGGTAGAGCTGCTGCTTCACAGTGCCAGAGACCCGGGTTTTTATCCTGATTTTGGGTGCTACTGTGTGGATTTGTGCGTTCTCCCTTGATCTCATAGTCTTCTCCAATGTTCTTCAGCTTTCTTCACAATTGTCCGCTGTAAATAACATGGAGGTAAGTGGCAGTATCTGGAGGGAAGGAGGGGGTGAATTGACTGAAATGTGGGGAGAATGGGATTTATGTGTGTGTAGGCCTTCGTTAGTCTTGATTCCAGGGCACAAGCCTGGCAGGGTTTTTTTTTATGGAAGACCAGCAGTTGCCCAGGCTGCAAGTCTCCCCTCTCCATGCCACCAAAGTTTTCCATTAGGACCCATACAGCTTGGCATTGGTGTCATTGCAGAGCAATGTGTGGTTAAGTGCCTTACTCAAGGACTCAGCCAAGGCTCGAACTAGCAACCTTCAGATAAATAGACGAACACCTTAACCACTTGCCACGTGCCAACACATGGGATTAATGTAGGATGACTGTGAATGGAGTGTGTGATGGCAATTGTGGACTTCAACTGGCCGAAGGGCGAGTTTCTGTGTTGTAAACCTATAACAACTCAGTTTATAATGAACCTCAATGGTCGATAGACGTGGCCTCAGTGTAAGATTCCAGTGGACAGTGCTTTTGACAATGCAGCAATTAGTAACAGTTTTGGTGTCTATCTCCCGGAATGAGGGCTGAGCTCACAACCCTCAGGCTGAGGAGGTGAAAGTGCAGCCATCACTGGCAGACGTTGGAACCCTGAACAGCAGAGGGAGAATTAATTTCCACAGGAATCTGTGCTCTTTCTGCCAAGATAAATAACATAATTATAACAGCCTGCAGTGAATTGCAAGATGGTAACTCAATCAAGCCAGCTCATTGTGTCATAGACCACAAAAGCAAAGCACCCCAATAACTGTCAGACGTCCCCCACTTTTTTCGCTGCCCTCTTCACTCAACAGCAATTCCTCTTCACCTAATATTGTGCAAAGACTTTGAGTTCTTCAATCAAAAACTAAAACAATTGAAAATAACTAATGTCACAACATATGCCAGTGAGATTAAACCTAATTCTGATACTTATCTGGAAATTTGAAATAATATTGAAAGTGACAGGCAAAGTCTGGATGTACTTGGGCATTCTGTGTTACATAAGGCATTGTTTGGATTCTGATTTCACTGCTGTAGTGAAGCCATTTCTACTTTGGAAACATGGTAAGGTTGCAATTTAATAACAGAATTAACTTTCACTTTGAGTAACAGAAAATTCTGGAAGGACAATTGTCTTAGCTTTAAATGAAGGCAAGAAACTGCAGATTGTGCATTTGCAGTAAAAAAAAGGTACTGGTTAAGTATCGGTGGGAGAAGTTAGCACATCAGCCAGCATCTGTGCGAGTAAATGGATAATCCATGCTTCGAATTTGGTCTTTCATCTGAACTGAAGGGGTGAAGCAAGCGTTGGCAAGTACTAGGTAGATCCAGGTGAAGAAGGGCAATATCTAATCGAAACTGGACTAGGTTGCCACAAACCCACAACCTCATTTTCACTGCATTATATTTTATAGTTCACTTCCCCGTGTTCACATGCATCTGTAATGTTACTCCCTCTCTGGTAGCTGTTAGCACAATTACTTTACAGCATCAGCGAGGACTGATGGGGTTCAGTTCCCACCACTGTCTATAACGGATTTGTGCATTCTCCCCAGGACCCCCGGGCTTCCTCTGGACGGTCCATTTTCCAAACCCATATTGATAGGGTAGGTTTACTGAATTGTGGGCATGCTATGTTGGCACCAAAGCACGTTAACACTAGCACAATCCTCCCACGGTGTTGGTTGTTGATAAAGAGAAGACACATTTCACTGTTTTCTGACATATAAAATTTGGCTAATCTTTTCACCTCTCCACTTCTGTCACTAAGTTCCTCCAGCTCAGCTTTTTCCACCTCATACTTGGCAACCATCTGGGTCCAAATCTCTATAATAACCTCACCAGACCCGTCCACCACATTCTTCTTCCCTATGTTCGTCAGAGCTATTGATCACCTGTCGTGATCTCCACTCAGTGACATTATCGGTTTCTCGCTGGTGACACTCCTGTGAATCACCTTGAGACTTTTTTTTCTGTCTTGAAGGTGACATTTAAGTGCAAATTACATTGAGAATTTTGCAATGAAAGAAAGCTACAGAAGAATGATAAATGTCATGGTTTAATAGGTCCATTCACACTACGTTCAGGGGGTTAGACAGAATCTCTTTCATGGATTGAAGCTAACTGAGCTACAGTGGCTGCACTGTGAGGAAATCCAACACAATTCCAGTTCAGACACTAATGAACTTATCCAAAATAACATGGCAGCATTGAAACTATGCTTGCTTAAATACTCATAGTAATAATCTGAAAAGTAGCTGCACTAATATACAGTTCATTTACATATCACTGTCTTCTTGAATCTGGAAAAAGAAATAATTTCTTGCTTCAGGTTCCATTATGAAATTGTTCAAGATTATAGATACAGGAAACAAGGGCTTGCTAGTTGAATATAGTATAGAATTAGTGCAGTCATAAAAAGACCATGCAGATGCTGGAATCCAGAGCAAAAGGCAAGCTGATGGAGGGTTGTATCAGGTCAGGCAGTACCTATGGGGGCAACAGGAGAGTTGATGTTTCAGGTGATGACCCTGCAGAGAGTGGAAGAGACACAGTTCAGCTTTGTCATGTGATTTTTTTCTGTTGTTCTTCTTCCAAAGTCCCCATACAAACAGAGAAAAAACAAACCAATCAGCTCAGTCTCATACCCTAGCTCATTTTCCTTATGGCAAACCCAATGCCTATTCCCCCTCGATCATATGCATGTGTGATCACAGGAGGCTTTATTTCCCCTGAAGTGCCGGAGGCTGAGGGGAGATCTGATAGAGGTTTACAAGATTATGAGAGGCATAGGTCGTGTGGACAGACAGTATCTGTTTCTTAGTGTTGAAGTGTCTAATACCAGAGGGCAGACATTGAAAGTGAGAGGGGGTTATGAGGGGTAAGATTTTTACAGAGCATGGTGGATGCCTGGAATACACTCCTTGGTATGGTGGTAGAAGTAAATACGTTGGAGGCTTTTAAGATACATTTGGATAGACACATGGATGTAAAAAAGAGGGATACAGAGATTGCATTGGAAGGAGGGATTAGTGTTTAGGTGGTTTTTGATTGACTTTTTAGCTGGTTCAGAACAACTCTGTGGACTGACTGGCCTGTTCCTGTGTTATAATCTGTTCTATGATCTTCCTAGTCAACGGCATTTGGGGAAATTACAAAGATCATTCCTTGAGCATTTACAGAGAAAACATATAAATTCCAAAGAGACGGCACTGGATCTGAACTGAGGTCACCGAGTCACTGAGGTGAGACAGCAGCACGACCTGCACTGTCAATGAACAATGATTCCAAAGGCTTTTCTCGTCTTCATCTTATGTCCATATTTGATTCTCATTTAATGAGAATATTTTCTACCCATCACCACCGCAATATTTTGTCAACCACCAACACCCCCATCCCAACCACCAATTTCAGTGTTAGACAATGTGGATGATAGTAATTCTCATTTCAAGTGACTGCCTGAAAGGTTGCCTTCATATTGTAATTGGAGGAGAAAACCTTTTTACTACATATTACACAGATGAGGAAACCTTCAGCAGAAACTGCACTGCCACATGTAACTTTGAGACATTGCCTTCCAGCAAGAGAGCACTGGAGATCCACAGATGAGAATTGCTAACCAACACACACAAAGTGCTGGAGGAACTCAGCAGCCCAGGCAGCATTTATGGGAGAGAATAAACGGGTGACGTTTTGGGCCGAGACCCTTCATCGGGACCGTAAAGAAAGAGGAGAAAGTGGAAGGTGGTGGGGAGGAAGAAGTAGGTGAGGGTGATGGTGGAGAGTGGAGGGGGGATGAAGTAAAGAGCTGGGAAGTTGACAGGTGAGAGAGATAAAGGGGGAATCTGATAGGGGAGGAGAGAAGACCATGGAAGAAAGGGAAGGGGGAAGAACACCAGAGGGAGCTGATAGACAGGTATGAAGATAAGGTGAGAGTGAGAAACAGGAATGGGGAATGGTGAAGGAGAGGAGGGGTTCCAACAGCTTGCACTTCAAAATAAGGTAACAGTCTAGTTTTAATTCACTGATTCACTACAGGGGAAGGATCAGTGGCAGAAATGTCAAACAACATTGTACCCTGGCCTGCCCCTTCCCATCTTTGGATCCAGCTCCCCCATCTCTCAAATACTTCGCGTGGACTAACTTAGTGCCAAGTTAAATGAAACCTGAATCAACAGCAATCAAACTCAGAACAGTATCGGTTGACTCAATTGAATTAGTCAAACATGAACATAATTTTAACTTCAGATGGCTACAGAGTAACAGGTTCAGATAACTGTCATCCATGCACGTGCTATAAATATGTAATTACTCTGGAGTTGAACACCACCTCAAGGCACAGCAGTCTGGGCTGAGGGTTACAGTTGTCAGAGCCTTTGACTCGTTTTAGCTTGTGCCGTGGGTTTATCCAGAGCAGCTTCAACTTCAATATTGAAAACACATGTGAGACTGAATGAGTGCCCTTACCACATTACACAGTGATAATGATTCATCGTAGCCACTTCACTCCTGGTATTGGTGCTTTGTGATGTGTAGCCTGTGTATCACACCCCCTGAACATAATATACCACGCTGTGAGTCACACTGTGTATAACAGTCGGTGTCTGCATGATGCTCTGTGTGAGTGTGAAACTCTTCGTCATGTGAGTATCATGCAGGTTCCACTGCCCAGACAGTACCTTACTGTGTGAACATATCTACAGCCTACATTTCCCCCGTATCTGAGAGGACACAATCAGAGTGGTGATCCTAAACCTTTAGCTCTTCAAGGCTTCGTTGAAGAGAACGTTAACTCAGAGAGAGCAAAGGGAAAAAAAGCTCAAGTTTTTTCCTTCTCTTCTTTATTTCTTCTCAATTAGGACAGTATACATGCCAGACAAGATAGTGAAACGCTCCTCTTGCAAGATGTGGGAGGGCAGGGAGACCTCCCATGTCCCTGACGATTACAACTGCGAGAAGTGCATCCAGCTGCAGCTTCTAACAAGCCGTGTTAAGGAGTTGGAACTGGAAATGGATGAACTCCAGATCATTCTGGAGGCTGAGGGGTGATAGACAGGACATATAGAGAGGTAGTTACACCCATGGTGCAGGACACAGGAAACTGGGTGACAGTCTGGAAGGGGAAAGGCGTCAAACAGCCAGAGCAGGGTATCTCTCTGGCCATCTCCCTCAATAACAGGTATATCACTATGGATACTGCTGGGGGGGGGGGGGGATGACGGAGGGAGTCAAAGTTGTCGAGTTTCTAGCACTGGCATACTGTGGTCATAGGGGTTTCATTAGTTAGGGGAACAGACAAGAGACACTGTGAATGAAAAGAAGATTCCTGGATGGTATGTTGCCTCCCGGGTGTCAGGGTCTGGGATAAGTTAAAGATCAGGACCTCCAGGGTTTTGATCTCAGGATTGCTACCCATGCAATGGGCTAAGTGAGGCCAGAACTAAGAAGATTATAGAGTTTAGTACACAGTGCATGAGGGAGGGCATAAGATTTTTGGATCATTTGGCTCTCTTCCAGGGAAGATGGGACCTGTACATAAGGAACTGTTTGCACCTGAACTGGAGGGGGACTAATATCCTAGCGGGAAGGTTTCTTAATGCTGCACGGTAGGGTTTAAACTAGAGTTGCAATGGAAACCAGAGGACCAGAACAGTTAGTAGAGAGGTTGTGGAGGCAGATGTTGGTAGGACCTCAGACAATGTTGGAATCAAAAGGTTGAGCATGGTGAGACTAGAGTCCAGAGCTGCCTGTTTGAAAGTGCAAGAAGTGTTGTAGAAAAGGTGGATAATTGTGCTTAAAATGAAGTATTGTAGCTGGTTTACAAACAGAGGCAATGTGTAGTGAGGAGAGGCTGTTGATAGGGCAAAATTACAGTCAACAGGATGAGTTGCAACGTCAAAGTCGGACAAAATCGAAAAGGGTGAATACAGGACTGAAAGTGTTGTATCTGAATGTGGCAGTATGGGGAATAAGGTAGATGAATTTGCAGCACAATTGCAGATTGGTAGGTGTGATGTAGGTATCACTGAATCATGGCTGAAAAATTATAGCTGGGACCTTAAAGTCCAAGAAAACACAATTATTTGAAAGGATAGGCAGGAAGGCAGAGGGGGTGGCGTTGGTCTGTTGCTTAAAAAAAAATGAAATCAAATCATTAGAAAGAGGCGACACAGGGTCAGAAGATGTCGAATCATTGTGGGTAGAGCTAAGGAACTGCAAGGGTAAAAAGACCCTTATGGGAGTTGTATACAGACCCCCAAACAGTAGTAAGGATGTAGCCTACAAGTTACAATGGGAGACAGAAAATGCATGTTACAATAGTCATGGGGGACTTCAATATGCAGGTAGATGAGGAAAATCAAGTAGGTGCTGGATTACAGGAGGTCTACAGTACCTATGAGACGGCTTTTTAGAGCAGCTGGTGGTTGAGTCGGCTAAGGGATCAGCTATTCTGGATTTGGTGTTGTGTAATGAACCAAAATTGATTGGAGAATTTAAGGTAAAAGAACCATTAAGGGCAAGTGATCATAATAAGATTGAATTCACCTTGAATTTTGAGAAGGAGAAGCTAAAGTCAGATGTGTCAGTATTACAGCGAAGTAAAGGGAATTACAGAGGCATGAGAGAGAAGTTGGCCAGAATTGATTGGAAAAGAACACTGGCAGGGATGATGGCAGAGCAGCAATGGCTGGAATTTCTAGAAGCAATTTGGAAGGCACATCCCAAGAAGAAAATGTATTCTAAAGAAAATATGACACAACCATGAAATCAAAGACCAAGAGAAATCAAAGACAACATAAAAGCCAAAGGGAGGGCATATAACAGAGCAAAAATTAATGCAAAGCTAAAGGAATGGGAAGCTTTTAAAAACCACAACAGAAGGCAACTAAGAAGGTCATTAAGAGGGGAAAAATGTAATACAAAAGTCAATAATATAAAAGAGGATATCAAAAGTTTCTTCAAATACATAAAGTGTAAAAGAGAGGTGAGAGTGGATATGTGACCAGTGAAAAACGATGCTGGAGAGGTAGTAATGGGGGACAAGAAAATAGCAGAGGAACTGAATAAGTATTTTGCTTATATTGGGAAGATGTTGGAGTTGATTATTATGGATGCGGTCTCAGGTACTTGAAGGCACTTGATAAAATAGGCCGTAGTCAGCATGGTTTCCTCAAGGGAAAACCTTGCCTGACCAATCTGTTGGAGTACTTTGAAGAAATAACAAGCAGGATAGACAAAGGATAATCAGTTGACGTTATGTACGTGGATTTTCAGAAGGCCTTTGACAAGATGCCACATATGAGGCTGCTTAACAAACTATGAGCCCATGATATAACAGAAAAGATTCTAGTATGGATAAAGCAGTGGCTGATGCAAAGATTGGAAATAAAGGGAGCCTTTTCCAGTTGGCTGCCAGTGACTAGTGGTGTTCCACAGGGGTCTGTGTTGGGACCGATTCTTTTTACATTATATGTCACTGATTTAGATGATGGAATTGATGGCTTTGTTGCAAAGCTTGTGTATCCAGAGATACCAGCCACGTGACAGATGCACTGCCACCTGGCTGGTCGGAGGACACACCACATACCAATCAACATTTGGTCCTTCCCAACTAATCAATGCACACCTTAATTGGATTATCTCATCCAGCCCCATGCTTTAAAAGGTGAGACTTGGACTTGGCCTTGGCTAGCCCTCTCTTACAGACCACCACATTGGAGGTAGGTGCATTGACTTATGTTTGGGAAGGTCTATCGTCTGTCCTGCTAAGGAAGCCGCAGCTATCCAAGGTCAAGGGGGATAGCTGTTGTAGTGCTTTTCCCTTGTTCTTTGTTTGTGTCCCCACACCGCTTCCTGTGTATTGTAGTTGCTTGTGTTGACCCGACTTCCCCTTGTAAATAAATTCCTTATTATTAAAACTGTGTGTGTCCAGACCTCTACTGTTGAGACTCAAAGAACCAGTTATTTTCCATCACAACAGCTTGCAAATGATATGAAGGCAGGTGGAGGGGCAGGTTCTGGGCCTGTATTCACTGGAATTCACAAGAATGAGTGGTAACCTAATTGAAACCTATTGAATGATGAAAGATCTTGTAAGAGTTACGGGAGAGTCTAAGACCAGAGGACACAGCCTCAAAATAGAGGGGGCATACTTTTAGAAAGGAGACGATGAGGAATTTCTTTAGCCAGAGAGTGGTGAATCTGTGGAATTCTCCACAGGCAGCTGTGGAGACCAAGTCTTTATGTATATTTAAGGAATGGTTTGATAGATTCTTGTTTCTTCAGGACATGAAGGGATATGGGGAGAAGACAGCAGGTTAGACCATAAGACATAGGAGCAGAATTAGGCCACTCAGCCCATCAAGTCTGCTCCACCATTCCATCATGGCTGATCCCAGATACCACTCATCCCCACACACTTGCCTTCTTCCCAGATCCTTTGATGCCCTGACTGATAAGGAAATGATCAACTTCTGTCTTAAATATACCCATGGACTTGGCCTCCTCCACAGTCTGTGGCAGAGCATTCCACAAAGTCACAGAGGCTAAAAAACATTCCTCCTCACCTCTGTTCTAAAAGGTCACCCCTCAGTTTTGAGACTCTGCCCCCAGTTCGGGATATGCCCAGCACAGGAAACATCCTCTCCACAATCACCCTATCTAATCAGTAGATTTCAGTAAGATCCTCCTGCAGTCCTCTAAATTCCATTGAGTACAGGCCCAACACTGTCAAACCCTCCTCGTGCATTAACCCTTTCATTCCCAGGATCATCCTCATGAACCTCCTCTGGACTCTCTCCAATGAACTGGGGCTGAAAATTGGATCAATCATGATGAAATGGCTGAATAGACTTGATCGGCCAGATGGCCTAGTTATGCTCCTATATCTTCCGGTCTTGTTTCACTCCAGCCTGTTCTTTATCCTAAGCAGCACCTGTGCTTCACCAGCCTCTCACACTCTGCACCATGCATTTATTCTGTGCAAAGCCCTACACCGAGCGGTGCTCTGCAGTCTGTATTTTACCATATAAGTTGATCACTTTAACTTGCACATTGCAATCTGTACTTTACTCTGCCCCTTGTACTCTGTAGTCTGTGCTTTGTACTGTTGCATTCTTCAGCTGATGTGCATCCCTCTCCAGCTTCAGCTTTTCTCTGTAATGCACTGTTCATTTGCTACTTTATCCTGAACAGAAGAGATTCTGCAGGTGCTGGAAATCCAGAGCAACATTCACAAGATACTGGAGGAATTCAGCAGGTCAGGCAGCGACTATGGAGGGGAATGAATAGTCAAATTTTAGGCTGAGACCCCTCATCACGTCAGTGATTAATTGTTTTATCCTGTATGTGACCCTCCCGAGCTTGTGCTTAACTTTATGTGTAATCCTTTCTCATATGTTTTATTCTGTGTGAAACGTTATTGCCCTCAAAAAGCTACTCTATGCAGTGTCTAATTCTCTGTTATCTGCTCAACTCAGTGAGAAATCAAAGTAAGTATATTTATTATCAAAGAGCATAAGGTATATGTCACTATATATTACCTTGAGACTCTTCTCTTGCTGGCCCAGAGGCTTGTTGCTGTTTAAAACAATGGGACTATGTTAATTGGGCTTGTCTCCAACCACGTAACATTCGCTAAATTATTTGATTCACTGAAGCTTGCAAACCAGATTGATACTATCAGTTAGCACATCAAATAGCTCATCTATTAATAGTTGCTAGCTTTGTGTACTCAGAGACTTAACAGTCGTAGCCGTAACTGTGGGCATCTTGGAACTCTGTCCCAGTTTTTAGACCATTTATGTGAAAGTCATTCAAGTAGTAGAAAAATAGTATAGATATAAGAGAGCAGTCACGCTGTGTGTCAGAATGGTCAGGGAACATCAGGAAGAATGCCAGAAAGATGGGTGACTAGAATTCATTCCTCTGCCTTTCATTTCTGTGACAGACTACTCACTCATCCACAACTCATCGGTATGCCTGTTCAGCTCGGAGGATTTGTACCTGTGTTTTGGAATTCCTTTGTGTTTTAGAAATTACTTGTAATTTGGCAATCTTCTATAAGATAGAAATCCTCTGAGTTTTAAATTCATTTATAGAATTTTATCTAAATATAAACATGTATCACTAAAAGCAAATCAACTGTGTTTAAACTACTTTGTTAGCTGGAAGCATCTCCTCCTTGGTAGGGGCGGAAGGGTACCTACCACTCAAATAGTGGATATTGGCAGCTAAATTCACCATGGAAGATAAACAGGGAAGTGAAGAGTAGGTGGCTACAGTATAACCTCCTTTTAGTGAAGGTACCTGTAGCTATCTGTATCAGATCGGTCTTTGTTTAAGGTTAGAACTTTGCAGTCAGCTAACGCAATACATCAGTGTACAGCACCATTTCTCAGGATGCTGGCCCCTTTAAAACAGTGGGAGCAACAAAGTGATATACTGTGTTAAAAGCAATAAATGTTTCTTGTTTATGGAGAACCTTTCACAGTTCAGGTCTTCCCAAAGCATTTGAACCAATTGAACTGCTTGTGAAGTCTAGTCACTGGTGTAAATGTCGGAAACACAACAGGCAATTTCTTCACAGTGAGTGCCAAAACAGTGATGTGATAATGAAGAGATAATCTATTTCAGTGATGTTGGAGGAGGAATAAGTGTTGGCTGGGACCCTGGAGAAAATGCTTCCTTATTGAAATGTCAACCCTGGATTTCATGCACAGGACTCGGGAGTCTCTGGGTACTTGAACCCACAACTTTATGTCTCAGGGGATGCAAAACCAATACAGTCAGCAGAGCAGATGGGGAGGGTGGTGAAACTGGGTTACAGACAAGGGTTATTAATAAGGAAGACTGAAGTATGTTTTCACCTGAACGGAATGGGGCATGATGCATTCTCTGTGGTCTCATTTTTAGGAGAGTGTATGATGGATGAATGTGGCACACATATATTCACTAGTGTGGTTAAGGGATCTCAACACATGTTTGCAAGGGAAGAATTTACTTTTCTAATGAATCCTCTCTGAGCCTCTCCAGCCAAGGAGAGAAGTCACTGAACAGTGGTGAGGGTAACTGGATCATCGCAGAAACGTAAAATCAAAAGACAGATAGACGAGAGCTGATGAATGGAAATAGTTCAAGAAGAGATTGTCTGTGTTTCTTCACCCGCTGACATTCTTTGAGAGAAAAGCACAAAGAATAATAAAAGAAATCAAACCAGCTGTACAAACAGGGTTTAAAGCCGAGGGTCTTTCTGAAAAAAAAGACCAGGAAACAGTTCGGTATCCTGCCAACATTTCTCCCAGCAGGCCCTTTCAGTCCTGCTTGCATCTGAAATGCGGATTGCTGTGCATCAGAGTGTGCTGTCTGGTGTCAGACAGCTGGAGGGTTTGCGGCCAGTGTCAGACCACTGGTGTAAACAAGCTGCCAAGAACTGGAGGGTTTGCGGCCACTGAGTTGACCAAGGGCTGTGGTGGGGAGAGGAAACAGCATCTTGTTCAGACATCCACCTCCCCCTGGTCACTCACAGTGCAGGTCATATAGCTTTCCATCAACTGATCAGGGTCAAAACTCCCTCCGCTTGTATCCAACTAGTGCAGGGTGAAGCTTTCTCTGCATGAAAATTCACCAGCCTATTCACTGACTGTTCTCTTCCTGCAGAGGCCGTTTGTTTATTTATTGATTATTGATTTAATCTGAGCCTAATCACAGAACAACTTCCAATTACTAATTAGCCTAACAACCGGTACGTCTTTGGACTGTGGGAGGAAACCGAAGCACCCGGAGAAAACCCATGTGGGGGATGTACAATCTCCCTAGAGACAGTGGCTGGAATTGAACCGGGGGCGCCTGTACTGTAAAGCATTGTGCTAACCACTACGCTGCAACACCACCCATTGATGAGCTAAGCATTTCAGCCATTCATAGAGATGAAAACTGCAGTTGCTGGAAATCTGAAACGATGACCGAGAAGCTCAGCAGGTTAGAACCCAAATCACTGACTGGTTCTCTCTCTACAGATGCTGCCTGACCTGCTGAGTTTTGCTAGTATTTTCTGTTTCATTTTTAGTTGTTCCCGCTTTTATACAAAAATAGTTTTAAATTTCATTGAACTGGTTTGTGGAACAGAACAAAAGATGGCTAGAAACTAATACCAACTGTAATTGGTAATAAACTGGACTGGGAAGTTTCTGTTGGAATAACAGCATTCTACATCTGCAATCTACTGTTCTTGACATGGGAGTGATGGATGTTGAGGCTGGAGACAGCTGCTAACAGTATCTGGACAGGTTCGTGCCAAAGTGGAGGAATTGCATTTCAAATATGTGACAAATCAATAAAACAAATTTTTCGGCTGAGAGCAGGAGCAGAATGAGAGGAGAAGCAAAGATAAAACTCAGCTGTCATCACCCTGAAAAAAAGGGAGCAGCCTCTTTAAAAGGACAGTACAATGTTAAAGCATTCCCTTTCAAAAGTGAGGTAATGATTTAATACACGGACTCATCCTAATTACTCTTCATTGCAGAGGCTCATTAATTATTGTAAACTAGCTCTTCAAAATATGAATGTTTAAACATTACAGACTAATGTGGAAAGTACAGCAACGAGGCTTTGTTTACGTAAATAAATGACACACAGCTGGTGAATTATGCAGCCAACAGCACTAAATTAGCAGCTTCACTATCAATAAAATCAGCGGAGTGGAAATCTTGCTGCCCCTAACCCGGAATGGATTGGAAATGTAACAACCAGTTTTGAGTCTGGCATTGGCACAGGATGGAGAGGGAATAAAACAGCTTGATTCCTGAGTGTGTGAGCTTATGACAAATGTTCTGCAACTGTCAGAATCTCTACAGTGCCTCATCAGAGTGACGTCCCCTTCACCTAAACGCCATTGGTTTGTGATTTTGCTGTAGGCAATCAAAGCAGGAGATCTGATCCTGAAACTTTTTCCGCACCCAGCTTTCTACATTTTCAAAATCCAGAAACACTCGGTGGGTGCTTCTGGTGCTGTGGGCCATTGTTACCCCTCTACGTGATTGGACAAACTTGGGATGTTTTGTCTGGAAAATTAGAAGCTGAGGGGGGACCTGCTAATGTTTATAATGGGCATAGATAAAGTACAGTCAGAATTTTTTTATTACCGGGGAGGGGGGGGGGGAGAGGAGTAAGAAGAAGAAGAAGGCCCTTAACTCCAAGTGGAGTCATCGGGACACTATCGTGATGGCGTTCTTTTTAGCAGGCTTTCTTGTTTTTATGAGGCCGAGTTGCTAGCTCGATGCTCAACCCAACACAGATGGGAAGCATGCAAGGGAGCCGGCTGGATTTAAACTCGGGAGCCTTCACTCTGAAGTCCGGTGCTGATGCCACTATGGTGCCAGCCAGCAGGGTAGAAAGGTCAAGGCATTATTTTAAGATAGGTGGGTAAACTTTAAAGATGATGTGCAAGGCAAGTTTTTTTAAAACTGAGAATGGTAGGTGCATGGAAGGGCTGATGGGGTAATGGTGGAAGCAGAAACAAGTGGCAGTTAAGAGGCTATTAGAAACATGAATATGCAGGGAATAGACAGATATGAATTGTGGACAGGTAGAAGGGATTTAGTTTAATTTAACATTATGTTTAGCACAGATGTTGTGCTTCTATGCTGTACTGTTCAATGTTCTCTGTTCTAATGTGAGTGATTCAGAAGCTGCGTCCGTCCTACCTGATTCGAAGCCAATCACCTCCCTATGACGACATTAGAGACATGGCCCAGTCTGCAAGCACAGGTGTTTAACTATCACATAAAGAAGGTGATAGAAACAGAATAATTTGCAAACACTCAACAAATCAGACAGTACCTACGGAGAGAGAAATGAAGCTGAAGCTTCAAGTGAAAGTTCTGTTGAAGCTGTATTCGGCCTGAAACATTAAGCCTGTTTCTTTCCCCGCAGACGATGTCTGGTCTGCTGAATGTTTCCAAGATTTTGTGTTTTTTATTGTAGATAGAAATACATTCATCTGAAACAGAATTAATTTTCACACAATAGCCTCCACAGAACAGGGGAAAAGCAGGAGCCATGCACTGCGTAGCCTCACAGGGGTGCTGCATCTCTGACTGCACACTTAGGTGTTCACATTTAATTATATTTCAGGATGTGGGTGGCGCTTTCCTAAATGTCTTTGAGAGTGTCGTATTGGGTTTCAAGACCCATTACAGTGGTGTTTCTGATAGACTGGAGTGACTTGAACACCTCTTTCAGTGGGCATTTGGGAGTCTGTCACACTACTGATTGTCTTTCTTACACAACAATAGTAAATGAGATGTGGTTTCAATAATTCCCTCTGCTGCCTGTAAGGAGTTTGTACGTTCTCCCTGTGACCACATACAATTTTTCCTTGGGCTCTGGTTTCCTCCCACAGTCCAAAGACCTACTGGTTGGTAGGGTAATTGGTCATTGTATTGGCCCGTGATTAGGCTAGCGTAAAATTGGAGGTTGCTGGGCCGGAAAAGCCTATTTTATGCTGTATCTCAATAAATAGATAGATAGGTAAATAGATAAATCTTCTAGCATTAGCATTAAAATGAATTTTAAAATTTCCAGACTATTTCAATAGATTCCACAGATAAAATGGTGAGATTTGAACTCGCATGTCTATGTTATCAATCATATAACCTAACCGTTTCTCCACCGTGTGTGGAGCTTCATTCCAATGGGAGTGAACTTCAGAGAGATTGATCATATTGTCCTGACCACATTCGAGGTAGCTCTTACGAGTGGAAACCAGAAAAATTCCCTGCAATTACCGATAAATATTGGGCAAATGCTGTGACGATAAGTGTCACTCCCCATCCCGTCATCCAGTCCCAGGGGCAGGAAGGTGGGAAGACTTCTTCAGTTTCAGTGCTTGCTTGATTGAATTTCAAAATACAAAAAACATGAAGAGCAGGGCAGGAAGTTACCTCACCTGCTATTCCCTAGAAAATAGTCCTTGAAAGAGTTATGAGCTGCCTGATTTCCGTCTAACCTATCTCTGCATTTTAAACACCCCGGCATGCTGTCATGTACTGATTGCCCCTATATGTAGTCCCCTACATCTGAGTTAATATTGTGCATTTCTCAGAACCTTGGCAACATCCTGTCTCCATACAGCTCCATAGCAGTTGCACGTTCCAGCATGAAAGCATTCTGTTGCATTTCACTTGCTCCAACCCGTGCCTGTGCTAGATTACAGCTGATATATGTTAGACCATGCACACTAGATGTGAACAGAATGCTATACCTCACTAACTCTGGCCTCTGAACTTTGCCCTTTATATCAGTGGCCCATTCTACTTTCTACATGCAGTACTAAATACACTAACTCGCTTCCAAGAAGATATGGATTGAAAAAAACACATTAGGACGAAAGCATCAGATTGCTTATTACTATAACTGAACCTAAATTCCGGCAAAATTTTATTTTATATAAAAAAAAATCACCACTCAAACGCAGACATCATTTGCTTCAATTAGAATGGACTACTTAAATTTTTGGTAGAATCTACTCAAACTCAGCGCCACATGGTCTCGCTCATATTTCAACAACTTTAATGGTTTTTATTCACAATAATGATCACCTTGTCACATAGACACAGTGCTCATTGTCTATCAAAATTCTTACCAGTTAACAGTTAGGAAACTGTAAATTATACCTTCACTGGGCAAGGAAGCATGACAGGAATACAGGACAAAAGGACATTATTTAGGTTGCACCCCAGCAAGTCTCTCGAAAACAATCCAAGTACATGACATTGAATGAATTACCCAGACAGGAGTACCCAGCCTATGAGAGAGTCAGCAACATCTGAGTCATCTCATCAGAGTGTCACACTCAAACAGCAAGGGGTGTATAGAAAGAGGCCATTCGATCTATCAAGCCAGTTCTCAAGGTAATCCCTGAGAATTGTCTGTGAAGAGCAAGAATTTCAGGTTGTAAACTGCAGACATTCTCTGCTATTAAACTGCATCATTGAATCCAATCAATTCCAATCCAAATCCCCCATTTATTTGCTGTTAATACAACTGCCCCCGCCACTATTCACCCAACAACCACCTGCCTGAGAGTAATTTACAGAGTAGCTCTGACTGGGCATTTGGGGGGAAATCACAGAGCAACTGTACAAACTCTACACAGACAGCAGACGGCCCAGGTTGCTGAATGCATGAGGCAGCACGCGGCCTTACCTGTGTGACCATGGAGTGGGATATATTGAGCCTGAATATTTAATACAACAAAATATGCCATGGTTCTTTAAAGGAGAATTATTAAATGCAATTAGATACTGCAAAGGATAAGAGAATATAATTGAAGGCCTGGTCAAAGCAATAGTTTTTCCGGTTGTATTCCATGAAGTAGGAAAGACATGCAGCAAGGTGTGAGGAGGGAACCCATGTTGGTGAAATGCACAAGGGGCCTGAAATGAGGGAGTGTACTGATCTTAGGAACGCTGCTGATCCAGGGATAAGCAAAACCATTGAGGAACTTGAAAGCAAAAAAATAAGTAAAACCAAACTTGGCTAAACTAGTAGTCAGTATCGATCAACAAGTGCAAGTGACGAGTGTAGCAGGGTGGTGCGGGTTATGGCACAAAGACATACAGTTTTAGTTCTGAGTTAATTGCTCAGCACGCTGACTAAGTGTCATAAAATTATTGGGAGATTTCACCAGCAATAGAGCACTGATCCAGGGAAATACTGAGTCCACTAACTGAGCCCGAAGGGCCTTGATCCACAATCTGAACTAGTGGTCACCAACCCGTCGATCGCAATCGGCCGGTCGATCTTTGAGACTTTCCCAGCAGATCCCGAAAAAAAAATGAAAAATAAATACACACACACTGTTGAGAGATTGTTTCCGGGTTGCGGGGTTTTAGTTCCGTTCTTTCTGTGCAGTGCACATGTGTGTAGCTCCCATGCACTACACGGGGTACTTCAGTGGTCCCCACCCACCGGGCCGCGAGGAAACGATATGAGTCAGCTGCACCTCTCCTCATTCTCTGTCACGCTCACTGTTGAACTTGAATACACGCGAGGTCATCAGTCACGTAAATGCAGTGATACCCTTGCACCAGGGATCTGTTTGGCCTTGGGCGGCCGGCAAGAAGTGCCGTCACTACTGGCCTGGAGCGCGGACAGATGGGCGCCGCCTCTAAACCTGCTTACCACACCGAATGTTCGTGGGGAACCTGGTGCTAAAATATTCACAGACGCCCTAATTCGGGCTCAGCGTTTCGTAAGTAGCAGAGCAGCTACCTCGCAGCGATCTACAGAAACAAACTTTTGTCGGCCGATAGATCCTACAAGGGGGAGGGCACATCATGTCATCCTTGCTCGGTTGGTTGCTCTCTCCGGACTGTGACCGCCGTGACCCCGGCACGGGAACCTCCAGTCCGAACCTTGTCTTCTCACCCCAGCCAGGACCAGTCACACCCGGCCAAGGCATCAGGCAGGCAGGTGGGCAAGAGGCTGGAGTTCAGGCCCGGAGGCTGTCTAATGAGGCAATGAAGCCCTCAAAACTGCTTCGGCACCCTGAGTCCAAGCACCCTGCATTGAGACAAACCTGTTGAGTTTTTTGAGCGGAAAAAATGTGAGCAAGCGGGACAGAAGCTAAGTGCCGAGAGCCGCAAAAACTGAATTGCGGAATAGACTTGACATAAGGCAGCTGCTTCTAGTATCGCTGTATTCCGGTCGTATTTAACACTTCCCCACCCCGTCGACCGGTCCGCGAGAATATTGTCAATATTAAACCGGTCCGTGGTGCAAAATAGGGCGGGTACCCCTGGTGTTTATACATTATTTCTACTTCCGGGTCGTGGGGTTTTACTTCCGGTCTTTTCTGCCCCGGTGTGCACGCGTGTGACTGATCGATTTGGGGTCGACCTTGCCTCTCACTAAGGCCGAGGTAGGGGATCCTGGGCTTAAAAAGGTTGGTGACCACTAATCTAAACAATGCTGGGGCAGTGCAGTAAAAGCTTAACTTCATATTTAATCCACATACCAATGGAGTGAATGTCACAGTTCACTCAAACCTGAAAAACATCTTCATGGAGCAGAGAGATGTTGTCAGTAGATTGTATTCTGCTCCAATAACCTGAGGTCCAGTGGGTTTGGGGATTAAGTTTAATTTTTGACTTAATACTGTTAAAGATGGTCTGGTCACCACTCACTAGCATCTGTCATTATTCAGTTAATTTAAATTCTCCTGTTTCCATTACAGGAATACATATAGGAGAGATTCAGCACATCCTACATGACTGAAAATCTTACATATTGTTATGGGGTGAAATAATTTTAGACCATATGATATAGGAGTGGAATTAGGTCACTTGGCGCATCGAGTCTGCTCCGCCATTTCGTCACGGCTGATCCAATTTCCTCTCAGCCCCACTCTTCTGCTTTGTCCCCATATCCCTTCATGCCCTGATCAATCAATTTTACTCTGTGCCCTGTGAAATAAACTTCAAAAAGTACTGTCAACAAAACCACAGCTTGTACCCAGGTTTTGGATCTGCTCAGTGACACGTATTTGGAAGTTTTGGGAAGGAGGAGGAAGAATTCTTCATTAGCATTGAAAGCTTAAGGGAGGAAGCTAAAAGGATTATTTGCTGACATTATTGGCCATTAAGTCCATGATGAAAATAAAGCATGCATTTGTAAACTAACCCAACCCTAACTTCTTATTCCCCCACATTCCTATCAACAACCCCCAGATTCAACCCCTCATCTACACACTAGGGACAAGTTATCCTACAATCCTGCACGTGTTTGTGGTGAGGAAGGAAAGGACTGCTCCTAGAGGAAACCCACTCAGATAGAGAGAGAACATTCGATCTTCACATGAAGAGCCTGAGGGGTCAGGATTGAACTCTGGCCACTAGAGATGAAAGCTGAAGGTTTTTGCTAACTGCACCACGGCGTCACCTAAATGTATGATCCCATAAGGCAAATGAAATAAATGTAATCACAACATTTTAAATGGAACCTGATAAATACTTATAGAAGAAACACGCTGGAATTCCAAAGCGAAGCACACAAGATGCCGCAGGAACTCAGCAGGCAGGTGTGTGGGCTTGAGGGGAAGGAGGCTAGCTGGCAGGTGATAGGAGAAGCCAGGTGGGTCGGAAAGATCAAGAGCTAGAGAAGAAAGAATCTGATAGGAGAGGAGAGTGGACCATAGAAGAAAGGGGAGGAGGAGGGGATCCCAGGGGAAGGCATAATCGGCAGGCGAGAAGAAGTAAAAGTTCAGAATGGGGAGAATTTGTTTATCCGATGGAAAAATGGATATTCATGCCATCAGGTTGAAGGGTACCCAGACAGAATAGGTGTTGCTCTCTGTAGGAGAAAGACATTACAGAGAAAGAGCACGGAAATGAGATTAGATCAGGCAGTTCTAGATGGAGAGCAAGTACTAATGCAGATTGAATTGTTTGCACGAAATAAAGGACAATTTGTTTTTTGATCTTGGGATGTCCCAAACCACATCACAGTCAACACAATCAGTAAATGCATTGGAAAATTACAGCCGTGGTTCCAAGTGCAAGCTCCCACAGATATCAATGTGATTGTGAACAGGCAATCAATTCTGGTGACGGTTATTGAGAAACAAAGCTTTGAGGTCATTGAAAGAGGCTCTGGTGCTCTGCATAGGAACGAAGTTCTCAAACTACCAGTTGTTGCTTTTTTAACCCCTAACCGCCCTGGCATTACTAGCATAGCAAAATTGTTGCTGTGTATCCATTGCCTCCTAAATGATCTTGGGAGAAGGAACTAGCTCTTTTAAACATAAGTTAAAACAAATATGTAATTTTATATATCACAGTCCATAACCTCTGGACATTCCAACACTTTTCAGCCAGTCAAGAAGTTTTGAAGTGTGTTGACTGTTAGATATAACATTTTCCATCAGGGTTGTACCATCAGATATCCATCAGATAGAGAGGTGAGAGGAGGAAGGAAAGCAATATGCCTATCACCACGTTCCACCCCCACTTAATAATCATTAACTTATTGTGTCTGATGTGCATTTGTTTAAAGTACAACTCCAAAGGCAATTAAACTTTACTCCTGTTCACATCTCTAGGAGGTGAGAGCCTCAGGACTGAAACCACCAGGTTCAAGAGCTGTTATTATCCCACAACCAGGCTCTTGAATAAAAGGAGATAACTACACTCAATTGCCCATCCATTGAGATGTTCCCACAACCAATTATCTCACCTTAAGGACTTTTATCTTGTTATTACATGTTGTCATTATTTATTTCTATTTATTTCTATTTGCATTAGTTTGTTGTCTTCTGAACTCTGGTTGGGGTCTTTCATTGATCCTGTTATAGCTACTATTCCATAGTTCTGAGTATACCTGCAGGAAAATGAATGCGGTGACATATGTACTTTGATAATAAAATTTACTTTGAACTTTGAATTTAGGTGTCCTGAAAGTTCCTCAATAGTAAAGTGATAATGGTTCACGGGTAGAAGCAACCTGCTTGTCTTTGAACTAATACTACAGGATCTAAGATCTTACCTGAGAAAAAACTTTAACATCCTATTCAAAGGTCTGAACACTATCAACCCTGCCTTCCTCCGTTACCAATCTGGATTATTTTGTGCTCAGTTCTCAAGAGTGGGGCTTCAGCACACAACATCCCAGTTCAGTGCTGAGAGAGCCACCACCTGAGATTTGATTCAGTTCATGGACTCCAACAGACTGCTTTGCATTTCTTTCTGTTGGTGTCACAGAGTCATGCAACCAAAAACAGGCTTTTTGATCCACCATATCTCCTTCTTCACACTGATTTCCATCAGTATCCATGTGAAAGGGATCTTCTTCACACTGACTTCCATGAGTATTCAAGTGTAAGAATTCTTTACATTGACCTCACACATGTACACTAATCACACTTAATAGCATTTGGACCAAAGTCTGTTATGCTTTGGCTTGTTTAGTGTATCTGAAATGTTATGAGAGTATTGGCTTCCATCCATCAGTATTCATGTGAAAGGGTTCTTCCTCCATATCCTACCTTAAGTTCTTTATTCTTAGTTTAAGCTCTATGTAGCAAACTTCGGAAGACCATGGTGGGAAAGTGTGCAAAAGAAATGCTGCCGAGCCCCTGAGAAAATATTGGCTGCTGGTCAAACTCATCTCCTATCATCTTCAGGTCAATGGAACCAAATGTCAGAGGTGAGTACAACATCACGCAGTCAGTCAGTCATGGTCACTTTTATACAACATGGAACCAGCTTAACTCATCCTTGCCCCCTGAGTTGTCTGCTTGTGCTAGTCCCAATTCCCAGTATTTGGTCATGTCCCTATAAAACTTTTCCTATGCATGTACCCCTCTAAATGTCTTTTAAACAATGTAATTGTATGTGCTTCTGCAACTTCTTCAGGCAGTTCGTTCCAAAGAACATCCACCCCCATGTGAAAATGTTGTCCTTCACATCCCCTTAAAACTGTTGTCCTCTTGCCTTACATAGGTTTACCTTAAACCAATGCCTACCTAAGTTTTAGACTCGCTACCCTGGAACAAAGACTGTGACTATTCACCTTACCTACGTCCCTTGTGATGTTATAAACTTAAAATCACTCCTCAGCCTCCTACACTCAAAGGAAAAAAGTCCTGGCTTATCTAGTCTCTCTTTATAACTCCAGACCCCTAGTCCCAGTAGCACCCTCATGAAAATTTTCACCCCAGATGATCCCAGTTGAGGAACAGAGGAGGTTACACTGGAGTAACTCTTCCTCAGCGGAGTTACCATCCATTACCATAGTATTTCACTCATCCTTTTTATTGTGAATTGTAAAATTATGTTTTATTGGATCGAGAGATGTGAGTGCCGCTGGCAATGGCAGCATTTATTGCTCATCCTTAATTGCCCTTCAAGTAATTGTCTTACCCAGTTAAGAGTTAATTACATTTCAGTTTATTTGAAGCACATACGTACAGTGATGACAGAGTTCCTTCCTTATTGGTTATGTGAATCAGATAGATTATTCTTGACAATCCAGACATTTCAATGTGAGGTGAATTACAAGCTGTTTATTCTAAATTTATTCACTTTCTTGAATCTACATTGGCTTCAGTAATTAAAGCAGTAATTACGTTACTTTGGATGTGTTGACAGCTAGGTCCAAACCAAGAGGTCGCCTGTTGCGGCCGCCTGGGAGGTGAGCCGCTGAAGCGGTGTGGGAGAGCCTCTGTGGGATGTGCTGGAATACGTGCTGGTTTGGAGCCTGGCCCTGCCCATTGGTGCTGCCCTCAAGTGTTGTCTTGGTGGAAGAACAAAGACCAGTACTAGAGTTACAACAAACGAGGACAAGTGTGTTTTTTTAATTATTTTTAAAAACTCGTTATTTAAAAAAAAATGAGTGGGTTTTTTTTACTTGTTTTTTTAAAAATCGTAACCATATTTGCTATGTGCTATGTGCTACGTGCTGTTGGTAACGTGTATTGCACTTTAGCCTCAGGTGAACACTTTCATTTGGCTATATTTGTGTTTGGTTGAACGACATTTAAACTTGATCTTGAAATTGTAACTTCAGCGGTGAAGTAAAAACGTTAGGTGTGCATGGACATGTGTATGAAATGGAAACCAAGATTTTATTTTCACAGTGAACTTCCCAGAGAATCAAATTAACAGACTGTACTTCCAACTGGAAAGCACTAAACTTATACATACCGAAGAAAAGAAACTCAATGCTGAAGCTTCTGTTCAATTCCTGTTATAATGAAGCACATACTGCAACAAAAAGATGTGCAAATTTCTTCCATTATTAAAATGTGAATGCAAACTATACTATTCAGATAAAATAAGTAAGCTATTGTTCTCTTACTCCAATATTTAAGGTGGGCAAAAGAAAATGCACATTAAAAGAATACATAATTATAGTCATAGTGCTTGTCTCCTGTTTCTTCAGCTTTTTAAACAAAGCCTACATAAATAATTGATGGTGGGAAAGGTTTAGCACAATAGAATAAAAGAGCAGTGAGATTACTTGTTTAAACAAAGATTTGTGAACGCACCAAAATGACCTCCTGCTGCATTCTAAACTATTAGCAAGAAAAAACAAATACAGAAATGAAACATTTTAATTTGTACCCATTCAACATAGATTCAGAAGTAAGGTGTCTGAACTGCTGGGAAGATAGAGGTTCTCCTCCTTCTTAGACCTTCCAATAGACTGCTTGGAATGTTGATTCTTCCCTAACATGCTTCTCTAGTCAGGAAATACATTAATCTCCATAACAGCAGATAGTATACTTTGAGAAACAGCTTTTAACCATGCCTCAATAGGATGAAAAGCAACAGGAAATAATAATAAAATTATAATCTATTGAGTGTTTAATGAAGCAAAGGCATTTCATGGCACCTTGCAGGAACATTATCAAAGAATAAAATCATGGCAAATCACATAGCTAAGGGACAAAAGATTTGCTCAAAGAATTGAATTTGAAAGAGCATTTAGAGGGGGAAGAGAAAACAGAAAAGCAGAGAGCCTTTGAGAAGGAATTCCAAAGCTTGTATGGTTGTAGAAGGCACAGTGTCTTATTGTTTTAGATTCCCCTACCCTGTGAAAAAAGGACTGTGCCCAATCTATTTCTAGGGCATACAACATTCTTTGAACCAAATTCAGGGATGCTGTGCAGTCTGGAACTAGAGTAACAAGTCTAGCTCACAGAGCTGGAAAATTGGAATGTGTAGTTCAGTGTGATGGATGTGGGGGACAGCTCATGTGGTAAGAGATTGACAGCAGAGCTTTGGATGTCCCCAAACATTCAGAGAATAAGAATGAAAGAAGGCAATAAGGAGTGCATTGGAAGAGGTAGTGTTCCAAACCTGGATCAGAATCAGATTTCTTTTCAGTGTCTTATATAACATGAAATGTGTTTTTTTGTGTGGCAGTACAGTACAAAGTCACGGAATTATTAAAAATTACAAAACAGATAAATAGTGCAGAAAAAAACAGGAATAATGAGATAGTGTCCATGAGTTCATGGACCAGTCGGAAATGTGATGATTGAGGGGAAAAAGATGCTCCTGAATTGTTGAGTGTGGGTCTTCAGGCTCCTGTACCTCCTCGCTGGTGGAAATAATGAGAGGAGGATAATCCCCATATGTTGAAGGTCCTTAGTGATGGATACTGCCTTCTCAGGAACTGCCTCCTGAGTTTTCCTGTTATGACCTTTGAACCTCCAGCCCGACTCTGTTGGCCAACCTCTTTCATTTTGTAAGCTTGAGGATATCTAAATCTCTGCTGCCAGAGTGGATATTGGTTGTAGCAACAGACTGTTCTTCAGTAAAGCTAAAGATCAAGTTGCTGACTACAGGAAGGGGAAGGAGGGTGAGCATGCACTAGTCTGCATTAGTGGATCAGTGTTGAAGAGGCCCTGCAACTTTTAATTCCTGAGCCTTATTATATTGGATGAGCAATCCTAGGCCCAGCACATAGACACAATTATAAAGAAGGCATGATAACCTCTTCACTTAGAAGGTTAAGCTGACTTAGCATGTCACTTAGTAATTTAGCAAACTTCAGAGGTTGAAGGTATCCTGACTGGTGTAATCATGGTTTGGCACACTATTATGAACATGCGGGAATTTGAGAAGCTGTAGAGAGTAGTGAACTCAGCTCAATACATCATGGCACATCCCTCCTCAGCATCAATGGTGTCTCAAGAGGATAACATCTATCATCAAAAATTCCCTCCAATCAGGCGTTGCCATGTCCTCACAGCCAACATCGGGCAAGAAGTACAGAGATTTGCAGTCCACACCACCAAGTTAAAGGACAGTTACTTCCATTCAAACATTTGGTTCTCAAACCAACCAGCACAAACCTAATCACTCAATCATTATAGCAACTTCATGACCACCTTGCACCACAATGGATTTCTTTTTGTTCTAATGGTGTTCTTTCTCGTAAAAGTTGTGTAAAAGTACCTAAGAACATAAGAAAAAGGAAAAGGAGTAGGCTATCCGGCCCATTGAGCCTGCCCCACCCACTCAATAAGATCATGGCTGATCTGTCCGTAAACTCTGCTTCCCTGGGCAGAGAATTCCACATTCACCACTCTCTGGGAAAAACAGTTTCTTCTCATCTCCGTCCTAAATCTTCACCCCTGAATCTTGAGGCTATGTCCACTAGTTCCAGTCTCACCTGCCAATGGAAGCAACTTTCCTACTTCTATCTTTCCTATCCCTTTCAAAATTTTGTGTGTTTCTATAAGATCCCCTCTCATTCTTCTGAACTCCAGAGAGTATAGTCCCAGGCGACTCAATCTCTCCTCAAAGGATAACATCTTCATCCCTGGAATCAACCTGGTGAACCTCCTCTGCACTGCCTCCAAAGCCAGTGTATCCTTCCTTAAGTATGGAGACCAGAACTGCACACAGTACTCCAGGTGTGGTCTCACCAGTACCCTGTATAGTTGCAGCATGACCTCCCTGCTCTTGAATTCAATCCCTCTGGCAATGAAGGCCAACATTCCGTTCACCTTCTTAATAGCCTGTTGTACCTGCAAGCCAACTTTTTGTGATTCATGAACAAACACTCCGAAGTCCCTCTGCACAACAGCATGCTGCAATCTTTCACCATTTAAATAATAATCTGCTCTTCTATTATTCCTTCCAAAGTGGATGATCTTGCATTTACCAACGTTGTACTCTATCTGCCAGACCTTGGCCCACTCACTTAACCTATCTATATCCCTCTGCAGACTTTCCACATCCTGTGTGCAATTTGTTTTTCCACTCAGTTTAGTGTCGTTAGCAAATTTTGCTACGCCACACTCAGTCCCCTCTTCCAAATCATCAACGTAAATGGTAAACAGCTGCGGGCCCAGCACCAGCCCCTGCGGCACCCCACTCACCACAGACTGCCAACTGGAGAAACACCCATTTATACCAACTCTCTGCCTTCTACTGGTTAACCAATCCACTATCCATGCCAATACACTTCCTCCGACTCCATGCATCTGTATCTTTTTTCTAAGTCTCTTGTGCGGCACCTTATCGAACGCCTTCTGGAAATCCGAGTATACGACATCCACCTGTTCCCCTCTATCCACTGCACTCATTATGTCCTCAATGAACTCCAGTAAGTTTGTCAAACTTCTCTTTCTGACCTTCTCTTTCTGAATCCATTCAGAAAGATTTATATCTTTCTTGTTAATGTTGTCTCTATGATGCTATGTGCCAGTGACTGTGTTGCACGTAAGTGTTTCACTGCACCTATACATAGCTGTACTTTTACATTTGGCAGTGAACTCATACTCAGACTCAGATGTGCCACCAGGCCATTGATGTCTTAAAGATGACATAGGTATGAGATCCAAAGCTCAACACTGAGGTTGTGCATGGTCTGAATGATCTCCAAGCAGCTGCCATGGAGAGGAACAGATTCACTGGCAAGGTAGCAGAGTTTGTGATGAGGCAAGAATAATGACTTCGCTTTCCTACTGTTTAATTGGAGAAAATTTTTGCTCTTCCTCGCCCGGAAGTCAGAGAGTCTGACTATTAAGAGATGGCAGCCAGGTCAAGAGATAAATAAGTGTTATGTAAATCTCTCATCACCTCAGATCATTAGCAGTCAATGGACTTTTTGAAGTGCAGATATTACTTTAACATAGGGAAGACAGAGTCAATGTCTGCACAGCAAGACCTCACAATAAGTAATGATAAAATGAGTAAAGGGAAATGAATGGAGGTCTCGCTGTTATCTTTATGGTGAGTTCTTTTAAGGATATAAACGATAACCGCAGATCTTGCTTCCTCCCACTCTCCCATGGGACAGCAGACAGTCTTTAATTTAATTACCTCAGGCTGAACAAGTGTTGGTGCCAACTCCTGAGTAGAATGAAGCAGCAGAGCATGACCTGACCTCCCCTGACCATGACATGCAGACTCTGCTTTCAAAGGTATTTCCATAGCTGCTGAGTAATCTACAACCAGCTTTAAGGATTGAGTTACATAGACAGAAGCCTCTTGATGTTTCACTAACAGACCGATGGTACGTGAGCAGTGAGCTGTGATCCTGGGACAAGAACATGGAGCCTGAATCACAAATAACCTGACAAGTAACGCACAGACATGAAGACAATCACCTGCAAAGAAATCAAAGCAAGCAGCAGGAAGACTACTCTCAAGGCTGATACAATCCAGTTGTTAGATCAACCAGCTAATGCTATTAATGCCCATCCTTAACTCTGAAAGTTACTCGAGATGCTTATGTTGAATTTCAGCTGTAAAAAGCATTTGATTTTAATCACAATAATTAATGCTGCTGTCTGCTAGCATTATTAATTTTTAGACCCATTCTCAGTGATGAGCTTAGCTGTTATGAGGGGCATTAAAACAGACTATGAAAGCAGTACCATGTGTTGCAATCATCAGTACATCAGCCTGTGAAATAAAGACCTTTCCAAAGACATAAAAAAATCCAAAAATCTAAGCCTGTAGTGCAACACAGACAAAATGATGGTGGAACACAGCGGGCCAGGCAGCATCTATAGGGAGAAACGCTGTTGACGTTTCAGGCCGAGACCCTTCATCAGGACTAAATGAAAGGAAAGATACTAAGAGATTTGAAAGTAGTGGGGGGAGGGGGAAATGCAAAATGATAGGAGAAGACCGGAGGGGGTGGGATGAAGTTAAGAGCTGGAAAGGTGATTGGCAAAAGGATTTCAGAGCTGGAGAAGGGAAAGGATCATGGGACGGGAGCCCTAGGGAGAAAGATAGGGGGAGGGGAGCACCTGAGGGAGATGGAGAACAGGCAGAGAGATGGGCAGAGAGAGTAAAAAAAAGGGGGGGGGAAATAAATATCAGGGAAGGGGTAAGTAGGGGAGGAGGGGCATTAATGGAAGTTAGAAAAGCCAATGTTCATGCCATCAGGTTGGAGGCTACCCAGCCGGTATATAAGGTGTTGTTCCTCCAACCTGAGTTTGGCTTCATCTTGACAGTAGAGGAGGCCATGGATAGACATATCAGAATAGTTCATATCAAATCAGTTCAGTATTGTAAGTCATAGATTCTCAGATATTTCCAGCAAACCTTTGAACAACTACCCTCAGCTCAGCACTTTGGTTATGTTGCTCCATGATTTTATTCTATCCACCATTGAAGCTATATAGTCTTATTGAACTTAGTGAACAACAGTGAATAATCCCCAAACCCTCAAGTAATACTCTTTCTTCAAGAACAGGTCAAAGCAATATAATCAGCTATCTACTTGATTGTGTTTAAAAAAAACATATACTTGGATTCTGTCCAGGCTCAATGTTCAAACATTTTTAAAATCGTGCATGGGATCAGAAACAGGCACTACCCTCTTAGATATTTTGTCCTCTTTTCCAAAGATAACAATCTCAACTATGGAGAACAATTAGCTCAACATAGTCCAAGGGCTGCCCGCATTGTGTATGCACCGCGTAAACCATCAAAAGTCCTGATGCAGCAATGACTGATTGTGGCCACTGATGCAATACAGGGAGATGTTTTGCAAACCATAACTAACTAGTGACTACCTACTCAGTGGATCCTCTCTGACCTCTCTAACTTGCCAAATGGTTTCAAGATGGCCCTGCTTCCCCAACATAAATGTGAAAATGAATGTACCTGACTGAAAAGATTGCATGACTCGAGGAACTCTTTCAAGACCCAAAGACAAGCCTCCTTGGACTTCACCCGATTTAGAACATTCTT
Organism: Hypanus sabinus; assembly: GCF_030144855.1. Taxonomy (NCBI): domain Eukaryota; kingdom Metazoa; phylum Chordata; class Chondrichthyes; order Myliobatiformes; family Dasyatidae; genus Hypanus; species Hypanus sabinus. The sequence goes on from NC_082720.1 coordinate 16,234,631, forward strand.
AAGCACTACCTGAATATGGCATGGGCGATGATGGTCTTGAAAAATCAAACCATCTCCAACCTGTGAATATCATAATCTGGATCAAACAACAGATCACAATATCATGGCTTGTCCTCAGAACAAATTCTGTGGTGATATTCAAATAAACCTTCTCTCTCTGATTGTACAGTGGTTTACAAAACTCATACTTAATTTATAAAAGTTGATCCAGCCATGTGGAACAAAATGATGTTCATGAAAATAAATGAGAATCATAGATTCATACAGTCATAGAGTTTTACAGCATGGAAACAAGTCCTTCGGCTTAACATAACCATGTTCAATAAGGTACCTTTCCATGCTCATCCCTCTTGCCTGCATTTGGCCAATATCCTGCTAACCCAGGGGTTCCCAACCATTTTTATGCCATGGACCAATATTATTAATTAAGAGGTCCATGGGCCCCAGGTTGGGAACACCTGCCCTAAGCCCTTCCTATCTACATACTCTTCCAAATGCGGTGATTGAACCTGCATCCTGCATCTCCTCTGGTAACTTGTTCCATATAACTATCACTTCTTCCTCAGGTATTCTTTAAATTCCTCTCCACTTATCTTCAATGTGTATCCTCCAGTTTTAGACTCCCATACTCTGGGAGTAAGAAGAGACTATCTACTCGATGTCTGTCATAATATTTTAAACTTTTATAAGATCATCCTTCAGCCTCCTTCACTCCAAGGAAGTCAGACCCGACATATATAATCTCTCCTTATAACCCAAACCCTTCAGTGGAGGCAATTTTGGTCTAACCAACAATTTACTCAACTGTAACATGACATCACAATACCTATGCTCAAGACAGTTGGCCCTCCTTATCCGCGGGGGATTGGTTCCGAGACCCCCCGCAGATACCAAAAAAGGCGGATGCTGAAGTCCCTTATTTAACCTGTCTCAGTGCGGTGGTCTTTAGGACCCAGTGGAACCCTGGACTTTATTTAACAAGCCTCAGTGCTGTGGACATTAGGACCCTGAATCTGCAGTGTTTCTGTTCACAAAAATAATCACGGTCATGATTGAAAATAAAGTGGAACTAATAAAGCAGTCGGAAAAAGGTAAAACACCATCGGTCATTGGAAAAGCATTATGCTACGTCAGTCAACGATCGGAAAAATTTTAATGGATAATGTGAAAGGCCCTGCCCCAATGAAAGCTACAATTTTTACTAAGCAATGTAGTGGTTTAATTACTAAAATATGTGTGTTTCTTAAGTGTTTTATATGCATAGAAAGGTAAAACATGTACTACATACTAAGAAAAACGTTTGACTAACTGGCGCTAAATAATACGGATGTACCTGTTCCGACTTCAAATCCAACTTAAAGACGGACTCAGGAACGGAACTCATTCATAACCCGGGGACTGCCTATACTTTTAAGTCATTTCTAGATTATTTATAATACCTAATACTATGTAAATAGTTGTTATACTGTATTGTTTAGGGAATAAACACAAGAAAAAAATAGTCTGTACATGCTCAAGCAACAAGTGCTGGAGAGAGAACTTCCGGGTTTTCCCGATCCGCGGTTGGCTGAATCCGTGGATAAGGAGGGCCGACTGTATTTTGACTGATGAAGGCAAGCATACATAACCTTCTTCATCACTCTATCTACCTGATGCTACTTTCAGTGAATTACGTACCTAGTCTTACTGTTTAGTAACACTCCCAATGGCCTTACATCCACTTTGCATATCCAAGACTGGCTTAACTTCCAAAAATGCATCACTTCACGTTTGTCGAAGTTAACTTCTTTTAGGTATTCCTTTGCCCATTTTCTCAATTAATTTGGATCCTGTTGCAACTGTAGATGTAACCTGCTTTCCTGTACACTATACTAGCAATCATGGTGCCATTTGCAAAGTTACCAGTCTTGTCATCTATATTCTCTTTTAGATCATAATCAATAAAGCACATAGCATCGATCCCTGAGGCACACTACTGGTCACAGATCTTCAATCTTGAGTAAAACAACTCTTGAGTATTGTCTACCTCCTATCACTAAGTCAATTGTGGATCTGATTTTTTAAAATCTCACCATGGATCCAATGTATTCCAACCTACTAGCTCAGCTACCGATGCGGGTCCTTGTCAAAGGCCTCACTAAAGACCCTGTAGACAATGTCCACTGCCCTGCCCTCATTAATCCTTTTGGTTACCTGGCCTTCCCATAAAGCTCAATCAAATTTGGGAGCCACCATCTCCCATGAGCAAAGCCCTGCTGACCGGTACGTGGGGGGAAACTAGAGATCCTGGAGAAAGCCTCCACGTTCCACGGAGAGTACGTACCGAGACCCCTGACAGATGACGTCAGAACTGAACTCTGAACTCCGATGTCCCAAGCTGGAATAGCATCACACTAACTGCTACCTTACAGCAGAGTGTCCTGTTCATGCATCGAGTGCAGCAGAAAGCCCAGCTAAGCAGAGGTTGCTGCTTTCACAGCATCCAGGTAGAAGAATTCCCTCACAGGGTGGCAGATTTGATCAAAAAATTTGGCAATTCATTCTCAACAAAGAAAGTGTGGAAGAGGTCACAATTCAAGCTTTTGTCCAGTGGAAAAAGACAGTCTTTAAAGGATAGCACCAGCAATGATCCAAAAGAGACAGAAGAGCCTTATATTCTATTCAGCAGTGGAATTTCAAAATGAGTAAAGCCCCTTAGGAATGTACATATTTTAGACATACATACAAGGGGTAGTAAAGAAAAAAAGAAAATTTTTGTTCTCTATTTATTCTCTAAAATAAAGATAATATGTAAGTGAACAATATAGTTTTTTCCCTAATAAGTTTGCTTCTTTACAAGAGAAATTTACATAAATCGACACACGTCAGATCAGCAGATATGATACTTTTGCATCATGTACAGTATCTCTAAAAGCAGTGCTTTCCTTTTCAAGATTTTGGGGAAGAACTTAGGAACCATTGGGTCCTTTTATGGGTGTGACCAGTGATGCTGATTTGAGCATGCAGGCCCAAAATACATAAATCCATTGTATAAAAGGATATTTTTAGTTGGGTGCAGTGCAAGGAGAAAACGAAGTCCTTTGGGAACCCAGGCACTGCTATGGAAGAAGCTCACATGGCAGTCAGTGTCATATGCAACTGCTTTTATACAGAGAAAGGTTATTACTCTTTAGACAGAAAATATTTTGACCAAATGTGCTTGCCAATCTGCTCTCTTTTGCCTGAGAAACAGAGGACTCAGCGTCAGTTATTTCTAAACGTTTAGAAAGGGCTGTGAAGACTAAAAGTTTTTTTAAAGTATTTATCTTGAGGTATTTCTGTATAAATGTGACTTGCTTACCACATCTCTAGGGTAAGCAAAAGGCAAGAACTGCTGCAGATGACATTTATAGCACAAAACTTAACAGTAGGGAGAGCAAACAGAAACTAGAGAGGCACATTTCACTATTTTCTACCACCTCTGTTCAACCTTTAACATGGGGAAATAATACTTCTATCTGAAAGTGGAAGACATATTCTCTGTCTCACCTATGCTGGGAAGAATGACATGGTTGCCAACATTTCAAAGGTGGGCTTCTAATATATGTTCCAGCTATTCCTTTTCTCTTGGTTGATTGAGACATAGTTAAGACAAACATTCCCTTTGACCCGAAGAAGGAAATGTGTTACAATCAAGATTCAAAGCATATTTAGTGGTAAAACCTTCAAGAATGTTGTGAAATTCCTCGGAAATTAGTCCTTGCCCCTGAACCTTTCATACTTGCATGTCAGAAGTCAATTACTTTTGAACTCTTGTGACTGTTAACCATCATTGTTCCACTGCCCTGTTTATAGGTGCACATGAAACTTTGACTGACATATTCATTTCCATGCACATTCATCCTCTTCTTACACAGGTTGCGCAGGCTAGAGTGAGTAAAACAAAAGTCTAGCTTTGCCACTGGTTTACAGACTCTGTTCCATCTGGCTTCCAGCTGCCTTTCAATCAATTTCCCTTCAATCCCCCAATGGGACAGGTTTTATTGACGTGCAAAGAGAAACATGACAATGTGGTATTAAAAGCCTTGGAGGACCAGGCACAGCCTGACCTGAGTTGCACTTCTAATCAATGAGAAGAAACAGAAGTTTCAAAGCAATGTGGAAACCATCACAGGCTTCCAAGCAGCCTTGAAATATGCCGCCATAAATGGTTTGTATACAAGTGTTCATTTCTTGCCAGACAAAAAAGAGGTCATGGTCATCCACTGCAAGCAAGGAAGACTCCAGTTTGATGACTACTCGCATCACTGGGTCTGGATTTCTGAGGCCAAGAGGGTGGAACTGCTCCAGTGCAACAGCTTTTCCACTTTAAAACCTCTCCCTCATAGGTCTTCTTGTCATCGTCGGTTATGACTGAACACCACCACCTACACTAACCGCCAGCATTTAAAATGGACATTCCATCTATTCTTTTCTACATAGGAGTCCATTTGACCCATCAAGACCATGACAGGTCCAAGGGCATTCCCATCAATTTCAATCCCCCACTATGTTACTGTAGTGTAACATACTCTCCCACCCGCCCATCAACTCCACACCCATGTAAATGAAAAGGTAGTTTACAGCAACTAATTAATCTACAATTCACATGCCCTTGGAAACACATGGGCCCAAGGAGAACATCACTGGCAATCAAAACTGAGTATGGGTCGTAAGAGATGTGTGGCAGCAGCACTAACCACTGCATCACTCTTATGCTCTCATTCTCATTCAACTTTGATGTGCCAAAGTTATATTCAGCAACAAATCTGTTTATCAACCTTCTATTCAAAAGGAAAACTGAGGATCAAATTGGACACGTTTCACTGCATCCTTAAGTCAGAATTTTCATTGAATTCCAACAACTAAAGCTTGGACAACCCTATGTTTTTTTTCCAGAGTTTGAGCCAGTAATAATTTTCTTTCAACCCCTTCATCCCAATTTTTCTATCCTTATCCAATTGTTTGGCATTCACATCGATGGGAATGGGTACATTTTCACACAGATGCAGTAGGGATATAAAATGAAGCAATTGTGACATTTAAATGACATTCAGACAGGTCCGTAAATAGGAAAGGTTCAGGAGGTTATGGGCCAAATGAAGACAAATGGGATGAGCTCAGGTACACAACTTGATCAGCATGGACACTTTGGGCCGAAAGTCCCGTTTCCATGTTTCCATGTCCGCTGTTTTACTTACTGACCACTACGCCGCTGGTGTTTAGGACAGCAGTGAAAGTCCTCCACCTCCAGCAGTGTTCATTGCTTCCTTCATCATGTCAGTAGCTTCCTCTTGGTTTTCACTACTGCCTCAAGTCTCGAGTGGAGACTCGGGAATACCATCACACTCAGGTTGATATTTTCTTGATTGGTCAGGGCATAAAGGGATATTGGGGCAGGAGAAGGCAGGAGATTGGGGCTGAGAGGGAAAATGGATCAGCCATGATGAAATGGCAGAGCAGACTCAATGGGCCAAATGGCCTATATCTGCTCCTATTCTGCTCCTATATCTTATGGTCTTATGTAGGAGGATTCTTCGTTGCTGTATTCTTTGCTTCTGTATCAACTTTGTTTTACAGTCAGCTTTGTTTATCCTGAGAATGGAACCCCTGAACCTGGGGTCTGGTGGACCGCTCTTAGTCTGACCTTTACCTTTTGACCTGTTTGGCATGGGTGACTCTACCAAGACCCAAAGCACAAGGCCCTGATTCCAGCCAGCATAGCACTCTGGGTCATTGAGGCACTCAGGCCCCCAAACCACAACAACGTTGCAATCCTTTTGAAGGGATCACTGCTTTGCCATCTATTAATTTTTAAAAAAATAGAGCCAATTCCAAAGAACTGTCTGACAGTTAGAAATAATCATGGTATCATTTGATCAGCCATGGCATTGAGCAATGTGTGCCCTATTTAGCATTCAGGTCAAATGAAATTGGGAAAGAGGAGACAGTAAGAGAAGGGTATGCTGATGGTTAAAAAAAGACATTAATAAAATGTAATTTCTACTGTAAATGTGAACGAAGGATTTCATAAGTGTAAATATAAAAATATGATTTGAATATATGGTCAGTGGAATATTTTCCTTAATTGTTTTAAATTTTAATGCCCAAGAGATGGTGTTAAGGAAAAACAATGTTTTGGAAATGATTTGGAGGTATTGGATCTCAGCTAAGCAATTAGTTACTAATGAACCATCTTGATTAAGGAGATGGTTTTATATTTCGGCAGGTGGTGTTTCACCAAATACTTGATCTCCAGCAATGGCCAGTTGATTTGATATAGACTAGTTTCTGGGTATTTTGAATAACACTGTTCAGTTTTGGTGTATTCCATGTGCAAAAAAAAAGACAAATCCTGTTCTTTGTCATCTAAAATATCAATGAAATTGCAGAAGCAGATATCAACAGCAATATCAATCAGCATTTACTTATGAATAATATTCTCCATCACTCATTTTGAAATCTACCAGCACAGTTTTGGTCTAAACTTAGATAAAAGATTTAAAATGCGAGTACCTGCCCATGCCTTCGAGGAAGAACTTGCCTGAATGAGGAAGCAAGGAGTTGTGGTAGAACTGTCAATATGAATCAATGAAAAAATTTTCACTGCAGAAGAGAAAATTGTTGCAGTTGTCAGGGCTAACTCATCTTAGTTCCACTTTATTGCTGCAGGAACTTCCTCAGAGCACCATCAGACTGAGAAGCTGATGGTTCAATGACTTATCTTCCATCAAAATATCAGAGGTTTTTGGGCATAACTTCCTGCCTTTGGAATGATTCACTATCAATCCAAAGTCAAAATTCTAGAATTTCTAATAATTAAATTTCATTTACAGTTTCCCCTCAGGACCCCTAAACAAGGTATATCATGTATGATAATACAGTCGGCCCTCCTTATCTGCAGGTTCTGCACGCACGGATTCAACCAACTGCGGATCGGGAAAACCTGGAAGCTCTCACCCCAACAATTGTTGTTTGAGCATGCACAGACCTTTTTTCTTGTCATTATTCCCTAAACAATACAGTATAACAACTATTTACATAGCATTTACATTGTATTAGGTATTATAAGTAATCTAGACATGATTTAAAGTATACAGGAGGATGTGCATAGGTTACCATGGATTGGGAATCAAAAAAAAACAGAAGTTCTCTGTCGGAACAGGTACATCCGGTATTATTTAGTCAGTTAGTCAAACACTTGTCTTAGTATCTAGTATATATTTTACCTTTCTATGCATAAAAACACTTAATAAGCATATGTATTTCAATAATTAAACCACCACATTGCTTAGTAATAATTGTAGCTTTCATCGGGGCAGGGCTCCATTGTTCTCACTTTATCCTTTAAAATTGTTCCGGTTGTTGACTGACTGTAGCCTAACGCTTTTCCAATGACTGATGACTTTTCACATCTTTCCAATCGCTTTATTATTTCCACTTTATTTTCAATCGTGATCATTTTTCTGGAACTGAAACACTGCGGGCAGTGGGTCCCAAGCTCCACCGGGTCCTAAAGTCCACCAACTTGAGCATCCGCGGGGAATTGGTTCCAGAACTAATCCCCTGCGGATAAGGAGGGTCGTCTGTACATAATCATGTCAATCTCCAAATAGTTCACTGTATCCAAAGACAGAGATCATTTGGACCAGGATACAAGGGTCATATAAATCAAAGATCCTCTTGAGCAAGTGAGTTTCTAATCACTTGCATTTGGTATTCAATGAGATTGGCATCAGTAAACCCCCAACATCAATATGCTGAGGGGTATTATCGACCAGAAATTTAACAGGACCAGCCATGTAAATAAAGCAGGTCTTCTGGCATATCCTCATCTTCGCCAATGTGGGACGAGAAATCTTGAATTTGTTCCTGAAGGTTCTTAGTGTTGTATCTTAGAACATCATGAGTAATATCACCTGCTCCTAAGGCTTATTGTTTATCTGTTGATATCTGGCTGATGGTGAAGCTGGACTGGATAGTGTAGAGGGCGGTCAAAATGCTCACATCAAATACAGAGTCATAACTGCACAGATTTTCTAAAGTGTTCCTTCCAGCAAGTGCTAACTCTCTCTCTATCCCTGATAAACTCTTCTCTCTTCTCGAAATCCTGGATGTGTGGGACAAAGGTTGTCTTAAATGTGCTGGAAAAAGAAATCACATGTCTGATTATCAATGAGTCACTGTATTGACAGTGCTCTTACCACTGTGAATCTAGACTCTAGGTCAAGGTCTTTCAGTTGGACCTGGCTTTCAGGCATCTGCAGCATTGCTTTTTTCCCTTAAAACATGTTTGTTGTGAACTTTTCTCAGTTCTGATGAAAACCCATCATCTGTTCCTGTCTCATTTGATACTGTCTGATCAGCTGTGTTTCTGGTATTTTTGTTTCTATTTCAGATTTCCAGCATCTTCTGTCTTATATATTTGAAAACAATCCATAGATATTAGGCTGAGGGAAGACTTCATATAAAATAGAGTAACAGGAGTTCTGGACAGAATCAATAGTGGCAGACTACTTCCTTATAAGGAGATGTTGAGGATTAGAGAACAAGACTACTAAAAAAAAGTACTTTAGAAGGGTTTCAGCCTGAAATATCGATTGTTTATTCTTTTCCATAGATGTTGCCTGACCTGCTGTGTTCCTCCAACATTTTGTGTGCTGCTTTGGATTTCCAGCATCTGGAGATTTTCTTATGTCTGTACTAAAGGAAATGATATGTGGAAAATCTTTTAGATGGTGTGGTTGGAATCTGTAATGCACTGTCTTCAAATTCGAGTTGCATTTTGGCCTTCAAGAGGGAATTGGATGAAAGTATAGTGAGGCCAGAGCAACAGGGAAAGGGTTAAGGGGGGATCCAGAGACTCTACAGCTGTAGAATGGTTACAGTACAGCCCATTCTGTACTGTAACCATTCTATGATATTAGACAAAGTGGTCCTTTAACTTTCAATGCAGTAGCAGCCCACTGATGCTGATTCCCCTGACCAGTACAGCAGCAGTTCCAATATCAATGTAGCTGATTCATGAAAAGGGAAATAGTTTCGAAAGAGAAAAGTGACACTCACAGCAGAGAATGAGCTAAGGGATGACGTGTGGTTTTTAACATCAGGCATTGTGGTATTGAAGGAGGAAACATAAAACACGTGCACGTAGTAAAAAACGGCCCTTTGGCAAATATAGGAAAGCATCAATTCAGGCTTTAGAAACATTCAGTGCCTGAACGTTTGCTTTTAAACTTTGACAGAATACAAAGGAGTGGTGAAACATGGATAGGATGCATCCCAAGAGCATCTAACTGCCGGTCAAAAACATTCCCTGTGTACCGATCATCAGTGAGATATTGTTTGGATGAAGTTCACTGTTTGAGCCTTCACAAAAAGGACACAAATCCATTAGAGATGGTACAGAGAATTATAAACAGAATTTTGAGCTTTAACTGACAGAAACTTTCAGAGTTCAATCTTCCCTTGAAGATATGGCAATAGAAAGAGCAATGAAGCAACACTTTGACATGATTAAGCAACACCATTGCAAGGTAATTTAACCTGAACTGATTGCAGAGGCAAACAACACAAGGAGAAAATTAGTCAGATCATATTTTAGGCTAAATTCTCCATCTTCCACGTCTGAAGCAGCTTCCTATAAAGTCCGCAATCAGTGCAGAGCTAAGTAAGTCCACTTGGATAAATAAATGGCTAGGAAAGGATTAGTGATTTGTGGTGGTAGGGTGGGGGCAGGGGTGAGTTCGTGGTGATACCAACAAAAGAGCAATTTTTTACATCTATTCAGGACATAACCACATAAACAACATCTGAAAAAAGGCTCTGGGATATTTATTATTCTGCACAGATAAATCATCTAAATTCTTTGATAAGATTATAGCATGCAAATCACCCAGTGTCTGTTAATCCATAAGAAATACTCTAATGGTGAACAACGATTACTATCCAAATGCAGACTTGGTTAAGACTTGATGACCAAAATACCAGTAGAGTTGTGCAATTTGTTTTATTCCAGCTCCTCAAAATTCCTTTCTTTTGTGATAAATACTGTATGTGCTACAATTGAAGAGGTGATATTTTCAAAGACAAAATCTGTAATGCATAGAAAGAGAGGTAATTAAGCAATAATTTGAGAAGGTGTTGGGGGTGGTTCCAAGGAGTTTAATTCTGGCATTTGTAAATGAGATCTACAAGACCTAACAATCACTCATTAAGCTTTCAAACTCACACAACTGGTGCAAATATTTCCCTGACACATTACAGAAGAAATTTATTCATCCTTTGCCCTAAAGGAGGGAAGGGTAAGACCAAAGGTCAAAAATGAGTTAAAGTAAAATCTTTAATCTTCCTGTTTGATCATCAATATGTTTAACACACCCCAGGCCCATTCAGTCGCATTGTACTGCAATCACTTGTTATGTTGCTCCGGGCGTTACAGACTGTGCCTGTCAAGACTGGTTACACACAGTAGGATTCCTCAAATGTCAGTGGTGTCCTGCGTGAGAGGAAGTTTCTGTCAAAAGTCCTGCAGGGAACAGTTAACCACATTCAGAAAAAGATGTGAGAGAAACCATTACACAGCCATATCGTTTCTATCAAGGTTCCTACGGCAGTAGATAGTAGCCTGAAGAAGGCAACTTCATATGCGAACGTCCCAATATTGCCTCACTCTTATAATGACAGGCGTAATCATTTTTATCCTCTAAAGCTTAAGAATTGCCAAGAACTTATTGTTCATACAAAATAAGCCCATAATGCACCATTTTTCAGAGATGGAGCTCCTGTGTATGTGTCACTCAAAAAGTGTCTTTCAAAGGTTTTCTCTGCTTAGCAAAATATTTCTGTGTTTGTTAGAAACATCAAAAATAAATATTAAGAAACATTATTTCTAAAACCAAACTTTAACATTTAAACTCGATATTTGTAATTCCATTATCTCTTTGATGGATGTGATTCAGTATTTAGTTTTGATGTCCTGGAATTTCCAACAACAAGATTAGACAACAAGATAATTGGCTCAGTAATTCAGTGTGGGAGGGGGCAGGTATGATTTATTTATAGTTGCTTCTTAATGTATCATCATCATGCAGGAATCATAGAAATATGGGATTGGCTATCACATTGCTTTAAAATGGCTTATTTTGATGAGTAGTGACTATTATCCTGCTCATTAGAAATTTATTTCTAAAATTAGTGAATTGGATTTGACTTGCAGTTACCATTTGTGTTCCAGCGTTGCCCCCCCCCCCCAAAACCATCAATAATTTCACAAAATATTTCAACACTGGCAATATACTATTACCAATCATCATTTTACTTGCCATCAATTACGTATAGAGATAAGGAAGTACAACAAGATCCCTCAATAATTAATTGGAGCTAGGGGCTTTGGATCCGGTGATCATCTAACATAGCATGTTAGAAGTGGGCAACTTTCAGTAGGAGATCACCGTCAAGAATAAGGAGCGTTAATTCTCATTGGAATAGGTTTCGTGCCCATATTGACTGGAGAATTCTGAGACTTGTCTTTCACCTGAGATAAGAAAGGCGTATCTGAACACCATCTCAAAAGTAAGGTACAGACAATCTTACGGCATTACTTTGAGATGTGATTTTTTTAATTTTACTTCCTGCCTTACTCAGTTGACTAGGAGGGGGGAGAACACATCTTGCTTCATTTCCAAGATATTTCTTACTGTTTTTATGCTCACGTTTCCCATCAACATGGTCAACTCTGCCAACATGGTCCTATATATATATATATAGACAATAGACAATAGACAGTAGGTGCAGGAGTAGGCCATTCAGCCCTTCTAGCCAGCACCGCCATTCACTATAATCATGGCTGATCATACACAATCAGTACCCCGTTCCTGCCCTCTCCCCATATCCCTTGACCCCGCTATCTATAAGAGCTCTATCTAACTCTCTCTGGAATGCATCCAGAGACTTGGCCTCCACTGCCTTCTGGGGCAGAGAATTCCACATATCCACCACTCTCTGGGTGAAAAACTTTTTTCTGCATCTCTGTTCTAAATGGCCTACCCCTTATTCTTAAACTGTGGCCTCTAGTTCTGGACTCACCCATCAGCGGGAACATGCTTCCTGCCTCCAGTGTGTCCAATCTCTTAATAATCTTATATGTTTCAATCAGATCCCCTCTCATCCTTCTAAATTCCAGTGTATACAAGCCCAGTCGCTCCAATCTTTCAACATACGACAGTCCCACCATTCCGGGAATTAACCTTGTGAACCTATGCTGCACTCCCTCAATAGCAAGAATGTCCTTCCTCAAATTTGGAGATCAAAACTGCACACAATACTCCAGGTGGGGTCTCACCAGGGCCCTGTACAGCTGCAGAAGGACCTCTTTACTCCTATACTCAATTCCTCTTGTTATAAAAGCCAGCATGCCATTAGCTTTCTTCACTGCCTGCTGTACCTGCATGCTTGCTTTCATTGACTGATGTACAAGAACACCTAGATCTCGCTGTACTTCCCCTTTTCCTAACTTGACTCCATTTAGACTCCTTCCTGTTCTTGCCACCAAAGTGGATAACCTCACATTTATCCACATTAAACTGCATCTGCCATACATTTACCCACTCACCCAACCTGTCCAAGTCATCCTGCATTCTCATAACATCCTCCTGACATTTCACACTGCCACCCAGCTTTGTGTCATCAGCAAATTTGCTAATGTTACTTTTAATCCCGTCATCTAAATCATTAATGTATATTGTAAACAGCTGCGGTCCCAGCACCAAACCTTGCGGTACCCCACTGGTCACAGCCTGACATTCCGAAAGGGACCCGTTAATCACTACTCTTTGTTTCCTGTCAGCCAGCCAATTTTCAATCCATGTCAGTACTCTGCCCCCAATACCATGTGCCCTAATTTTGCCCACTAATCTCCTATGTGGAACTTTATCAAAAGCTTTCTGGAAGTCCAGGTACACTACATCCACTGGCTCTCCCTTGTCCATTTTAATAGTTACATCCTCCAAAAAGTCCAGAAGATTAGTCAAGCATGATTTTCCCTTCATAAATCCATGCTGACTCTGACTGATTCTTCTACTGCTATCCAAATATGTCGTAATTTCCTCTCTTATAATTGACTCCAGCATCTTTCCCACCACTGACGTCAGGCTAACCAGTCTATAATTCCCTGTTTTCTCTCTCCCTCCTTTCTTGAAAAGTGGGACAACATTAGCCACCCTCCAATCAGCAGGAACTGTTCCTGAATCTATAGAACATTGGAAAATGATTAACAATGCATCCACGATTTCTAGATCCACCTCTTTAAGTACCCTAGGATGCAGACCATCAGGTCCCGGGGACTTATCAGCCTTCAGACTCAACAGTCTATCCAACACCGTTTCTTGCCTAATATAAATTTCCTTCAGTTCATCCTTTACCCTAGTTCCTTTGGCCACTATTACATCTGGGAGATTGTTTGTGTCTTCCCTAGTGAAGACAGATCCAAAGTACGGGTTCAACTCATCTGCCATTTCCTTGTTCCCCATAATAAATTCATTCATTTCTGTCTTCAATGACCCAATTTTGGTCTTAACTAGTTTTTGTTTGCTATTCACATACCTAAAGAAGCTTTTACTATCCTCCTTTATACTCTTGGCTAGTTTACCTTCGTATCTCATTTTTTCTTGGCTTATTGCCTTTTTTGTTATCTTCTGTTGCTCTTTAAAAGCTTCCCGGTCCTCCGGTTTCCCGCTCCTCTTTGCTATGTTATACTTCTTCTCTTTAATTTTTATACTATATAGACACTGATCTGAACTGAAAATTTCCAGTATCTGGGCTGAAGGGTTAAGGCAGCAGCCTGCATTTTGCTCTCTTTCCTTTAATAGCCGGTACATGAATTTTACCCAGAGTCCAACTGGATTCTGGGTCACTGATCTTTTTGAAGAACATGGAAGTGGCAAGATTGGAAATGGAAAAATTGAACCCAAAACTGAAAAGATTAAAAAAATGAAATGGAAAGAAATTGAAATGGAATGACATTGTACTGAGGCTAGGAAATTAGCCAAGCTTATAAAAAACATGAGGAGGTGTTTCGGGATAATTTCCCTTAGATGAACAAAATTTATCGCTGATTCTTCTCGATGTAGTTATTACTCTGAGGGAGGAAAGTGAGTATTGTCAAAATAAAGGTACACGGAGATTGTTTCCCCTAATTTTCAAAGATAATTAGCAAAATTCTGGATTCTCAACATTACATTATTGAAGTCAGGCCAGTTGCAGTCGGCAGACAACATTCTTCTTGGGCTCAGCTGCACATTCCATAGTATTTGATCATCTGTGTCTACCCGTTCTTAGAACTTTCAATTCCATTCCTATCCATCTATTTAAAAAGAACTACATAATAAACACAACATTAATTGTACTTGATGGAGCCTGTTCCAAATTTTCACTTCCCTGTGGGATATTCAAATCCCTCAACTCACTTGAGTCTCATTAATATTGCATTCATGCCCTCTAATTCTGTTATTGCAGGCCAAGTTAAATTGCTTGTTTATATCTGCATTAACTGTACCTCTCAACACTTGAAAGATCTGGATCATGTCCCCTATAATTCATCTAACCTCCAATGAAAACAAATTCAGTGCTGTGAGACTTCATTCATAATTTGAAAGTTTAAGGACTGAATCATTCCAATTGCTCCTCTCTAAACCCTCCATCACAGCAGTTTGTTTTTGAAGTTAGTGTGCAGAACTATAAAAGCATAGATTTAGCATTGTAATGTTCATGGTGGGGAATCATAGGCCGCAGAATGAGTACCACCTTAAGACAACTTTATCTCTGACCCTGGTCTCAATTGATCCTGGGATCCTGCTGAGTGCAAAAGGCCAACGAGCTTGCTCTGGTGTTTGAAATATGACCTTTTCAGTCTGTGGGATTTTCAATTTTTACACCTTAATAAACTCTCTGACATTCTTTCACAGCTGTATGCAAAGCCAGGATTTTTAGGAATTGATTTTTATGTCACATCACTCGGTTCTGAAGGTAGGATATATAAAAGTTCCTTAGCACAATGAGAAAGACAGATTAAACTTCAAAGTAAACTTACTATCAAAGTACGTATACTGTATGTCACATAAACCACCCTGAGACTCATTTTCACAGTAGAACTAAGAAATATAACGGAGTCAGTGAAAAAACAAAGACTGACAAATAACCAATGTGCAAAAGAAGACAATCACTTCAAATAAAATAAATAAATAACACGAGTTGTAGAGTCCTTGGATGTGAGTCCATAGGTTGTGAAATCAGTTCAAAGTTGAGATGTGTGAAATTATTCATGTTGGTCCAGGACCCCACACACAAACTGTAATCATTAAGTTACGTAGACAACTATATAATAGTAGTGAGTAATTAAAAATTACTAGATTAAATTACTCACTTATTAAAATCATATTTTATGACGAAAGGTATTGTTGAATGTATTGGGCTACCCAACAGCATGATCGAAATTTGTTCAGGGAAAACAAAACTGTTAATGTACAGATGGCCCTTGTCAGTTTGTTCAAGGATGTCCTGCCAAACTCATCAATTAGTAAATCTAAGTAGAATCCATCACACTGCATTTTGCTTTCCCTCTGTGAGTAATTTCAGCACGAGTGGTAATTAAGATCATGCTGCTCTCAGTGTGCTCTGTAACTACAGCAAGTGATGGAACTGTATGACTTGAAGAGAACTTCTCATGAGAATGACAAAACCAACAAGAGAACAACCACCTCCTTTAACCACCGGGAATTTGTGAGAAGTCCTGATAAAGGATACTACTAAAAGCCTAGTTTGAGCTTTTCATTTCATAAATAAGGATGAAACAAGAAGAAGTGTAAAGCAAAAACATAATATGGCACAAACACTTAGCAATCAGGCTGCAGCTGTGGGAAGAGAATTCTGCTGGTCTTGCCCTCATGCACTGCATTTCATAATTCCTGATATTTTGCCCATGATCTTACTGCTCCCATTCACTCATTGACCAGACAACCTGGTCTACAGCTTATGCCCATGGTCATCCAGGTTTTATCCTATCAAAGGGAGCTCCTCCCTCCCAATCCACCTACCCTGAAGCTTTACAAGCTTTTGCTGCCTTGACAGTTCAGATGAGGAGTTCACAACCTGAAACGTTGACAATGTTTCTCTTCCCACAAGTGCTGAATAAACCCAGCATCTTCTGTTTTTGTTTTAGATTTCCAGCATCTGCAGGTTTTTATTTTGATGATCAACAGAAGGAGACTACTAGAGAGAAGAATGTGCTGATGAATTTGATTAGGATGTGGTCTCAATGTTGAAAGAAGTGTAATCATCTCACTTACAAGCTCAAGGTCAGTGAATGTGCCAACACCATCACATCTTCCATTTACCCCTCATATTGCTCCTTGTGCCATAGCTTTATTGAGCATCCATCTCTGCCAATCTACCCCACTCTCCACCAAACACTCATTTAAGAACAATTGCAGATAGACAATTGAGAAGATATCGGACAGAAGGACAGTTCTCAATGAAAAATATAAAAATATAAGTGGCAATGCTGGGAACATTTTCCCTGAATGAGTTATAGTTTCATCATTTACTTTGTGTCCACCAGGTAAGTAAAGAACATCCCTAATTTCTGCTAAATGATTTGGTAGAGACTTTGTGAAATGGGAGTTGCACACTGTGGAAACATAGTGTCCAATGTGTTTTTAATGTCTTCATAGGTCTATGTTTTCTCTATGTAGAGTATTAATGGTGTGGGAATGCACTTTAGTAATAGATAGATAGATACCTTATTGATCCCAAAGGAAACAACAGTGCCACAGTAGCATTACAAGTGCACAGACATACAAGTATTAGAAGAGAATTAAGAAAGAATAAAAAATAAAAGATAAAATATACAAGATTTATAAGTCAAAGATGACAAGATCACTTCCACGGCTTGCTTGCCTCATAGAGCCTGATGGCTGAGGGTGTAGTATGTGTAGACCTCTGTTAGTCTCAGTTAGACCTCTGTTAGTCTCTGGATTTGCACCTTGGAAAGTTTCCAGAGTTCCAAAGTTATGGAAGACCAGCAGCTCCCCAAGCTGCAAGTCTTTCCTCTCCACATCACCAATGTTATCCGAAGGACCCATTAGGACCCATACAGCTTGGGGCCAGTGTAATCACAAAGCAATGGGTGATTAAGCGCCTTGCTCAAGTTCACAAACACGCAGCCTCAACCAAGGCTCAAACTAGCCTGAAACGTTGACCTACAGATAACTAGACAAACACCTTAACCACTTGGCCATGCGGCAACACGGCTGAGGGTAAGAATAACCTCATATAGTGTGCTTTGGTGCAACGCAGATGTCTTCATCTATTACTAAAACTGCTGCTCTGCTCAGCCAAGGTGGCATGAGAAACATTGTCCAGAATCGCCAGGGTTTTCCGGAGGGTCATTTGTTCTACCACAACCTCCTGCAGAATAGCGAATGTTGAGGGAAACTGGTTGCCTTTGTTTTGATGAGTTCATTAGACCGGCAGGGTTGAGTGGCACAGTGGAAATGTGTCATTCCCATCACAATTCCAAATTTTTGCAATGCCTGGATAGTTGGCAAAGCTCTTCTGCCCACTGCTCTCCACTGCAGGACAATGAGAGTCATCGACGCTCTCCTTGAACGGGAAGTCCGTATGAAGCTGCAAGTGTGGACTGAGCTATCCATGCGGCACACATCAGCTGCCCACATCTGGAAACGTGAAGATTAACAAGCTTGCTGTTTTTCTGAATTTCACTATCACAAGCAACTCTAAGGTTTTATCAACCTTTGGTTTTACAAGTCTTAGCCTTTGGCTACTTTGTTGCTTTTGTTCTTGCATGTAGAAATTGAACCGTTGCTCCTGAAAACATCCTAGCCAAAACACTTTTAATCCTGTACGCCAAGTCCCTGCAAATAAAAAAGTCATGACTCTGACATTCTTCCTGCATTTAGTTCTGAACGTGACCATTTTTAAAGTATCCATATTACATAAAAATATGTAACAACCAATACCTCAATAGGCAAAAAAAAATTATCTATAACCCCAGGAGCAACAAAGTGCAGCCCCTAGAGGGCCGCAAGGTCAGCCTCAAGTCAATCCACAATGAATCTGCGAATCATTAATGTTCCTTTTAAAAAGCACAGGTTTTTGTCTGCAGTTCCGACCTAATTTCCTGTGCATGGCACATACTGTGCATTGGATATATGCATGTATACAACCCAATTTAACAGGGCAAGTGCAAAATTAGCATTTTATTATGACTGACATTGCAGTCAAATAGTCTGCATGCTTCAAGTGTACAGGCAGCAATCCATTTCAATCCTACACATTGAGTGAAAGTTTGCATTAATGTGAAAACCTGGAGTCCCAATCCAAACTATGTCCTGATTAACACCCACAGAATTTCAAAAAAACAATTGCTGTGTGAAAGAATTCTCAGCTCTATGAATTCAGAATTGAAGAACAAGTGTTTTAAAAGTTCCACCACCTGGCTGAAATGCCGATAACTAAACGGGATAAAAAGACAGTATTCTCCAGATCAACAACCATGGGACGGTTGAAGCAATTGAGAGGCACTCCACTTTTGAAAGGACTTCGCAGGTTAGATGCAAGGAGGATGTTTTCCACACTGAGAAGTTTATGACAAAGAAGCAGACTTTGAAAATTTAGACTGAGATGCAGATGATGAACTTTTGGAATTCTCTACCTTGCAAGGCTGTTGAGGGTCTATCGTTTGTGTTCGTTCAAAACACTTATTGATTGAGATGGGATGTTGAGATCATGTCTTATGGAAATAATGCAGGGAAATGGTGCTGATGTAGATCAGTTGTGATCTTATTGAAATTCTCGAAGGGCTAGATAGCCTAGTCTATCTTAACTCTTAATGTTCTTAATGAGTCATTGTCATATATCAGAGAAACAGGTTTGAGTGGGTGCCAAACATCAAGATATCATCTACATTTGTCTCCACCAATCCCTTAAAATTTAGCTTGCCTTTGTAACAAAATTTCTTGATTCTAGTATGAATATTTGTTGTACCCTCTTCGTGACCTTCACAGAAAGAAGTGTCGGTAACAACGAGCAATATGCTCACTGTAGTTTTAACACTATAACACTGAAACATCTAATATGAATCCTTGCTGTAATCTTCATCTTATTTTTGCACAAGGATAGAAACCACTGAAGTTCTGGCACAGAATCTTCAACCTGAAACATTAATTGCACATTCAACCAGATCTGCTAAGTGTTTCCGGCATTTAACGTTTTCACTTTAGATTGCCAGTATCTGCTAACTTTTTAAATTTTCAAACACAAAATCTTATTTGTTTAAATCCAACTTGAATAATCCATGTAATTTACACTCTTGAACACTCTTCGTCCATAATGTTAGAAATCATAACAATTATGATATATTTCATTTAAATACTTTAAAAGATTCTGTATGATTTAATATTTTGAAACATTGTCCTGAACAGGCCATGCTACTCTACTGTAGGTTTTACACATTAGCCTTCTTGGCTAGAAGCCAGGTCAACCTCAGTTTCCTGTATTCAACTGCACTGATTGAAGCCAAGTATTCTAGGTTTCATTTACTGAATTGTATGGTTGGAAGACATGCCGTCCCCGTTTCGTTACATTATACACTGAGATTATACGCTGCCTTCTGTACATTACATCTTCTGTACAGAAAATAAGTGATTATGTACAGTTATATAATTATGTGGTGGTAAATAGACCATTTAAGGTTCCCTACTTTAAACTGAGTGATTGCAAGCACAGCCCGCCTTATTTCTTGGCATTTTACTTTTTCTCTGAGGATAACTGTACAACCAAATTGTTCTGGATCTCCCAGTAGTTCTATGTATTTGAGACAAGATTGTCCTGAGTTCCTCAAAAGTAGAATCTGAAAATGATTACCATTTTTAAGGAGATCTTTACTGGCAAGGTTGATATCTCAGTGTGCTGTTGATGGACAACCCAGTAACATAACTAGAATTATCTGATATATCGAAAGCCAATGTAAGCCTGACACTTAAAAGCAATTTGTCAATATTGACCCCAAGTTATACCAACACCACCAATGATTCAAATGTTTCCAGCTTTTTGGGACATTAGACTGCTGAATGAAATGATTAATAACTGTTTAAATTTGTAGAAGAAAGTATAGGTGTGTTCCATTTGCTTCTGGGGTGGAAATGATACTGGGAAACCCAGCTTACTGAGCACTACTTTGAACGAGGTAGACCTTCCGACCTCTTTGACTGGGTGCATTTCAAATGTTTAAGTATAATAGGTGAGCACATAGTTATCAAAGAAGCAGAAGAGTGGAAGATAGTTGATATCACAGATACAGTTAATATTTGAGGAGGAATGAATTAATTTTGGTTCAGTTGGCCATAATCATCTCCACTTTACTCAGCTGGACCCACATTTTGCACCAGTCTCTCAGATGTTCAATTTCTTGTCAGAACAAGCAAAGACTCCTAAGGAACTCACAGAGTTCATACAGAGAAATGCTCAGCTAGTTTGTAAAACTGGAAAGGTCAGGGAGGTCACAGCCATTTCTCTCTGGGGCCTGATACAGAATGGCATTAAATGATCACATTAGGCACTGCCACCTACTTAAGTGAGCACCTGTCAAAGTTCAGCTTCTATTCATTTGTTAGACCACAAACTGGGTTAATGATTTTTTTCAAGCATTTCTTGAACTAGCTTCAGGTGCGTTTAAAGTAATCATTGTTGGTGCATTACCCAGACAACTCGTGCAGAGAGTGAAAAATGTTGAAACTGAAAATTCCACAGGTCTTTGAATTTCTACTAGTTTGTCAGGATCAAAATTGACCGTGAAGTTGCTCATTTCACCACGTTTAAATGGAATCCTAAGTAGCGGAAATCCAGAGGACCTCATGAAGTGGGTACAAATTTTTACACAGAAGCCATGTGGGCAATTCCTGTGGAGGTTTCTATTGGACTTTATTAAATAAGTGTGCATATTGGTTGGGCAAGGGTTCCGGTAAAGAACTGATAATACGTATAAGCAATGGTCAATCCCAACACTTTAGTTGTTTCATGTGGCTTCCACAAATAGTAAAAATAAAAGTCAGACATTCCTTACATACTGTGGATGTTCTATTTATTGGTATCAATACTCTGCAAAGGTCAGATGAGGCATTAAGGTCGGGTGGTTGCCTGTTCATCTTACATTAGCATTTATTGAATTTTCTTTTATAGTTCGTGTGAGAGTCACAGAACAGAACATTGAAGGAAACTCTTTACAACTTGCCAGTGTGGTATACACTTGCCTGTAATTTTAACTTAACTTGGAAGGTTCTAAAGTTCCCAACAGGAAATCAGACTCCTACCAGTCTGACTTCCATTTCACAAAATTAAATATACTGCCTGATATGGCTCTGCATAGATCATGATATTGCCCAGTACTGTTCAGGTATCCCCCATTACCTGTAAACCACCCCAACGTCCCTCTAACCTGCTGCTGTGTTCCCACAAACCACATGCCTGTCCATCTATACTGCTGCAACATTCCCCTGTACTCCACCCCATGTCCCTCTATACCCCCCACAACCTCCATATTTTTTACAGTACTTACATCTGTACCCCACCCTACATCCTACTAAACCATTTACACATTTTTCTCTATGCTGTCCCATAACCCCTTCTGTACCTCCCACTACTTTGCCCAGGCCCTTTATAACTTACTTGGCGCCCCTCCATAATTGTCCTGTTTTCCATGTGCCACAGTTTCACCCTCTATTCCACATATAAATTCCTCGACACTCCCTCTAATTAGTCTTGTATCCCTCTGTAATCTTTCAAGTTCTTCCAGTCCTTTGCCTACATTTCCTCATGGCCCTCTACACCTCCTCTTACACCACTTCACCATCCATTCTGCCCTTTGTCTCCCATTTGCTTCTGCACTACCACTGCGTCCCTTTATATCCCCCTTTGTACTCACCCCACACCACGGTCCCACTAGACATCCTCCTCTTCTGCTTCAGCTGCTTCTCTACCTGGTACAATCTCACCCCCATGTCCCCCGAACCTCCCTCTCTCATCTCTCTGCTTTCTTCTGTACCTCTTGCTATGTCACCCACCTATCTTTCTGAACCCACTTCCCACCTTAACCATCGTAGTCAGCAAATCAATCAACTTTCCCCATCACTATCTCTGAAGAAATTCTTCCTAAATTTCTATTTGATGGCATGTTTCATATTACCATCCTTTTAATCTCATCTCAAATTGAAAATAATTTTAACCAATCCATCCTACTGAACCTCTTCAAGGTTCTAAAGCTATCTTTCAAGCTTCATTTTGAATCTGATTTCCAAAAAAATCTCCCTATTAAACATGTATCAAAGTAGAATGGTCGCAGACAGTTCTGTGAACTTCAACTTGTGTGAGCTTAGCGTGATCATAGTGCTTATTCACAATATTTATTGTGGCTAATCTTGTAAATCGAGGTTTTCTTCCCCCATGTGATTTTCCTTATCACACATGGAGTGTTCCTTTTCCTTGTTTTGCGATAACAATGAGCATCAGCCATATTTTATGCAGATATAGGAAGAGGGAAATGCTGTGGAAGTAAAGGGATGATTGATGTTTCAGGTTTGGACCCTGCCTCCACAGATGTTGCCTAACCCATTGATTTCCTCTAGCAGTTTTTTTAAGAGCCATATTTAATGATTATATAAAATGAACAATAACTTTAAGGCTCAGGGTTGGCCAGTTCTCTATTCTTAAAAACATAGATGAATAGGTTGTGTTTTCAATGTTTAAACCATCTTGAATGTTAAAACGTCCAATGTTTTGTGCAGTTCCACAGATTGGCCTCTGAAAATAATTCCGGGTTGTTGTTTAAGTTAGCTAGGCACAATGTTGACTTTATTCAATGATGAATCGAAAATTAAAGCTGACTGCTGGTTTGCCAGAACTTGTTTTACACAAGTATTTAAAACTAAAATTACCACAATTATGCTTTGACTTGCCTTAGTTTTTTTTTAACTTGCACTTTATGACTTTTATTTCAAACTTTTTTTTCTTTTCACTTGTTTTCTCCAAATTTGACTGTTTTTTTTTTAGGGGTCCATTTTATCCCTCCTTTGTCTCCCAGTTTTGAAACCAAATGTAGGAACAGGAAAGCTCAGGTCTTAACATCGCAAATCAAATAATTAATAACCCTTAATGAGGCAATAGTCAGAATTACAAGACAAAGGCAAGAATTTGATAATAACTAACAACTTTGATGATGGATAATTTGTTGTAATAATACAGCTATCTTCATTTTATTAACCCCTTACACTCTCTTTTTCATTAATTTTAGTATTTTTATCTGCTATATTTGTACAGTCTTATGTAGCCTAACCAGATTTATGCACTAATGAATAGATTCAAGAGCAGTTGAAGTATACAGTTGTTTGGTGGAATTTAGATAGAGAGCTCATTTCATTAACCACATCAACCATCTTCACAACTTCTGAGTGAAACTGCTAACTGCAGTCCAGTTTACTACATTTGGCACACTGCCAATTTGTCTTGAGAGGAAGTGGGCTAAACTAGTTCAGTTTGGGGACATCAGCAGGGACAGATTTCCATCTCATGAGCTTGTCAGGTTAGACAGTTCTTCAGAAAGCCAGAATTCAAATCACTTTTCCCAATAACCCATGATAAAGCCAATGAAATTTATAGTCTCAGAATAAATCCAGTAGGAATTCTTTTTTTCCAATTACTCAGCTTATTGAGATGGAAACTGATGGATTAAAATTAATGAGGTGTTGGAAGAACTCAGTGGTTCAGGTAGCATTTGTGAAGGAAATGGACAGTGACCATTCGAGTTAAGCTTCATCGTCTGAGAGAAGAGTCTTGACTTGAAATGTTGACGATCCACTTCCCTCTGCAGACATTGCCTGCACCTCTGAGTTCCTCCAGTAGCACATTTATTTTGCTCCAGATTCCAGCATTGTATGCTTTTGGGCGCTAAGTAAGAAGGATGAAAATTATGCAAAAGTTATTGTTTAGATAGAACACCAACCACCTTATTAGATAACAGAGCAAGCTAAAAGGTTTTCTGCCCGTTCCTCTTTTTTTTCCACATTCTTGCAATCTTCTTTCTAAACCGCTAACACCCAATCATCCACATGCAAATGGAACGAAAGGTAAGATGAGGTGTATAACAGCCAGCAGATCTGTGCTCTCCTGTCTCACATCTCTGTTGAAAGCTGAATTTTACCCTTGCACTACCCCTCCAGATTCCCACCACCTTTCCCTGATCCCGATTTTACAACCAGGACAAAAAAAACGTTTGTAGTGACGTTACAAGAGCAAAAAAAAAAGATTCAGATTCATAAACTCTGTGGTACATGTAGAGTTAACAATGATTACATTCATCTGTGAGAGCTCCTTGAAATATTTACAGAAGTAAAAATACATGCACTACAGCAAAGCAGTTACATGGTTAAAAAGACCGATTTTACCCACAGCCGTAAACAGAAGGGATTACTGGGGTTTAATGAATTTAATTGAATTCCAATCCATACCTTCTCTAACTGAAGCTAAATACAGCACTAATAAATATCAATGCTGTCTGCAAGGAACACCAGCAAAAATTTAGCAAAGAAAAGACAGAAAAAGGCATTGTGCCTTTCCTGGTTAGACACATCATGCTTTGGTTAAATCAAGAAAACTTGAAACAGCACCCATTTTTTATTTACAGTAGGCCCTTCGACCCTTTGAGCTGTACTGCCCCAGCAATCCCCTGATTTAATCCTAGCCCAATCACGGGAGACAATTTACAATACCCAATTAACCCATCAACTACTGATAGAAGAAACAGATACAAAAAGACATGCGTTATCACGTCCCACCTGAGTTCACCATGAAACTAGCTTCTACTGTTAGAAGTCAACAGGCCTCCAGATTAATCACAACAGAGCGTTAACATTTGCTCTCCCCCACAGAAGGGAAAGGGAAGCCGTAATGTCAGTAAATAACGTTCTCCATGGGAACTGAGCTCTCCTAGTTAGAGTAAACATTTGTTTTCCATTCCTGTTGATGTTCCACAGCAGGGTTACCTCTTCAGTCTAGTCATCAGTGAACTGTAGATTAGATATTCTCCATTATTAATGCAAATCTAAGACAATTAGTAATGCAATGCTCAAACAATTGAACATGGATGACAAAATAAAAGAAGATGCTCACTAACCCTGTGCCCTGGCCTATACAGATGGGCACACATACTTGTGAAAAGACTGAGCATTAGGTCACACAGCACAAAGATAACACGGCAAGCAGAATAAAGAGTTACGGGAAAGGGAGCATTCTTTTTTAAGAAGCTTACTAGATACCACAGTGATGCAACAAGCCTGAAGGAGAATGTGAATACCATTTTTGTGGGTCCTGAAATTTAAATTCCTTGGAGTGAAATTAACCCTTGACACACAGCACAATAGTAGCCCACCATATAACCAAAGTGGGCACGTAAAACACGTGGCTGTTTCCTTTTCAATCCTCTCCATTTACACATTTCACCCCACCACAGCCCTGTTTGACATTTTAAGGGAAAGGTTCTGATTACAATGTTAGAAATATGGATCATCACCTTGTTCTGTCCCTTCTCTACCAGAAACCAATTTCACTGGATCAAGTTTTTCACCAAATGTGCATTGTGAAGATCAGCTGCAAGACAATTTAAAGGAATGATCAAACAGGAACTGGGGGTATAGTAATAGAGGACAAAATGAAATTTCTATCACTCTTTCTACAAGAAAACTCAAAGTTCTTGTAGAACATTAACCTGAGTATTTTACCCGTGATGGACTGTACCATATGCACTATTTTTTGTAAGATTTTCAGTTCAAGGTCATTGGTGTTTCCATACCAGGTTGTGATGAAATCAGTCAATTAGCATCTATAGAAATTTGTCAGAGTTTTAGATGTCAGGTCAAATCTTCATAAACTCCTAAGGAAGTTGAGATGCTTCCATGCTTTCCTCATAATTGTACTTACAGGCCCTCTAAAATGATAACACCAAGGAATTTAAAGTTGCCAACCCTCTCCTCCTCTGATCCCCGATGAGGACTGACTCATGTACTTCTGGTTTCCTCCTCTTGAAGTCAATAAATAGCTCCGTGATCTTGCTGACTGAGCAAGAGGTTGTTGTTGATTTTCAGTCTCCCTGATCTATGCTGATTCATCACCACCTTTGATTCAGCCTACAACAGTGGAGTCATCAGCAAATGTGAATATGGCACTGGAGCTGTGCCTAGCAACACAGTCATAAGCATAAAGCAAGTAGAGCAGAGAGCTAAGCACTTAGCCTTGTGGTGCATCTGTGCTGATGGAGACTGTGGATGAGATATTGTTGCCATTCTGAATTGACTGGAGTTTGCAAGTGAGGAAATGGAGGAGCTAATTGCACAAGGAGGTATTGAGAACAAGGTCTTGAAGCTTACTGATTAGCTTCGAAGGACATTCTCAGGTTAGTACTGTGTGTTTTGGCTTATTGCTACAAATTTTGGATCCTCTGCTAATACCAGACAGTATAATCATAACTATAACAGAAGAACCAAGGAATTCGGACTTGTTTGAGAACTTATCTGGAAGATCAGGGAAATTACCATCTGATCACCAATTATTTAATGGCAGAATTTAATTTTACAGAGAAGGTGGGGAAGAATATTTTAAGACTTATCCCCTCTCCCAAACTGAATAAACTACACTTTATAGTTAATATCAACCTTATACTTATCCTATAACCAACACACCAAAATAGTTGAAGTGAACATGTTTCCACAGAGATACAAGAGACTGCAAGTGCTGAAATGTGGAGCAGAAATCAAGAGGAATTCAGCAGGTCCAGCAGCAATTTTGGGGAGAAAGGAATTGTTAGTGCTTTGGGTTAAGTCCCTGCATCGGGACTGAGGGTGGAAAGAAAAGATATCAAGTGTATAGAGGAGAGGGGGCAGAGATATGAAAGGGGTCAGTGGGCCGAGGCTGGGTGTAGGTTGTTGGGCAGATGTGGTGGAGTTAGCAGGCAGAAGTAAGTGGATGATAGGTGGAGGTGGGCAAATTAAACCGAGTTGCTCAACCTCATCCTCAGCTTTCTACTGCCACAGAGAGGACTAATACAAATTAGAGGAACGACACCTCATATTCTGCTCAGGTGACCTATAACTTTTGGTATGGACATTAGCTTCTCTAATTTTAGGTAATACTTACCTCTGTGGTTTTCTCCACTCCCTTCTATTTTTTTCTCCTTCCCTTCCCCCTTCCTCTCCCTTACCCTTTTCAATTCACCTCCATTCCTCTGATTTCTTTTTCGTTTTCCCATAGCACCCCTCACCTATTTTAATCACCCCTCCCAGTTACATCAAACTGCTACCCACACATTTACTGGATACTCCTTCCCCTATTTGGATTCATCTGCCCTTCTCTCCACTAATGGTTTCCATCATTTTCCTTACTTATCAGTTTATAACATACTGTTCTCACTTATTGCCCTCCAGCTGCAGCCTCTATCTGCATCCCCATCCCTATGGCTCCATATGCTTTTTTTTTTTGGTTGCCTCTACCTATCATCCACCTGCCTCTTCCTCCAACTCCACTCTTCCCAACTTATCTCCATCTATTTGTCATCCAACAGTCATCCTTGGTCCACCAATTATCCACTGATCTCTGACTCACAACTCTCACTATTTCTCTTTATTCTGGCTGTCTTCTTTGTCCACAGCCAACCCTGATGCAATGTTTCCACCCAAAATGTGGACAACTCCTTTGCCAACCCTCTGATTAGATGCTGCACAACCTGTTGAGTTATCTCAACAGATTGTTTGTTGTGTTAAACATGTATCTGACTTCCCTCTGCATTTTGGACACCATCAAAGGTAACTACAATGATATTGTAATTTTTGGTTTTGATTTGAAATCCTCTGGGATTTGGGAAAAATATGAAAGGTTTGTTGTACTGTAGAAATACAAACCTTTCTTTTTTTGCTGTTTTTTTTATAGCATCCAAATATTGAGGGCAAGATATGTTCTTCACTTTTAAAATATCAAGCTATTTCATTAAACAAAAGTTTGATTACCATTTGTGAATTGAAATACATCAGCTTGTTTATGGGTTCTATTATTTATCACATTATAAATTGTTGAAGCATGCAGATATGAGTATCCAGTTGACTGGCCTGAACAAATCTGTTCCCGGTGCAGCTGTAAAACATTTATAAATTCACAATTTTGCTTTTAAACTGAATTTGGTTTACAATCACCTGCAGTGGATTCCATAACCAGTGAGTCTCACTCAAGTGAGAAAACTCATTTTGTGGATGATAAAATCGAAGCTTTAAATTTTATATTGTGGGCCAAAAGAAGCCATTTTAAGGCTGATTTGCCCTGCAACACATCATTTTTGACTGAGCAGATTTTATAGAATCAATAATGGACTGGAAGTGTAATTAAAGTACCAGGCATAAAGTAGATTGTGCAGATCTATTTTAGGCTAAATTATTAGTAACCATTAAAAGTGCCTGTGGAATGATGATACTGCACAATAGCTGTTTTCCTTAGGAGATGGATGGAGACAACTATAAAAGCAAAGATGGAAAATCACTGATGTGCAGAATACCCTGATAATTCATGATTTGTTGCAGTTTTATCTCTCTGCTATAATCTGACTTATAAATATCTCAGAGTAAAAGCATTTTTATAATACACACTTCATTGCAGATCTCTACAGAAAGGTGTTCAAGAACTTCTTTAAGCCTTGATTGTAGATGCTGGGTATTTGAAATAAAGAACTAAGTTGTCGTAAAGACAGGTCAGGCAACGGGCTAACACTTTGGGTTGAAGACCCTTCATCAGAACTGGGAAAGTAAGAAAACAAATTCTGTTGTAGGGGGCCTCAGCCTGAAACATTAATACTGGTTTCCTTCCCAGAGATACTAACTTACCTGCTGAGCGTTTGCAGCATTTTCTGCTTTTATTTCAGTAAGAGCAAGTTAATATTATATGGCAGAGTGGGAGGAAAGGACAAATTGAGCATCTCTGACAAAGCGAGGACAGAGCTATAGCAGTAATGCAAAACTATCAGTTCGATGGAAAAGCGAGGCACTTGGAGCAAGGAAAAATTGAGGCACAAATGAAATATGAAAAAATGTGGATCAAAGCTGCTGAAACCAAAGATTGATAATGTCAATGGATCAAATAGTGTTTGTAGAGAGTAAAAAACTGAGATCATATTCCAGATGAAGTTATTAAGAGTATACCTTTCATGTCGGCAACAGTATACTTACAAAAATTAAGCTTGAAACTCAAAACTAGGAAGGGTTGACTACTGGACAGACCTTGGCAGAGACAAAACCAAAGGAGCTGCACTGAAGTTCTACCAGTGGGCTTAAAGACACCTTACTACCTCAGCTGTGTCAGTTAATTTCAAGGGACCAAGGAAGGAGAGCTTAAATACGTTTCCGTAACCGTGAAAAGGGAAAGGAGAATGCATCAACATGTTAACATGATTGGCACCTTCAACCCAAGCAATTGCTAGGCAATAAGTCTGTCAAAACTGCTGCTTAACTTAACTGCAGGTAAACATTAAAGGTGAACAATTCCTTTCTCTAGAAACAATGCAGTGGTTATGCAGTACTCTGTCAGAGCATGAAACACCTGGCATTTAACACAAAATGACTAATATGCTTGCCATACGTGACAAGGAAGCAGTGGAGAATTTATTCTATTAACCAAACCTTTCCTGGAATAAAATCAGGGACTGCAGAGGCTGTGTCAGGGATTAGTACTCAAGTGTTATATCTGGATCAGTAGCTGCAGCTACCTAAGTGAATGAAAGGTGATTT
Organism: Hypanus sabinus; assembly: GCF_030144855.1. Taxonomy (NCBI): domain Eukaryota; kingdom Metazoa; phylum Chordata; class Chondrichthyes; order Myliobatiformes; family Dasyatidae; genus Hypanus; species Hypanus sabinus. Next base: position 16,264,534 of record NC_082720.1, read on the forward strand.
GGCTTATCTGCAGTCAACCATATGTAGTACTCAAAGCTCTGAAAGTCACAATTGGTGGAGAACATCAGTCCATTTTACAAGGTTTGATGAATCCAAAGAATTAGATGATATTAAGCACACAAATGGGGTGGGGATTAAAAGACTATACCTCATCAGTGAGACTGTGTTCGCAGGTGCTTTATTGAAAACATCTGGAATAGTGGCAAGATGTCTGAGGAATGGCTGTTCATCCAAAACTGAGATGCATACATTTCTTTCAGTGTATTTTACTAACAAACCTGTGTATCATTGTTACAGCATTGTAATCTCTTTGTCAGTAAATTCTTTAAATTCATTTATCCATGCAGTCAAACTGAATTGGTATTGTTTATGTCTGCAGCCATGTCAGTGCTTCACCGTGGAATTCTGGCACCATAGCAACAAGGGAGAAATGTGGAGCTTGGCAATGAGGGGGAGAGCAAATGTCTGTGAGTTTAAATGCAGCAGTGACTGGTGTCTGTATGCACATCATCATTTCCCTACCCTCCTTCATTGACTGCTGACAAAGTGGTGACTTTGCTCCTTGTAGTTTAAACCAATGTAGTATATTTTGTAGGCTTTCAAATGTCAAACCACAACAATGCTTCAAGGATTAGTGACCGTGTTCACTACTTCATGATTTGAGTATACGGTTGTCTGTCTTCTAACTCTCAGATGTAAGGATAGAAGTTGGACATTTCTAATCCAGTGACTTGTAACTGTGAATTTCACTCTGAGACTTCTCACCGGAGTTGAAAGAACACATTTTATCATTAGGTTCTGACCAGAGCAGTTACTGGGATGATGTTTGCCATTGTTGCCGAGAAGAAATGATAGGAGAGAAGAAATGGTGGAAAGAAGGGATCTATTATGGAAGAAGAGAAAGCTTTGCTTTAATCTAGTCATTCAGCAGACAAACTTCTGTGATCTAAATAGTGACAAACTGTTATGTAATACAGAGCAATTTCAGAATTTCTTAAGTACTTTCTTAATAAAATATGATTCTTAATGTGTATGGCTGGCATTGAGAGGGAAAGCTTTAGACTCTAAAAAGAAGCAGAAGAATGGTTACCTGGATACAAAAATGGAAAAAGGAGCTTTATCCAAAGAAGTGAGGTATTACATTTGTGGAGCAGCAACAAGACAAGGTGATGTGAAAAACGGCAAGATATTAAATAAATTAAATAGTGAGGTTGAGCAGTGTAGTGGGAATATTTAGAGATAGCAGGGCAGGCTAATAAGATGGGTAAAGAGGCAGAGTCACAGAGACACAGTGCAGACAAAGCCAATGGTAAAAGGTAGGATTAAGGTGGCTGCTCTTTTAGGACCAGCATGGATGTGGGGCAGAGAATTCCCTTGTGTATGTCTGGCCCAGGACTACTTCTGTGATTAATCTCAATGTTGAATTGAGAGCATTGCACACCAAGTGGAAGCACATAAAAATTTCTTTTTCTACAGGGTGGAGAATCTGTGGAGGCTAGCTCAATATATTTCAAACACAGATGATCAATATCTCAAAATTCCAATGCATTCCATTGTACACACTCTATTGCCATGGATTTGATACAACTATTTTGGTCATTATCCATTGTGGGTTAGTAAGTTTGCTGAAGTTTGGTGGAGTTCTAGATAGTGTGGTGGGTTGCAACAAGACATCAATAGAATGAAAGTAAGGGCTAAGAAGTGGCAGATGGAGTTCTCAGCAGGAAAGTGTGAAGTAATTTACTTTGGAAGCTTGAACTTGAAGGCAGAGTACGGAGTTAATGGCATGTTCTTGGTAGTGTGGAGGTACAGAGTTGGGGTACACATCTATAGACTCCCCAAAGTTGCTGTGCAAGTTGATAGAATTGCTAACACCGTATGATGGTTTGGCCTTCATTAGTCAGAGGATAAAGTTCAAAAACTGTGAGCTAATTTTGCAGCTCTATAAAACCCTGATAAGTCCACACTTAGATTATTCTGATGAGTGCAGGTTGCCCTATTATAGGAAAGATGTGAAAGTCTTAAGGAGGCTACAGGGGAGATTAGCGGAATGCTGCCTGGACTAAAGGGCATTTCCATTGAGAATATGTTGAGTGATCTAGGGCTTTTCTCTTTAGAGTGAAGGAGTTTGAGAGGTGACTTGTTAGAGATGTACAAGATGATATGAGATCTAGGTCTGTGAATAGTCCAAGACCTTTCCTCAGGGTAGAAATGGATAACACAAGGGGGCATGTCTTTAAGGTGATTGAAGGAAGTATAGGGCAAAGTCAGTTTTTTTACATTGAGAGTGATAGGTGCAGGGAATCAATGAATAAATGCAGCTGCATTTCTAGAGATGGTGGGTGGGTGGATGACGGTGGGAATCACAGAGGACACAGATTAAGGCTGACAGAGATTGGGGAGTATTGTGTGGATGTCTGAATGGTTGTTTTACTAATAAGTAGGAAGAATATATGGATGGAGGTGAGTGCTTACTTGGGAGACCTTCTGGAGTGACACTTGATGAATGCCTAGTGACAGGCAACCTAGGACACCATAGACCAGTTTCCCTTGACATGTTTCTGAAAGGCAAATTTCACTGGAGTCTCAAGAGTTTCTCACAAAAGAGAATTCCCGCTCTAATTTCCCAGAAGACATATTTGCTTTGGAAATGGTCTCAAAGGGTTAAATTAATTTTTAATTGCAATGCAATGAGAGAAGCAGCACTCTAATTTCTTGCCAGTGGACCTCTATCCTCTAGTAAGAATTTGTGTTCAGAAAAAAAGATCTATTTCATCAACTTTCTGTCAATAATCCTGAAAAGGTGCCACCTAGTTGCTGGCTTGCCATCTTGGAGATGATATTTCTAAACTTACTCTTGCAAAACCATTAGCCTCCTTTAGCTCTTGATTATAGTGAAAAGTCACAATACTTAAGTCTATCTTTGTAACAATAACCTTTTTCTGCTAGATTTGCTTAAAATCAATGAATCAAGGACTTTTCCCTGAAGAACTCAGATAATTGTATGTTATCATTGGCCTCCCACAGTTAGAATGTAGGTATTGCTGGCCGAATGATGCATTCATATTAAAGAAACACCCTGACCTCTTCTTTAGCATCCAGCTTCTAGTTTTTAACACTGTGATTAGTCCTGAATCCAAGAATTTCTGATAGAATGCATATCCAGAATCTACATTAATAACAATTAGTAAAAAAAAACTTCAAATGCTGAAACAGAAAATGCAGAAAAAAATCAGCAGGTCAGGCAGCATCTGTGAAATGAGAAATAGTTAAACTATTCCAGTCTGAGACCCTTCAAACTGGGAAAATTCACTTTGTTTTCAGGAATCTCAAATTTGGGGGAAGAATGGACTGAAGAAAGAGAATGCCTCTAATGGGGTGAGGCTAGATGAATTAAAATAGCACCAGAAGCCCATTATGCTTTTTTGACTGTATTGTGTACTGCTAATAGCAAGACTGTGGGATATTAATAGAAAATTAGTCAGTTAATAGATGATAGAAAAGAGAAACACTGAACCAAAATGACAAAAGGAGGAAATAATTCATTCAAATACAAACAGAAAGAAAAAGCAAATTACCTAAATTGTAAAATTTGACATTGACATGCTCAGATGGAAGATGAGTCTACAATTGATACTACTTACTAATAACTGGCTTGTTGAGACTCCACTCAACATTAACCTGACTGCATCAGACTTACCCACTTGGGAATATTCCCTACAGAACCAAGCAATCACTTGGATCACATTTATGATTCGGATTAATTGATCTTGGACCTATTCCATTAAGCCATGGTTGGTGACTCATTCTTAGTCAAAGTTAAAGAGTCTAATGAGATGTGTTTATGATTCTGTTAGCATTTAGGATTTTGTATGAATGTTACATACACAAAATATTAAGATACCCCACATCACACTGTCAAGATAGGAATATGATTATACACTTCTACAACCTATTAAAAAAGGAAGAACTGCTTTACATTTTAATTTTAAGAATGCAACATTTACCAGCGACAATAATAAACAATTCCAATAACACCCTATTTATTATGTGGGCACATCAGTTTTAACATCCATGTAAAGTACTGTGTTCAAAAGATTTAATCACAAATTCAGTAATAATAAGGTACTTCATAATGCAGTGTGTGCAAATTGTGTATCCTGACGATGAGAAAACCTGCAGATGTTGGGAATCCAAAGCAACCCACACTGAACACTGAACTCAGAAGGTCAGGCTGCCTGGCCTACTGAGTTCCTCCAGAACTGTGTATCCTGCTTGTGCTTCAGTGACAGCTGTACAAGAGGGCTACTTGTCTGAAGGACAAGATTATGCTTTGAAAGCGTGGGGTGAGGTTGAATGCAATGGGCTATCATCGATGGAAAGGGACACTTTTTATTCAGACAGGGCCATTCCATGTTTCAGAATAGCTGCAGAACTACGTTTGCCTAATTAGTAAAGGTACAGTTTGAACATTTCTTTCACAAAAGGAGTGAGGGTGGCACACTTAATCTAACCTACATTCCAGATGACTGATGTGATTGATTAGATGCCCATTTTCACTTTCCCTTTGAAGTAAAGGGTGGAGTGAAAAAACAGACAACAATCTGATCCTATCAGCTTCACAGCAGGCAGGATAGGCTGAAATTAATCAAGCGTTTGTCATGCAGTAGCGGTTGACCTTAAAATCCAAGATAATCAAACCAACTTTGATTTACTGCGACAATAATGGTCCACAGCAGAATTCTTCATTAGCTTAATGAGTTGGAGAATTGCCGAATATATCAAATGTAACCTAGACAGCTCTGGTGCTCCAACTAGCCTTATCTGACCACTGCAATCATTCTTGATCACTATTCAGTATTCTTTTGGAAAGGTGGGGATTTATCAACATTGGAAGAGCATTAGGTATGATGCAGTTGTGATGGCATCAACTGTCAAATAGTGGGTGAAGGTTTCCTGTTGTAAACATATTTGTAGGAGTGCTACTTATGACCACAACTCAACACTGGCTAATTGCCAGTGTTAAATTGCTCTGCGAATAGGCAATAAGATAGTACCATACCCATTTGGTCTTGTGCCACGCTCCACACAATGGCTCAAGTGACTAAGCAGCACATAAGTGTACAGCATTGCACATTAACTTCGGGAGACAATGCTGATCGAAAAATATAAGAAATAGTTGAAATAGGCCTTATAGTCTTCAACTGTGTCCCTGCTCATTACTGAACTTATTGGCCTCAGCTCTCTTCTGCTGATCACCATAATCGTTGACTCTCTTATGGATTATAATTCCATCTGTATCTCTTAAAGGAGAGAGGCTTATTTCCTCAGACAGCACAGAAGTAGTTCCACAACCTGAGGAGTTGTAATGCGGAAGCGGATTCGAGGATGCAGTGAGTGAAACAGAGAACATGGATTACAAATGGGCATGTAAATTATTCAAAAATGAACAGTGAAACACTAAACTGGGCATCTAGATTAACAAGTGCTCATCTAAGCTACCCCAAATTATACAAAGCTACCGTACTGAACATTAAGCACGCTATGAACTAAAACTTATCTCAACAAGCACAGGGGGCCCTGTTTATGTCTGCAACAGTGGAAACAGCTTTCAACCAGTAAGTAGTCAACCCACAAACCCCTCCCCCCACCCCAAGTTGGAGACTGGACTGCAGAGATTGATAGAATGTGAGAGTCCTGCACACAGGGAACAGAGATGGAAGTCTCTTTGGAGGCTGATGGGATAGTACCAGCTCCCAGTACTGCAGGAATGGGCCTCACCACAATCACGGCTCGTCAGGCATTCAGGGGAAGTGGTTACTAACCCTATGCCAGATGCTAAATTCAACCCTGAGGGTCCCATGAATGGAACGAAGTCTTGCAAATTATAAATCTGCTGTTGTAACACTGGGCCTACAGGTTAAAATTTGCTCAGAATGAGAAACTTGCTCTGACGTTGCACTTATAAAATGAACGCATCAGCAAAAGCCACCTGACTCACTGCAAACACACCATGCTCCACACCTCCAATATCCATGCAACATCCGGACAGGCCACTAAGGTTGAACCTGGGCTCTGGAGCTGCAGGGCCACAGCACCACCAGCTGCGTCACTGTATGCTCTTAGTATTTTTTAATCTAAACTTTCAGTCTCAATGCAACCCCAACCCCCATAATGATTCCTCCACCCACCTTCAAGCCCTCAGCCCACTAGAACCAAGTGCTTTCTCTGTAATCTCAGCAGAACTTTCCTTACAATAAAGAGATGAAAGTGAACGTTATAATTCAACAGAAACTAAGCTTGGACAATACATCTTCTCTTCATTCAGTTCATCACAGCTGACCAGCCAAGATGATATCACTGAGAAACAATGAGACCAAGATAAAAACCCAAACCAAAATTCCCAGCCCTCATTCCACTGGCTATCTTCCTTTGATTCTTTCACTCTAGATAAAGAGTTTCACAGTGAAACACCAACTGTCCACTTCCATCTCCAGATATTGCCTGACCCGTTGAGTTCTTCCAGCCGCTCGTATTTTTATCTGCACTCCAACATCTGCAGTCTCCTCTTGTGTCTCCTCTCAACTCTAACTTGCCCCAGTACGATCTTGTTACAAATTAAACATGTTATTTTGTAAACAGTTAAAAACTACTGAGTAAATTTACAAAGTAGAAAGTCTTACGGTGCAGGGTCCATTGTTGTTCTCCACTGACACCTTCTCAGGGTAGCAAAGTTTATATCAGACTTACTTCTAAAGTGATCCAACAGATGTTGTTTCAAAATTATCAAGGAAGAATTTCCTTTGAGAATTTGTTTTATTCTATATGGTTTAAAATAGCTTAAATGGTCCCTTTTCAGTTATACAGGATAGCAGATATTTACTTTGCATGAGGAAGACAGCTGATGGAAATGATTTTCCTGATGGCTGAGCAGCAAGTTTTGCATCCAGTTTACAAGATAGTAGCATTATCTCTACAACTGAGTGCATGTATGTAATGTACAGGTAATGGAGCACATCGTCCCTGCAATGTTAAAAGAATTAAGTTTGATAGATTTCTGCAAAGACTTGCTGTGGTTTATCATTTTCTGTTCTGCATACATGTGCATGGAAGGGGTGAATCATCCTCTATGAGTCCTCAATACACTGTCTCTTTCAAAGTTTAAAGAACATTTATTATGAAGTATGTATACAGTATACAACTTGAGATTTGGTTTCTTGCAGGTAGCCACAAAGCAAAGAAACACAACAAAACCTGTTCAAAGAAAACCCCCAGACAACAAGACGATCAAACACACAATGTGCAGAAAACAGAACACCTTCTGTCTGCTGGGAGCAGTGAGAGAGACCAGTCAAATGCAGGCAGATGGTGCTGAACTATTTCCACTCTCATCTTTGACAGTTTGAATATTGCTCAAAGCTTTGATCCATGCAGAATAATGGAGCTGACCATTGGTTTATGTTCCGCCATTAGAAATTGGCAGAGAATATTAGCCACACCAAATCCCCCAGGAGATCGCAGAAGTACCAGATAATTCAGTCAGTCCAAAAATACATTCTTAAAAAGGAAATTATAGGCCGCAATTGATTGCAGTTCAGAAGAAGAATTATATTTAGAAGAAGATGAGTATCTAGTAGTTTTGTAAACTGACTGCAAGATGTCACCGTTGGTCACTGGCACAATGTTGCTGGGAGATTTTAAAGGATGTGTCAATGAGAAATAATCAATGAAATGTTATATTTATAATAAGCCAAATGGAGGAAAATTTAACCATCAGATCAACTCCAGCTAATGGGGCAACAATACTATTATCCCCATTCTCCCACTTCTTATTTCTTTCTATCCTATTATCACTCATATATGCTCATCTACTCCCATTTGATCCATTTTGCCATTAACTACAGTAAGGGGTAAATCAGTAGCTAATTTACTTACATTTCTTTTGGTATGTGGGAGGGAGCTGGGGCACTTGGAGCAATCTCAAACTGACAAAGAATGAGCATGCAAACTCCACAACAGAAACTATTGTTTTAAACAATGATCCAAGCAGCTGTGCAAATTTAAATCTTGTAGGGTGTATTATTAGCGATTATGATATTACTCATGAAATTGTCTTAGTTCATAAACAATTATTTAATAATTCATTATTGATTGCCTTCTAAGTAATAGGGGAAGAGCTTGATATTCAGGTATTCCCTAACTTACTACAATCAGGATAACTATTACACTGCTCTGTACTGGCTCACTATATATCAAAGTATAAAGAAGAATGCCTCAGTTTGTGAGGCGTTAGCCTCAACAATCTATAAAGATGAATAAGTGGTACATAAACACTTATTGCCAAGTGTACAACAGCACATGACAAATTTACTTTTGGATTGAGGAATATTCAATCATGAAACTTGAAAACAAAAGATTTAGCACTTCTTAATATCTGCTCTCTCCACTAGGGTATTCACCAGAAGAATGGTTAAAAAAAACTCCCTGCTGGTGAGGATCAGTACAAGTGTAACAATTAGCCTATCAATGTTCAAATGCCATTGAGAACACGCAGGTCCAAACAAGGCAATTCCTAGAAAGAATGGCCAGTGACTATTTGTTCACTGAGCCAAGCGATATTGTGAGGAATGGTCACTTCGGCCAGGTGCCTGACTACAACTAATAAGCTGCGTCTGAACAGTAACCATTTACAGAGAAAAGACAGAAAATTTCAACCTGAAAAGAAAAATTTAGTTTTTGAAATGTTTAGCTGTAAATACACCCAGGCTGAAGGGCCTATAATGTGCTATATTGTTCTAAATTATCCTGTAATACCTAGTCATTAATAAGGAGATAAACCATGGAAACGTGCCTTTCGTGGGTTCTGTGCTAACCATCAACCACCCATTTTAAGCAATCCAGTTTTATTTATTCACATACCCATCGACTTCACCAGATTATATATTGGGTATCCAAAGTTATGAGGGGGAGACAGCAGGAGACTTGCCCTATATTAGGGAGATAGATAATACTATAAGATGTAGCTTCAGGTTAAGGAGGAAGAGATTTCCAGGGGATTTAAGAAGAACCTTCTTCACCCAGGAAGTGGTAAGTAACTGGAATGCTCTGCCTGAAAGAGTGTTAGAAGAAGAGTCACTGATGACATTTAAGAAGCTAGATGAGCACTTGAGTCGCTCAAGGAAAGAGAACCATGAACCAACTGCCGGACGGCCAGATTCATACAAAATGTTGCCATTGGTTGGTGCAGATGAGTTTTATTGAATGATTTATTTCTACTCCATAAGATTCTATGATATTTCTCCTATTTGTCTACACACTAGGGATAACTTACAGTGGACGGTGACTGGTGGTGTTCCACTGGAGTCGGTGTTGTGTCTGTTACTTTTCACATTGTATGTTAATGATATGGATTACAAAATAGATGGCTTTGTAACTAAATTTGTGGATAATACAAAGATAGGTGGAGGAGCAGGTAGTGTTAAAAAAGTAGGGAGTCTGCAGAAGGATATGGACAGATTGGGAGAATGGTCAGAGAAGCAGGTGATGGAATCCCGTGTAGCAATGGAGAGGGTCCAGAGGAGGTTTATGAGAATGATTTTGGGAAGTAAAGTTTTAATGTATCATGTGCGTTTGATGGCTCAGGGCCTATATTTGCTGGGGGAGGGTGGGGGGGTTGGATCTCATTGAAACTTATCGAATATTGAAAGCCCTGATAGAACGGAAGAGAAGGGGCTGTTTCCAATAGTAGATCTAAAACAGAGGTCGCTAGGTCCTTTATTAGTGAGGGTATCAAAGCCTACAGAGAGAAGGCAGGAGTTTGGGTAAATAATCAGTCATGCTCAAATAGCAGAGCAAACTTGATGGGCCAAATACCCTAATTCTGTTCCAATGTCTTATGGTCTTAATATACCTTACAGCCAAATAAAATACTCATCAGAACTGGAAAAGAAAAAATGCATAACACCTCATTACATATCTTAAAAACATCTTGAAACATGTTGTGCAGATTGAATTGCCTGTGAATATAGTAACAACACGATACCCATTTTACCCACAAGATTCTAGAATTTAAAATGAGCTAGCAATTGCAGAAAGCAACCATTTCTTACTGCAGCAGAACTTTATATAATTCTTCTGAGCCCCAACTCACAGCAGGCTTTTACCAATTCCAACAGTAAGTGAGATCCCCACATAGATAAATATTATCTCTCAGAAGTAGATGGTTTATGTGTTGATAATGGGAGTGTTGAAGCAGTCCTGTAGCAGACACAAACATACTGGTCCAGAGGCATCATGCTGAGCAGTGGGTTCAAAAATCTGAGTGTTAACTACCAAAGTCAGAGACGTAGCACTTCATAAATCTCCATGCTGGGCTTTTTATTAGTTTTAACATAATGCTTCCATAGCACATTTCAACAGCACTCAGCAAACTGAAAAGTTGGCTTTTTGTTAAACAGAGGTGTTTTAACAACTAAACTTAACTGTATTTTCCCTTCAGATTTTGAAGGTCTCTTTGTCTCCATTGAACATATTGCAACTCAACATTAAAACATAAAATAAAGTTAAACACCAATTCTATACATTGGACTGGGTTAGTCACTTAATTCATAAATAAGGGACATTGCATTGGTATAAGCAATCTTCACTCCATTCCTTTTAGATTTATATCAAGGCAAAAATACTTCATGGAATTTTTCCTTAAAACAGAAAGGTTATCCAATGTGTTCCTCTCTGAATGTGTTTTTCCTACACTTCAGAGGAAGATGGGTGAATATTCCTGCAGGTAGTAGGTATCACTACACTGTAATGACGTTAGCACATTGCACATCACTTGAAGTAGGTCCATCACTCTTTCATGGGGCAATAATTCTTCTCCAGTGACCACAGCTATTTTCTTGATCTGAATAGCTACATACTCTATCATGATCACAAATGAGGAATCTGAATTCAATTTCCTACTGTTATGTAGCAAACCCACCAGCTGCACCGAACACAAACCTAAACTTCTTGCAATAAGTGTAAGCTGTTTTAGTGGAAGGGTTACATCTTTCCTTAGTAAGTGGTTGGAAGCCTTGGGAGAGCAGGCATATTAAGTGGAGAATAGCATCTGTAAAGCCCCTTACTTGTTAGTACCGCTGTAATGATGCCGTCTGTACGCACGGCAGGCAAGACAAGTTTCACATTGTGACAATAATAAAAGAATCCTCCAGTTTGTTATCTGCACTACTGCAGTTAGTCTCAGTCCACGAGGACAATTTTGCTGTAGATGAGCCACACCTCAAGTCATGTTTTGTGTGGAGCTGGCTATAAATGCTACCTTGTATTGGAATGGCAAAGTTCTATGAGGTAAAACTGAAACACAGCAGCTCCTCACCACCAAAAAGCATTGCCTCACCAATGCCAGAGCATTTATTTGCCCCAAAATGAATCAAGCGGTCAAAACAAATCTAAATATAAAATGGGCCTTCCCCTACTCTCTGTACAATGTTACATATGATGACTCATGCTAAGGCAGCACAGCGGCCTACAAGTAACATAAAAGAACTGATATTTCCTTGAATGCCTTTGGCATTCTTATCTCTGGACCAAACACACTTTGGGAAACCCAGAACCTTCTCAGAAGCTGGAGACTACAGCAGGCTTCTGTTTACATCCTGGTAATGAGAAGAGCTCTGTTTGTTGTACCTGCTGAAGGAATCTGTCTACTTCAATTAGCTACCCTCATGATTAATGAAGGAATGAAAATAATGAGAAAAGAGTCTTACACAGGCTCTGGTCAGTGTGCATGTTATGTCAATTCTGCAAATAAGGAGAATGGGCTTAGTCAGACTGTGAAATGTCCAAAGTTCCTCTCACACTCAACATTTTGAGAAGGAATTTGGCATTAAGATGCCATGTGGACTTGTCTCCTCTATTTATTAATGGAACTTCTGGTTTTGGAAGTGCAGTTAAACAGATGGAATATTAAGGATCCCTTAAATGAAACTAGGTGCTAGATATTCACAGTCAAACATATTCAATAACTGGAACCTAAAGATAACCTTAACATCAATGCCGAATGCATTTGCACGAAGTTCCTTCTGGTTTTATCATGAAATATTATTACCCTGACAAATCACTAATTTTAAAATATTAACTTCATTTCTAACTTCACAGAATCTTTGTGATCTACTCGCTATTCCTAGATTTTCTGCAATTATCTCATATTTCTAACATCTACAGAATTTTGCTTTTGGATTATGGGAAGGAATTAATATTGGTGACATACAAAAAAGCTGGATGAACTCAGCAGGTCGGGCAGCATCTGTTGAAAGGAGCAGTCAATGTTTCAGGTCAGTCCTGACGAAGGGTCTCGACCTGAAACGTTGACTGCTCCTTTCAACGGATGCTGCCCGACCTGCTGAGTTCATCCAGCTTTTTTGTACGTCTTGATTTGACCACAGCATCTGCAGTGTACTTTGTAATTAATATTGGCGAATAGCCACCAGAGGGATAAAAGCCAATGTGAAGCGGTAAATGTTCATAAATCCCGAGAAATCACGCTTAAAACTGACTTGACGTTGACTCAATCCTTTCACTCACTTTGAGCACCCAACTATTGAAATTCAGCAGCTTGCCTGCTAAAATGGGTGTTCAAAATCTATACGACAGAATTCTTATTGCATCAGAGTTTGAGGTGAGTCTCCCGTTTACAGAAGTGCATTTTCTCAAACTGACTATTGACTGGTACCACTTGGCTATTCAGGGTTGCTGCTGTCTGAAAACTGTCTGGCAATTCTAACAACTTGGTTTGCAAACACGAGCAAGTCTGCCCATGCTGGACATCCAAATCAATGCACAGCCAAACAGCAGCAGAAAGTAGTGGATTCAGCCCAATACACAGCAGGCATTTCCCTCGCCACAAGCAGTCGGGGCTGCAGCAAAGAGAAGACATCAATCATTGAAGATCCTCGCCATCCACACAATGCCTTCCCCTTTCAGCTAACACAGAGCAGGAGCTACACAAGCTAGAAATCCCACACCATCAGCTTCAAGAACATCTGTTGCTCTTCAAATACTAAAATTTTAAACCGACCAGCACAACCCTAATCATTGCAGTGTAGCAATACTATGATCACTTTAATCACTGCAATGAAATGGGATTTTTTTTTTGTTTTAATTATGTTCTGTCTTGTAAAAGCAGCGTATAATTTTCATTTAATTTGTTTCTCTTGTATGTTACTTACCTATTGCTACATATGTGCCTGTGATGCCACTGCAGATAGGTTTCTCATTGCATCTGTGCATGAGTGGACTTGTGCATATGAAAATAAAATCACGTTTGGATTTTTAACTTTGTAGGCAAGGGATAGAGAGGACTAAGAGAGCAGGTAGGAAATTTTGTGGAGATTATCTTCCTCCTTAGCTGTCATTTGCCCCCTTCTTCAGTTTTCTGGTTATATTCTACCTCTAGCTGGCTGTACCTCATCTCTTTATCCTCTGCCTACGTTCCCTCACTATTTTGACCACAACAGTGGCACCATCATGAACAAGGCACACAGGCGGGATTTCAGTCAAAAACAGACACAGTCTTTGTGCAGAGGCGGAAGGAATTTGTTTGATCGGAATCTCTGCTTGATGACAGCATTTCGGTGAGGCAAGGAGTGCAAAAAGCAGCACACCTGCATATGTGCGCAGGTGGACCCACTGAGCTCACTCCCTCGTGGTCAAAGGTGAAGTACAGGGACACTAGTAACTGGCAGCCAGGAATGTTGGATTCAGGAATGCATGACAGATTACACTTCACTTCTTACTGAAAGCAAGGATCAGTGATGGAGGTGAAACTGTCTTCAGGCTTATAGCTGAAGACACAAATCAAGTGTGTGCCTGCATGGGCAAATACCCTCTCTAGCATGTTTTACTTTGCAGCCAAGTGAACAGGAATACTTTCACAGAGAAGGTCAGTTGTTCAAATGTCATTGACTTCTTTTTGATAATAGAATTTTTTGTTACAGACCCTCTACCCACCCCCACTTGCCCACCAAGTTATGACAAGGTTTATCTAAACAATTTGCAAGTCTGAAAGGCAGGGAGAAATACAGCCATGATCTGAAGATGCCGACAAGCTGAACACCTATTCATATGCATGGATCGGTTGTAAGTCAGGCATTCATAAACTGGGGAGGACCTGTACATTAAAATACTAACAATAGCCACTATTTATACTTCAAAATGAAATATATGCTTCAAATCATAGGATGGAGTAAATCTTTTTTAAACTTTTCTAGTTAAATGCAGCATATTTGGATTGTAGAAGAGGCTTGAAAGATTAGAAGTTTCTAAAGTAGAGCTTGGTGAGAAGGGAGGACGTAATGGTGGTCCTGATGTGACGGTTAACCACCACATTCACCACCTTCCAAAATGTGCTCCTGTTGCATAAAGCCGAGGTGTTAAAATTAATCCCTCTAAGTACATTTTGTCTGATGGCACTGAATCCACACATCAAGTAACCTTCAATTCATGCAGATCAAAACTGAATCAATTGAAATTAATTTAGAGCATTCAAATCTCACTCAGCATTAAGGATATTTGAATCAATCATCTAATCAAATGACAACATTGGAATAAATTTCTCACAGCACTGGGTTATCACATAAGTTATTGGGACAGCTGTTAATATTAATATTTGGAAGCAACAACCAGACTTTCTGATGCTCGGTATTTGGATCATAAAAATTGACAGGAAGACCCATAAAGCCATATTTAATGCCTGCCCCAGCACTGACCTGACCTTTCCAGCAAAATTCCAATACTAATATTCTTCAAGCATATTTTCTTGTCCTCAAACATAAATCAGTCACAACATTCAGATAAACATAAGAGATTCTGCACATGCTGGAAATCCAGAGTAACACCCATAAAAAGATGGAAGAACACTGCAGGTAAGGAGCATATATAGAAATGAATAAACAGTTGATGTTTTGGGCTGAGACCCTTCTTCAGGACTGGAAAGGAAGGGGGAAGATGACAGAGTAAAAAGATAGGGGAGGGGAAGGAGGCTAGCTGGAAGATGATAGATGAAACGAGGTGGGTGGGAAAGGTGAAGGGCTGGGGAAGAAGGAATCTGAGAGGAGAGGAGAGCAGACCATTGAAGAAATGGAAGAAGGAGGGGCACCAGAGGGAGATGATAGGCAAGCGAGGAGAAGAGGTAAGAGGCCAATATAGGGAACAGAAAAAGAGGATAGCGGGAGGGAAAAATATTACCAGCAGGAGAAATTGATATTCATGCCATCAAGTTGGAGGCTACCTAGATGGAATATGAGGTGTTGCTCCTCCACTGAGTGTGGCCTCATTACTGCTTGTTGTACTGATCTGGCACCCTGGTCTTCTAGGATTTTGAGCTTCAGCAATGACTAACATGACTGCAGACCAACTGTGCAGCCAATTGTTTCATGGAAAACACATTTCAAGTGGAGTTCACAAGAGTGCAGGCACAGAGCTGCTTTGTAAATCAATTAATTGCATTTCAAAACTATCCAAATCATTCCACTGCAACATCTCCAAGTTAATTTTGTCTAATGTTACACTGTCTGCATACTCTATGAATTTTGCAATTTCTTCAAAAGATCCGAACTTAGTGAATCTTAAAGAAAATTCTTCAGTAGCTGAACCACTGGTGCTCAGAAGTTGCATTGGAAGGCTCTGTGAATGACTGTCTTTTCAGAAATTTCAATATCTGTCCGGTGCTTTTTTTAGATTTGCTAAATACTTTACAGTGCCATTTTCAGCATGACATTCAAATACTTCAAGTTTGATTTCTGATGGTTTTATGTTATCAAACACAACATCAAGTGTTTTGCCAGATCCCTGTAATTTAGTAAACACAAAATACTTTGCAGATGCTGGGGTCAAAGCAACACGCTGGAGGAACTCAGCAGTTTGGGCAGCATCTGTGGGAATGAACAGTCAACGTCAGGATGAAGGGACTCGGCCTGAAACATTTTGACTATTCATTTCCACGGATGCTGCCCGACCTGTCCCTGTATTTGGTGTTCAGATCATTTAAATGTGAGGAGAAAGATGCAAAAAACATCAAACCAAAAATCCACGTATGTAATTCTTGACAAAATCTTTCAATCATCAAAAGCAAATAAATTTTGTCCAAATACTCAACATATCATTAGTAGACTGAACCTTTACTAAGCCAATGTACACTGTTGTAAATAAATAGTCCTGTGTACACCGAATTCACTTCACTCAATAAATTCTGAAATTGTCTTCTTTTCAAAGCACATCCAGAAATAAAATTAATTACCTTGATTACAATTTTCAACACTTCAAGTTTTGTGAAGAAGTGCCTGCATTTGTGCCTACACAAATTCTCCTCGTGTACAATGAAAGCCCACCAATGGATGTTCAACATATTTTGCAGATTGACAAGATCTGCCTCTTTACCAATCATGCTGGGCGCACCAGTTATCACGGGAACTATTTTTGAAAGGTTAACCTGTCAACCAGACAATTCTTTTACTACAGCCTTACATATTTCAATCTCTGTGCTGTGTTCAGGTAATGTTACTTAGTTGACAAGTTCTTTGCATGTTTCATCACCCCTACAAAATCGCGCAATAATCGCTAACCTAATTGATGTAACATCAGTGCTTTCATCATGCCAAATGGAAAGAAATCTATACAAACTAATCTCTTTTGTTAGTTGTTCTGCTATGTCTTTACTCATTCAAATTCTACCTTTTACTGTGTTTCTGCTCATTGGCGAGTCCTTAATGAGCTGAATGTTTTGTTCAGTTGCATACTCCAGCCAAGTTCTTCAACATATTCCCCATCACTGCATGGTGTTACATATTAAACAATAATCTTTGAAATTTCACAAGTAGCAGTCATCAAGTTGGAAGTACCTGAAATAAATGGCCTCAAAATATTTGGCTGCCTTTTATGCTGCTGATTTCTTGAGAAATGTGTTCTTTCTGTTTTTGCGCACTTTTATCAGAAAGCCATTTATGAACTTTATGGATGAAGGCCTGCACAGCACTGTTTTGGAATGTCAGGTATATAATGCTTTATCATCCCTTTTATTCATGCCTGCTCTTTCACTGCAGCACTCTTGAAAATCTACTTTTTCCATTATTTAACCATTTTTGTTTCTTTGAATCTGACATTCTGAACAAAATGAAAAGTGGAAATACAATATAAAAATATCCCACCAGTAAAGCTAGAAAAACATATTCTTACTAATATAAATAAAATATGTTTATTGAAAAAATATTCATGGAGGTGCTAAACTATATACAGTATTTACCTTTATTATCACTGAACCTCAGTGTTCACTCAAAAATGATGGAAGAAAAAATATAGCAGAGTAAAGCCAAAGCCAACTGGCCCAACCATTCACTATCTGAATACTGATCTGTACACCAGCTCTGTGATGATTTCAAAACATTTTATTCAATGTCACCTGTTGCTGCAACTCTTTAGCTGGCACCAAGCCAGCATGAGACTTTCCCGATGAAAACACTTCACTGCTCTCGAGTGGTGAAATATCAATTGCTGCAGCATTTGGCAGTGAGAATAATCTTTATTATGGGTAGGGTTTAAAGAATAGAAGATTGGTACCTAATGCCATGTGCCAACAAAATGTTTTGGTGTGCCATAGGTTCACCATCTTTGTATACTGTGGTTAAAGCTATCACTTGGTGCTGCAAGTGATATCTTCAACCCAAGATGATTATCTGAACTTGTACTAGTGACAGAGAGGAGAAAGGGGCCAGGACCTGCTAACAACTTTTACGGCACAAGGATTTACTTGTAGAAGCAGGATCTCAAAGAAGGTCAAACAACAACACACACAAAATGCTGGCGGAACACAGCAGGCCAGGCAGCATCTATATGGAGAAGCGCTGTTGACGTTTCGGGCCAAGATCCTTCGTCAAAGAAGGGGATGTGTTGCCTACTTCCTGTGACACACATCAGTCAGCATAGAAATAGGAAATAAATTAATGGTGCAGGAAAGAGGGATTTAGACCAGTGGGGCATTGGGAGGGGTTCCAGGTAGAAGGCTGAACTCTGAGAGTGGGCATATTACATCTCAGAAATAGTTGGGAGCAATATCTTCCAGGAAGGTATTCTAGTACTGAAAGGGTGGGGGAGGATTACCAAGGCTTGTTAAGGACTGGGCGCAGAAAGATAACATTAAAAAGGAGCAAAAAAAGAATAGTGGAGCTAATAGCAAAAGGGAAGAGAAAACTAGTTGCTTTTTATGGGAAGATATGTTTACAGTGCATATATAGAAAGGTGTGAAACATGATGAACAAAGCTGCAGACACTAACAATCACATAGGTTGCCATGTTGTGGCAATAAATGGAGCTGAAATATTTCTGCTGTTCGGGAAATAAAGAGAACGGAAGAAATAAAATGTCACAACAGCAACGTGGTAGGAGAATACTAAAATGCTGGAACAATCGAGGAAGAACCTATCTGTTTACGTTTAAGTAGCAATTAAGGTTGAACACACTATTGGGCTATTCTACAGGCTGTCAGCTAATGAGAAGGGAATTGAGGAGCAAGTTTTCTCCTCTAGTGGAAATGCTGAAACCATATGGGATTATGTGGAATTTTAACCATTCAAAAATTGAACGGCATAGTAATAACATAAAAGCAAATGAAAGGAAAGAGTTTCAAAGAGCATACAGGAGAAATGTTATTGTCAGTGTGTTGTTGATCTAATAAGGAAGATGCCACTATTGGACTTGGGTTTTGAAATAAATTCAGCCAAACAGAGCAAGTATCAGTGAGGGAACATCTAGGAAAGAGCAATCATAATGTCTTATGGCTTAGAGCAATTATGAACAGTGATTCAAGGTAAGAATAGTCAATTCCAGAAGGTCCAATTTTAATGGAATACATGTGCATTTTGGCTTAGATAAGTTGGAATCAAAACTTGGTAGGCAAACCTGTAATTAGACAAATAAAAAAGAGAATGGAAGACAAAGGGCATGAATATGGTACCTAATGATCTTTTCACTTCAGTCTTCAATTAAAAAATCATTTGTGATCCTGAGTTATGTGCATAAAGGATACCAAAACAAGGAAGATACTGATTTTTGCCTAGATTCTAAGCTAAAAGATACTAGGAAGGTTAACTGAAACTTCAAGTTAATAAATCATCTGGTCCAAAGATAGGAAGGAAGAAAAATTGTGCAGACTGCAGCCATAATTTTTAAATTGTTCTTGGATTTAAGGGTGATGTTTGAAGATTACATGTGTTAACTCAGATGTGGAATACAAAAAGCATTTGACAACGTTGCCACACAATAAGATTGGCACCAATTCTGAAAGCTATGGAATGAAAGAGTACATAACAACATGGTACAAAAATGCTAAGTAAGACAGTAGCAGTGAAAACTTGCTTTTCTGACTGTAGGGTAGTTATGGTGGATTCGTCAGTGGTCAGTACAAGGACAACTGACCGGAGAGCTGTGCCATTTCTCCAGGCGCAGGGCTCGGAAAAAGCGACACAACAGACTTTTAACTTCTTAAATCAAGGAGTTGTTTCCCCTTTTTCCCTTATTAGGGAGAGAGAGGGCCTGTGGTATGTCGAATAACCGGGTGAACAAGTAGTTTTTGTCTTTATTGATGCTTTGCTGGATGCTTGAGTACTTGACAGAGGGTGCTGATGCTTTTTGCTAGTGGGGATGGGGGTCATTGCTTAGCTGCTGTTTGTGCGTGGGGGGAGCTGGGGGGGCTTTAGCGTTCTAACATTTTGACTGTCATTCATTCTTTGGGGTACTCCTCTGTTTTTGTAGATGTCTACAAAGAAAAAGAATTTCAGGATGTACATTGTATACATTTCTTTGAGATTAAATGCTGAAACCTACTGAAGGTAATTAAAGATATTACATGGAATCTGGGCTTTATAAATACACGTACAGAGTATTAGAGCAAGGTAGTCATTTTCAGGAAAGTTGAATCATTATGCAAACAGTGGCTCACCCATAACGGAATAATGTGTCCAGTTCTGGGTAAAACATTTCAGGAAAAAAAGTAGAGTCTTTAAAGAGGATGCAGAAGAAATTCCAAGGATGAGGGGTGTTCATGGATAAAGAACATTTATCATTGTTGGTGAGAAGGTTACAAGGACACCAGGTATTTAACATCAGGATGGGTAGAAACAAAATAGATAGAGATAAGCTGTTCCCGCTGGTAAAGAGGTCAAACATTTTGGGCATGGAATGAAGGAGATTTGGAGAAGCATCAAAGGTGACATGTGGAGTTGGCTTTGCACACAATGGGCAGTAAGTTTCTGGATTAGACAGTCATGGATAAGATTAGAGGCAGATTCGATTGCAATACTCAAAAATGATATTTGCAACGAAAGAAATTGCAGGGCTGTAGGGCTGAGGGACTAATCAGTTGACTCTGTTGCCTTTCTCCACACTAGGATCATCCTGTGTTTCTGTGGGCATAATAATTCTATTTAATCAGAAACATTGCTCAGGATTCATTAATCTTAGAATCATGCATCCAGTGATGTTAAAAGTTAAATCATCTTGATAAATACTAGCAATTCCTCTCAGTATTCTAAATGCTTACTTCTTCCAGCACGAGTGTATAGCATTCAAACACACTCACAAAAAAACATGTTACATTTCATGGAGTTTCTGACGGCATAATTAATGCCAGTCTTGGCCTGTGAAAGCATTCAGCGAAGTATGTTGAGCAGCTTCATTCTTGGGGCATATTACTGAACGCTTGTACAGTCACACAGAAACAAGCCCTTCAGCCCAACTGGTCCATGCTAACCAAGCTTGCAATCTAATCTATTCCCATTTGTCATCGTTTGATCCATATTCCCCTTAAACTTCTCTGTCTATGTAGCTGTACAAGTGGTTAATGTACTGTACCTACTTTAAACATGTCCTCCGGCAGCTTGTTCAATATACAGACCACTCTCCAGGTGAAAATTATGCCCTTTGCATATGTATTAAATCTCTGCCCATCACCTTCAACCCACGTCCTTGAGTTCTTGATTTCTCAACCTTGAAGAAAAGGCTGTGTGCATTTACTGTAACTGTTCCTCATGATTTTCTATACCTCTACAGGATCACCCTTCAGTTTCCTGTGTTCTAAGGAAAAGACTCCCAGCTTGTTCAACTATAACTCAGGCTCTTGAGTCCTGAGAGCATCTTTGTAGATCTGCTCTGCGTTCTGTGCAAATTAATTTCATTATTCCTGCAGCAGGGTGACCACAATAGCCCATGAGCTGCCTCACCAATGCTGAAACATCACGTCACAACCCTAGTGACTTACTCACGAATGCCAGCAGGTCATCAAGTATCTACCATCAACTCAAGGTCACCTTAGAAACTGCCTCCTAACTCTTGCCAAAAGACAAGCATACTTTGTACAAACTATTCCTCCTCTGCTTTTAAAAAATGGTTTCATTTTTGTGAGGAGCACTAACTGTGCAAGACCCATTCTCCTGACAGCCAATCTGTCAGCAACTGTTGCTGAAACTGAAAAGCATTCCTTCTAGGTACAGATCAACAATTAATGACGCTTTTAAATGTCTCATGTGAGATGCAATTAGTCAGAAGGATTCTTTAATAAAAAATCAATACCACTAACCCAATTTGGCTCAGAGTGAAAACATTACAGAGGTAACGCAATTGAATATCCATTATTTCAATGTAACAGTCTGAAGTTTATGTCCCACTTGAATGCATTAAGTCTGAAATGTCAGTGCACTTCGCTTTCTTGCACTTATACCTTGGCTCAGCGCTTTCTTTTAACACATTGCTTTCTGCCACTTTCTTCAGAAGGCCAGGAAACCTCACACAGACTTAACTAGTTCAACAACGCACCAGGTGGCTCAGAGACACAACAGTGACTGGAAAAGGGAAGAGTGAGGTTGCTGGAGGTAGTTCAGATGTGGTATATTGATACTTCCCCTCAATCAATGAATTCCCTCGAGTTCCTGAGTGTGATGACTGAATAGTACAGATTCATCAAACCCTCACTTACCTAGGGTGTGTTTTGATCATGCACCTCAATTCAGATGGCTCTGTCATAGTAAACCATTTCCTCAGTGAGGGAGCTCAGAAATAAAGATGAGTAAAGATGACAGTGTGTACAGAGACCATGGGGAGTAGGGCCTTTCTTTCATCACCTCACAATCAGAAGACTTAAGACAGGAAATACTGTTTTGAAATGGAGTTGTTGCAAACAGAAGGGTGCTGTGCTTGAGCATGAAGACCAAGGAGAGAACAACTTGAATGAGTTTGTCATGCCAATTACTATAAATGTAAGACATACAAGGAGGAATAGACCATCTGGGCTCCTGTGTCTGTTCCACCACTCAATTAAACTCTGTCTAGAATTTGACATCAGCATCACTTTCCGGCACCTGACTCTTTTAATATCCTAAAACCTATCAGATGGCCCATGAAGATCTTCCACATACCTCTTTTGTTCAGTCCTATATGTTTCACAGACATCACAAGTCATTCTTTTAAATTCTACAAAGCCCAAGTTGTTGGTTCAACCTCCCCACATATGGAAGGAATCAACGCAGTGAAACTTTGCTGCCCTCCCTCTTCTGAAGGATATCCTTCCCTAGGTAAGGACACCTGACCCCTGTAATATCCCAGATCCTGCCTTTCTGTGAAACCATTTAACAGAAGCAAGACAACTGAATCTGCAGGTCAACTTCCATTGATCTCACTACAGGGTCTTCCAGCTCCCTCTGAAAACCACATAGTTCTCTTTTCCGTATTTGTTGTTAACAAGTAGGATCAAATCATAAATTCTCACATTCTATCCACTCTGCCATGTCATTGTCTTTCACTTAGTCTGTCTTACTTCATCTTTGCCAAAGGTCACACTGCCATTTAGCTTTGCAATATCAGTAAACTTGACACTCCTCCACATCTATTGTGCCATAGTTTGTGAATGTCTGGGGCTCCAGCACTTGATCCCTGTGGCACTGTAGTTCTCAGAACCCCTCCATCCAACTTGAAATCAATCTATTTATTCCAATTTCCTGTACCTCTTCACAACCAACCTTCAGTCATGTCTGTATATTGCCCTCAGTGTGCATACTCTATTTTTGTTTAGTAATATCATATGTGCCATCTTTACTAAAAGCTTCCAAAAGTACAAAAGTCCAAGCACGCAATTTGCGATCTTAAAAAATGCCAATGAATCGAATGTGACTTGCTCTTCATAAACCATCAATGCTGCCCTCACCCACATCTCTTCCATTTCAGACACACTTGCCCTCACCCCATTCTTTCACCACCCCACCAGGGATAGGGCTCCTCTTGTCCTCACCTACCACCTCACTAGCCTTCAATTTCAGCAAATAATTCTTTATAATTTCATTCATCTCCAATGGGATCCCACCACCAAGCCCATCTTTCCCTTCCCCAACCTTCCACTCTCTGCTCCCTATGCAACTCCCCTGTCCATTTGTTCCTCCCCAGTGATCTCCCTCCTGGTACTTGGCCTTGTAGTGGAAAAAGTGCCACACCTGCCTCTACATCTCCTCCCTCACTATCACTCAGGGCCCCAAGCACTCCTTCCACCTCAAGGTGTTACTTCACCTCCGAGTCTATTGGAGTCCTCTACTGTATCCAATGCTCCCAATGTGACCTCCTGTATATCCGTGAGACCAGACCATTTTGCCGAGGATCTTCACTCCAACCACCAGAAAAGTGGGATCTGACTTCAATTCTACTTCCCATTCCCATTCTGATGTGTCAGTCCATGGCTTCCTCCACTACCGCAATGAGGCTACACCAAGGTTGGAGGAGCAACACCTTATATTCCATCTGGGTAGCCTCCAACCTGATGGCATGAACATAGATTCCTTGAACTTTTGGTAATTCCCCGCACCCCTTCTCTCCAGCCCAACACCTCCCTCTGGTGCTTCTTTCTTCCACGGTCTTCTACCCTCTCATCAGATTCTCACTTCTCCAGCCTTTTATCTCTTTCACCAATCAACTTTGCAGCTCTTTAATTCACCCCTCGCCCTCTCCCGATTTCAGTTAACACTTACCATCTTGTACTTCTTCCTCCCCTCCTCCCGCCTGCTTACTCTGTCTTCTCAGCTTTTTTTCCAGTCCCGATGAAGGGTCTCGGCCTGAAAGGTCAACTGATTACTCTTTCCCATAGACGCTGCCAGGTCTGCTGGGTTCCTCCAGCATTTTGTGTGTGTTACTCTTCATAAATCTTGTTGACTGCCCAATCCTGGTACTATTTTCAGTAGAAAATAATAATATGATTTCTCATTTCCTCCCACAGATGCTGTCTGATCTGCCGAGTTCCTTCAGAATTTGTGTGTTGCTTCAGATTTTTAGCATCTGCAAAATCTCTTGTGTCTGAATTATTTTTTAAGTGCTCTATTACCATTTTCTTAACAATAGCTTCCAGCTTGAAGATCGTAGGGCACAAGTTACTTCCCCTGGTATTAATAAACCAACAAAATTTCAGGCCAATCTGGTAATGAGACTCAACTTCCATTGAACAACAGCTGAGAAAGTTCGATGTAATTCGGTTCAAAATGGTAACTCTTTAAAAAAAAAGATAAAAGTTCCCATCGCAGCAATTTTCATAGCTGAAAATGTTGCTTTGCTACAAAACATTATCAAGTTCATCACAAACAGAGATTGGTGCCATCAATCAACTCACAAAGAGCAGTGGAAAATGAAATATAGTGCTGTACAAGTCAGACACGGTCCTCAGACTGCCCATTACTCCTACTACAATTGGTGGGGTGGAACCAGAATGAAGCCAGCAGCAACTCAATTAATCTCACTGGCTGTTCAGCCAGAAGAGCGAGTCCTCACCAAAAGCGGGTCAACGTTGCTTAGTTTCACATACCACAACATGGCAACTGACTATGGAGTTCTCTCAGCAGAGGTTATGATAGCAATGGCTCCCACCAAAATCCTTCTGATTTTTTAATCAATTGAATGTTTAAATACATGTTTTGCACCCTGAGTTGAATTGAATGAAATTAAAGGTTATTTTGGATTAAGTGGCTCATTAGTGACTTTGTTTCCTCATTAGACAACACTGGAACACATCATTTGCAGAGCCTCACAATAGCTTCCAGCTATTTCCCTACATCATTCAGAAAAGGAGGCTCATTTAGCTTTCGGGAGGAATGCAGCGATCTGCATCAGCAATGACCGAGTAACAGCTCATCTCCTGGACTGTAAACACTTAACCATTTACTGCACAAAATGCCTAAAGCAATGATTCATCTACTTGTCAGCGAGGTTGTTTTAATCTCACTTAACAAATTCAGAGTAAAAAAAAAGATCTTGAGGCTACAAGCACTTTATAGATTCCTGGCTGGCTCCAGAAACATAAATTCTTCACTGACACTTAATCTGAAATTCTCCCCATCAATCCCTGTACTAATTTTCATGCATTCCACTTTGGAATTTTTCGAAAGTGTATCCAGATCTAGTTGGCTGGAAGTTATTTAATTGAAAGTAATGCGCTTTGAAGGACCTCTTCCTTCATCTAATGGTGAGTCAACAGTTTCTGTGGGCATCATGCCTTTTGTCATTCAGTAATATGATCAGACAGTTTATATTATCTTCCCATTTTTGTCATTATATAGTTTGGAAAGATTGAATTTGCATGATATTCAGGAAATACATAGGCAGATTTCCCTCCACAGTATCATGTTAGAGGCGTGGACAGCCTCAAAGTGACAGACCTGAACGCCCTTTCACAATCATAGCTCGGGGCTTAATCTACGTTGGCTAAGAGATATGGAAGCATACAACACAGTAACAGACTACTCAGCCCATCAGATCCACACCGACCATTAAGCAGCCATTTATTCTCATCCACACTAGCACCATTTCACTCTTCCCACGTTCTCCTCAACTCTCCCCAACCCCAGATTTTTCAAATTGACCTCCTGCCAAGGCAAATTTACAATGACTAACCACTGGGGTATTTGACATGAATAGATAGTTGACGATTCAGGCTGAGACCCTTCATCAGGACTCTTGATGATTTTGATTTCCAGCATTTGCAGACTTTCTCTTATTTATGATCCAACCTCACTTTCACTCCTAATTTATCTAAATATTGCAGCTTCTGTTTTTTTGTCTACTCTTCAGACTATGCAAGTGATCATTTTAAAGCAGCTCGCCTGCTGGAAAGCCAACAGGGTCGACAAACTGTCTTTTGTAGGCCCTGCCCAGTGTCTGTGGGTTATACCACGGGCCCAGTCTAGTTCCATCAGTTTCTCACTATATAGGCTATGATAAAATTACCCATTTATTCATACAGATCAGCAGCCTTAACAAAAAGGATGAGTCAGTAATGGCCTTGCTGATTGAAATACTAAGGGTGTCTATATCCTTCTGTGCCAGAGCTTCCTCTCCACTGCATGGAGGCTTTCGATGATAGCAAGTGGAACAGATACTGGACAAACTAACTCTGGTAATCCATTGTCCTGTTGGGACATAAAATGGAAGTGAAAGTAGAATTGCTTTCATGTTGATATAAAACAAATTCTGCAAGAAAATGGAGTGCTAACTATAGATGTCCTGACTATAAATGCATATAATTTTGAAGAATAAAAAGTTCCTTGCTCCCAGTTGTATTTCCCCTTTTCTTATCATCCCTTTCTCTCCTTGCCAGCTGTTCTACTTACTGTGTTTCAGATCAGTGGTCCCATCTCTGGCAATATTATACAATGGAGAAACAAGGGACGAGCGGAGAAGTGGGAAGAAGAGAAAGAGAACGAGCTTTGTCTTTGGTGGATTACTGATCTTCTCAAGTCCTGTACCGTGTGATGTCAGTACTATTCTGAATCTGGCCTCTTGATTATCCCTTGTCTGCCATGGTTCCAACCTCTGAAATTCTAACACAGTACTGTTATTTTTTTTACAGAGTCCTTAAACCCTTTCTCCTTAGATAACCCATCCTAATATCTCTCCTTGCAGCTCGGTGTCAACTTCAATAAGGCATCTCGTCTGTAACATGCCTTGAGGTGTCTTTGCCACATTATGTAAGTGGAAGTTGTTGTTGCTGAGCAGTACACATCTGGAGAGTTATTTAATGACATGTAAACTATAGTCATGCCATAATGGCATTGTTCATTACACCATCTCATTCTACATCCTGTTTTGGGTTAAAATGGAGCTTAAGTAAATAAAGATATATCTTAAAACTGGCAGGATCCATTGACTGTTATCCATCGAATAGTCCCGTCAGAAT
The DNA here is from genome assembly GCF_030144855.1 of Hypanus sabinus. Classification (NCBI taxonomy): domain Eukaryota; kingdom Metazoa; phylum Chordata; class Chondrichthyes; order Myliobatiformes; family Dasyatidae; genus Hypanus; species Hypanus sabinus. The sequence continues at coordinate 16,291,778 of NC_082720.1, forward strand.
ACATCCGTGAAATGTATCCTCTGGTGTAATGCAGTCTGCAAAACATGTATAAATTATTTGCCAACTGTCAGTGTTTTCACATTAATCCTAGACCACAATGTGGGAGCTTTTTCCACAAGAAGACAAGGTGTACTGCCAGTGGGATGAATGGCTATTTTGGGAATAATGAAAAGAGATATTTCTTCATGTTTCTGTCAAGAGTGACAAACATTAATTAAATGTTATGCGATATGTCCGACAGAGCAAGGTCTATGTATTGCCAGAGCTTTTAGCTGATGAACATAAATGAGAGAAAAGACTAATTTATCCACTTATCCCACTGCTACTAACCAGAATGTAAAAGATGCTGATACACACTATCTGGATAAGTGTGGGACTGGCTGCCCTTGTTTCCCCACACAGTTGCTTCACACAATGTTGTGATACAGAAAGAGGCTTCTCTGATTTCTCCAGGTTGGCAAATTTTCCGATTGTTCCAGTAAGATGGAAATTGCTGGGTTTTGCAAAGATGGCTGCCAAACTTCTATTGTTGCAGGGTGGCTCTCCTGTCAAGCACCCTGTTCCGCAGTGAGAAGTGAGGGACTTTCTAGTCATAGGACTACAACAATGCCTTCAGAACCCCAGAGAAGCTAGTCTTCCCATCCAATTAGGTCCCCGTTCATCTTTGCATTGTCTGTGGCAACAGGCTGGATTTCCCAGTGGCCACCCATTTTAATTCTACTTACCATTCCCATTGTGACATGTCTGACCATGGCCTGCTTTATTACCATGATGAAACCACTCTCAGTTTGGAGAAATAACACCTCGTGTTCTGTCTGGGTAGTCTCCAACCTGAAGGCATGAACATTGATTTCTCAAATTTTCACACCCCCCCCCCTTACTCCTTCTTTTCTCCTCACCTACCCCTCCCCTTTGCTTTCTCCTATGGTCCACTGACCTCTCCTGTCAGATACCTTCTTTAGTCCTTTACTATTTCCACCTATCATTTCAGAGCTTCTCAATTAATTGCCCCTCCTTCATCCACCCAACTGAGTTCACCTATCACCTGCCAGCTTGTAATCCTTTCCCACACATTTCCCCTCTTCCTTTCCAGTCTGTTGAAGGATCTCAGCCCAAAGCACTGACTGTTTATTCCTCTCTACAGATGCGGCCTGACCAGCCCAGTTCCTCCAGCATTTCTGGTGTGTTACTCTGGATTTCCAGCATCTGCAAAAACCCCTATGTTTACAATCAGGAAGACTTATGCGGATGCTGAAGTGGTTAAAAATTCAACAGGGTAACCAATAATGGGAAATAGAATTCTACCCTCTAACTCTCTGCCTTTCAGAGACAATGGAGCTGGCGTTAGAGATTTTTTTTTACATAAAACAATAACTGCATCAACAACGTCCTTGTTGCTGATTGAACAAGTTCGCCTATATGACATCTGAACATCCGGTGCAATGGACAATGTGTGTAATCTGATCAGGTGACTTGGTACAACATCTTTTCAGAAGCATAGGATCTGAACCTCAATACAAGTAACTCAATTTTTTTTTAAAAAGTCTCACTCGAGCCTTATAGGCTCATCAGGCCGGTGCTTATGTCAGTTTCCGTGGCGTGAAGCAACTGAGAGTACGAGACTCCCCCGCCCCGGATCGGACACCAGCAGGTTAACCCCCAGCATTTTCTCGGTGCCTATTTTCAGCTGGGTAGACTGGAGCAATGTGTGGTTATGTGCCTTGCTCAAGGACACAACACGGTGTCTCGGCTGGGGCTCGAACTCACGATCGCTAGTCCAGCGCCTTAACCACTTGGCCACGCGCCACACTAACTCAAAATTAATAACTGAAATTTAGTTAGATTGGAACAGTAAGCTAGAAGTAGAAGCAACCATTGAGAAATCTTTCATTAAAACAAAAACTACATCACAATAATGTGACAGAAGAAATTTGTTGCTTTACTTTCTTGCTTGATTTTACATGTTTTTTAACAGTGGCACATAGAACATCTTGGAGTAGAGAAAATATCATAACTGACGCACATGGACTCCCCAGCTTTGGCCCCGGTAAAAGAAAAAGAATAAGGGTTGAATAGTTGATGGGAACTTTGGAAAATAAAATGAGTTATAAGAGAATTACAATAAAAATGGGGGGTTGATTTTCGCGCTGCTTCGGTGGGTCAAAGGGCAAGTTTCCATGCTGCACTGCTCTGGCTCAGTTCATGCGTCAATTAGGTTTCAAAATAAAGCAGTTAATTCTGTTAATTATTTCTGCTGATTACAACCACTTCCCTCAATTTTCTTCCCATTACTTGGTACAGTAGTTTTTAGTGCATTCTGTTGGATCGCTTGACAAGAGCAGTGACGGGCTCTGTTGCACTGGTGCCTCAGACCTCCAGCTTTCTTCCTGACCTCCACTGCTGTCAGTGTGGAGTTCGCATGTCACCCCTGCGATAATGTGGACTTCCTCTGGGTGCTCCGGTTTCCTCTGATGTCCCAAATAGGGGGTGGGGGAAGGGAGGTGTGGTTGGGAAGGAAGTTCACTAGCCAGTGTAAATTGTCCCCTAAGAATGGTAGAATTGTCCCCTAAGGCTGGTAGAATCTGGGGGTAGCTCATGGAAATTGGCAGAGAACAAAATTAGAATCAGATTAATGTACGATTAGGATTAATGCAAACAGAGGAGTCTCTTAGGCCCACTGAGTTCTTCATAACCATCAAGCATCTTTAGGATCCTAGGATATCTAAATATCTCCTTAATATATTGAAATAATATAAGGGGTAATTCATTATTAGATATTAGGCTGTAATCCTGCTGAGAAAAATATTTACCATCTAATTCCAGCTGTTAATATTGAATGAGCTTTGTCCTGTGGAGAAGACTTTGATTATTAACTCTTCCAGCAGCTGACAGTATTTCCAAATCTGGCATGTGGTCTCTGTGTACTCAATGGACTGAGTCAGTGTGACGTATTTTGTTCTTAAGCTATGCTCAGCCGCTGTCATAGAAAAGCCCAGAGAGAAGGACTTTTTTCTGCCCCGAGGCAGCATTATCTAATGGATTTCAGGATTATCAGTTTAGCCTCTCAAAGGGTCAGTGCTCTCGGGAATCTCTGAAGAGCCAGGATGCTCTGCCTGATTGACAAAGCAAACGAGCATGCTGATTGGCATGCATCTAAAAGTCTGGCAGCGGATAGACAGCTGATGAAACAATTACTTTCAGAGCATAATCTCAAGGCCTCCTCCTGTCAATCAATAAACTTTATTAGCATTCTTTCAGCTTCCTAGAGTTATGAATGTGAGATTCTATGCAACCTAACTACAGGAAGGAAGTAGTAGTGACAACGTGTGAGAGATGAAGGGGAAGCAATTGGACACAGCTGTTGTACATCCAAGGTCAACTTTGCTTCTGATCTCCACTGACATAACTTGTCTTCCAGCCTTCATGCAAATGGATTCATTCATGCGTTATCCATAACTATGAGCATCAAAAGGCTAGTTGACCCCAGGGTATGCCACAACTAAGTTCAAACTTAGTCTCCATTCAATATCTCACAAAAGGAGACTATTTCTACAGAGTGGAAATTTGACTTTTCCTTGTGCCTGATGCAGGGAGTGCTGTAGCCAATTCTAGTCACCCAAATAGAGATCAGTTAACTCAGCACCAAAGGAGGAGTGCTCTCCATAGAAGCTTGAAGCCACACTTGCAACTAATATAGCAATCAGGAAAGCCCCAGTGTTTACATTTTTACACTCAATGCAATTGCAAAAACTAGGCAGATTTTCTTTCAAAGGACTGGAGTTGCACTTTGAACAGTTAAAATATCTCACATCTTGAGAATTACCATTTCCTTTTTGAAATTCAGTTTCAGTCACAAAGACATCCTCCATGCTCTTCAAATTGCTGACATTTATAAAAAGAAAACTCCAGGGAATAAAAAGCACTAACATCAAAGCCTATTGCAAATTACTCTTACTCAACAAATCTTTCAAGCCACAAACAAGCAGCACAGCAGGAAAGAGAGATTAAAATAAACACGCTCACATTACTAATAGGACTCCTATCCTGGAGCACCCACATGTTCAGAGGGAAGCTTTGAATAGCTTGAAAAATGCTGCTTGCTTTCTTCTTTAGCTTCCATTTGTAGTAATCATTAAAGTTTACACAACAACACCTGAATGTTATGGCAACATTTAAAGGCTGTTCCAAAAGATAGGTGACAGTCCCATCACTGTGTGCTTGCTTATATAATCTGCAACAGCCTAATCACTTGTGCTAATTCAGGGGAGAAGTAATGCTTCTCACAAGAAGTCTGGATTCTGTTGTCAGGGGTCTATGCAATAAATTCAGAACAATATGTCACTTGAGTAATAGAGTATACACAAAATAACTACAAGATGTTTTGTGTAGATTAAGTTGATTTGGCACATTTCAGTGTGCATGTGAACATACGGGATTATGCCTATAGGCCTATATCAGCATCTATTACCATGTATGTTTACATTGTCATATTAATATGTAGATATTTGCACTCTACAATTTTTTGTTATGAAATATTAACTCAAACCATAGATGCTGCCTGGCCTATTGAGAATGTTCAGTTTTCATGCTTATTCCAGATTTCCGGCTTCCTTAATCGTTTGTCTTTCACTGACTGCTGGATCTCCCCATTGTAAGAACTGAAATGCAGAAATGAGCAAACCGCTGTCTTGGATCCCTGACACAAGATCCATTCAAAACCACAGACACCATTCCACTCCCCGGCAATGATCTATATCTGAACCAGACTGTTGGTAATCTTGATTTCATACATGACTGCAAGCTAATTTTGAACCACATATCCATCTGGTGTCCCCCTCCATAACACTGCTGACCCACTCCTGTCATTCCCTGATGAAGATTTCTTCCACCCCCTTGTTGTTCCTAATTTAATCGCTGACATTCCTTCTGGCCTATCGATGGAATCATTCAAAACTGTTGCCTCATTCTTATCTCACAACAATTCTGCTTCACCCTTTTCCCCTGCTTGCTATCCCACACCAGCTCCCTTTTAAGCCTTAATTACAACCTTTCTTCTTTCAGAATCACCCATGACTTTGCTAAGCCTTTTCCAAGTTTCCTCTTGCCTTACAAGTCCCAGTTTCTTGTTCCTTTCAGAATCAGGTTTAATATTAATCGGCATGTGTTGTGAAATTCGTTGTTATGCAGCAGCAATGCATTGCAATAAATAATAATAAAACTGTGAACGACAGTGAGTATATAAAAAAGTTAAATTATATAAATAGTGCAAAAAAGTAATGAAGTAGTGTTCATGGGTTCAATGTCCTTTCAGAAATCTGATGGCAGAGAAGAAGCAGCTCCTGAGTCGTTCAGTATGTGCCTTCAGGCTCCTGTACCTAATGATGAGAAAAGGGCAAGTCCAGGTTGACAGGAGCCATTGATGGTGCAAGGTGCCCTTTTGAGGCATCGCTCCTTGAAGATGTCCTGGAAGCCACAGAGGCTAGTACCCATGGTGCAGTTGACTCAACTTCCTGCAGTTTACTTCGATCCTGTGCAATAGACACCCCCCCCCCCGCCAAATTAAATGGTGATGCAGCCAGTTAGAACGTTCTCCACAGTACATTCAGCTTTGAGCATTCCTGGATTCAACTGCGTAATTACACAGGTCAGCATACTGCTGAGCCCTAGAATTTCAGTGATTTTAGCATCCTCTCCTTGCATAAAGCCAAAGTGTTAAGTATCTATCCAACATGTGAGGCAATGCAGTCAGAGAGATGCAATAAAGAAATACCTAATAACTAGAAGGATATTAAAAGGGTAAGGGTCTGAGGGAATGTATGCATTCCATAAGCCTTCTTAATCACTCTATTGACTTGTGGAGCTACATTCACAGAACTTTGAACTTGGACCCAAAGACATCTCTGCTCAGCAACACTGTTAAAGGTCTGAATGAATGAAATTATGATCTAGGGCGGGGGTCGGCAACCCGCGGCTCCGGAGCCACATGTGGCTCTTTTATGTCTGTGCTGCGGCTCCCTGTTACTTTGGGAAATAATTGGTTGTGGCGACCCTTTTCCTGGCACATCCGAACCGACCCACAATTAGATAGCCTACGGGGGTTTGCGAGCACAGAGCTTTGGAGCCTCTGCGCCATGGGGGGCAGGTTGAGGGAGGCTTAAAAGTGAGGCTGAAGATTTCGAATAAGGTTTTTTCCTTCGACTGCAGTTACCGACTCCGTGTCGTAATTTTAGCGCTGCGTGTAGCACACTGCTACATGGTCAGTATTTAATTAAAATGTATTTTATGTTAGTTTGTTAGTTTTTGAAATGTAAATCTAAATTTGAAGATTATGGTGATCTTGTACAATCTAATTAAGACGTTGTGGCGACCCATTTCCTGACACATCCGAACCGGCTCACAATTAGCCAGCGTTCAGGAGATAGCCTACGGGGGTTTGTGAGTACGTGTCTTTTGCAGCATCCGCGCCCATGGGGGGCGGGTTGAGGGAGGCTTAAAAGCAAGGCTGTTTAGTTCGAATAAAGCTATCTTTGACTGCAGTTTACTGACTGCGTGTAGCAACTGCTACAACGTGTTTTTATCGCTGGCTGTCCAGAGGGAAGGTGCTGAAACGCTTTGTCGCGTGTCTGGAAGAAGTGAAAACTTTCCTGGGCAGCAAAGGGCTCAACTTTCCTGAGCTGGAACAGCCAGAGTGGCTGGAAAAGCTACACTTCATGGTAGACATGACAGCGCACCTGAACACGCTGAACACAGCTCTTCAACGGGGTAAGGACGTACAGCCCTGCACATGTTGGAGGATGTTTTGGCATTCGAGCGCAAGTTGACGTTGCTTGCCAGAGATTTACAGAAAGGCACATTGTCTCACTTGCCCAATTTGAGAGAGTTCAAACAATGTCACGACATGATAAATTCGGAGTATTTACATTCTGCAATCATCGCAATGCAAACATCGTTTGGGAAACGCTTCTGTGAGTTCAGAGAGGAAAAAAACACATTATCCTTCCCGGTCACTCCCCTAAGCATCGATCCATCCCTACTGAATACGACTGCATTGTCAGGTGTGAGTCAACCTGAACAAGTATGATAAATATTTTAATTGCCTATTATTTTACGTATATTCATATGTTTTCATTGTTCAGTGAAATAGTCCTTTTATTTTTCAGGCTGACAGCTGGCTGATGTTATTTTTGATTTGCTGCTGGCGGCAAATTTAAGTTTGGCGTTTTTCATAAATACAAGAAGGACTCAAATAGACGTTGAGTATTTTACTTAAAAGTAACCTTTAACCTAACGTCTTTTTTTCGGAGTTCAAAATGTTTCTGTTGCATGCAGAAATGTAATTTCGTTTTCTCTGCAGGAGTTCATCAATTTCATAAATGCAACACATTATAGTTTGTTTATACATAGCATAAAGGCAAAACAAAACGTTGTATGCAGTGTTATTTCATTTTAAATGTCAAACGGGTTTTGCGGCTCCCAGTGTTTTCTTTTCTGTGGGAAACAGGTCCAAGTGGCTCTTTCAGTGGTAAAGGTTGCTGACCCCAGATCTAGGGAGAATAAATAGGAATAAAAAAGCAGAAAGAATGGATTTCTGGAGTTTCTGCCGAGATAAAGAGTCTCAATCTGAAATGCTGACTGTATATTTCCCTTCACACTGAGATCCTCCTGCATTAGATTGGTGGTTACCATGATGCTATTACAGCTCGAGGTTTCAGAGTTCAGAGTTCAATTCCAGCGCCACCTGTAAGGAGTTTGTATGTTCTCCCTCTGACCCCATGGTGTTCCTCCAGGTGCTCCAGTTTCTAAAGGTTAGTAGGCTAATCGGTCATTGTTATTTGTCCTATGATTGGGCTAGGGTTAAATCGGCGGGGTAGCTGAGTGCCACGACTGACTGGGCCGGAAGGACCGGTACCATGCTGGAACTAAATAAAACAAAATAAAATGTTGTTTATTGCTCCAGACTCCAACAACCGCAGTCTCTTATCTGTCCCTCAATTTAAAGTAATCGATGGAAGGAATAAAAGAAAGAGGAAAAAGACTCACCCAGAGACTTGCATTGGTGTGGAACTTAGTGCTGAAAGATAACAAAGCCAGACACCTTCGTCAGTTTTAAACAAGCTTGTATGGGAATTTGAGGATCTGTGACGTACAGAAATATGGATCAAAGGTGGGATTAGGTCAGCTTGCATTCTACTGATTGGAAAAGATCTGAAAGGATGAACCAACTCTTTCTATAGACCGTAATACTACAACCTGGAGCAAAACAAAATTTTATTTTGTTTTATTTAGAGTTCCAGCACGGTATCAGTCCTTCCATCCCAACGAACCGCACCACTCAGCAACTATTTAGCACTAGCCTAATCACAGGACAATTTACAATGACCAATTCACCTATTGAGTCTGCTCCAGCTGAGTTTTTCAATCCTATTCTGCATTCTCCCCATAATCCTTACACACTCAAATCCTTACAATCAAAATTTTGTAATAAATTGTCTAATACTTTTTCGTAGAGCTTGCCATAATTTTCACTTTAATAACACTGACAAGAAGTCTCATGATCTTGAATTGAATTGAATTGACTTTATTTCTTACATCCTTCGCATACATGAGGAGTAAAAATCTTTATGTTATGCCTCGATCTAAATGCGCCATGTGCAATCATAGTAACTTATAATAAATAGAATATCAGTGCAATATGGAGTACACTCAAATCAGCTGGAGTTCTTCAGTCTGATGGCCTGGTGGAGGAAGCTGTCCCGGAGCCTGTTGGTCCTGGCTTTTATGCTGCGGTACCACTTCCCGGATGGTAGCAGCTGGAATAGATTGTGGTTGGAATGACTTAGGTCCCAGTGATTCTGCGGGCCCTTAGGATTTGGGGGCCTATACCAAACTTCCTCAGCTGTCTGAGGTGTAAGAGGTGCTGTGGTGCCTTTTTCACCACACAGCTGGTATGTACAGACCACGTGAGGTCCTCGGTGATGTGGATGCCGAGGAATTTGAAGCTATTTATCCTCTCAGCCCCAAATCCGTTGATGTCAATAGGAGTCAGCCTTTCCCCATTCCTCCTGTAATCTACATCCAGCAACTTTATTTTTGCGACATTGAGGGGGAGGTTGTTTTCCACATTAATGGTGTTTGTAGTGTTCTCGCTCAGGTGTAAGACAACACTGAACTAAACACCGAGGTAAACCGTAATCAATGAAAACAGGATCACAGTAAGATTAACCGTTTACTGTTCACTCTTCCTCATTAACGTATGGTGAAAACTGTTGACAAAACAATACAAGATTTGTACAGTATTTGTTTCCTTCTTGATATCACATTTACATCGTAAATACTTGCAAAAGTAAAACTACAACAACTACATTACATTAAAATGCAGCATACAGTCAGAATCTACCTACGCCATTGACTGCTTTAAATACACTTCAACACAAACTATCTGCAACTCTTTAACTAACGAAAACATAAATCTTATCAACCGTCATTACTTTTAACAGAATCAGCGTTAACATTTTAATTCAACATATCGATTATCTCATGAACTTACGGCGTTGCTTCACTATGTTTCTAGTGCGTAGCAAGACAACTTTTCTCGCGCTGATCCTGCACATGTGAGCCCCCTCCTTCCCGTTTCTCCAAACCGGTATTTTCCCCCAAGACGCGGCAAAACCGGATGTGACGTCATCACATGCCGCGATATATCACAGACAACAAATTTACTTTAAACAATCCTAACTTTAACTAGAAAAATGCTAACAAACGAATTACTAAGGCGAAAATATTATAAACTAAATAAATGCCATAAAGGCAACACACTCCCCGCTTGACCTTCATAAGGTCACAATGAACATAATACAAAACTTCAGTCTCTAAATCAGTCGCTAGGTAGAAGTAGAATGACTTCTGCAACAGGCCTTTGGTAAATTTTCACATCACCTTGGTCGGTAGTTTTCAACGCAACCTTCCTGACATGTCCATCCCTACTAGGGAATGTAGCAGTGATTCTGTCCATTGGCCAGCTGTTGTGGGTGATTTGCTTGCCCCTGAGCAGGACTAAATCTCCAACTTGAAGATTCCTGCAGGGTTCTGTCCACTTTTGTCTGTGTTGCAACAAAGAAAGATATTCCTGTCTCCAACAAGACCAGAACTGATTTGCCAGATCCTGGACCTGTCTCCATTGCTTTAAGTACAAATCCTTATCAGAGAAGTCCCCTGGTGGAGGGGGAGCTCCTGCCTTCTGCATAAGGAGCATTGATGGCGAGAGTATGAAGGGGTTTTCCGGGTCAGAAGACACGGGTAGGAGTAGTCGTGCATTCATAATGGCTATGACCTCTGCCATTAGTGTGCACAGTACCTCGTGGGTCAATCGGGTGCATTGCTGCATCTCAGGTTTCCTTTTCAGGGTTTTTTGCAAGGACGTGAACTGCTTGACCGCCTGCTCTTTGTTGTTTGGCAAGCACTGGCTTGGTTCTCTGAAAGGTAGTGGGGCGACCCCATTATTTGCTTCTTCTCTGAAGACCTTGGTGTCTTTTGTTTTTAAGAAAATGGCGTCTTGAGCTGATTGAGCAAATTTATTATCATGCTCAGTTTGAGTGAAGACTGGCTGACCCAGCGTCTTGTCGGTTACTTTACGCTTGTTAAGGCCTTGTCATGCTTCCTTAATAAACATGACACTTGTGCGGGGTTGAAAAATTGAATGGCGGCCACTCTCTAGCACATTGGTCTTAAGTGTGCTAACTGTCGGTTTGTGTACGTTGCCAAGGCACACCTCTCCTATCACCACCCAGCCCAGATCCAGGCATTGTGCAAAGGGGGTGTCGTGTGGTCCATTGACCAGCTGCCTAACCTTGTGCACCTGGAGAACATCTCTTCCTAATAGCAGGAGTATTTCTGCTTTTGGATCCAGTTCTGGGATGTGCTTGGCGATGTGGTGGAGATGTGGCTGGTGTAGCACCGCACTTGGCGTCGGGATCTCAGTGCGGTTATTCAAAATTTCATTGCATTCTAAGAGTGGAGGGAGACAGATGACGACTTTACCATCCAGGGACTCGAGCTGGAAGCCTTCTGCCTTCCTTCCATAAGTTTCCACACTGCCTGAGCAAGTTCTAAGGTAGTATGGGAACTAATTACTCTCAATGTTGAACAAGTCAAAGAACTCTGGTCTGACTAGTGAGCAATTGCTCTGGTCGTCCAGAATTACATAGGCTTTGATGGCCTTGTCTTTGGCTCCTTTAGGGTACACCTTAGTGAGGCAGATCTTTGAACAAGAACGGCTTGACTGAGTTTGACCGCAAATTCCTGTACAGTTCGAGCTGACAACAGTTGTCCTGGAGTGAGCCTCTCCCTCCCCGCCGTCCTGTTGTGGGGGTGAAGGAGCTTTGTTGGTTTGCAGTAACGGGCCGGGATGCATGGCCCCATCGTGATTAGTGCTATTACATTCCGGGCACTTCACGGAGATCGTTCACTCTCTAGCAAGGTGAGAGGTAGAAGAACAGCATTTAAAACATATTTTTTTCTCCTTGAGAAGGGCCAACCTCTCTTCAAGGGGTTTTTCCCTAAATGTTCTGCATTTTTGCAGGGGGTGGGGTTTGTTATGCAATGGGCAATTCTTGCTAGGATTGTTGTTTGTTGTAAAGGCTTCAGTTTTAAGCACTGCAACAGGTTTATTAATGTTGAAATTATTCGAAGAGGATTTATCTGGCTGGTGGAAATTGTACTGCTTCCTGAACCCATGATGCTAGGGTCGTTTCGCTTCTTCGCCTCCTTGCACACAAACCTAGTGAAATACTCGAAGGGAGGAAATCGACCCTTGTTCTCTTCCTTGTACTCTGACGCAACAGACATCCACCTTCCCTGCAGCCCAAATGGAAGTTTGTCCGCAATTTGTCTAATCCCGGATGGAGTATCTAGGTATAATAGACCAGTTGAGTAACCATCTTCTTTGACGCGTTGAATCTCCATGAGTAAATCTCCGAGCTCTCTTAACTTAGTGTGGTCCTTGGCTGACACCTTAGGAAAATTTTCCAGACGTCGGTATAACACCGCTTCAATAATTTCGGGGGCCGCATAGCCCTCCCGAAGTCTCTCCCATGCTTTGCTTAAGGCTAACTTGGGGTTGTTGATGTATACTGAACGTATGCGTCTCACCTGTTCACATGATTCTTTTCCCAGCCATTTCGCCATAAGATCCAACTCTTGGGTTGCTCTGAGCTGGACTCCGTTGATAGCGTTGGTGAATGTGGAGTACCATGCACGGTAATTTTCAGGTTTATCGTCAAACTGGTACAGTCCTGAAGTGACGAGATCTCGTCGTGCTAAATACTGTACCATGGGTTCAACTGCAAGTGGCATGCGGGCTGTGGGAATATGTTGGCAGGTATATGACTGAGGGCGTACATCTGTTATGGAATTCGCTGTTCTGAATTCAGCCTGTGCCTCTCTTCTTGCCAAATCTGGTAAGTTTCGTTCAGCCCATTCGTTCTTGAATTCATCGCGGAGTTGCAGGGGTAAATTGTCTTCCTCGGATGGATGTGATGCAATCGGGCCTCTCTGAGACTCCTCATGAAGTGGGGCATTATCAGATAAGTATGGAGAGGAAGAACGAATCTTCCAGTCTATTGGACATAGTCACTTGAGCGTTCCAATCTCATCTTTACTGAAGTAGATTTTACCAAGTCAACCAAGTAGATTTTATCTAGTCAACCAGATCATGCATTTCTTCAGCATCTTCTATTAACTCTGCTTCCACCCTGGCAGCTTCTTCTTCTCGGTGTAGCGTCAGCACTTCTAGCAGCCACTTCTTTCTGGTTTTCGGCTTCTCTGGCAGCCGCTTCCATTTTCAATTTTGCTTCTTGTTTGGCGTAGTACGCTTGCACCTTGACAGCTTCTGCTTTAGCTCTTGCATGGGCAGCCTTACTTGATGATGCCCTACTGCCCCTGTCGCTGGTTGGCAACGACTTGATGCTAGATTGAGTTGTCATTGCAGCACTTGAAAAACCTGATAATGCCGCCTTTACACTGTAGTGTTCTCGCTCAGGTGTAAGAGAACACTGAACTAAACACCAAGGTAAACCATAGTCAATGAAAACAGGTTTGCAGTAAGGTTAACCGTTTACTGTTCACTCTTCCTCATTAATGTATGGTGAAAACTGTTGACAAAACAATACAAGATTTGTACAATATTTGTTTCCTTCTTGATATCACATTTACATCGTAAATACTTGCAAAAGTAAAACTACAACTACATTACATTAAAATGCAGCATACAGTCAGAATCTACCTACGCCATTGACTGCTTTAAATACACTTCAGCACAAACTATCCGCAACTCTTTAACTAACGAAAACATAAACCTTATCAACTGTCATTACTTTTAACAGAATCAGCGTTAACATTTTAATTCAACATATCGATTATCTCATGAACTTACGGCGTTGCTTCACTATGTTTCTAGTGCGTAGCAAGACAACTTTTCTCGCAATGATCCTGCACATGTGAGCCCCCTCCTTCCTGTTTCTCCAAACCAGTATTTTCCCACAAGACGAGGCAAAACCGGATGTGATGTCATCGCATGCCGCGATATATCACAGACAATGAATTTACTTTAAACAATCCTAGCTTTAACTAGAAAAATGCTAACAAACGAATTATTAAAGTGAAAATATTATAAACTAAATAAATGCCATAAAGGCAACACAGTGTTGTATAGATTGTTTAAATTTATCTTTATTCTCTGGCATACATGGCATTGCTTTGGATTCTTGAGATACATTGACCAAGTGTTTAGGTTAATACAATCTTAGAGAAGGACCAATAATGCCTTATGAAGATTAATAATAAATAACCATGTGCCTTGGAATAGCCATTGGAAATATTAATAAGCACAATTTTAGTGGAATCTTATGACATGTTGCCAATTCTATATTAATTATGACGTGAACTCAATTTTTCTAACACATACTGAAAATCGGAACAGAGGAATAATACCAAGGCATTAACCGTTCATTCACTGTAAGGATCTAAGATTTGCACCATCATTATTCCAATATCATTACAGGAGCAGAAACAGCACTTCAAAAGGTAACTCAATGCTTCAAGCAACATATGACTGTGAAGCAGATGTGGATATCTGAACTAAGATTCTCTAAGTGGAGAATGAAATCTTCATGGTACAACATAGCACAACCGTGAGGGTGGGGAGCAAGTAAGAGAGTTGGAAAGCTCAACATTACAAAGTGGGAGACACTAACATACACACCCTAAATCCAGTGAAAATGGTTGACTTTGTTTATGTAAAGAACTATGCTTGTGGATTTTCCAAGGAGACCACAACCTTGTCGTGGTTTGGAGGCTTGCGTGCCTCAATGACCCAGAGAGCTACGTTGGCTGGAGTCAGGGCGTCATGCTTTGGATGTTGGTAGGGTCACCCATGCCAAACAGGTCAAAGGGTAGGGGCCAGACAAAGAGTAGCCTACCAGTTCTCCAGGTTCAGGGGTTCAGCTCAGGGCTAACAACCCTGACAGGCCAATCAGATAAAGCAATGAAGAATCTTTCTACATCCGTGTGCAAAGGTGCTCCTGAGTTTCAACCCAGGACTTAGATGACTGGTGGTACCTAGAGGAAGCTACTGACATGATGAAGGAAATCCTGAACACCACCAGAGATGGGGGACCTTCTTTGCTGCTTTAATCCCTAATGGGCAATAAATAAGTAGAATTGTTCATAAGTTTTGCTCCATTTTGCTCACTCTGCTTTTGTAAAACAAGCTGCAATTGATGTCAGATCTGCAGAAGGATTACTTCTCCAAGTGATTGTTGACTACATCCATATGCAGATGTAGGATTAACACTTAGCAGAAAAAAGGCAGCAGTCCTCCAAGGTAAAGATCTAGTTTGATCTATTTACATATCACCAGAAGAATTACATCAGCAACAAAGATATGCAGGCAATAGGAACCGAACAAAAATAAAACAAGTGTCTTTCTGTTTCGATGGTGCGCATTGCGGTTTCTGGCGGGATCGCGGCTCAGACTGAATTCTTTATTAGGTTTGTAGGAATGGCTTTTGCAACAGAGAAAGGATTTAGGGTTAGGATGAGGAGAAATTAGAGGACAGGCTAGAATAAAAGCCACCACTTCGGGTAAGAAGGCCTGTGACATGGACGTGTGACAGAGATAATCTGTGGTCTCACATTGGGCCAGCAGACCAGCAAGGATGAGAGCCAGTGGTCTCCCCAAGTCAGCAATCATAAGAGCATAAGACCATAAGATATAGGAGCAGAAGTAAGCCATTCAGCCCATTGAGTCTGCTCTGCCATTCAATCATGGGCTGATCCAATTCTTCAGGTCATCCCCACTCCCCTGCCTTCACCCCACACCCTCTGATGCCCTGGCTAATCAAGAACCTATCTGCCTTAAATACAGCCAATGACTTGGCCTCAACAGCCGCTCATCGCAAAAATTTCCACAGATTTACCACCCACTGACTAAAGTAATTTCTTCGCATCTCAATTCTAAAAGGATGTCCTTCAATGCTGAAGTTGTGCCCCCTTGTCCTAGATTACCTTATCATGGGAAATAACTTTGCCATATATAATCAGTTCAGGCCTTTTAACATTCGGAATATTTCTGTGAGACTCCCCTCATTCTCCTGAACTCAAGGGAATACAGCCCATGAGCTGCCAGATGTTCCTCATACAGTAACTTGCTTGACTAATCTGTTGGAGTTTTTTGAGGGTGTAACAAGGATGTTAGACGAGGGTAGATTTTCAGAAGGCATTCGATAAGGTGCCACATAGGAGATTGGTGAGTAAAATCAGAGCTCATGGCATTGGGGGCAGGGTTTCAACATGGATAGAAAACTGGTTGGCAGATAGAAAGCAAAGGGTAGCAGTGAATGGGTGTTTCTCGGTCTGGCTGGAGGTGACTAGTGGGGTACCACAGGGCTCTGTATTGGGACCACAGCTCTTTACGATTTATGTCAATGATTTAGATGAAGGCATTGAAAACTATATCAGCAAGTTTGCTGACGATACTAAACTGGGTGGCAGTGCGAAGAGGACGTTAGGAGAATACAGGGAGACTTGGATAGGTTGGGTGAGTGGGCAGATACTTGGCAGATGTCATTCAATGAGAATAAATGTGAAGTTATCCACTTTGGAAGCAGGAACAAGAGGGCAGAGTATTGTCTGAATGGTGTAGAGTTAGGTAAGGGAGAAATGCAAAGAGACCTAGGAGTCCTAGTTCATCAGTCAATGAAGGTGAATGAGCAAGTGCAACAGGCAGTGAAGAGGGCAAATGGAATGTTGGCCTTTGTTACAAGGGGAATTGAATACAAGAGCAAGGATGTCCTTTTGCATTTGTACAGGGCCCTGGTGAGACCACACCTGGAATATTGTGTACAGTTTTGGTCTCCAGGTTTAAGGAAGGACATTCTGGCAATTGAGGAAGTGCAGCGTAGATTCACTAGGTTGATTCCTGGGATGGCAGGGCTGTCTTACGCAGAGAGATTGGAGAGATTGGGCTTGTACATGCTGGAATTGAGGAGATTGAGAGGGGATCTGATTGAAACGTTTAAGATAATTAAAGGATTTGACAGGATTGAGGCAGGGAATATGTTCCAGATGTTGGGAGAGTCCAGTACCAGAGGGCATGGATTGAGAATAAGAGGTCAGTTATTTAAAACAGAGTTGAGGAAGAGCTTCTTCTCCCAGAGAGTTGTGGAGGTGTGGAATGCACTGCCTCGGAAGACGGTGGAGGCCAATTCTCTGGATGCTTTCAAGAAGGAGCTAGATAGATATCTGATGGATAGGGGAATCAAGGGATATGGGGACAAGGCAGGGACTGGGTATTGATAGTTAATGATCAGCCATGATCTCAGAATGGCGGTGCAGACTCGAGGGGCCGAATGGTCTACTTCTGCACCTATTGTCTATTGTCTATAGTAACCCTTTCATTCCTGGAATTATTCTTGTGAATTTTCTCTGAACCCTCTCCAATGTCAGTATATCCTTTCGAAAATAAGGAGCCCAAAACTGCACCCAATACCCCAAGTGCGGTCTCACGTGCCTTATAGAGCCTCAACATCCCATCCCTGCTCTTATATTCTATACCCCTTTTCCTTCCTAATGACCTTCTTAGTTTCCTTCTGCAAGTGAGTGAGATGCTTCAGTGAATAGCAGAATGGAGGCACAAGCAGTATGACCTCTGAGGTTAATGAGTTGGCGAGACCGGAGTTTGAGCCCTAGTGTTTGGCGTCTCATCATCACGGAATCTGGAATTCAAGGCCTGGAGTCTGAGGTCTTCATCCATGGACCTAGTTCATTATCATCGGTGAGTTCTGGAGTTGATCAAAGATCAATCGGAAGTTGAGGCCTGATGGCCGAAGCCTGAGTCTACAAGTCTGCTGGGAAAGTTAAAGGCCCACTGGAGGCAGGAGTCCTGGAGACAGTCCGCCTTGGCGTTGGAGGACTATCTATGTACGTACCGGGTGGGTGGATGGGTGGGGGAGAGGTAAGGGGCTTGTTTTAGGAGTAATGGATTTTGGGACTGAGAGGGGAGTTAGGGGTTTGATTAGAGTTCAGGGATGGAATGGGGAGAAATTAGAGGATAAATGTTACTGGTGTTTTTGATCTGTTGTTGCTTGTGTGGTCTGCAAACATAGTGGGCAGGTTATGCTGACACCGGAATGTGTGGCTATGCTTGAGTGATGCCCCCTATACGTCCTTAGGTGGTGTTGGCTGTTAATGAAACTGCCCTGATTCACTGTATGTATGATGACAGAATCGGAATTCCTCCAGCAAGAACATGGTTGGGCTTATTTTGAATTGACATGCTAGTAAAAACTAATTGGACTCTCAAACTGGAGTCACCAGCTGCCAACCCCATGCTACATAAATTATAAACTGTTTACACCTACAGACAGAGGAGCAGCAGAGAGAATTTCAAAAATAAATCAAGCACTGGCCAGATAAAGTCTATAAACAAACTGTTGGAGCCTTCAAATTTCCTAGAAGCTCCAAAGATGTTCTTTTCCTCTTAAACAAATTACCTTCAATCTGAAGTCCTTTAATGTTCAGTTTACTTTGCATTACTCAACAGAATACTAATTACACAACTTCATTTGAAAAATTCTGCTTGCTGAGGAAGTCCTGATGAAGGGTCTCAGCCCAAACTGGCGACTCTTATTCCCTCTCCATGGAAGCTGCTGCTGACCTGTTGAGTTCCTCCAGCATTTTGTGTGTGTGGGAGACCCCAACTGAGTAACCTAATTGTACTAGTCCTACTTTTCTGTAATTATGTGTGACAAATGTCGTGATGTGAACTAAGTCATCAGAGAGACACTGAAGCTAGTGAATATAGAAGTGTTTCATTCAGCAAAAACAAGCAAGATGCATTATATTGAGACTCTCTTGGAAGAAGAGGCCTGCTCGACCCAATATTACATGACACTTTATATGCTAAAGATCAAAGGTAGCAGCAGGACAATTATGTAGTTACAATTTACTAATCTACAATGCTTCCTTTGAATTACATATAGCCCACATCTCTCTAAACTATTCCTATTCATGTAACTGACAAATGCCTTCTAAGTGACTTAATTATACCTGTGTCTACCATCGCTTATGGCAGCTCATTCCATATACTCACCACTCTCTGTGTAAAAATGTTGCCCCTCAGTTATAACTACTGTTGGACTCACTTACCCCAGAGCGCTATACATCTTATCCATGATTTTACACACATCAATCAGATCACAGCTTGCTGTCTCTGTTTTCATGTCTTTTCAGCATTTAAAATTGCCAACAAATAAACCAGTTGGTATACCCTTGGGCTGTGGAAGGTAATCAAACCACTAAAAAAAAGCCAGGTGGTAATGGAGCAAGCATGCCAACTCTGCACAGACAGTGTCAAAGGTCAAGGTCAAAGCTGGGCTCCAAGAGCTGTGAGGCAATTGCACTGCCCACCGTGTCACCGAGTCACACGCGTTTAGTGTGTTTGAACAAAAGCACAGTCTCTGTTTCAAGGTTGTAATCAGCACATTACTAACCAAGAATTATAGATATGAATTGCTACTCTGTGTAACAGTACAGTAATGAAAGGAAATGCAATTATAGACAGTGGAAAGAGATTTGTGACTTACAGTCATCTAAAATGCAAATCAATATAGACTAACATAGTAGTCAGTGAATTGAAATGCTCCATTAACTTATTGTTATTAAAATTTGCCTGAAGTTACTAATTTCACATTCAAAGCTTGCTTTTGATATTATCTCTTTACATCTGGCTTCAGCTCAAAAGAACAATCATTTACCCTACTATCAGGGAAGTCTGATGAAGCAAGTAGCTGGAAATAGTCACAGCCGTATCATCGTGTAGTGTGATTATGGGAGACTGATACTGCGGTAAAATTGGTGCTCTGTTGTCTGAGGTTCCCATTGTTTATCTTATGGGAAGCTAAACAAAAACGTGAAACTCAGTGTATGGAAGTGGACATTGTAAAATGATGTTGGATAGAATGTCTTCATCATGTTGAGTTAGGAAAGAGCTTTGATTTATATAGCATTGATCATGTTGATAGTCAGAGGCTTTTTCCTAGGGCTGAAATGACTAGCTTGAGAGGGCATATTTTTAAGGTGCTTGTAAGTAGGTACAGAGGAGATGTCAGGGGTAAGTTTTTTTATTCAGAGAGTGATGAGTACGTGGAATGGGCTGCTGGCAATGCTGGTGGAGGCGGAAACAATAGGGTCTTTTAAGAGACTTCTGATGGCTACATGGAGCTTGGAAAAATAGAGGGCTATGGGTAAGCCTAGGTAGTTCTAAGGTAAGGACATGTTCAGCACAGCATTGTGGGCTGAAAGGCCTGTATTATGCTGTAGGTTTTCTATGTTTTTATGTTTCACTCTGTGTGACTTCAGGATTTCACAGCCATTCAGCTGTTCTTGAAATGTGGTCACATATGGCTATACTGGCGAACATGGCAGAAGTTCCCAAGGAGCAATGAGTAAGTGTCAGTCATTTTGAGGGCAGAAGATACCCAGGATGCCAGCAGAAGCCCCTGTTCACATGATATGGGAGAGTTTGTAGTCAAGTCCCGAGCTGTTGTGGTTGGAGGCCTGTTAATATGAGGAAGAGGGATGATAGGAAAGGGGCTTGCTCTGCTGGTCTGTTTTTGTGTTGTGCTGTTGTAGGCATGCTACATTGGCACCAGACAAGACAACAAGTACATCCTTCTGACTGAGGGCCAAGAGTCCTATCACCAAGTCAAAGTTATCAAGTCAGCTAAGGGGTTCCTTTCATGCAGTAAACCCATACAGGACTTAAACACACCTACCCTTTTCAAGTTCTTTAACACATATTCCTGAATCCACCTTGATAGAATATAACTAATGGGCATTAGACTGGTAAAACACTGGAAGGAAGAGAGTTGCCACCTTATCTTCACAATAGGCCAAGTTCAGTTCACCCACGTCACAATAACATTAATGCTCTCAGTTTCGTATGTCCTGTAAGTTATTTCAAGCCCATAATTGCAATGTCAATGATTACATGTTAGAACAATCCTTTAAAAAACATAAGATTCAAAAGTAGATGTTGCAGAAGATAAAAGACGAAATAATCGCCCATTGAACTGTGTTTGAGCTGTGCCATCTCCATTACAATTCTCTGTGTTTCTCCAGTATTGAGTAAAATGGTCATTTGAAGGGAGAATTATTAAAATGATTAATCAGATGACTACAATTTTGATCATGATTGGTCACACACTAATACAAACAGTAGCCTAAGTCTAAATGAAGCAATCAACAGAGAAGATGTCAGCGCTATTTTCTGACGAGAATTCATACATTTCAACTTGGGTGCCATGGTAGCATAGGGGTTAATGCGACGATATTATAGCTTGGGGCATTGGAGTTCCAAGTTCAACTCCAACGTTACCTCTAAGAAGTTTGTACGTCCTCCTCACGGAACATGAGGGCATTCACTGGACACCCTGATTTCCTCCCACAGTCCAAAGACACACCGGGTAGATTAATCTGTCATTGTAAATGATCCCATCATTAGGTCAGGGTTAAATCGGGCTTGTCAGGCGTTACTGGCAGTGGCATGGCTCGAAAGCCAGAATGGCCCATTCCACACTGTATTGCTCAATAAATAAATATCTTGCACACAGTCCTTGCAGAAGCTAATAGAATATCTGAGGCAACAGGGAAATATAGATTTAGATTCAGGTTCATTTATCACGTGTACATTGAAACATAGAGTGAAATGCATCATTTGTGTCAATTACCTTTACACCCAAGGATGTGCTGGGGGCAGCCCACAAGTATTGCCACACATTCCAGTGCCAATACAGCATGGCCACAATGTTCAACACAACAACAGCACAACAGCAAAACAAGCCCCTTTCCCATCTCCTCCACCTCCTCACACACACAGGCCTCCATCTAGAGCACAGGCCACCTCCAGTCCCTGGTCCCGGGGAAAACCATGCTTACAGACATCAGTACTCCAACCTCCAGTCTCTGGCCTGTGTTCACAGACTCAACCTTCAGGCTTCTGCGTCCAGATTCGCTGAGTTCTGCACTTCAACTGCTACCTTTGCCCTCCAGACTTTGCCAATCTCTGAGTGTTGACCCCCAGAATTCATCGGTCATGGATTTGTGTTTTGGGCCTTGATCTGAGGACTCATCTATCACAGGTTTGACTTTTGGCCTCGATCTACCCAACTTCCAGGACCATTGACCTTCGACCTAAGGCCTTGACTGCTGGATTCACACGGACCTCCGATTCCAGTGGTCTGGACAAATCACCAGCTTGTGCCAATGCCCACATGGACCTCTGACTCTGGATTCACCCACCTTGGGATCTCTTGTCTCCTCAGTGCCTGTCAACACAACCCAGCCTAACCTCTGGATTGCTGACCTTCAATTGTGGAGGATTCAAACCTGGACTCTTGACACAGTCTCCTGTCTCTTCCCTCACTTATTCCGGTCTCTATATTTGCGAGCTTACTATATTATACCTCTGTTCCAAAAACAGCCTATACTCTGTCTTTTACTCCGGTATTCACAATGGTGAGCAAATGATTTATGATTTATAGGCTCTAACTTGGAGCATATTCATAGGGTGCTTCAGGACTAAGAAATAGTTTTATTTTAAACCAAATGTTAGGCAAAGCACATTAATAACAATTGTCCAGTTAATAACTTCCTTGCAATTTTTGAATTTTTAGAATTATTTTTATAACATCGGATGTATATTCTATGCTGCAGTGCAAAAATAAACCTCAAGTGTGAGATCTGTAAGATTGGAATAAAACAAGATTGGCGAGGAATGTCAGAGGGGCTAGAGGAGCTCAAGTGGACACATGCCATAAATACTGAAATAATTTGAGAGGCTTTCAGTTAAATAAAACCAGAATGTTTTCTCCTCATAAATAAATAGTCCATTTTGTCTATTAGTCAACAATTCCTATTCAATAAGGAATATAAACAGCTCCTTCATTCTCCAGTTACTCAATTTCCTGCCCAGTTCTTTGCATTCCTATTCCAATTTTTTTCTCTCTATGTAAGTTAAATAATGATTTTAGCCCATTTATTGTTCTTGTTCCCAAAAGCCACTCGCTCCACATGTTTGAGATGCAAGTTGAATCTCCTTACATGTTAACCTACTGTATGTCCAACTGCTGGGAGTCTATGAGAAAAGAAAGATTTTAAATGTGATACTCTTTTGAAGTCTCTGGTGCAAAGGGGATTAACCAGGTAGCAGGAATCCAGAGCTTTAGCCTTTTCCGGTGGATATAACATTGCCCATTAGAAGGGGTGACAAGCATAGCTAGAGGCAGTATTTGAGCTTCATTCATCAGTGCCCTTTTGATGGAATGGCTGTCCTCTGGAACTCACCATGAGTCAAATAAATGGCGAGCAGCTGGTTAACTGCCTCGTCCCTTTTTCAGATAATGTTGCAAGGGAATGCTAATCGATGTTCTTTGCAGTCAGTACTGGAACCGACCCGTCATTTATACGTGTCTCAGTTTGGCGCTAAATCACTATTTCACCATATAAGCAGGCTCTTAAAGGGTTGAAACATGAGATGGTATACTGAAATGATACATAGCAAGGAGAAGCACAAAACTCCCATCTGTTGACCTGAAGTGTTTACCTGTCATCAACTCAGGACCAAACAAACAAAATTCAAAACCTTTTAGATTTGTTTTCCAGATGTCTATAATGTTGGAAAGATCATATTGCCCTATGATGGTAATACTGGTGCTTCTCGTTGAACCTTTTTGGTCCTTGGAGGGATGATATTGGGTAGGGCATGACAGGATGGTGATCCCTAGTCAAGGGATGATGGTATTAGCTCAAGGTAGCACAAGATGTAACACAGGGTGGAGCTTATGGCTTTGTTCTTCCAGCGCATGAAGCTTGTTGGCCACAGGAGGAAATACTGAACCTTGCGTTGTAAGATACAGGAGCAGAATTAGGCCGCCTGGCCCATCACATCCAGCATTTCATCATGGCTGATCCACTTTCCCTCTCAGCCTCCAATCTCCTGCTTTCTCCCCGTATCCCTTCATGCCCTGACTAATCAACCATCTATTAACCTCTGCCTTAAGTAGCAACCTAAACGTAGGGGCCATAGAATGGATTTTTGATGAAACAGAAGAGGATGGAGAGGGAAGATTCGTGGAAGAGAGTTTGTTTTGATGTCGCTACTGTTGAATAGTCCACTGAGATCACACTTTCTTTTGTGTAGATATAAAAAAAGAATGAAATTCTGCTCTTCTTTAAGTGGGCAATTTACCACTACTTTTCCAAGGAGATTGGGGGTTGGGTGGGGGTCAGAGTAAGAAATGCTGTAATCTGGCCACGTCCTGTTTAGTGCTGAACAAGTTCTTCCAATGAGTTACGCCGCCCACCAACCCATCTATCTAACACTAGGCTAATCACAGGACAATTCACAAGGACCAATTCATCCATTAATCGGTGTGGCTTTGGGAAGCAACTGGAGCACCCAAAGGAAATCCATGCGGTCATGGGGAGAACATTCAAACTCCTTATAGATGGTGGTGGAATTGACTCCAGACTCTGACGTGCTGTGCTGTAATAAGGACACGCTGACCACTATGCTACCATATGAAAATAGTAGTAAAATATTGACATGAGATATTAGTGAGCCTCGGATGTGTAGATCAGATGAGGATACACACATATGAAGAAGAAATGGAAATATGTTGAATGGAGGAGGAAATGACTATAAAATGCTTAAAAGTGAGCTCCCTTGATTTTTGCACTCTACTTTCCGATCATTTTCACAGTGACAGCAATTTTTTGCATTTAATTGTAAGTCTTTTTGCTCTACTATGTAATTATCTGATAAAGAAATCATGGAAAAATAAACTGGTATAAACAGTTTTCAAAGACTCAGCTAGGGTATGACCAGGGTCAGAGCAGGCTGGCACAGGAGGAAATAGCTCTTTACAGTGAAATACTGCCAAAGAATATGTGTTGATAATCTTACAATCTCTTGAGCTCTGGCAATGACCCAGTCTCCCTTTAATCACCCTCCCCGGTCTGATCAGTTCCCATGACACTATTGCAATCCTTTCTCCAATAAGCCACCCCAACCGTCCCCCAAAAAATCCTATAAACTGTCCAGCTACCAGGCCATACTGAACCTATTTTCCATCTCCTGGGCCTTAGTCCAGACACTAGACACTCATGTGGGGGTGCATGTGTACACACACACACACACACACACACACACACACACACACACACACACACACACACACACACACACACACACACACACACACACACACACACACACACACACACACACACACAAACAGCCCAACACTCAAGGTAAAGCAAGAGACAAAAGACAAATCACAAAGTGTGCAAAAGAAGGGAAGAAAGGAAGAATTATTACATAGGAGCCCACTTCTATCATAAAGACAGGTAACAACTGACAACACAATGTCAGATTGGGAGCCCTCAACACATCCCCAGATCACTGCACTCTACTTGTCCCATGCTCATCCCACTGATTCACCAAACAGACGCAAAAGCCACAGTCATCCAACCCAATGAGCCACGCAACGCTGCAAACCACCAAAGGCCTCAGTCTCCATCCTCTTCCCCAGCAACCACCTCAATCCTACATTCCCACCTCCTCCTGATCAGACCATATACCCAATTATTCTTCCCACCTCCCCCCCCATTCCATCCAGAGCACAGTAAAGGCCTGTCTTTTCCCCTGACTCCCAGCAAACTAAACTTTATATTAGGAGTGTTTTAGTTGCAGGTCCACTCTTCCACCCAGTTAACACTCTTATCTGGGTGCACTAGAATTATGGTGCCATTGAGGTGAATGTGTGTGTGGAGGTGTCCCACATAGACAGGGGCAATCAGTAACAAATTTTGGTAGTTTTGGTTGAGCACGTGGAGAGAATCCCCTTATTTTCTTTCAGAATAATGTATGATAGTATCGGAGGTTGGTGGAGTCTCAATTTAATATTTCATCTGAAAGGTGACATGTGATGATACAGTTCCCCTTCAGAACTACGAGAAGTAAAGATCTGTAATTGGTAATCAGACCAATACTCCACAATACAGTTCAGAAAAGCACATCCAAGTGATTAGTCAGTGATTTTTTTCCAGTGCTTTGCCCAGGTCCATAATGGAAATTAATGCTAATCAATCTAACTTTAATTAACTTAATTTGTGCTTTCAAAAAAAAAAAATCCTTCCCTCTGAACTGAAGTGCTGACTCTTGCTAATCAGGGAATTGATTCCAAGAGCAACCCTTTGATATCTCACCCAAACCTTTCTGCTTTCCGAAGTCAGTCAAGTAAAGAATGTCAGCAATAGTAATGCTCAGTTTTAAGCATTACTACGTTCAAGTCCATGTTACGAGTGGGTTTACCCACAAAAGATATCACCAAGACAATCAGTGAGGTTCCTGGGCAGTTAAACAAGTACTTAGTAAAATAGAGAGATTTTGAGTGACGTTGTAAATTAAGAAAGAATAGAAAGATGGAAAAATATAAGAGGGGAATCTAGGTGCTGAGGGCAAGGCAGGTAAAATAACAACTATCAGCGGTGGAGTGAATGCGATGAAGGCCCACACTAGCTGAGTGTAGAGACCTCAGTGGACTAGAAGTATGGAGAGGTGAGACTCGCAGACAATGGTGATTTTAATTGTGGCTTTATATGAAATCAAATGTCAGCATCAGTCAGTATAGGTGCAGGATTAAGGACACTTGGTGCAAGATGTAGGCTGCAGAATTTTAGTGTGTGACAAAGTGTATAGAGGGTGGAAACTTGAAAAAAACACAGGTAAGTGTGCATTGAAATAGTCAAGTCTAGAGATAACAAAGTTATGAATGGGGGTATTAGAAGTAGGAGCAGAGCTAGCAATGTAATGGAAGTGTTACGGACATAACACAGAACATGAAATACCCAGGTATATTAATGCCACTTTTCGCCACCTGAATCGGAGCCTTCCATGCACGGATGATACAAGTGCTTGTCTCCACCACATACATACTTGGGATGGATGTGTTGTTTATTAGCAGCTCATCTCTGTGTGAAAAATTGCAAGTGGTCCGATACAGTCTCAGTTACCAGCGCCAGGAGCGGAGCTGATGATTAGAAAACCGTCAAATTAAATTTTATGCACACTCACCACACATGCCTTCAGCAGGAATGATGACATAGAAATTGGAAATCAGGATGCTGGATGATTTTGGTCACCATCCCTGCACCCAACCACCTTCCCACATATCAAATTAAGATAAGGACCCCAAAAGAGCTGGGTCTGATATCACCTAGAACAGAACTCACTAGCAATTGGACATGTAACCCCTAATGTACAAAGAACCCTCACAAAATAGCTCACCAATCGGACATCAAAAAACCCTTTGCATTATGTAATACGTAGCAAGCAATCAATGAACAAGCACGATATTCTGAGTTCTCATTGTGTTGCATTGCAAAGCAAGACTTTCATATGATTTCTAACATAGCTGGCAAACATTGGCATAGATACGGGGTGGGAAAACATACAAAAGCAATTAGAAATAGAATTCCAACTTCAGATCTGCAGAGTTTCAAAATGAAATAAAAACCAGATTACCTGATGAGATGTTCAGTCTGCCATCTGACAGTGAGAGTAAACAGTGAGACAGTGAGGTATAAAATCTCCAGCTAGTAACAGAGTTCAGATGTCACAGATCCCAACCCCAAACCTTGACTTTGACAAGAATTCCTTTTGTTCAGAAATTGTTTTCTCTGGAGTGATCCAAGGATGATTCTGTGTAAGGAGGCCATCACCAGATCAGGAAGCAGACACTAGATTGGAATCATCCCCCAACAGAATCTGCCTGTCTCCATTAACTGTTCTAGCATGGTCCTTGCCTGGGAAGGAATTCTGAGTCACACCTCCTGCCGGGGAGGGTCCAGCTTGGACACGAGGAAGGTTTAAGTGCGAGTTTACTTCATTACATGAGCTTAAATGTAACAAACTGGTAGTGGGAAAAATACATATTACTTTTATATATTTTTGAATGTAATAAATAATTTTAAATATTTTTCACTCTTTTTGGAGCTTATTTTGTTTCCGGAATGCTATGAAGTGAACCTCAATTATGGAGAACTATCAGTGGTCTCGGGAAAGGTCTAGCAGTTGGGAAACAGCTGGGCACAATTAATTTTAATGCCTCTGGGTTAAGCAGAATTGGGTATCATAAAAAATAAGGGCCCTTCAGCCCATCAAGTCAATGATGACCACGAAGCACACACTCATCAATGCTAATCCAACTACCAACACTTGATCCATAGCTGTCAATGCCTTAGCAATTGTAATGCTTGTTCAGACACGTATTAAATGTTCCAGGAGTCTATGCCTCCATCGTCCATTCATGGTGCTTATTCCAGATTCCAACCATCCTCTGGGTAAAAAATAAATCTTCAAATACCTTCTACCTTTTGGCTTCATACCTTAAATCTATGCTCCTTAATTTTAAACACCTCTGATAAGGGGGAAAAAATTCTTACTATCAGTTTTAACTATCGCCCTTGCAATGTTCAACAAAAGGAAAGTGGGATGCTGGGAAAATCTGAACAAATGCATTTAGTTTTCAACAATCTGAAATGTCCCGCTTGAAAGATTCAGTAATACCCTTCAAAAGGGAATTGGATAAATACTTGAAAAGGAAACATTTGCAGGGCTCAGGGGAAAGTTCATGGGGGTCTATCTAATTGAATAGCTCTTTCAGAAACCTTGAAGAGGCATGATGGGTTAATAGTTTCCTTCTGTGCTACAAAATTCTATTTTTCTGTGATTACTCACCAGGAATCCTTGTGGTTTATGTGTACAATGGCCAACGGCAGGATGAGACATGATTGTGAGGGGCAATCTGATGTCATTTACTGCCAACACCCACAGTCCCTGTAAGTAGACAAGTGCCTGGCTGAACTACTGCCAGAGAGACATCGCTTGCAGAATTGGTCCCCCACCAAAAAAAAATCACCCTCTTCGGCAGCAATGGGAATAGAATGAGAAAAGATAAAATCAACTCATTGCTGATGCCAGCCTTTAAAAATCACCACCAGCATGGTAAATAATTCTCAATTATTCCTGAGATGAAGCCAAATAAAACTTTCACTAGAGTGATGCAGAGAAAAGAAGAAAATCGTTCCAAATTAGATCAAAATCAGAGAGCTTAATTTGATCAGGCTAAGGCAAAAACTATTTGGAAATGGAATTGGACCGAGATACAGTGAAAAGCTTTTGTTTCCATGCCATGCAGAGATGTCGTGCCATACATGATGATCCTTTCTTAGGCCATTCGTCTTCCTTACTCCAGAATTCAGATCCTCTAATAATAAAGGCTAACATTTGCCCTCACAGTTACTTGCTGCACCTCCTTGCTGGCTTTCAGTGACATGTATCAGCACCTCAACATCCCTTTGAATACCAAGACTACCCAGTACTTCACCACTTCACAAAATCTCTTCTTTTCTGTAATGCATACCAAAGTGAATCACTTTGCCTGGCTTTGATCATTCTCAATTACAGGTCAGCTTCCTTCCCACTTCAGAAAAAGGTGATGCATTGGTAGATGTTTTTCTTTTGTAAACAAAGCATATTGACTCTTCCCATATACCTGGCCTGAGAATGTCCAGCATCTCCTGACTTTGTTTCATACCTCCAGCATTCACAGTAATTTGCCTTTCTGTTTCTGAAGTATTACAGTCAGGAAAGTGTATTGTCAAAGAGCTCATTACAGTTACAGTGAGGAATTCACGGGATGTTTGGAAGGTGATCTTTTCTCCTGCAAAACATCCAAGTTGGATCAGAAGGTCTTTGCTCTTGCTCAGGACTTCAGTGAGAGTCCATTTCAATAATCAAAAAGTAAAGTCCATTTAACAGGCTATCTGATTTATCAATGATATTCTTAGAGGGACAGAACACACAGCAACCCTTCTAGCAGGTAGCACCTCCCAGATTTAAATAAAAGGAAATGAAAATGCAGCAAGATAAAATCAGCTATTCCTCTGTAATTAGTTACAGAACAACTTCCATCAACCGGAGCTGGGTTTTGTGTTGAAAATTTTTGATGCTTTAATGTAGCACCGAACCTTTCAATTATCATACGTTTGTAACAAGGATCGCCTGGTAATTTGCTTTTACAGCACACGCACACTGCAATTACTCTCACACACTTTGAACTGAGAGTGATTTTGTCAATTTGAGATGGAGCAATGGCGTGGCGAGACAAATAAACAGGGCTGTCCTCCTCCCTTCCCTTGCAAGCTCTTTTATCTCTATGCCACAAGATGCAGGGGATAGATCTAATAATGTGCTTGCTGGAGTTAAAACATCCAAAAGCTCTTCCAGGCTATTTACATGTAAGTGTTTAGCCTTTGACAAGCGTTTTGCGAGCCACAAAATAAGTGGAAGTTGTACACACCGAATAGGAGGGAAAAGTCTTACAATGCAATCACCTCAAGAGAAATGATGATACATTTTAACAAAAGCAATTATCCTCCATTCATTACTATGGCTGGTACAATCTTGACAATAACCTGGGTCACAAGCATGGGGATTGTAACCAACGTAGCTGGCAAGGAACAAGACCACGGGTGAGTCAGACAATCACTGGATGCCAATCAATCCTACTCCACCAATATTGAGATTATTTTTTCCTCTTAGACAGTCCCTCGGGTTCAAGGACGACATACTTCCTGCAGTAAGAAGAGTTCTGAGGTGCCACTAGGTCCCATAGAGGATCTCTCCCTAGAACTACTAAGAACTTTGAATTTTTTTTTTCTTTTTTACTTTTGCCCTCTACATCATGGGTTCCCAACCTTTTTTATGCCATGAATCAATACCATTAAACAAGGGGTCTGTGGACCCAGGTTGGGAGCCCCCTGCTCTACATGATGAACCAACACATGGGAATCAAAGGCTCTTTCAGAAAAGGCAACAACTGACTTGTTTGTGGAGGAAGGGAAACAAAGCATCTCAAATCTCCTACAAAAACTGTAAGCAGACCAGTAAGTTTGCTGGATGTGGAAGTAGGCCACGCATTGATCCAATAATATGTACCATGCACAGTGTTGTATGGCAGAGACCCAAATGCAGTGTAATACCGCAGTATTGTCAAAACACATCTTCACTTCCAAAAGGTCGATTGCAATGGTTCCTTAACATTTAACAGTCCTCCACCATCAGCTTGTCTGCACACCAGAATATTGGATTGTATGCAATTGGTTTCAGATCTGCAACTTACAGCATGCAAAGTGTCTCCTTAGCTCAATCTTTGTGGGGAAGCCACAATGAAGCACGCACAGATGCTGCGGGCTACGTGACAATGTATAGCAATAATTGTTTTTTCTAAATGCTCTTGAACACAAAATCATATTTCTCTAACCATGTTAGATGAAAACTCACTGACTTGCAGCCCAGGGGCCTCACATTGCTTGTGTAACGATGATTACTCACTTACCTAGCGCAAGTCTCCCTCAGGGAGGATATATTTTTCTCCTCTTTCGTCTGAGTTCCCTTAGGTTATGACAAGAGCACAGAAGGCAAATTTGAAGTTTCTTGTGCACAGCTGAAATATTACCTTTCAGTTCTTGTCCATCCATTGATTCTGACATTTCAGAGAAGTTCTAATTGTTTCTCCCAGTTCACAGATTATAAAATCGGAATCAGAATCACTTTATTGTCAGTACGTGGAACATACCAGAATTGACTGTGGTTCAATGCCAAGCATAAACCACAGGGCAATGCTATTACAGATACCACATCAGCAACCAACAACTTACAAGACAATACTGCAAACAGCCATGAGCTATCAACAATTAACAGAACTGTCAAATGTGCAAATATCTATAGTTTAACTTAAATAAATGTGAACAGATGAGCAGGCTCAATAATTATCAACAAAACCAAAGAAATCAGGAAAGACCACTTAATGTTTGTTGTGCAAGGACAGCTGGGTATTATACCTGAACGCGTTTTCTTGAGAAGTTGGTTAGCTTCAAGAAAGAAGTTTTGCAGATGACCTGTAGTCCTGGTGGTGATGGACTTGTAGCATCTCCCCATGGCAATCTGATGAATAGGTGACTGCTAGGGTGGGTGGAGTCAGCAGTAACTTTTGCCATTATCATAGTTTGTTAACGCACACAACTGTCCCTTGTTATCCCAGTTGCAGAAGTACTGTCACACTCCCAGACACCTCCCTTGTTCTCTGACACACTTACTCTGCCCTGTGCCCATCTCTTGTTAATATAACTGCTCGTCCTCATCTTCCTGCCCTAGATTCTGGATAGAACAAGGGTTGATTGTTCTTTGTGTACAATATTGTGCTTTGAGATATAACATTAGTACCTCAAGAAGGGTCATCTCCCGGCCCAAACAGAAGCCCTGGTTGAATGTAGACGTGCACTTCCTACAAAAACCCTGGGATGCTGCCTTCAAGTCTGGTGACAGAACAGCTCTCAGAGCAGTCTGCAGAAACCTCACTTTAGGCATTAAGAGATCAAAGATTGCATACAAACCAAAAATTCAGGAACACCTGTCTGTTAACAAATTGCAGCAGCATCAAAGTTATTACTGACTGTCCAAGAGTTGTCTGTACCAGTGATACCTCCCTCCTTGACGTTGTACACAACGTTTATGCAAGCTTACAGGAATGCAACACAACACCGGCCACGAAAGCTACCCCTCTCCTTGGTGAGCAGCCACTGTCTGTATCAGCAGACAAGGACTCTGCAAAGAGTTAAGCCATGTAAGGTGGCGGGGCAGATAATATCCCAGACCAAGTACTCAGAGAGTGAGCACACTGATGGCTTCACAGACATGTTCAACACTTCACTCATCCAGGCTGCTCTCCTCACATGCTTTAGATCAGCCACCATCATCCCTGTACCGAAGAACTGCATACCTTCAGAACTAAGCGACCACTGCCGGTTAGCACAGACACCAATCGTCATGAAGCTCTTTGAATGGCTGGTACTGGCGCTTACCAAAAGTTCAAAGTTAATTTATAAGCAGCCTGCAGAACGTCGATGTGGTTCACTGGCCCAGTCTTACATCTCCATTCTTCTACATTCCTGCCACACTGGACACTCACCAATATGCTTACCGATAGAACTGCTCTACGACAGATGTCATAGCATCTGTCATGCACCTGGCCCTGACACAGCTAGAGAAAAAAGACACTTATTTTTATCTTTAACAAAGACCTTGGTGAACAAACTCCTACTCCTTGGTCTAAATAGACCACAGTGCTCCTGCATGTTAGACTTTCAAACCAACAGACCTCAGACAGTTAGGATGCACAGCCACTCCTCCCTCCATCATCCTCAACATGAGGGCCTCCCAGGGCTGTGTGCTCAGCCCACTGCTGTACGCTCTGCTCACACATGACTGTAGAGCCATACACCCGAGTAATCACACTGTCAGGTTCACCCATGACACAACAGCGATGGGGCTCATCACTAACAATGATGAGACGGCCTACAGAAAGCAGATGGAATAGCTTGGGGCCTGGTGCCAATCAGGTAACCTCTTCCTCACTGTCAAGAAGATCACGGAGATGATTATTGACTTCAGAAGAACTCGCACCACTCACAAATTTCTTTTCATCTGCATCACAGTAGCGGAAACTGCGAGCAGTTTTGAAACTCCTGGAAGTGCATATCTGGCACAACCTCCCATGCTCCCTGAGCATGTTCTACACAATCAGGGAAGCTCACCAATGATTCTACTTGCTGGGGAGGCTGAAGAGAGCTGGACTTTGCACGTCATTCTGCAGATGTGCAGTAGAGAGCATCCCAACTTGCTGCATCACTGCTTGGTGTGAAAACTGTCCTGCAGCAGATGGAAGACTCTACGATGGGTCATCAGAACTGCCCAACGCATCACGGGCAGCAGCCTACCCATCACCAAGGACACCTATGCAGAAAGGTGCCAGGAAAGGACCAGTAACATCATGAAGTAACACCCACCCTTCTCATGGACTGCTTGTTTGACTCCCATCAGGGAGGAGGCTATGTAACATCCACATCAGGACCACCAGACTCAAAAACAGTTACTTTCCCCAAGCAGTGAGGCTGATCAATACCTCCATTCACTAACACTCCCCTCCACAACCCCAACCAGCACTACTTTATCATTTCCTATCAGTCACCTCATGTATAGATATGTGTTGGTATATACTGTAAGTTATCTTATGTATTTATATTTACTGTGTTTTTTATTATTGATTTCATCTTAATTGTGTTTTTTTTTTGTGCTGGACCAGATCTGGAGTAACAATTATTTCATCCTCCTTGACACTGAAAATTATGTTAAACAATCTTGAGTACTACAATCTTGCATGGATTCAAGGTTACACTTCCTTTCATACCTATTCCTGGCTAATCTCTTCCTTCTTACCACTCCTAGAACACACTGCATCACTTCCTCCTCCAGTTGCTGGAAAGGGGGTACAGAAGCCTGCAGTCCCACATCACCAGGTTCAGGAACTGCTACTTGTCTGCCACCACTATCTTCTTGATCCTACTTGCCCAACTCTAACCTCAGCTCAGCAATGGAACGCTACAGACCATGTCTTTCACTACTATGAACTTGTCTCCGAATTTTTTTTTGTTGCACTGATGTCTTGTTTTGCATGGTCTTTCTTTCGCTCTTCACTATCTTGAGTAATTTCTCTATAATTTATATTTTGTGCATTATCTGTACTTAAATGTCTGTGAAACTGTTAAGTAATTTTTTTCATTGCAACTTTATCTCACTGTACCTTGAACATTGGAATAAATCTGACTCGACTAAAGGTAACTCTTTCTCCGTCAACCAGGCACCAAAAGTATGAGAATTATGGTACACTTAAAGATCCATTGCAATGAGAGAAGGATGTTAGACAGCCAAATACAATGAAAGCAATTCTGGGCAACAAGGGTTCCCAACGTTTTTCATGTCATGGACCAATACCATTAAGCAAGGGGTCTATGACATAACCTGCTGGGCAACAATTTGTTAAATAAATAAATAAAGGTCTGGGTTTCTTAAAGTAAAATAACTGCTCTCATCTTCTGAACCATGAAAACACTGCAAAACAAAGCAGATGGCAGAATACAATATGAATACTACCTCATCAACAAGCCCATAACTATTCCAGGCTTTTAAACATCACTGAACTTGCTTTGAAGGTGATTAATCAAATGAAGGCCTAGAGGCCTGGTCAGGGTAAATTAACCTTGAGAA
Organism: Hypanus sabinus; assembly: GCF_030144855.1. Taxonomy (NCBI): domain Eukaryota; kingdom Metazoa; phylum Chordata; class Chondrichthyes; order Myliobatiformes; family Dasyatidae; genus Hypanus; species Hypanus sabinus. The sequence goes on from NC_082720.1 coordinate 16,326,564, forward strand.
GTGGAAATGATATCCAGGGATTCAGTGTCTTGGAGATGAGATTCCAGGACCAGCTTCAAATGGAATCCATCTGCCACGCAGATATGGGGCTTCTGCAACCTCTAATTTTTAAACAAATCCAGAATCGGAAAATAATCTGCGAAGACTATCTGATCCTACAGAGGCTTTTTTCCTTATGTTTAAAAGAAAATGAGGGAAAAAGAAAAGCATTCTGGAATGAACAAAATGATGCTTGGGTTCAGATGAGAAGCAGATTGTTTCCAACAACCACACAGCTTTGCTTTCAATCACTGGGCTGACAAGCTCACCTCAGATGAAAGATGGAGTCACAACCTGAGGCTCTTTTTGGGACCTGTTTTACTGATCGATCAACTTTGCAAAATTCTTTTGAACCCCAATAGTAAAAACATTTTTTTAAAAGAAATCACACATAGCAATAATGAATAATTGGGGAATAATAGACACTAAACTTCACAGGTTTAAGTTAGATATAATTTCACTTGGGAATGATGCAGACACATGGCTTCGCTTCTGGCAAGAAGGGCTAAATTGGTTTTGTTCCAGTGAGAGTACCAGCTCTTCAAAAGGGTGCCAGTGACATGTTGTAAATGTACTTGTTATCTCAGGATTTAAATGTTATTTTTTTTATTACACTTGATTTCATCTGGCCTCTGACAGGAAAATAGAACCTGCCAAGCTTTGGATTACTTTGTACCCAAGCATGTCAATTTTCCCCTACGTTATTGATATAATTCAGGTGTGTGTTTATTTTTGTCCATCAATTTTATAAATTGGCTGGTATGCTTGTAAGGAAGACTGCCATTTAAGGGCCTGAGAAGAAAGAATTTGATAGGAGAGGAGAGTGCACCAGGGGAGAAAGGAAAGGAGGAGAGACACCAGGGGAGGTGATAAGTGAGGAGAAGAATTGAGAGGCTAGAGTGGGGACTAGAAGAAAACGGAAGGAAGAAGGGAAGAGAAAGAAAGACAAAAAAACAGAAATTGATGTTCATGCCATCAAGCTGAAGGCCACCCATATGGAATATGAGGTGAGCTCCTCCACCCTTCTTCAGCCCTTTGCCTTTCCCGCTTACCGGGCTTCACTTATCACATTCGAGCTAGTTCTCCTTCCCCTTCGCCAACTTTCTATTCTGGCGTCTTCCCACTTCCTTTCCAGACCTGATGGAAGGTCTTGGCCCGAAACGTCGACTCTTTATTCATTTCTGTAGATGAAGCCAGACCTACTGAATTCCTCCAGCTGTAGTTGAGTGCTGCTCAGTATTTCTGAGCCTGATCAGTCAAGCAATGTATAACATGTATTAACAATTTTACAGGCCTCTGTCAGTGCAGTATGGAGAGGCACAAGAGGATGGGAGATGACTGAAAGGGTTCTTTATCCTGGCAAGGAACTCTCTAATGATCAGGTTTGGAGAACTTCTAAAAGCACACAGTCTCCATTTCCTGATTGTTTCAAGAACAGAACTCCTACAGTGAGAGAAAACAGTCACACCAGGGTTGTGATTAGCGTTAAAATAGATTCAAAATCAAATGATTTTACTAGGGAAAATTTGGACAATCATACAGTAAAATGCCAGAGCGTTACAGATTGCTGAATCAGACATTAGCCTTGATGGAAATGTCTAAATTCATTCTGAGCTGTTGTTCTCATCCTCCCTCCTTCCCGTTATTCCCCATTTGGACCAAGCAGTAGTTCCAGCTACACAGATAGTACGATGGCCTAAGAGGCTGCTGCCAGCAGCACTTTTCTAACAACTACCAGGAGGCTTACAGAGCGACCAGGCAAAAACTTGCGTTCTAATTTTTATTTCCTTTCCAGTGGAGAAAGTTGGGCCTCTGCTTGGCACCTTGCCACCTTGCCCTGGCAGAGCCAGGAGAAGGGAATATTGTAAGATTAGCTCTTTGGGCTATTAACATAACTTTCTGCTCATAAGTTCTGTTCAGAAACATAAGTTTCTAATAACAGCAACATGTATTAACAAGGACATCAAAAGCTGCAGCTGCTGAAAATCCGAGATAAAAAAACATGAAATGCTGTAAATGCTCAGTAAGTCAAACAGCACTTATGAAGAAAGAAAAAGAGTTAACATTTCAGGCATCAGAGCGATGACCCTAAAGCATGAACTGTTAATTGTTTCAAGCATTTTCTGTTTTTCATGTACTTACATGGCATTTTCAGTTTTAAAAAAATAGCTCAAGGACAGTATTAGGAGAGAAAATGAAAATGGGCACAAGGAAAACAAGGATATATTACAAAGACAATGAGCTTGTTTAAACAGAAGATTGATTTTTTGAAAGATTGAATGTGCATATTAGATTTATGACATTGCTGCAAAGAACTTTAAAATAAACTCCTTTCTGAGATTATCTACCAGAGTTTTGAAGAGTGAAATGGCAGTTCACTGAACTATAGAAGATCTTGAAGGGCTGGATGTGGAGAAAATGATTTCTCTTTTGGAAGGATAGAAAATGAGAGGCACTACTTAAAAATAAGTGGTCACCTAATTAAGGTGAATTTTTTCTTGCATGAGTGTCAAAAGGTTTGGGTCTCTTACTTTTCTACAAGTGAAAACAGTGTCTTTGAATACTTTTACAACAGAGATACAGTTGGTAGATTCTAGATAAGGAAAGAGGTGAAAGCTTACCAAGGGTGGATATGAATGTAGAGCTGTGGATACAATCAAATTGGGCATGATGGCAGAGCAGAAGACAATTGGAGTATTTCTGCTCCCAATTTTTTAAGTATGTTTATTAATTTCTAAATCAAAATATTACACTATGATGCATATAGAAACATAGAAAATAGGAGCAGGAGTAGGCCATTCAGCCCTTCGACTGTGGTATTGATATGGCTTTACCTCAACAGTTTACCTTTAAAGACTATCATGTTTCATATACAACCTACCTTAGCTAGAAAAGCAAGGGCTCTAGGGAGACACTCTTCAAAAGGACCACAACCTTATCATGGTTTAGAGGCTTGCATGCTGCAATGACCTGGAGAGCTACTTTGGCTGAAGTCTGGGCCTTATGCTTTGGCTCTTGGTGGGGCCACCCATACCAAACAGGTCAAAGGGTATAGAACAGACTAAGAATGGTCCACTGGTCCTCCAGGTTCGGAGGTTCAGCTCAGGGCTAGCAACCATGAATGGTAAAACAGAATTGTTACGGAAACAGTAATGAAGCATCTTCTATATCTGAGTGTGATGGTTTTCCTGACTTGCGTGACTGCTCATTGTGAAAACCGAGACAGAACTACTGACATGATGAAACAAGTTCTAAACAGTGCCAGAGATGGAGGATCATCATTGCTGTCCAGACGCCAGTGGCAGAATGGGCAGTAAGTACCAAGGAAACAAATCACAAGGAACAAATTAAATGGGAATTCAAAAGAGAATCCTCTTCTGGAATATGTCCTACCGGGAGCTGGGAGTTTGTAAAAGTGATTTAGTAAGATTTTTAACACTTCCATCACAACAGAAGGTGCTTTGTTTTAAAGACAGTTACATAAGGCATGAAGTGACCAGTTCTAGCACCCAGGTTAGCTAGGTGGGACTCTGCCAATAAGTAAAACAATAGTCAACAGGCAAGCTGGTAAAATCCTGCTTTGGTAATCTGCAGTGGTGTTTCACTCATGTAAAAGCAACTGAAATAAAATGAAGATCCACTCATGGCCCTCCTGAGGACTTAAACACATTCTTTATTTTCTAATAGGAGAACCTCCAACTGTTTAAACCCCGCTCAACCCCATTCTCCTGCCTTCTCTCTGTACCTCTGATATCCTGATTAATCAAGAACCTATCAACCGCCACCTTAAATATACCCAATGACCTGGCCTGCACAGCTGTCCATGGCAATGAATTCCACACATTCTCCACCCTTTGCCTGAAGAAATTTTTCATCATCTCTTTAATGAGAGAATGTCCTTCAGTTCTGAGGCTGTGCCCTAGACTCCCTCACTATAGAAAACATCCTCCCTATGTCCACTTTAACCAGATACTTAAATATTCTATAAGTTGCAATGAGAACCCCTCTTATTCTTCTAAACTCCAGAAAGTACAGGCCAAGAGCAATCAAATGTTCCTCATACATTAACCGTTTCATTCCTGGATCATGCTCATGAACTTCCTCTGGATCCTGTCTAATGCTAGCACACCTTTGATTAGATGAGAGACCCAAAACTGCTCACAAGACTCTGAGTGCAGTCAGACCATTGCCTCAGCATAACATCGTTGTTTTTGTATTCTTGTCCTCTCGAAATGAACGTTAACATTGCTTTTGCCTTTCTTACTACTGACTCATCTTCAAGTTAATCTTTAGGGAATCCTGAACAAGGACTCCATGTCCCTCCGATACGGGTCTCTATTTCGGGCTGAGAGTGAGAAGGGGGCAGGGAGAGGGGAGTCATGGTTGGAAAAAGGAGAAGGGAAAGGGAAGAGAGTGGTAAGTATCAGAGAGACATTCTGTAATTATCAATAAACTAATTGTTTGGAATCAAAAGACCTTGCCTGCTGTCTCAAGGCTGGGTGTGTCTGCACCCGCTCCACCCTCGACCCTTAACCCAGGTAATCCTTCTCTGCCACCTGTCCCACACACCTCCCGAGCACTCCACCCTCGCTTTTCCCAACATTCTTTGCTTCTGCCAGATTTACAAACTCATTCTCCACTCCATGTTTACAAATACAGTGCTGTACAAAAGCCTTAAGCACGCTAGCTATATATATGTGCCTGAGACTGTTGCACAATATTGCATGTCATTTATATTAACATGTACCACAGCTTCTGACTGTTCAATCTTTCCCTTTAGAATGCCATGGCCCCAAGTCTGGTACCTGGGAGGCAACAGACCATCTGGGTGGCTCTTTCACGTCCACAGAATCTGCTTTCTGTTCCTCTAATTATGGAATCCCATAACACGTTGTCACTTTTTAAAAGAGAATCCAAAAACATGCATGATTTTTGTAGCCCTGATTCAAGGAAACATATAAGTAAACAACAACAAGATGACATAAAACTGCAAAACATTATTTCTTGTGGAGATGAAAAAGTCCATTTAACCTAACACAATAAATGCCATTGCTCAGGATGCACGTTTTTAATTACACAAAAATTACCCTGGCAACATTTTGTAAAGGGTGGCTGATTTTGTATGTTAAAATGTACTCTTACAACTTGCATTGAAAAGAGTGAAGAGAAACATATTTTAAAAGTTATGCAAATTATATCCTGAACTTTCCAGCAACATTCAGGTCAGGTCAATAGCACAAACAAATTATTTCTTGATTGGACAATTATTCAAACAACTTGAGTAAGCAGTTTCCTAATTAGATGGCAGACCAACCAACTCAAACAAACAAGGCATTGATTGATCAATTGTGAAACTCTGTAGACACATTTTCCCATTGCACAGCTATATTATAAACTAAATTGATTCAAAAAGACAATTCTTTATAAAAACAAGAATGAAGAAACTGTATGAAGCCATAACTGAATTTTTTGGTTACTCACAGTCGGGAAAGCTTTCGGATGTCCTGGAAAAGCAGTTCAGGAAGGACCTGAAGTTTATTCCTGTTGAGTCGTCTGATAAAGAAATTCAGAAAAAAAAGCAATGAACCTATGTGAAAAGTACATAGATCAAACACAGTATCAGTGACGCCCAAATTATTTCGTTTCTCTACACTACAAATGCAGAACCTTCAAAACTTCTCCAATAACAAGGCCATAAGATATAGGAGCAAAATTAGGCCATTTGGCCCATCAAGTCGTCTCCATAATTTCATCATGGCTGATCCATTTTCCCTCTCAGCCCCAGTCTCCTGCCTTCTCCCCATATCCCTTCATGTCCTGAACAATCAAGAATCTATCAATCTCTGCCTTCAATATACATAAAGACTTGGCCTCCATCGCTGCCTTTGGCAACAAATTCCACCGATTTACCACTCTCTGGCTAAAGAAATTCCACCTCATCTCTGTTCTAAAAGGACTCCCGCTATTCTGAGGCTGTGTCCTCTAGTCTTAGACACTCCCACCATAGGAAACATCCTCTTCACATCCTCTCTGTAAAAGTTTTTCACCATTCGATAGTTTTCAATGAATCCCAGTGAATACGGACCCAGAGCCATCAAATGCTCTTCATGCGACAAGCCGTTTAATCCCAGAATTACTTTTGTGAATTTCCTTTGAACCCTCTCCAGTTTCAGTATACCTTTTATAAAATAAGGCATCCAAAACTGCTCATAATACTGCGAGTGAGGCCTCATCAGTGGTCTATAAAGTCCCAACATTACATCCTTGTTTTTCTATTCTGGTATCAAAGGGAAGTGTTTGGGCTCATCTGAGAGAGTAATTTCCATACCATAGAGAAGTAAGGAGGAAAATGGGAATGTTGAAATTCTTCTGTTGGGAGCAGGCAAGGATCTGATGGGAAGAATGGCCTCCTTCTGTGTTGTCATACAGTAAGTAAGCAAGTAAATGTGGTCAGATAGAGACACAAGTAGTGCTGCTGCCTCACCTCTCCTGTGACCCAGGTTCGATCCTGACTTCTGGTGCTGCCTGCGTGCAGTTTGCAGTTTATCTCTGTCACCATATAGGTTTCTTCAGGGTGCTCTGGTTTCCTCCCACATCCCAGAAATATGCAGGTCAGCAGGTTAATTGGTTAGTGTAAGATTAGTGCAAGTGAGTGCCTGAAGGTTGGGATGGTTTCAATGAGTCCCAACAGCCTTTTCTGTGGTGTGCTGTTCCTCAACACCGTGAGGACTTTAAAACCAAGCGTTCTGCTGTGCTGAAAGTGCTGCAGACTGAGGGTAGGTAACACTGCCTGAGGTCTCACAGGAGTGCAGTCAGGCAAACTACCCCAAACATATACATTCACACTATATTTGAAGAGAATCAGCAGTAGAGGGTGCTCTCAAGGCACATTTATTGAGCTTCACAACTTGAGGCAGATGATTATCAACGACATAAACTGAACAGAGCAAATTACATTTTCGGACTGTATCTTCACTGACGTTAACTCAGCTCCACCAAATTTATTTGGCATAATTACAGATGCAAAATTCTGCCCAGCTATGTCAAAATTCCATACCATATAAACAAAAATATATTAAACAAGTCGCCAGGAAATATATCAATTCCAATAATAGTCCTATGTACTGTTACTAAAATGATAGCAACAACCTAGCATATAACCATATTTCTGAAGTATCAGTTTCCATTGAATTAACTTGTTATTTGACATTTATCTCATCAGAAAATGTCTGAGTTTCTCCAATTCCCAGTGAACTGCTCACTAAAGCTTTTCAAAACAAAAAAAATTAGCATGGTTATACTAATTTTCTTTGTTTTTACAATGATAATTACATCAAGATGAATTTCAATCATTGTTACTGGAGCTATGGAAAATATTACCCTGTTACCTCTGTCCCCTATAAAAGTAGTGTGAAATGTTGACCTGAATATTTTGAAGGTTACCATCTATTCTCTGTAGTTCCTGAGTAATCTTTCTCTCCCAATTTGTGAACATGTCTTTAACTGCACTAAACCAACCTGAATTTAAATGGCAATGCTGCCTTATCTCCTGTCACAGTAACATTTTTCTGAATATAACTGCACAGAGACCCGTTGAGTCTGCAGCAAAAATTGATTTGTTTTTGCTTCGTGCTTCTGTGCACTAATGAGGTGGTACATTATTACACAGAATTAAATCCCATTGCTTTCCTGCATCCACAGAAGAGCAAATCATCATCTCTGCCTTCAGCCAAATGAATATCCACCTTTAATAAACAGAGTGGGTAAATTACAGTGCAGTCATCAAGGCCTTTCTATGTCACAATGATCAGAAATTTCTAATTTTCCTGATAAGATTAGGCACATTTTTGTAAGGCTTAAACATTTGTTACCTGGACACATATCAAAATTGGCGAGCACAGTCAGTGGTCAGAAAATCTGGTAGTAGAATTCCTTGTCGGGTAGGCCCGTGAAACTGCTTTCCCTTGTCTTAGCAAATCTGTCATTCCCGCCCAACCATCCACCATTCACCATCCAAACTATCTCCCACCACACCTCTTATTCCTCTCTTGAATAAAGTGCAAGAGCACTCTAGTGAATGGAAGAGTTCCCAGTTTTCACAATGAGGCAAACATCAACTAGAGCTAGAGGATTCTTTAAAGAAACTCTTTAGTCATCTCAAAATCTGTTACCCCTCCAGTGTTTAATGTCTGCGAGGAAATGCTGCCCATTGACACATTCCAAGGTGCAGGAGAATGTACTGAGGGATGCACTGAAGTTCGGTGGAGCCACCACAAAAGCTCTGTTGGGAAAGACCACGGTCTAAAGTGCCGCTGCCACTGGAGTCTGAGGGAAAAGGCCCCACCTTCAAATGTTTAAGCAGGGAAAATGAGTAGTGTTGAAAGTTCTAAGTAAATTTATTATCAAAGTCACTATATATAACCTCAAGATTCATTTTCTTGTGGGCATACTCAGTAAGTCTATAGAGTAATAACCATAACAGAATCAATGAAAGACAGTTCAACAAGAGTGCTGGAGACAGCATTCTGTGCAAATACAAAAAGAATGGAACAATAACAATAATAAGAACTGGTACCTATTCAGAGAATAGAAGGGATTGATGATCCAATAAAGGAGATAAGTCATGTCCCGATTATAGTTACTGCATACAGGTACATATATTAAGAATATAATATATTTTTGATACAATCTTAAAGGTAGATCACAGAGAGCATTGGAGCATACTTCTAGATTAACGGAGCTTTCTGCAGAGCTCCTTGGAGGCCACGAAATGTCCACTCTTTATCAGTGATTATTAGAAACCCACGGTGCCACCAGCGAGAACATGCACAACAGTGTTAGCATTTACTTGCAAAGATACCCATTAGCTTGCCACTTTCTCTACTGTGGATGACCCCCAGTCTCAGTGATCACAGGCACCGCAATTGCTTCAAAGCCTCCATATTCACAGCGTAGTGTGCACATTCAGGGTTATAAATCTGCAGCAGTATGGGATTAAGGATCCTTGGGTCACCCTACTGTGATGACAGGCAGTTGATGAAGTAATGTTAACAGGACTCAACCAGACCCAACTGCCTGACATAAACATATTCACGTAGGCTCACAGTCCTTTGTTCTCTCAAAGCAGCTCTGGAGGAGTTTTAAACCAACAGTTACTCAGGAGGTGAAGGATATTGCACAAATGGGTTTGTTTTAAAGATTCAAAGATTAGCTTTATTTGTCACATGTGCATTAAAAAGCACTGTTTTGTGTCAAACCACATCCATGAAGATTGTGCTACAGTGTTGTCATGCTTCCGGCACCACTAACCTAACCATACATCCTTGGAATGTGGGAGGGAACTGGAGCACCCAGAGGAAACCCAGACAGTCACGGGGAGAACCTACAAACTCAACGGGAATTGAATCCTGATCTTACAGCCGATCGCTGTAAAGCACTGCACTAACCACTACATTAACGTGCTGCCCCATGAACCGCTCTCCAATCTTTCCATACAAAGAATCAGACAATTAAATGACAAGGAGGCCATTTGGCCCATTATGTCCATGCTTGCCAAAATGATCAACCCAACAGAGTTCCAACTCCCAGCACTGGGTCCTACTGCCTGTCGGAGTATGGTTCTTCAACCGCACATCCAATTGCGTTTGCGTCTCATTCTCTTTCAAGCGGAGCTCCTCTGGGTAAATGATCCCTCTACCAGTTAGTAGAGTCATTGAGATGTACAGCATGTCAGTGCAGTGATACAACATGGAAGCAGGTTCTTTGATGTTTGTCCAAGCTGGTTCCAAATGACTGCATTTGACCAATAATTTTCTATCCACATTTTTAAATCTATGCCCCGACTTTTGATTTCTTTCTTAGAGAAGTACGACACAGAAAGAGGTATTTCAGCCTACCATGTCTGCCCGACCAATAAGTACCCATCTACACTAATCTTGTTCCCTTCTCTCCGCGTTCCCAGGTTTACCAGATACCTTCACTACAGTGTCCAAGTAACCTACTACTTGCACATTTCTGGGGTGTGGGAGGAAAATTGAGAGGGAGAGTGTGCAAATTCCCCATGGCATGGTAGCATAGTAGTTAGCACAATGCTTCACAGTACCAGTAACCCAGGTTAATTTCCTGCCGCTGTCTGTAAGGAGATTAAACGTTCTCCCTGTGACCGCCTGGGTTTCCTCCGGGTGTTCGGGTTTCCTCACACAGTCCAAAGACGTACCGTTTGGGGGTTTTAACTGTCCATTGTAAATTATCCTGGCATTAGGCTAATATTAAATTGGGGTTTGATGGGTGCTATGACTTGAAAGGCCAAAAGAGCCTATTGCTTCCTGTATCTCAATATACTGTGTGTATGTATGTATATGTATACAGGGGTACAGGAGTGCAGATCACGATTGAAACCTGATGCCTGGACCTGTAAGGGAAAGTCTGTACCTGCCACTTCACTGTCAACAGGAAACAATAAGACATGCATCCAAAAATCCCTGGACAGGAGTAACCCTGATCAAATGTTTGGCAAAGCCAAATTATATCCATTTAATACAGGTTCCCACGTCAGCTGCATTCTCAGCAGACCTGACACAGAGGCTAATCTAATAAACAACAGCCGAGAAGTAGGCATGCCTGTGACATCCAGCTTCAGGATGTAAACTACAACATTGATCCTACTTTCTTTATATATTCCTTTGCCATCTGTTTTGTGCTAAATGACACTGGATACATGGTTGGAACAAACAAAACCTCATGCATTGGGTGCTTTGTTTTGCATTGGATGGGAGGGGTGGAATGGTGTACTGAGGCGGGTTGGAAATTATACTGCAGGGTAAAAACTGTGCTGGCAGGCCACGAATTCCCTCCTCTCATGTTTGCTACTCAGCAGGATTTGTGGGTAAGTTAAACGGACAGCTATTTCAACCTTCTTGTTACAATAAAGAATAATTCAAGTTATCTATTGCGATGGCACAGAAGGCCATTCAGCCCATTAAATCTACGCTAGTTTACACAGTAATCCTACCGCCCTGTTAAGTTTTGCTATAACCTATACTCCCCACATTCAGATCAACTTTATCCCCATCCCGCCCAAACGACCATCTATTATTTACCAACAAACTAGTGGTTAATAAACCAAGGTCCTTTGTGATATGAGAAGAAACCAAGCACCCTAAGGGAAACCCATATGTGCAAAATGTCCTGCTGAAGGGTTTTGGCCCGAAATGTCGACTGTACTTTTTTCTATAGATGCTGCCTGGCCTGCTGAGTCCCTCCAGCATTTTGCTTGGATTTCCAGCATCTGCAGGCTTTCTCCTGTTTGTGGAAAAAGTCTGACAGCACCACAGATCAGGACTGGATCCAGGACACACAGAGCTTCAAGGTACGGTGCCACCCTACATGTGAACATGAGGGAGGAGTTCACCTAAGCCGATGATTTGTTCACAGCACGAACGAAATGGAAGATCTAGCCAGTCTTTACACAAATGGAAACATGAGGAAAGTTAACTAATGGCAGGGAAACAAAATTCAAACCCTGAAAGCAAATGCAACAAGCAGTTTATGTATAAAGGGCAAAGCATGGAACCTGATGTCTGAAAAAATGTAAATAAAGTTTAATTCACGTATCAGAATGAATGCTTCCCTCTCCAAATGGGATAATGAAAGCCACCCACACATCCTGAACACATTTTAAAACCAATTAAAATCAACTTCACAGATGAATTCCAACCTGACTGCCTGTTCCATTCAGCCTTGAATTACTTTGCAGGAGGCTCTGGCTCCGAAGAATCTGTATGCAGTACACAGGAATCTCTATGTAAACCTCCAGTTTTAAAGAAGGTTTAAAAGGTCAGAGCTGATATGTCTGAAGCCTTGAGTGAGCCAGGATCCTATACCAGTTTTGCAGCGGGCTGAAAACGCAATGACGGGTCCATTGTTTCTGAATTATGCAGGTGCACAAATTTCCCTATGGTTGAGAGAAACGTCAGGAAAAGCTTATCAGGAAAATATGAAATACCACGCCTGGGTGGAATTTTAAGGGCAGGGGGAGGAAATTATCAGTTCTTTAAAACAGTTTAATCTTTCATTCAGCCTGTTCTTAGAGAAGGTATGGCTACAGTGTTTCGGTGTGACTGTACTGTCCAGGTCTATGTAGAAAGCCAGAGGGTTTCAGGGAGCTCACAAGGTCTCTTCATAACCAACACATCTTGCTTATTTGAATTGGATTCTAGCCAAGTCAATTTACCTCAAAAAGAAAACGATGCAAGGGAATTTGTGATCAAACAATCGTTGGATCACAAATTGTTTCAGCAGTGGATTTTTCCATAAGGTCCCAGCTCAAAGTTTAGTAATCTGGCGCTCAATGGCAATATTGAGGTATTCTTGCCAGGCATGGAATTCATTGAATCAAATGTTAAACTTAAGAGTATTCTGGTAGATCAAATACACTTTAAAGGTCTCTTGGCAGTAGTTGAAGGGCAACGGGATGATGCTGTGGGTGGGAAGTGGAGGCACAGAGTCTCCAGTAACCAGCAAGTACATCAGTGAAGCTGGTGTGTGCAACACACATCTGTTAAACATGCCCCTCCAATAGTGGTCAAATTTAAATGCCTGCACACTTCCCTACATGGAGTGCTGGCAAAGTTGGAGAGACAGGAGACAGTGAAATGTTTCTTTATTTACTCTTGTGACGCGTAACCAAGTGGAATACACATTACTGCAATGTGGTCGCCAGATGGGGAGCAAGGCTGTGATTTTGGGCAAATGAAAAATTCATCCATCCCATGCCAGCAATGCTCAGATTAATGAGACATCAACAGTATCACTGTAGGAAGGATACAAGGAAAACCACCTGTGGCTGTCCATGCTATTTGTGTTTTTACTTTCCATTGCAAAGTCTCCAAGAAGTCTACAAAGTGAAGTCAGATGCCAGAAAGAGCCACAAATATGCCTTACAAGGAGATTTGCTTCTTATTGAAAGCGTTATTTTTTTTTTGCATTGGAACCCATGCGGTCTCCAAGAAGTCTATACTCACAAACCAAAACAAAATAATTGCCAACCTAATACGATTGCAGGAAAGGCTAATAGATGGGGACAAGCACTGCTGATCAGTGTCATTATGGAGTGCCACATATGCTTTGAAGCATCTTTAAGTCTCTTGAACTAAAGCAAAAGGTAAAATCTACAGTAAGTTATCATTTTACTAATTCCAACGATACTTTTATGTCTATCTTCTTTACATAGAGTAAGATGCATATGGCATGAGAATGGGGGTGGGGGAAAATACCATTTGACAGGTCTGAGAAGCAATAACCCTATTTAAAAGCTAAATGCAACAAACCAAATAGGAGCAGCCATTAGTGGAAAAGAAGATAGTTTAATAGACTGACTGTGATGTAGGCAACTCAAACATCACCAGCAGTTATTTATAAGACCTAGAAGTATTGTGAAATCACAATATAATCAGATCAGATTAAGCTAGAGAGAGCTGTAAAACTCAGTCAGCTCCATCACAGGCACTAGTCTACATAATATCCAGAAGATCTTCAAGAATTGATGCCTCAAAAAGGCGGCATCCATCATTAAGGACTTCCATCACCCAGGACATGCCCTCTTCTCATTGCTACCATCAGGAAGTAGGTAAGGACCCTGAAGGCACACACTCAATGATTCATGAACAGCTTCTTCCCCTCTGCCATCCAATTTCTGAATGGACAATTATTCCATGAACACCACCTCACTAGTTTCCTTGTAATTTCTATGTTTGCACTACTTACTTAATTTAATTATTTAAATGTCTACAAGGTCATACGCCAGAAACAGCCACAACGTTTCCTGACAAGAAGATGACTATTATATTATGTATTTATTGAAATTCCATTTTTTTCTCTGCAATTATGTATTGCATTGTACTGCTGCTGCACAGACAATAAATTTCCAACATATGCCAGTGATATTAAACCTGATTCTGACATGTAGAGATAATTAATTCATTTATTTATTCATTGTATAAAAACTTATATGAAAATAGCAAAAGGTTTTGACCAAAAGTATCTCAACAATTTGCTGACTTTGCAACAGGTCATTTTTAATCGGTTAAATATGTCGCCATAAAGGCATGCTGATAATTGTATATTCTGATAAAAATTACAGTAGACTTTGTATTTCCTGGAGAGGTTTTGCTATTGAATCAACCAAAGCAGATGGCATGATTGGTGGAAGCTATCTGAATGGACTATGGTGTCTGATAAAAAAATTGGATTAGGATTAGTGGAGATAATCTGTGGTAGAAATGACTGACTGATTTTGAAAATGTGAGGAAGCTGAATTGGCATCAGTATAGATGCATCAGTAACAAATAAAGGTAGGTTGAGAGGACATATTGAACTGATAGTGAGGCAATAGGATAACATTAGTAACCATTATAGTGCTTGCAAAGGCTGATTTTAACCTAAACTATATAGCATGAGGGGTGCAGGTTAGGCAAAGATTAAAATAGCCCTGTGGCATTTCAACATCTCGCCATCTCACCTACAAACCTCTCAGACATAGCAATTGCCCCAAGGAACCTTGGGTATAAATTTGAAAATAACACAAACTAACCACACCATAGATATTTTAACTCCAACCTAATTAAGTCTCTAACCCACGAACATTAACTGGACTCAAGAATTCTGCCAACAGAAACTGAAGTAATAAAATATGGGATTTTTAATTTTTCAACCATATCCTACAGAACCTTATGCCACTCAATTCCTGACTCCCCAGTCCTCCTGATCGTAAGGATTTAAACCCCATACCAACTCTTTATCATTCCTAGTCTGAGACCCTGCCTTAGATTTTACTTGTCACCTTTTCCAGTGGCTACAGGGTAGAGTCAGGAGGAAAGTGGGTGAATGACTGCAAAGTAAGTTTGTGGTGGGAAGAAATAAGGGGCTGGTGGTAACATACAAATAAGATTAAGGCATTTATAAGCAGGAAGAATCAGCCATGGCTTTAAATTTCTCTATTAAAGAAAGCCAAGGGATTTGTGGGTGATCCTCTAACTTACAGTGTGAGTCATACCACACAGAAACAGGACCTCAGCCCACAATATCTGGTGCAACCATCTCTGAAGCTACATTAGCTTCAGTTTATGCTCCCTACCTACGTTCTCATCCACTCCATTCAAGTTCTACCATTCACCTGCACACTGTGGCCAATCATTCTACCAACCTTCATACTTTTTGAGATGTGGGAGAAAATCAGATCATCTGGAGGAAACCTGCATTGCATTAGATTTAAAATGGATCAGCCAGGTTAAAAAAAAAGGGATAATGGCTGTCCTGGGGATTGCTTTCATAGGATACAGCCTGCAATGCTCTGCCTTCCAATTCTTTAGCAGATGTGTAATACAAGGTGGCTCCCATCGCAAGGGTATAGAAAAAGTCTTTGAAGACTTCCATGTATCAGCTTCTGCTTCAGTGATGCTGCACTATATCAGGCTGCAGAGGAATACTCACGTGGGCAGCTGATGAAAAGAGGCAGGTACACAGACAAGCATGTTTAGATGCAGGTATAGAATAGTAATGCAATCAATATTGATCGGACACACTTTCATTAATACACACTCCCAAGGTGCTGATACACAAAACAGAGCATTTACAATGACAGCACTCACAATCTGGAAAGAAACCAGTACTGAGCAGAAGAGGCTAATCGAGACAAAACTAGGAGTTTGCACTCATCTCGTACCAACCTTGGAGAGCTGGAGAGTTAAATGACTTGATTGTTGGAGTGCCTAGCTCTCTCTTCTCTTCCTCCAAGTGTGCTGATTGTTTTCTTAATGCTCTGGCCAATGTTTCTGCTTTGACCACCGCCACCACCAGCAAAGATGGATTAAACAGACATACATCTTATGGCCATGTGTGGGATTCCGCTGTGAAAGAAATAGCTGCCAGGTTTTCCTCTAATTGCATCTGAAGGTTTGGAACATTTTCAAGTGATGCGCTAAGATGCTGCACATATGTTCTTCATTTGCCTTGCCAACTGCTGCTCTGAGTTGACAACAATGGTACAAGATATTTTAGTACCATGTTACTGGCGTTTGCTTTAGCTATAGATCCTGTCTAGCAGATTTACCTTCTCGTAAAAAAGGTAAGAGGCTTGATTTCACACCCCTTCTATTTTATGTTTTACTAATATACATTCACCCATTTCTACAGAAAATTAGACAAAAGCAGCTGTTACTCAAACCAACAACTGAGCTGAGAACACTTTCCTTATACAAGCTAAATGGTGGTAGGTGAATACATTTACCAAGTGGGCCGTTGGCAGGACTTTGGTTAAATAACGCTCCCCTATCTACCTGCAAACCATACACGAGTGAGACTGAGTTTCCCGAAATTGTTTCATCCAGGTTCAGCAATGTGGTGGGTCTTTTATCTGGCACGATGCCAGCTCATGCCCAAGATCACCTGCTTCTAATGCTATAAACCACAGCTACTCAATCACGCCAAGCAGCAAGACACTAGATTGCAGTAAAGAAGGAAACATGGAAATTAATTGACACAGAATGAAAAAACACCAAATGCAAAAAAAAAAATGAGCAGGTCATTTGACATCCACCTTTTGGGTACTCCAATAGATGTAGCACTCTTAATCAGGAGAAGATATAACCCATTCATTTAAATTTTAGATGATGCAATATCACAGAAGGCCATTCATCCAAACTGGTGACCTTTTCTCTTATTAGCAGTAAGTGGCAAGAAGACAGCCAAGCTAAAGAGGAAAATATTTTAAAACAAATGCACTGTAGGAAGTATTTATTTCTCCTTTGATTGGAAGGGCAAGGATGACTTGCTTTTGCTCTGCTTCTACGGGTTCTGAAGAAAATGCTAAAGCCAACTGGAACTTGCAGATCTGCTGTGGTGAAAGTAGAAAGGGCTGAGAGAACAGGGAAGAGTTTGGGAGTGAATGTGTCTGTTCTGCTACCTATACTCATTTGTTCCCCACAATTGAACTTCAAGTTCTCATTGTCTCCCCTGCTCTATCTGAATCTGAACAACTACAGGCCAGGATTTCCAGCAGTCTGTAGGGTTACATCTTTTCTAAGAGGTTTAGAAAGCATTCTTGAGTCATTACCTTTGTCTGCTTGACAATCTCTTGCTGTGACAGAACTCAGAATAGAGTGCTTGTTTCAGATGTTTGATGTCGGGCATGTCAAAGATGTGACCTACCCATCAAAGTCATTTGAGTGTAGTAAAGACTGGAGATGTGGGCTTGGAAAATTGGTTCACACAGTTTGCCTGTAGATTTCAAGGATTTTATAGAGGTAACATTGGTGGCAGCTTTCCAGTGCTTTGAGATGCCTGCTGCTGTTCCCATGCCTCAGAAACATACAGTATGGCAGGGATCATGGCAGTATGGCAGTATGCCATGTACTTTATGCCATATATGCTGCCTCAAACTTCAAAAATCCTTTTGTTTTTTGATGGGAAAACGTTATACTGGTACACTGAAGGCAATAATGATTTTTATCATCAATGTCTGCCTCAAAGTTGCTGAAATATGGGATGTTGTATGTGTTCTCACATGGACCTTCATTGTGTGGGAGTAAGTGTGTGGTGAGGCAACCTGGAAGAAGACATTTGTTCTCCATTTGTTACATGTAAGGCCCATTTTCACTTGTGCTTCAGTGAGTGAGTCTTGTACCCAGCTGCCTTCTGTCATGGAGGGAATGCCTGGGCCTTTTTCATATTATACCTATCTTCTGCCAAAGGCAGATTTATTAGTAAATCGCTGCATTTAGTGTATGACATTGAAGAACATTTGCCAACACGATCATGTTGACTTCAAACATGTCTCCACCTCACCTGATGTAAGAAATACTGAACAGTTATTAGGAACAGGAATTCTTTTTTTCAATAATCATCTTGCTTTAAGAAGCTGAGACTAGGAATACCATCCACATTGTAGCATCAATTGAGATCAGAGCTAAGGATAAAACCTAGGAAATTCTTTAGCTATAGAGTGGTGGGTCTGTGGAATTCTTTGCCACAGGTGGCTGTGACAGCCAAGTCTTTATGTATCTTTCAGGCAGAGGTTACTATATTCTTGATTAGTCAGGGCACAAAGTGATACAGGGAGTAGGTAGCCAATTAGGTCTGAGAGGGAAAATGGATCAGCCATGATAAAATGGCCTAATTCTGCCACTATATCTTATGGTCAAAAATGCCAATTCACATGATGTCACTTTACAACAGGTGATGTACCTAGACATCAAATCTGATTGCATTGCAATGGAATGAAATAAATCAGATTAGATAGCAGATGGATGAAAAGAATACAATTTTTCAAAGGCCATCAGTCTGTGATGGAATACTTTGCAAAGCACATTACCACGCTGAGTACAGATATCATCACGTTGCCACTTATTTCATTAGTCCATTTTCATTTTATGTCATGCCCAGATGATGGAAGTATTTTGTGGGGGAAAAGACCGGCAAGACGTAGTTCTTTGCTTGGAAATGAAGAAATGTAAAGGAAAATTGCTCACAAGAAGTGGGAAAGCTGAAAGAACAATATCTGCAGATGTGTGACTTTCTGTGAGGCAAATTACTAATAATGTTTGTCCCTGGCAGGTTAAGGCAATATATAAATTGGATGGGAAATTGGGCAGAGAGTTAATCCCAATACATACAAGGTAATGTATATTGAATGTTGGGAAAGTGAGGTCAAAGTACGGCTATCTACAATAAAAGGTAAGGTCCTGAAGAATATTGAAAACCAGGGGGACCTTGGAGTTCAAGATTATAGTTCCCTGAAAGTGGTAAAACAAATAGAATGAAGGAGGAATGTGGCATGCTTGCCTTCTTAGGTTGAGGTGTAGAATATAAAAGTTGGGAGACAATGTGACTATTGGTTTGCTCATCTCTCCTTCCACCATCCCTCCCCATTGCTGACACCTTCCCCTGAACAACACGTGCTCCTACATTGCCTCCCTCACAATCACCCAGGAACCTAAACAGCCCTTTCATGAGAGGTAGAGAATCACTGACTTAACCCGGTTTTTCCATTCAGTGCTCTTGATGTGGCCTTCTCTACTCTGGGAAGATCAAGCATAGACTTGGCGACCACTTTACTGAGCACCTGTGCTCTGTCCACTATGGCCATCTTGAACTCCTGGTTGATGCCATTTCATCTCCTCTTCCTATTTTCACACTGGCCCGCCTGCCTTTGAAATTCACCTCTGCCAGGGTGAGGCCAAGTATAAACTAGAGCATCTGCTTATACTCCACATGTGTTGTCTACATCCCAATTATATAAACATGAAGTCCTCCAGTTTTTGGATAGCCACATCCCTCCTGATCCAACAAGATTCTCTCTGCTCCTCATTCTTTCTAACTGCACCCAACCCAGTCCCCAGCTTCTTTCCTGCCCCACTTGGCTCTGTAGGCTCATCAAGCCTCTTTTATCGACTTCCAATTATCACCTTCTTCACGGCAGCTCTTTGCTGTCTCCGCCTCATCTTGCAGTCTCTGGCTCAGACTCCACACCTTCTTTTCTATCTATCATATCAAAACAAGTTGATAAGGGTTTATATTAAAAGGAAGGCTTTCAGAGGGGATTTGAGGAGAAAGTTTTATTTTTACACAGAAAGCAGTTGATATCGGAAATTCTCTGCTAGAGGAGGTAGGTAGAACTAAATACAATCACTACATTAAAGAGGCACTCAGCAGACAGGTACTTGAATAGCGAGGCACCGAAAGGTGTAGACCTAATGTAGACAAGTAGGACCGGTGTAGATATTACAATACTAGAGTGAAGCAATTGAATTAAACAATTTGCTGAAGAACTGTTATAATAACCAAACCTACAGAGCATATACAAGTCTGCCCAGTTCAAGTGTTATACAAAAGCATACAAAATGATAAACAAGAGAGTATTACTTGCCCCTTCAGTCCTGCTCCATCATTTAATAAAATTATTGCAGGTCTATTTACACCCTCAACTTCGTATTCCCATTACCCTGATAATCTTTCAACTCCCTGTCTATGAGGAGTTCAATATCGGAATTTAAATTACTTAATAATTCTGCTCCCACAATCCTTTCTACATCCAATGTATTCATATCCTTACTTAAATAAGGGGACAAATACTGTACAAAAACTCCTAATGCTATCTCACCAATGCCCAATGTAACCAAAGAATAACTTCATTTCTGTGTAGTCAATCCCACTGATGCTCAATTCTTGTGATAAACAATAGGAATCTAGGAGATGTTTTGTTTCAATTTGTGTTGGCATAACCTACTCGTTCTGCATCTCAAAATGTGGTTCTCTTTCACTGTTGAAATAATATACTTCTTTTGAATAGTCAGTTCAAAGTTAGTTTATTATCAAAGTACATATATGTCACCATATACAACCCTGAGATTAATTTTCTTCTGAGCATACTCAGCAAATCTTGAGAATAGTAATTTTAACAAAATCAATGAACGAGCGCCCAACCAGGGCAGTCCTATATTAGATCCCATATTTTAGCCAAACCTATACCCACTCACATAACCAACCTATTCTCCTACTGTCCTCCTTGCAACTTTCTTTCCTGCCTAATTTTGTGTAAAGAAGTATATTCAACCACCATACATTTGGTGTGTTCATCTAAGAACATACATTTAAAAAGTTCAGGCCTCCAAGTTAATTACTATGGGAAACTAATCATTACATCCCAGCATTCTTCTCTAAAGTAACAGTTCATGAATTTTTACAGATTTTCTTTAAAAATTCTTCAGTGTTCCTATCTCTAATAGCACATTATTGTTATAAAGGATGATTCCTCCCAAGGTTCATTTTGGTAAATGTTAATTAAACAATGATTAGGAAAATTGAAGACCTTTAATGTTATCAGAAATCTGAGGATCATATTTACTTCCTGACAGAATGATGATGAATTGAGTTTATTTCCAGACACATTCCCAAAGACTGTGTCCCTCACCTCAGTCATAACTAGAAATTTTAACCTTATCCGTAGAATGATTGCCAGATTAGTATGCAAATTAACTTCTGTATTTCAATTTATTCTGGATCAAAGCTCTAATATAAAATTGCCTCCCAACTCTTCTATTAATCCACATAATGATAAAGGTTCCACATTAGAATTACTATCATTTATACTTAGGCTGAGAATTTTGCAATGCTAGAAAGATATGGAATTATATGGACAAAAATCATCCTAAATCAAAACCAATTTTATACCTTTTTTTTAGCAAAACTAACACCAATAGTTAATAGGGTATGTACATCTTAATAATTTTCTGGTTTCAGCTCACTTTAATAATAGTAATTGTAACTTACTTCCCAAAATTTGCATTTGGTGAGGTTCTGCACTGTGCTGATCTTAGTTAGTCTCTTTGCCACCAAAAAATCCCATTTTAATCATACTGAAAGCTCAGGCTGGACTGAGTTAAAGTTGGAAATAGTTTAGAAGATGTGTAGCTTGGGTGTTTGATGTTTGGGTTGAGATGTTTTTGTATCTCAGCAATTTACTTGTAAGCGCTTTATCACCTCGCGAGGAGACATTGTCAGTGTACTGTTGATTGTGGTGTGTCCTTCAAATGGTTGCCTTTATATACTACTGTCCAACAAACCTCAGGTAGATCTATCCAAACTGGGGCCCAGACAATACGCCCTTAGGTGGAGGGATCAGCTATCCCCTCAAAATGAAGTGGTCAGAAATGCCAGAAGCAGTCATACAAAATTGACACATGCTCATCTGATGTAAAATGAAGTGAAAAGCACATCAGGAAAAGAGATGGTGCTAGAAAGCTTCTCCACAAAGACAACAGAAGAAGGCACCTTGTAATCACGCCATCTGGTATGGGAGGGGATGGGGTAATGCACAGAACCAAAGTAAGCTGAGAAGAGTTGTAAGATAAGTCATCTCTATCATGGGTACTAGCCTCCATAGTATCAAAAATATCATCAGGGAATGAAGCCTCAAAAAAGGTAGCATTCATCATTAAGGACTCCACCACCCAGGACGTGCCCTCTTCTCATTGTTACCATCAGGATGGAGGTACAGAAGTTTGAAGGCACACACCAGCTCACTATATATATATATATCTCTCTCTCTCTCTCTCTCTAAATCATTATTTATTTATTTTTCTAGAGTCCTGGTAGCTTAAGGGTTCAGCACAGTATCATTGCTGTTCCTCTGGACCGAGATCTCCGATGCTGTTCCTGGGATTTGTTATTGTTGGAGCCACTCTCCCAGTCCAGGTGTCACAGCCCCAAGTGCTTCTATCACCAGCAGGATTACTCCAGGTTTAACCTTCCACATCCTTTCTATCTGCCCCTTCAAGCCCTGGTATTTCTCCAGCTTCTCACATTCTTTTTTCCTGATGTTACTGTTATTCAGGATTGTCACATCTATTACTATTGCTTTCTTCTGGTCCTTGTCCAGTATTACTCTGTCTGGTTGCCTGGCCAGTATCTGCTTATCAGTCTGTATTGAGAAGTCCCACAGAATCTTAGCTCAGTCATTCTCCACTACCTTCTCGGGTGTTTCCCATTCGGAGTCGGGAGTGTCCGATCCACACTCAGCACAGATGTTCCTGTGCACAATTCCTGCAACTTGGTTGTGCCGGTCAGTGCATGCTGTCCCTGCCTGCATCTCGCGCCCTGTTACTGTGTGCTGGATGGTTTCAGTGGATTCCCTGTACAGCCTGCATCGTGGGTCTTGTCTGGTGTGATAGACCCCTGCTTCTATTGTCCTTGTGCTCAGCACCTGTTCTTCTGCAGCCATGAGCATCACCTCTGTGCTGTCCCACTGCCCTGCCATTTCCAGCCATTGGGAGGACTGTCTTATATCAGCCACCTCTGATATCTGGCGATGGTACACCTCGTGCAGTGGCTTGTCCTGCCATGGCCCCTGGTCCTCTGGCTCTGCTTCACCCACTTCCATTTCCATGTCCCCTGCCTGCTGTCTGAGATATTCTCCTAGCAGGTCATCCTTAGGGGCCATCTTCCCATATACTCCTGGATATTTCACATTTCTTCCAGGACTATGGCCTTGACACTTCCAAGTCCCCGTCCTCCTTTATTCCACCAAGTATACAGTCACTCGATGTTGGACTTTGGATGGAGTCCTCCATGTATTGTTGCAGTTTCCGGGTCTTGATGTCTGCGGCTTCCAGTTCGTTCCTTGGTCAGCACGCTGTTGTGACTGGGTATCTGATGATTGGTCGGGTGAATATGTTGATGGCTCTGATCTTGCTTTTCCCATTTAGCTTGCTTCTTAGGACCTGTTACACCCTTTGGAGGTACTTGGATGTTACAGTCTTTCTTGTGTCCTCATTGTGGCTTCCATGGGCTGCAGGATCCCCAGGCATTTGTAGCTGTCCTGTAAATCTGGTGTGTGGCCTTCAGGTAATTCAACTCCTTCAGTTCTGATGAGTTTGCCTCTTTTCACTACCATCCGGCTGCAATTTTCTGGTCCAAGTGACACCCTGGTGTCTCCATTGTACACTCTCATCAGCTGGACTCTTCAATGATTCTTTCATTCCTGGCATACAGCTCGATGTCATCCGTGTATAGCTCAAGGTGGCTGATGGTCACTCCACTCTTGACCCTCTACCCATATCCTCTCTTTGGAATAACCTGGCTGAGGGGGTTCAAGCCTCTACAGAACAGTAGTGGAGATAGTACATCACTCTAGCATATTCCACATCTGATGGTCACTCGTGCTATTTGCTTTGAGTTAACTTCTAGCTTTGTCCTCCAATAGGCACTTGGCAAAGGTACTTGTTGTCTTGTTGACCTTGTACAGAGACAGGCATTCCACGTTCCATGTGTGGGGCACTGAGTAGTGTGCTTTCTGGTAGTCGATCCAGGCTGCGCTTAGGTTGGTTTGCCTGGTCTTGGAGTCTCGCATGACTGCTTTATCTACCTGTAGTTGGTGCTTGGAACCTCTGGTTCTGAGCAGGGCAGGAAATTACACGCATGTTCGTTCAGCTTGGTGGCTACAATGCCTGATAGGAGCTTCCATGTTATGGATGGGCAGGTGATAGGCCGGTAGTTTGACGGAGTTGCTCCTTTGTGAGGATCCTTCAATATGAGTACTGTTTTTCCTTGAGTTAGCCACTCAGGGTGGGGGCCTGCTTCAAGCAGCTGGTTCATTTGAGCTGCCAACCGTGCATGTAATGCTGTTAGTTTCTTCAGCCAATAGGCGTGGGTCATGTCAGACCCTGGTGATGACCAGTTCTAAATACTTGCTACACAGTGTGTGTGTGTGTGTGTGTGTGTGTGTGTGTGTGTGTGTGTGTGTGTGTGTGTATGTATAGACAAATATATATTTACAGTAATTCACAGGGGTTTTTTTTCTACAGTGGTGCTAGAAAGCTTGTGAACCCTGTACAATTTTCTCTATTTCTGCATAAATGTGACCTAAAATGTGATTAGATCTTCACATAAGTCCTAAAACTAGATAAAGAGAAGCCAATTAAATGAGTAACATAAAAAACGTTATACTTAGTCATTTAGTTATTAAGAAAAATGATCCAATATTATATGTATTTGTTGGAAAAAGTATGTGAACCTCTGGGGTAATGTCTTCTGCAGAAACTATTTGGAGCTGGATGTTCCATTCAATGAGATGAGATTGGAGGTGTGGGTTATAGAGGTGTCCTGTCCTATAAAAAAGACACACAAAGTCAGGCTACTGACAGAGCAAGAAAAATCTCTTTATATTCACCATGACTCGATCAAAACAACTTTCACAGGGCCTTAAAAGAAGAATTGTAGAGATGCATGAAACTGGAAAAGTCTGCTAAAGCATTTCTAAAGACCCAAGTGTTCTTTAGCCCACAGTAAGAGAAATTGTCTACAAATGGAGGAAACTCAGTACTGTTGCTACTCTCCCTAGGTGTGGGCGTCCTGCAAAGATCACACGAAGAGAACAACGTGCTGTCGCCCAATGAGGATATGGCTCAAGTGCAGAGTGAGGCACTGAAGCAGGTCGATAGTTCACAGACTTTAATGCGAACACTGTTAAAGGGAAAGGAAAACAATAAACACTAGGCCAAACAGGGCCGTTAACTAAAACTCTCAAATGGAAAACGAAGCCTATACTGCGGCTGAAAAGAACAACTAAGAATAAAGCGAGTACCAATAGTCTTCAGAGTCAGTCACTCGACAGTCCAATTTCTCAGGCAAGGCAGAATGCAAACAGGCCGCGAAGTGTTGCTGTGTCCAAGTCTCGACAAATACTACAACGGAATGAATGAAGTTAAATGCTATCACAATGAAATAATAATTAACTGATACAATTCATGAGCACAATTGCCGTATCTGCTGCGCTGCCGAATCCGTGGTTGTGAAAAAGGACCTAAGGGTAACAGCAAATAATCTTCAGAGATCTCCAGCATTTGCTAAAATCTCTGCTCATATGTCCATTATAATAAAAAAACACTGAACAAAAATGGTGCTCGTGAAAGGACACCACAGAGGAAACCACTGTTCTCCAAAACAAACATTGTTGCATGTCTCAAATTTGTAAACGACCATGTTCTGTGGACAGATGAGACAGAAGTTGAACTTTTTGGCAGAAATGCTTGGAGGGAAAAGGGCACTGCACACCAATGGTAAAGCTTCATGCCAACTATGAAGCATGGTGGAAGATGCATCATGGGTTGGAGCTGCTTTGCTGCCTCAAGACCTGGACAGCTTGCAATTGTTGAGTGAACAATTAATTCAAAATTGGATCAAGCCATTTTACAAGAGAATGTCAGGGTAGCAGTATGTCACCTGAAGCCTAACAGAAGTTGGTAATGCAACAAGACTTTGATCTAAAAGATGAGAGTACATCAATAACAGAATGGTTTAAAAAGAAGAAAATTCATGTTATGGAATGGGCAAGTCAAAGTTCTGACCTTAATCCTCTAGAAATGTTGTGAAAGGACCCGAAGCAAGCAGTTCCTGCAAGGAATCCCAATACCATTCCAGAGCTGAAACAGCTTTATAATGAGGAACGGCCTGAAATTCCTCCAAGCCGATGTGCAGGACTGATCAACAGTTACTGGAAATGCTTGGTTGAAGTTGTTGCTATACAAGGGGGTCACAGCAGTTACTGAAAGCAAAGGTTTACATACGTTTTCCAAGAGATACATGTAATACTGGATTATTTTTCTCAGTAAATAAATGAACGAGTAATAGTGTTTTTTTTGTGTTATGTATTTCATTGGGTTCTCTTTATCTAGTTTTAGGACTTGCATGAAGATCTGATCACATTTTAGGTCATACTTACACAGAAATAGAGAAAATTCCACAGGGTTCGCAAACTTTCTAGCACCACCGTATATTGCCCTGTGTTGCATTGTACTGCTGCGACAAAGTTAATGAATTTCATGGCATTTCCAGTGATATCAAAGCTGATTCTGATTCTGATTCTCCGGAGGCCAATTTGGTACGAACTAGCCCTTCCACAAGGTGGCCCAAATCTCGCCTATGATGTGTAAAGTCCACAAATGCCAAAGACCTGTACTGGTCCCAAAAGTTAAAGTCAAGGACATCCACACTCTCAAGTAATATTTTTCTGCATCCTTGCATGCTGTCTCTGGTTTATTATGTCATATATGACTATCTGCTGTTCACTGCTGCACTGCAGAAGACAAAAAAAGAGTGGTAAGGTGTGGAAATTTCCCTTTTACAGTCACACATAGAAGGGACATTTTACTGAAGTTATAGCTCCTCAAAGTGAAAGTGTTCATAGGAGCTGCACCTGGCAATATCTTGGTAAGAATACCCTTCATCTTGGGAAGTTGCCTGCGTGTGCACAATTACACCTGTGCTGGGGTCTCTGTTCCCTTGAGAGGATCCTTCCTATCAACATTTGTTGCCAACACATTGTAATGGATGAAATTCCTTGTGTACTGTGTGTTGCATTGTGCTTTGGCCATTTGATGACTATTTACTAAGATGAGAGCAAAGAGGAAAGGTGTCACTGACACCCCTGAAATTTGACCCTAAAATCCGACTCTTCTTGAGACAGACTTGCCAAAGAAGCCTCCAATTTTGATTTCAATACGGTGTCAAATAATTTCACAATTTTCCGTATAACATTTTTGAAACAGCGACGGGAGATTGCTAATGTTGCTTTAATGCTGGAAAATGATAAATTTCTTGGCTACAGAATATATGTCACACTCACAGTAGAATAAACAGTTGCACAACCAAATGATTTTATATACTCTCTTCAAAGCTCTTTGATCAAATCTAAGTTTTCCCAGGCAAAACAAGCCCAGTTTTACTAACCTTCTCTCAGAAAGTGCAGGAAATTAGCTTTCAACTGCTATACTCTATAAGGAGTCAAAGGTCACAGCAGTTTCAGAATGACAGTTGTGAGGACCTTGCTGGAAAATTCAGGATTTTCTAGTTGGAAGTGCGACAGAACGCCACTCTGCCTCTCCCCTCAAATAGGCTTTTCACCACCATATGAAGTGTTGTTCAAGAGAAAGAACTTCTGACTGTGAGTCCTCCTCCACCATTCGATGATTCTGAGGTACACCAGTTACCTCTGCTGTGATCAACTTCCCCAGTGTTGGCTTGGGACAGAGGTTAGAACTTCCCCCGTCAGTATGGTTCATATCTACCCCATGTGCTACAGTTTTTCAGAGAACCACTGGGGATGCTGGAACTATTCTTTTGTAATTATTCATTCAATCATGGGGTATACCTCCCATTGGTCTGCCCTTCAAACCGAGGCATTTCAGAGGCAGTAATGAGTCAACTAGATTGTTATGTTTTGAGCTACATACAGTCCAGCCCAGTTAATGATGGCAATTTCCTTCCCACAAGAAAATTAGAAAACCAGATGAAATTTTAATGACAATCCCAAAGTTCTACCATCATCATTACCGATACTAGCCTTAATAGGTAGGGTATGCTTTTCTACAAAGCTACGTATGCTTGCCTCAAGTTGTATACAGATTTATTTTCTAGGTCATTCAGCCACATTAAGAATGTATAACACACCAAGTAAACAAGCTATATAATAAAAATAAACTTAAAAAGAACAGTTGACGGCTTGGGAATGGAGGCAGAAAAACAATGTGTGTTGCAGCCTAAGCTAAATTCCATCCTGGCCTCCTGTGTTGCCTGTGTGAAGTCAATGTATGTTTGGCAAAATTAAAATGGGATTACTGTCAGATTGGTGAAAATGGCTGCTGATGGTTGGCATGAAGATGGTGGGATGAAGCTCCTGTTTCTGTACTGTATGTCTCTCAAAGACCAAACAAGGACAATAGGCAGTAATGAAGAACTGTTGACAATCATGGGAATGATTCCGATTTATTATCACAAGTCCACATGCTCTCAAGCACAGGCAACAGGCACTGGCACTGATTTATTCTCACTCTGACTACCAGAACTTTAATTGCTATGCTCCAAACCACTGTTCTACTTGAGCACTGAGTCTTATTATTTTAAGTTTACATGTCCAAGCAGTGTCTACAGCCAGAGATTTTAACTGAAATAAAGTTACTTTCTCAGAAAAGGACTGAGGCACTGCAAGTTTTCAACATGAGGTCACATACTAGAAGCATCCGCAATGCTTTCGTTTTTCATTTTCACCAGAAAAGGATTCGGTAAACAACGTACAAAACGTTTCAGTTCGGGTGCTATGTCATTCAGAGTTTACCTCAACCAGGTTTGGTCTGCTGTATATCAGCCCCCATGCAGCTCAGCTCTGATGATTTATCCTTCCAGAACAGTCTGCTAAATGTCTCTTGTAAACAAGAAGAAAAAATGAAAACATGGGATAGAGTCGGCAACTGTGAAATTCTTGCTCTGCCGAAGTTGAGATGAACACGGGCTGCAGTCAGAAATAGGAGCTTGTTTTAACGCAAGTTCCTAAAGTGAGGTCATGGATAGCCAGTTTTGAAAGGCCAGTGGAGATTCTGGGTGTACAGGAGAAAAAAAAAGCTGGACTTCCATAAACATGTGGGCATATTGTTGTACCCATTAGCATGTGTGAATATGGGATTGTGGCTAATTCCAAGTCTGGTTGGAAAAGGAAAACAGTTGATTTTGAAAATTTAAGTCAAACAAGTATACAAGTGGATATTTGTGTGATGAAAGTGTTTGCTGAATTTATCTCTGCATTTATCAAATCAGAATGGGCTTGATATTTGCCTGACCGTGTTCCTTTGCCTTTGATACTGCATCTTCTTTGGTACTCATTAAGTCAGGGCTCTCCAGTGTGGCCATGATGGTTTGTTGTGCTTATTTTCTCCAATACTATTGATATTCCAATTGAGAATACTTAACGGAAACACAGCCTAAACAAGTAATTCAGTTATTTATGCTAGAACTTTTCAAGGTTAATGGTATCCATTCTAAATTTTGTTGTCAATAAAGCTAATTTGGATCTTCTTCCTCAGAATTCAAACTGTTTTTGTAACTGTAGCTGCAATGGCATTTTGGAGCTTGACACCCATGTAGACTTTGGAGAGTTATGGAATAAAAGTATCAATAATAATAATCACCCATTGTGTGCTTATTCTAATTTGGAAGAAATAGAAGTATTCCTTGCACAGTAGATTATAGTGGATTATAGGTCCCTCCTAATGGAGTGAAAACTAGCAATATTAGGTAATGAGTAGTGAACTCCTTGACTAGGTTACTACTTATGATGATTACAACACAGAAAGAATTAATTTGGTGTTGAGTCAGTTCTGTGTGTATTTTAATATGTTCTTTGTTGGAGATAGACTCTAACCATAGTAAAAATCAGTAGTAGCCAACCTCAAGGGCAATTAGAGATGAACAATAAATGTTGGCCTCATTAGATTCCCTCAAAAAAGTATTAAATAACAAGCCATACCTTGAGGGAATGTAATGCAAATATTCTAGAGAAATCTGACAATTTAATTAACGTAGACTTGCCTATTATATCAGTTCAGGAAATATATATTTGAATCACACAGACATAGCTATATTAATTTAATAACAACCACTGTCTATTTATAATGCTGCATATAATACACCTCATATATTTTGTTAATATGTATTCCATACAGTATATTGTGAGTAACATGAAAAATATAATAATACAATATTGATTAGAAAGCTGATTTTTTATCTAACCTAGTTTATTATGAACACTACACAATTTCATTTTCTTTGAAGATTTTACAGAAGGTGAAACATTACTTTCCATCTTCAGTTTTCTACAAAAATTTATATTTATTATCTTATTACATATAAGCATCCACCTCTGTCAAGAAGAAAACAGCACTATAAAATCAAGCATTCATTAAGAAGGACAAAAGAACTTGAATTATACATACCATCATTACTCATACCCTCAATTATTTGTGAGAGTTCTAGCGAGGATTGTAAGGCTGGGCTTACTTTTGCAAATAGGAATTTTGAACTGATCTTCACAGTTTCTGGATTCCTGATGCAATGGAATAATTTGGTGTTCTCTCAATGTCTAGTGCCTGATAAAATTCAGAACGTTATATCATTGATCCCTGGTGGTAGGATCTGAGGCTAGCGAGAGTCCTGCCTTGGAAAGGCAGTACTTTTCTTTCTCAAGAAATTTAATAGCATGACATTGATGCTGAGAACATGTTCATATATTTGAAACAGAACCTTCAGAAACTAAACATCTCACCCACGTAGGAGGCTCAGTTGCCTGCCAACTTGCATGACCCATCAAGAGAAGTTCAGCTTCAATTTCACAGATAACAGAGATAGTCCTGTCAAATTGACACTACATATTCAATCTGATAATAAGTTGCTGGGAGGGATTCTATTGCTGTTATATACTCTCCCACTAGCTGTTTCACTCGTTATATACAAGTTCAAGCAATAGGACTGGAAGATATTGTTATCACTATTTGTCAATTCTGTCATAAAATAATAAAGAATTATTTACAAAATCTTCCCAGCTGTCAGAATTTCTGCCATACATGTTATAGAATATAGAACATAGAAAACATACAGCGCAATACAGGCCTTTCGGCCCACAAAGCTGTGCCGAACATGTCCTTACCTTAGAACTACCTAGGCTTACCCATAGCCCTCTATTTTACTAAGGTCCATGTACCTATCTAATAGACTCTTAAAAGACCCTATCGTATCCACCTCCACCACCATTGCCGGTGACCCATTCCATGCACGCAGCACTCCCTGCCTAAGAAACTTACCCCTGACATCTTCTCCGTACGTACTTCCAAGCACCTTAAAACTGTGCCCTCTCATGTTAACCATTTCAGCCCTGGGGAAAAGCCTCTGACCATCCACATGATCAATGCCTCTCATTATCTTGTACACTTCTATCAGATCACCTCTCATCCTCCGTCGCTCCAAAGAGAAAAGGCCGAGTTCACTCAACCTATCCTTATATGGCATGCTCCCCAATCCAGGCAACACCCTTGTAAATCTCCTCTGCACCCTTTCTATGGTTTCCACGACCTTGCTGTAGTGAGGAGATCAGAATTGAGCACAGTACTCCAAGTGGGGGCTGACCAGGGTCCTATATAGCTGCAACATTACCTCTCGGTTCTTAAACTCAATCCCACGACAGATGAAGGCCAATGCACCGTATGCCTTCTTAACCACAGAATCAACCTGCGTAGCAGCTTTGAGTGTCCTATGGACTCGGACCCCAAAATCCCTCTGATCCTCTCACACTGCAAATAGTCTTACCATTAATGCTATATTCTGCCATCATATTTTCAGAACTTGAGCTTTTTTCTTAAGATTCATTCCAAAATCTAGATTCATAGGATTATAGAACTTAGACAAGTATATTGACTTTAAGAGGGACTAGTACTGAAGGGATCGAGAACCATAAAGCAGAAAGCTGATTCATGAGCTGAGTATTTCATTACTTTCTTCCCCAGAGCTTTGGAATACTTCCCTTCTCAAGCTTATATCCAACTTCATTTTGTGCATTGAAATTGCAGCCATAACTTTCAGGAAGTGCACTCAAGGTTAAAACATGTCTGCAACTGAAAAAATGGATATTCTTGCCTTAGCTTTGTGCTTTCTATCAGTATGTTACATATCATTATTATATTATAATCTCTGAAAACCTAAGGAGGTTCACACATAATTGAAAACTCACTGATCCTGATAAACATCCCTTGTAATCTCACTGACGCACCATTCTCAAAGGCTTCAACTAGGTTTCTTAACCTATTTGTTTTTAAAGGAAAAGATGCTAAGTTTGTATCATGCTCACTTGGTATCTAGAAAAGAGAAAAGATTACATTAGGGTTTGATAAGTTGACATGAAGAGATCTCCCTTTTAGTGTGAGAGTATAACAAGTGGCCAAAAATATAAGAGACATCAATACATCCATCAACTAATTCAAAGGCATCTGTTCTACCCATTCGGAAAGGGGATGTTAAAACAGGGAATTCACTCCCACAGGAAATGGTTGAGTATGGATGTACTTAGTAAGTGGTTGGTAGCTGATTGAAAAAGGGAAGAAAGGATGTATTGATGGGTTTGGTGAAGAAAGGTGGAAGGGCGGCATGAAACGAAAAAGCCACCATGAACTTAATAATTGCATTATAGAGATTTACAGCATGAAAATGGGCTCTTCTGCCCATTGAGACTACACCATCAACCATTCATTTACAGAAACCCTATCATAATTCTCTTTTACAATATTCTTCACATTGACTTTAACTCATGTCAGATTCTATTGCTCACCCACATTCAAGAGCCAACATGCATGTCCTTGGGAATAGGAGGGAACCCATGGTGTCACAAAAAAAATGTGTAAACTCTACGCAGATAGTACCTGAGGTCAGGATTGAACCCAGGTATCAGGTGATGTAAAGCAGTGGCTCTTTGAGATGTGCCATTACATCACCCGAGTCTTTTCTGTGTTGTAAACTTCTTGTTAGATTTTGTTTGTATTATCACTGAACACCACAAATTCCCAATTCCATTTTCATAATCGACAGTTCACAATGTACATGTATCACAAAAAGATTATAAAGGACTTTTTGGCAGTAGGAAAAGAAGCGGAAATGTCTCAGTGATCCAGGAGGAATATGTAAATTGGAATTCTCTCTGCAAAAAGATCATTAGGTATTTTAATTATTAAGCAGTAAATCAGACTGTCTTTGTGTGCCATTAATAACTTTTTTTCATTAGACAGGGATCTCAAAAGTTCTATTGTATATTAATGTAGAGTCAATGCTGAATTTGAAAAGAAGTGGGTTATTTTCAGTATTTTCTGAATAATCTATTGTGTGTTATTCATTACAACATTCAACTTGAGATCTCAATCTCAGATATCAAAAACGAACTATTTCTATTCCAGAATACACTCATGTTCACTGTGACAAATGGCCACTAACCACTCTTCCTTAGTCAATGCTCCATGATAAACAAAGTGAAACAAGGAAAGAGATTCCCTTCTGATAAAACTTTTTCTAACTTAAGCTATTCCTAAACCTGATGACAAGAACAGAGCATAGCGAAATTTTAAACAGAATTGCAGCTGAACTTCCATTTAAGACCAATTTCTCACTTACCTTAAAGTTTGGTTATATTTGACAACAAATATCACAAAAAACCATGAAGAACACACTTACCAGTGAAAATCAATCAATAAAACAGTCTGTGGAAGAAGTGGATTACTTGGTAAGATAGTGTTAAAAGGACATCAATGGGTTGCAATGGCCTAGGTCACGGAGACTAATGTAATGGGGGGTGGGGGGGAGGATGTAGATATATACTGAAGATTCACACTGGTGTATGAAGCAGCAACAAGCATAAAATCAATCATACAAGAATGAGATTCTGAGCATGGATAGCAGACTAGAGAAGGCCTGTGGGTTTTTCAGAGTTCGCTGTGACATGAGCACAATTAATCTAGTAAACTCTAGCACATACTTCATTCCCCAGACCTTCAGCAGCTTCTCCGACTACCTTCCCTACCTCAGGAATGAAAGCTTGAGGACATACAAGGAGTTGAAAAGTTTAGTGTAAGCTATGAAGTATATGTCAAGGGGAAGTTCATGACTGAGGCTGTGCAAAGTAACTTACAGTCTTTCTAACTGCTTCAGATCCTGGAAAGCTCCTCTTTCAATGATACTGATCTGATTCTCCTCAAGGTGCCTGCAAAACAAAGCATGCAATGATTAGTGGCAACACGAGTGAATCTGCAGATGCAGGAAATCAATAAAAACACAAAATGCTGGCAGAACTCAGCAGGCCAGACAGCATCTATCACCTGACGAAGGGTTTCGGCCTGAAACGTTGTCACTACCTCCTCCCATAGATGCTGTCTGGCCTGCTGAGTTCTGCCAGCATTTTGTGTTTTTATGCAATGATTAGAGTTTTATTTATTTATGTTCTTTTCTAAAAGGATGTAATGATTACCAATTTAAATAATTAATATCATTATGCTGTTAGCTAGCAAGACTATAACCATATAACAATTACAGCAGGGAAACAGGCCATTTTGGCCCTTCTAGTCCATGCCAAAAGCTTACTCTCATCTAGTCCCACTGACCTGCACTCAGCCCATAACCCTCTATCCCCTTCCTGTCCATATACCTATCCAATTTTTAAAAAAATGACAATATCAAACCTGCATCTACCACTTCTACTGGAAGCTCATTCGACACAGCTACTACTCTCTGAGTAAAAAAGTTCCCACTTGTGTTAGTCCTAAACTTTTGCCCCCTAACTCTCAACTCATGTCCTCTTGTTTGAATCTCCCCTACTCTCAATGGAAAAAGCCTATCCACGTCAAATTTATCTATCCCCCTCATAATTTTAAATACCCCTATCAAGTCCCCTCTCAACCTTCTATGCTCCAGAGAATAAAGATCTAACTTGTTCAACCTTTCCCTGTAACTTAGGTGCTGAAACCCAGGTAACATTCTGGTAAATCTCCTCTGTACTCTCTATTTTGTTGACATCTTTCCAATAATTTGGTGACCAGAACTGTACACAATACTCCAAATTTGGCCTCACTAATGCCTTGTACAATTTTACATTACATCCCAACTCCTATACTCAATGCTTTGATTTATAAAGGCCAGCATACCAAAAGCTTTCTTCACCACCCTGTCCACATGAGATTCCACCTTCAGGGAACTATGCACCATTATTCCTAGATCACTCTGTTCTACTGCATTCCTCAATGCCCTAGCATTTACCATGTATGTCCTATTTTGATTAGTCCTAGCAAAATGTAGTACCTCACACTTATCAGCATTAAACTCCATCTGCCATCTTTCAGCCCACTCTTCTAACTGGCCTAAATCTCTTTGCAAGCTTTAAAAACTTACTTAATTATCCACAACGCCACCTATTTTAATATCATCTGCATACTTACTAATCCAATTTACCAACGCATTATCCAGATCATTAATGTATGACAAACAACATTGGACCCAGTACAGATCCCTGAAGCACACCATTAGTCACCAGCCTCCAACCTGACAAACAGTTATCCACCACTACTCTCTCGTATCTCCCATCCAGCCACTGTTGAATCCATTTTTCTACTTCAATATTAATACCTAACGATTGAACATTCCTAACTAATCTTCCGTGCGGAACCTTGTCAAAGGCCTTACTGAAATCCATATAGACAACATCCAGTGCTTTACCCTCGCCAACTTTCATAGAAACATTCGGCCCTTCGAGCCTGCACAGCCATTCAGTATGATCATGGCTGATCATCCAACTCAGTATCCTGTACCTGCTTTCTTTCCATACCCCCTGATCCCTTTAGCCACAAGGGCCATATCTAACTTCCTCTTAAATATAGCCAATGAACCGGCCTCAACTGTTTCCTGTGGCAGAGAATTCCACAGATTCACCACTCTCTGTGTGAAGAAGATTTTCCTCATCTTGTTCCTAAAAGGCTTTCCCTTTATCCTTAAACTGTGACCCCTCATTCTGGACTTCCCCAACATCGGAAACAATCTTCCTGGATCTAGCCTGTCCAATCCCTTTAGAATTTTATAGGTTTCAATAAGATCCCCCCTCAGTCTTCTAAATTCCAGTGAGTATAAGCCTAGTCGATCCAATCTTTCTTCATATGAAAGTCCTGCCATCCCAGGAATCAATCTGGTGAACCTTCTCTGTACTCCCTCTATGGCAAGAATGTCTTTCCTCAGATTAGGGGACCAGAACTGCACAAAATATTCTAGGAGCGGTCTCACCAAGGTCTTGTACAATTGCAGTAGAACCTCCCTGCTCTACTCAAATCCTTTTGCTATGAATGCCAACATACCATTTGCCTTTTTCACCGCCTGCTGTACCTGCATGCCCACCTTCAATGACTGGTGTACAATGACACCCAGGTCTTGTTGCACCTCCCCTTTTCCTAATCGGCCACCGTTCAGATAATAATCTGTTTTCCTGTTCTTGCAACCAAAGTGGATAACCTCACATTTATCCACATTAAATTGCATCTGCCATGAACTTGCCCACTCACCTAACCTATCCAAGTCACCCTACATCCTCTTAGCATCCTCGTCACAGCTAACACCCCAGCTTTGTATCATCCACAAACTTGGAGATGCTGCATTTAATTCCCTTGTCTAAATCATTAATATATATTGTAAACAACTGGGGTCCCAGCACTGAGCCTTGCGGTACCCCACTAGTCACTGCCTGCCATTCTGAAAAGGTCCCGTTTACTCCCACTCTTTGCTTCTTGTTGCCAACCAATTCTCTAACCACATCAATACCATACCCCCAATACTGTGTGCACACTAGTTTGCACACTAATCTCCTGTGTGGGACCTTGTCAAAAGCCTTTTGAAAATCTAAATATAGCACATCCACTGGCTCTCCCCATCCACTCTACTAGTTACATCTTCAAAAAATTCTATAAGATTCGTCAGACATGATTTTCCTTTCACAAATCCATGCTGACTTTGTCCAATGATTTCACCCCTTTCCAAATGTGCTGTTATCACATCTTTGATAACCAACGCTAGCATTTTCCCCACCACCGATGTCAAACTAACTGGTCTATAATTCCCTGGTTTCTTTCTCCCTCCTTTTTTAAAAAGTGGGGTTACATTAGCCACCCTCCAATCCTCAGGAACTAATCCAGAATCTAAGGAGTTTTGAAAAATTATCACTAATGCATCCACTATTTCTTGGGCTACTTCCTTAAGCACTCTGGGATGTAGACCATCCTAGTAAGCTCTTCAAAAAATTCAATAAGGTTTGTCAAACATGACCTCCCATGCACAAATCCATGTTGACTGTTCCTAATCAGACCCTGTCTATTCAGATAATTATGTATACCATCTCTAAGAATACTTTCCATTAATTTACCCACTAGTGACATCAAACTTACAGGCCGATAATTGCTAGGTTTACTCTTAGAACCCTTTTTAAACAATGGAACCACATGAGCAAAATGCCAATCCTCCGGCACCATCCCCGTTTCTAATGACACTGAAAATATTTCTGTCAGAGCCCCTGCTATTTCTACACTAACTTCCCTCAAGGTCCTAGGGAATATCCTGTCAGGATCTGGAGACTTATCCACTTTTATATTCTTTAAAAGCACCAGTACTTCCTCTTCTTTAATCGTCATAGTTTCCATAACTACCCTACTAGTTTCCCTTACCTAACACAATTCAATATCCTTCTCCTTAGTGAATACCAAAGAAAACAAATTGTTCAAAATCTCCCTCTGATTCTCTAAGGGACCAATTTTATCCCTCAATATCCTTTTGCTATTAATATAACTGTAGAAACCCTTTGGATTTATTTCCACTTTACTTACCAAAGCAAACTCATATCTTCTTTTAGCTTTTCTAATTTCTTTCTTAAGATTCTTTTTACATTCTTTATATTCCTCAAGCACCCCATTTACTCCATGCTGCCTATACTTATTATAGATCTCTCTCTTTTTCCGAGCCAAGTTTCCAATATCCCTTGAAAACCATGGCTCTCTCAAACTTTTAACCTAACAGGAACATAAAGATTCTGTACCCTTAAAATTTCACCTTTAAATAACTTCCATTTCCCTATTACATCATTCCCATAAAACAAATTGTCCCAATCCACTCCTTCTAAATCCTTT
Organism: Hypanus sabinus; assembly: GCF_030144855.1. Taxonomy (NCBI): domain Eukaryota; kingdom Metazoa; phylum Chordata; class Chondrichthyes; order Myliobatiformes; family Dasyatidae; genus Hypanus; species Hypanus sabinus. Next base: position 16,364,666 of record NC_082720.1, read on the forward strand.
CACATCTCCTTAAAGTTAGCCTTTCTCCAATCAAAAATCTCAACCCTGGGTTCAGACCTATCCTTCTCTATAATTATATTGAAACTAATGGCATTGTGATCACTGGACCCGAAGTGCTCCCCAACACATACCTCTGTCACCTGACCTATCTCATTCCCTAACAGGAGATCCAACACTGCCCCCCTCTCTAGTTGGTACCTCTATGTATTGCTGCAAAAAACTATCCTGCACACATTTTACAAACTCCAAACCATCCAGCCCTTTTACAGAATGGGCTTCCCAGTCTATGTGTGGAAAATTAAAATCTCCCACAATCACAACCCTGTGCTTACTACAAATATCTGCTATCTCCTTCCAAATTTGCTCCTCCAATTCTCGCTCCCCATTAGGCGGTCTATAATGCACCTCTATAAGTGTTATTACACCTTTCCCATTCCTCAATTCCACCCAAATAGCCTCCCTAGACGAGCCTTCTGATCTATCCTGCCAGAGCACCATTGTAATATTTTCACTGACAAACAATGCAACACCTCCCCCTCTGGCCCCTCCAATTCTATCACACCTGAAGCAACGAAATCCAAGAATACTTAGTTGCCAATCACACCCCTCCTGCAACCATGTTTCACTAATAGCTACAACATCATATTTCCAGGTATCAATCCATGCTCTAAGTACATCACCTTTCTTGCAATATTCCTAGCATTAAAATAAATGCATTTAAGAAATTCTCCACCTTTTACTCTCTGTTTATCACTAACGATGCAAACAACTTTACTCTCTTCTTTTTCTTCCTTCTCCCCTACATCTTCGGTCTGAGCGCTCCCCTTCTCTATCACCTGCTTATCCTCCCTCACACACTGTCTACTAGCTTTCTCTATTTGTGAACTAACCTCCTCTCTCCTAGACTCTTCAATTTGATTCCCTCCCCCCAACCATTCTAGTTTAAAGTCTCCCCAGTAGCCTTAGCAAACCTCCCCACCAGGATATTGGTTCCTCTAGGATTCAAGTGCAACGTGTCCATTTTGTACAGGACACACCTTCCCCAAAGGAGGTCCCAATGATCCAGAAACTTGAATCCCTGCCCCCTGCTCAAATCCCTCAGCCACACATTTATCATCCACCTCATTCCATTCCTACTCTCACTGTCGCGTGGCACAGGCAGTAATCCTGAGATTACTACCTTTGTGGTCCTTCTTCTCAACTCCCTTCCTAACTCCCTATATCCTCCTTTCAGGACCTCTTCCTTTTTCCTACCTATGTTATTGGTACCTATATGTACTATGACCTCTGGCTCCTCACCCTCCCACTTCAGGATATCTTGGACGCAATCAGAAACATCCTGGACCCTGGCGCCAGGGAGGCAAACTACCATCCGGGTCTCCTGACTGTGTGCACAGAATCACCTATCTGACCTCCTAAGTATCGAGTCCCCTATTACTACTGCTTTCCTCTTCCTTTCCCTACCCTCCTGAGCTATAGGGGTGGACTCTGTGCCAGAGGCACGGCCACTGTTGCTTCCCCAGGTAGGCTGTCCCCCCCCCCCAACAGTACTCAAACAGGAGTATTTATTGTCAAGGGGTACAGCCACCGGGGTACTCTCTAGTACCTGACTCTTCCCCTTCCCCCTCCTAACCATGACCCACCTGTCTGCCTCCTGTGGCCTTGTTGTGACCACCTGCCTGTAACTCCTCTCTATCAACTCCTCACTCTCCCTGACCAGACAAAGGTCATCGAGCTGCAGCTCTAGTTCCCTAACATATGGATCTCTTGATGAGAGCAATGAGACTCTTGATGTAGATTAATAGTAAACCAGAAGATCCAGAAAACTGTAAGTTCGAATCCCACCCTGTACTCAGCAACCTGAATTCCATATATTTAAGGTCGGGGCATTATAACTGGGATCATGCTTCTGTATGAAGAAGATAGAACTATTTTTCTAAATTTCTAGATTTCACTTTCTAAATTTTCATTTGTGTTCTACTGGAAATTTCCTGTGAGGAGAAGCAAAACAATCCCTTAACATAAGATCTTTTGTTTTAACAAAACTACTAAGGTGTATTCACACAAAAATACACAAAATACAAACATCATTTTTTACAAGAGAGTGAACTAATTCTAATTAAAATATGATCATTACTGTCTATAAAAGTCAATTCCGGGGGGTGTGGGGGGTGTGGAGTGGCACACAGTTCCTGGAAAACCCCCGATGTCCCCATCGTGATTGCATGTTCCCTCTCCAAGGACAGGTGGGCACAAACCCATCTCCGGAGGAGGGGCATATACACTATACACTTCCACTTGAGATTCAAAGACCTTTCTCTTGCAATTGACAAAGCCAGTAGCTGATAAAAGTTCCTACCCTTTTGGCACATCATGCTGTTGGTCAGCTGTGCAAACCGAATCTCACAATTAATAACAGCACAAAAATAGGGGACTATTAAGAGAAAAAGCAGCCTTTTTTTTATTGCAGTAGTACTAAGATAACAAGGTGTGAGGTTAAACTCCAGCTGGATTCCACTTACAGAACTCTGAGATTCTTTAGTCCAACAAAGTCAGTCTTGGAAATGCGAGTGATGTTGTTTTTATCCAGATCACTGCAAAAATGAAAGGGTATTTGTAAAATGAAATAGACATGTTTCTCTTGAAGGAGCATCACCAACATAATTCAGAAGTTTTTAAACAAAGGTAACTTTGCCAAATACAGGTATATTACATAAAATGCAACACTGAGGCAGGACAGATGTGCCGTGTAGCTGTTTTCTCCTTGCCAAACAACAGACGATTTGCCAGCTGTTTCTCATTAAGTGTTTGTCCTCTGAAATGCTCTTTAATAGTGTATCCTATGACAATGAACCACTGCACTGTCTGAACTTGTTTCACTGTATTTGTACCAAAATCAGTGCAATGGAATCAAAGATATTAAACCATTTAGTGTGTCAAAGATATCAAAGAACAAACAGCCGTAGAATATGCTTATGACAGCATAATCAATCCTGAAGTTCAGTTGATGTCCATAGTACAGTTAGGATTTACCTTCAGATTATGAATTAAAATTGAATTAGGGCAAGCCAATTTCTCCCAGCCATCCATTATCCTGAAAGTGAGGGTAGCAATTCGGTCAGTGGTTTGGACAAGAAAGAAGCAATTTAGCTGATTGAATTATTCTTTTTTCGTGCTTGCTGTCTTTACACTGCAGCTCCTTTATGATAGTGTCCAGTATTTTGTTGGCACGATCCTCGTGCTTGGTAGTGTTACACACCTTCATTGCCTTCCAGTTTTGAAAAATATTGAAGGTTTGCCATGTTACTGGAAATGTTTAAGAGATCTGAATGCTTCCTCAAAATTAATCTTTTAAAACAGTGTTTCAATAGCCTTGGCAAAAGACCCTAAGTGGGGAGAAAAATTATCTCTCCTGGAGACAATATCATTTCCAGCAAATCTCAGCTGAGATGGAGTTTTATGAATGTACACTTTTAATAGTAACTCTTTCAGGCATCATGATTTTGCAGTACAGCGGTTAGCACAACGGTATTACAGCTCGGGTGTCAGAGTTCAGAGTTCAGTTCCAATGACATCGGTAAAAAGTCTGTTTATCCTCCCCATGGAAAGTATGGGTTTCCTCCTTGTCCTCCAGTTTCCTCCCAGAGTCCAAAGACGTACCAGCTTATAGGTTAATTGGTCATTGTGAATTGTCCTGTAAATCGGGGGATTGCTGGGCAGCATTGAAGCACCTATTCCACGCTGTAACTGAATGAATGAATAAATAAATAAATACATACATACATTCATTTATGAATGAATTTCCAATACTTTGGAGTGAAGGAGGATGAGAGATAATTTGATAAATGTGTACAAAATGATAAAAGGCATAGATTGAGCGGATGGCCAGAGACATTTTCCCCTGGTGGAAATGGCTAATACAAGGGGGGTTTAATTTTAAGGTGATTGGAGGCATTTGTCTGAGGTAAGTTTTTTACACAAAGAGTGAAGGGTGCACGGAACACCTTGCCAGGGGTGGTGGTAAAGGCAGATATATTACTGGCATTTGAGAAACTCTTAGATAAACACATGGGTGACAGAAAGTTGAAGGAATGTAGCAGGCAAGGATTAGATTGATTTTAGAAGCGGTTAAAATATCAGGACCGAGGAGCTGGTGTATCATTGTAATGATCTATGTTCTGTGTTCTATGTTTATGCTGCTCAATATCTCTAATCAGAGAGGTATTGGAAAGTAGGGAATCAATCTTTTTAACTGTATAAGCTGTCAAAATACTACAAGTGCCACCCATGAGCTTCATAGTATCTGCTTGAGGCCCAGGTGCTGTTTGCTGCCTGCTACTCTTCCGAGTACTGACAGTGATGAAAAAGCCTCGAGAATTGGTTGGGCGTTGCCATAAAACATAGCTCTCAGGGAAGGCATTGCCATTCACCCATTTAAAATGAAATAGACTTAAAGGACCCCATATTGTTTTGAAAAGAAGAGCTGAAAGTTTGCTTTTATGTGCTGCTACTTCCGTTTTCCTCTCATTCAAAACTGTTATATAATCATTATCACATTGTTGCTTGTGAAAAGTTTGGGAGTGTAAATTAGCTGCCACATTTCTGATATTACAAAGGAGATTGTGCCTCAAAAAATACTTAGCTGGCCGTGAAGTGCTTTGGGACTTCATAGGGTCATAGCATGTCTCTAGGAATGCAAGCACTTGCTTTCCTGCTGCTTGTTTCTGTTTGAATTGTGCTCTCTGCTGCAGCAGCTATGCTGTGCTCTTTGCTGAAGTGTGGAGAATCTATTACATGGATTTTAGGCTCCATGTCCATAATCCCACCCCACCGAGGTCTACGTAACTCCTAACCTGGGAGTGCTTCAGCAGATGGGCAGCGAGCGCTTTGAAATTTTAGTCATACCGACCAAAGCTTTTGAAATACAACATTCCTGATTAACCGCAGTGATCAGTGTAATTATGAGAATTGCTCTCCATCCTGAACACAGGCAACTCTTCCCTGGGTAAACACAGGAGATCCACTACAAAGGATTCTACTATTTCTAAATCACTGTCTTTTTTCCTCAGAGTATGGATTCTGCATTTGAATTTGGACAGTTTATTCTTATAATACTCTCAATTATCATTAATCACATTATTATTTTTTGTATAAGAGCATACATAAGATCATTCAGTTTAACTTATTTTGCCATAAACATCTCTTGAATCAATCTCCTTCACATTTCCAGGCTAAGAAAGGAAGATGGGAATGATTAATCTTGAACTATCATTCTGAGGCAGAAACAAAATATCATGATTAAAGAACCCAGCATAAAATATTTGGGTTCTATTTGTAATTTGTCACTGAAATTGAGAATGGATTTATGCATTTTTATTCTTTTCTCAAAATTGCTTCTTGAGACCAGTTGGTAGGTGAAGCAGCTTTTCATGTGCAAACCTAGTCTTTAACAGAAATTGCTGTACAATACAAATTCTGGTATAATCCCCACTCATCCCTAGTCGAATAAATAAAAACTGAAGAACTGCAAAAACAATCGCCTTGTCGTGATGTTGTTTCCTCTTACAACCTTTCAAATTATCTTGCATAACAGATTTCCCTTACAATCTTTTATCATGAACCAAGATTAGTCAGTCACAGCAGGAACAGATTCCCTGAATTCTATCGGTGTTTAGCATTGTTTTTCCGATAAGGGAAAATACTTCAAAGAGAAATGGCATCAGGTGACATAATAAAGCTCATCATCTCAACAAAAGAAAAATTATAGGCTAGAAATAAATAAGAAGCTCATCTTGTCTGGTAGTATTGGGGTTGCTGACCGTGAAGTTCTAAACCGAAGCGAAGAGTTTAGAACTCTATTGCTTTTTATCAAATATAAATAGCTACAAGTACTCTCACCAAAAGGAGATTATACTGTAACTAACTAATCTTCAAAGACTAATTTACTTCTCTGTTTACTCTCCGCAGCAAGTTTAGCTGCCAATAGCCACTAGTCGAGCGGTAAGTCCCCTCAGCCTATCAAGAAGATTCTTCCTTCTAACAAAGTTGTTTAAAACACTGTTCATGCATTCACAGTGAAGCACGTTCAAATCCAAACAACACTTTTAAAACACATTTAAAACTCACAGAGGATTTCTATCTTATACATTAACCCATTACAAACCATCTCTAAAACACAAACCATTTTCAAACGCTCAGAGCACAAAGCAATCCCCAGACCTGAAGGATTATGGATTTCCAAAACACAGGTACAATTCCTATAGACTAAAAAGACATATCAAAGATGCAGACAAACAAGTTGCCTGTGGCAGAAACTGATACTGGAGGAATGGATTCACCCCTTGTTTCTTTCATGGCTTCTTGATGGTTTTTATCCCATTTCTAATAAGTTTGAACTGCTCTATTCACACTTGAGTGACTTAACAAGCATCTATGTACTCAACAGACTTCACTATCTACTTGCTTAGATATCCTTTTAAAACAAATGGTTCAAAAGTATTTTTGGTGACATAGATCTTAGCTAGCTACTATTAATGCTTTAAAACTAACTTCTGAGTACATATAACAACTATAAACACATTAGTTGTCGATAGGCGAAATTAAATTATCCATCTGTTTTGCTTCCTTGAACTAAGTCAACTTGTCTGTTTAAAACAACCAAAATTAAATAACCCATTGTCCTATATTCTACTCTTGAGTGATAATAAAGCAGGTGCAGTGACTCTTTACAGATGGAGCACCTTCAAGATTCAGAGCCCATTTACAAAGCTATTCTATAAAGAGTGTTTTTTTAACTTCAAGTGGCTTTCCATCTACATTTTAGAACTGGACTGACTTCCATTTATAACCAGAAATTAAACCAAGCAATGTAGTTGAAAGTTTACTTACAATTGTTCGTGATGTTTCAAATGGCAGCTGTTATTTAGAATGCAAGCTTAACCAAAAAGAATATCTATCTCACCTTTTACTTCAAGACTACAAATGGATACAATTCCATGGAAAACACTCTATATTAAGCTTCTGGAAGCAATACAATATTGATAAATTCACTGCGGACATGATACAGATGCTTAATGACAAGGAAACTCAGGGTTAATTACTGATTCAAGACTCAGGAGGATAAAGGAAAATTAATTAAAACACTATCTACTTCAAGTCAGGGGAGAGGTAAAAGCTGGTCAATATTCAAAGATTTGAAATATACACAGCAAGTCAAAAGAACAACATCAGAAAATAAAGCCAAAATTCTGGTCAAAGAGAGGAAACTTCGAAAAAGGACTTAATGAATTTTTAGAAGGGCATCATTGAGAACTGAAGCTGATGTGGTTGAAGACAGCTGGCTAGAAGCCAGAGTCGGAGGAGAGAAGGATTGTTCGAAACCTGCACAGATACATCACTTTGGAGAAATTGGGATAGACCATAAAAAAGATTTAAACATGATTGAAACTGAAACGTGAAGGGTGGGTAGGCTTTGGACAGGAAATAGGAAGCACAGCTTTGTTGAACTGGGTGGGTTGCGCAGGGTATGGGTCTGGCAAAGAAGGGGGATTCTTACAATAGAAAGGCACAAAGAAGTCTGTAAAATATTGAAGCAGCCTGAAGAGAAAATATTAAACAATCCACATGCTGCGGGGAAAGGCAGCCATTTAAACACAAAGAAATGGGGCATTGACATGGATACTGATGGAGCCACTAACAGTATACTAAGTCCTTCAGCAAGATGCCATCAGAAAAGAGTATGCGTAATAGAGACTCAGAAGACATTAAGCACAGAAACAGGCCCTCTGCCCCATTGAGCCCACATCAACAATCAACCACACATTCACACCAGTCCTGAATGAATCGTGTATTTTCAAATTGTTTCAATTTTTTATGCAGGGACTAGATTCTTACAAAAGTTAAAGGAGAAATCCTCATTCAGAATGTCTACTTACTTTGTAGAGCAAACATTTCTGGGAAAAATACTCAGAAATTAATTGGAAAAGATTAATTGGAAAAACACCTCATATCCAGAACCATACTTGGAGAAATTTCTAGAACAACATGCTAAATTGTTCAATATCAGATTCAAGTTCATTTATTTATGAAACATTGCAACATCCAGTGAAATGCATTGTTTGCATGAACAACAACCACACATTCCAGCACGAACATAGCATGCCCACAATGCTTGGCAGAACAATACAAAACACACTGTAGCATGCCCACAATGCTTGGCAGAACAATACAAAACACACTGTAACATGCCCACAATGCTTGGCAGAACAATACAAAACACACTGTAGCATGCCCACAATGCTTGGCAGAACAATACAAAACACACTGTAGCATGCCCACAATGCTTGGCAGAACAATACAAAACACACTGTAGCATGCCCACAATGCTTGGCAGAACAATACAAAACACACTGTAGCATGCCCACAATGCTTGGCAGAACGACACAGAAGACAACAAAACTAAACACAGTATGCGACAAAGCAACAACAGTAAAACAAACCCCTTTCCTCACACCCACCCACCAGAGCACATAGGCATCCTCCAACCCAGGACAGCTGGTCTTCAGCCTCCGGCGGACTCAAGGATTTGCGAACATTTGGGTTGAGCTTCCCCAGTAGACTTGTAAACCCAGGCTTCAGCAAACTTCTGGACTTCTGATCGACCCTACAGACTTCGATTTCTGTATCAACCCTAGAATTTGCCCATGAGGACACTGAACATTAGGTCTTGAACTCTGATCTCACCAATTTGCATGCTTAGGGGGTCACCAGCTATTGTGCCTCCTAACTGCATAGAACAGCAATTCTGGAACCTGCTGACCTGGTGGACAGGTGGCGGTGAAGGTGGGGGCACCAGCTTTCGTCCTCAGTGGTCTGCTGGCCCATGGATAAAAAAGGAAAATACTATCTAAGAAACAATACCTATACGTCAGAAAACAAGTAATATTAGTAGGGGTAAGACCATAAGATATAGGAGCAGAATTAGGCCCTTTGGACCTTTGAGCTCGTTCTGCCATTTCATCATGGCTGATCCAATTTTCCTCTCAGTCCTAATCCCCTGCCTTCCCCCTGTATCTTTTCATGCCCTGACCAATCAAGAATCTATCAACCTCTGCCTTAAATATACCCAATGACTTGCCCTCCACAGCTGCCTGTGGCAATGAATTCCACAGATTCACCACTCTCTGGCTGAAGGAATTCCTCCTCATCTCCGTTCTAAAAGGATGCCCCTCTATTTTGAGGCTGTGACTCTCCCACCATAGGAAATATCCTCTCTACATCCACTCTATCAAGGCCTTTTACAGTTCAATAGGTTTCAATCAGGTCATTCCTTGCTCTTCTGAATTGAAGCAAATACAGGCCCAGAGCCATCAAACACTCTACATGTGACAAGCCATTTCATCCCGGAATCATTTTTGTGAACCTCCTTTGAACTCTCCACAGTTTCAGCGCATCCTTTCTGAGATAAGGGGCCCAAAACTGCTCACAGTACTCCAAGTGAGGCCTCACCTGTGCTTATAAACCTCAACATTACATCCTTGCTTTTATCAACTCATGTCGTCACTTTTATTATCATTTCAACCAATACTGCTGGTACAGTACATAGTAAAAATGAGACAATGTTTTTCAGGACCATGGTTCTACATGAAACAATACAAAAACTACACTGAACTATGTAAAACAACACAAAAAACTACACTAGACTACAGACCTACCCAGAACTGCATAAAGTGCACAAAACAGTGCAGGCATTACAGTAAATAATAAACAAGACAACAGGCACAGTAGAGAGCAGTGAGTTGGTGTCAGTCCAGACTCTGGGTATTGAGGAGTCTGATGGCTTGTGGGAAGAAACTGTTACATAGTCTTGTCGTGAGAGCCCGAAAGCTTCGGTACCTTTTCCTAGATGACAGGAGGGAGAAGAGATTGTATGAGAGGTGCATGGCATTCTTCATAATGCTGTTTGCTTTGCGGATGCAGCTTGTAGTGTAAATGTCTGTAATAGCAGGAAGAGAGACCCCCATGATCTTCTCAGCTGACCTCACTATCTGCTGCAGGGTCTTGCGATCCGAGATGGTGCAATTTCCGAACCAGGCAGTGATGCAGCTGCTCAGGATGCTCTCAATACAGCCCCTGTAGAATGTGATGAGGATGGGGGTTGGGAGATGGACTTTCCTCAGCCTTCGCAGAAAGTAGAGGTGCTGCTGGGCTTTCTTTGCTATGGAGCTGGTGTTGAGGGACCAGGTGAGATTCTCCGTCAGGTGAACACCAAGAAATTTGGTGCTGATAACGATCTCTACCGAGGAGCCGTTGATGTTTAGTGGAGAGTGGTCACTCTGTGCCCTCCTGAAGTCAACAACCATCTCTTTTGTTTTGTTCACATTAAGAGACAGGTTGTTGGCTCTGCACCAGTCCGTTAGCTGCTGCACCTCCTCTCTGTAAGCTGACTCTTTGTTCTTGCAGATGAGACCCACCACGGTCGTGTCATCAGCGAACTTGATGATGTGGTTCAAGCTGTGTGTTGTAGCACAGTCGTGGGTCAGCAGAGTGAACAGCAGTGGACTGAGCACACAACCCTGGGGAGCCCCCGTGCTCATTGTGATGATGTTGGAGATGCTGCTCTCAATCCGGACTGGCTGAGGTCTCCCAGTTAAGAAATCTGGTATCCAGTTGCAGAGGGAGGTCTTCAGGCCCAGTAGGCTCAGCTTTCCAATCAGTTTCCGAGGAATAATTGTGTTGAATGCTGAACTGAAGTCTATGAACAACATTCAAATGAATTTTCTAGTCCTCTTGAAAAGAATGCTAACATTGCATTTGCCTTCCTCACCACAGACTCAACCTATAAGTTTACATTTAGGGAATCCTGCACAAGGACTCCCAAGTCCCTTTACACCTCAATTTTTGTTTTGTATTTTCTCCCCAATTAGAAAATTATCACCCCTTTCATTTCTTCTACCAAAGTGCATGATCTCACATTTCCCAACACTGTATTCCATCTGTCATTTATTTCCCCACTCTCCTAATCTGCATAAGTCCTTCTGTAACCTTTCTACTTCCTCAGAACTAAATGTCTCTCCACTTATCTTCATATTGTCTGCAAACTTTGCAATCAAGCCATCAACAATTCCATTATCCAGATCATTGAGATATAACATAAAAGAATCAGTCCCAACACAGACCCTTGTTTTATCACCGCTGTTCACCGGCAGCCAGCCAGAAAAGGTTCCCTTTACTCCCACTCTTTGACTCCTGCCAATCAGCCACTGTTTTAGCTATGCTGGAATCTTTCCTGTAATACCATAGGCTCATAGCTTGTTGAGCAGCTTTGTGTGTGGCACCTTGTCAAGGGCCTTCTGAAAATCCAAGTAAACAACATCAGTTGATTCTCCTTTGTCTATCCTGCTTCTTATTTCTTCAAAGAATTCTAGCAGATCTGTCAGGTAAGATTTTCCCTTCAGGAAACCATGCTGACTTTGGCTTATTTTGTGGCTCAAAGTACCCTGAGACCTCATCCTTAATAATTGACTCCAACTTCTTCCCAACCACTGAGGTCAGGCTATCTTGAAAGTTTCCTTTCTCCTGCGTTTCTCTCTTTTTGAAGAGTGGAATGACATTTACAATTTTCCAGTCTTCCCAAACCATTTCAGAATCTAGTGCCTCTTGAAAGATCATTACTAATGCCTCCACGATCTGTTCAGCCACCTCTTTCAGAACACCATCTGGTTCAGGTGACTTATCTACCTTTAGACCTTTCAGTTTCCCAAGAACCTTCTCTGTAGCTATGGTAATTTCACTCACTTCATGCCCTCTGACACCTGGAACTTCCACCATACTGCTAGTGTCTTCCACGGTGAAGGCTGATGCAAAATACTTATTCAGTTCATCTGCTATTTACATTGTCCTCTATTACTACCTTTCCAGCATCATTTTCCAGTGGTCTGATATCCACCTTTGCCTCTCTTTAACACTCTAAGTATCGGAATAAATTTCTGGTATCATCTTTAATATTATTGGCTAGCTTACTTTCGTATTCCATCTTTACCTTCTTAATGCCATTTTTGTTTGTCTTCTATTGGTAGTTAAAAACTTCCCAATCCTTTAACTACCTGCTAATTTTTGCTCTATTATATGCCCTCTCTTTGGCTTTTATATTTGCTTTGACTTCTCTTGTTAGCCATGGTTGTGTCATCTTTCCTTTAGAATACTTCTTCCGCTTTGGGATGTATATAACCTGTGCCTTCAGACTTCCTTCCAGAAATTCCAGCCATTGCTACTGTGCCATCATCCCTGCCAGTGTTCTTTACGAATCAACTCTGGCCAGCCCGTCTCTTATGGCTCTGTAATTTCCTTTACACCACTGTAGTACTGATGGAACAGCTCCTCCTTCTCAAATTTCAGGGTGAATTCAATCATATTATGATCACTTGCTTCTCAGGGTTCTTTTACCTTAAGGCCTCTAATCAATTCTGTTTCATTGCATAACACCCAATCCGGAGTAGCTGATCCTCTAGTGGGCTCAACCACAAGCTGTTCTAAAAAGCCATCTTGTAGGCACTCTATAATTTCCCTCTCCTGGAATTCATCACCAACCTGATTTTCCCAATCTACCTGCATACTGAAGTCCCCATAACTTGTTCAGAAGCCTTCATCATAATGCTAATTTCCAGATTAGCAAATACATTCTTGGGAAGGAAGAGGTAACTTTTTGGACCCAAGAAAATTAAATCACACAAGATGGCTGAGGCCATTGGAAAACAGGAAAATTAACTAAGATTTTATCCTTCCACTGCATGGTCTAATCCCGGTCGAGTTTTATGCTAGATGTTTCATAGGTAAGAAGAAACAAGCAATGTTAAGAGAAGTCCCGACAGTGAGCACTTTGCATGCACGATGGCACCTCCTGTGGCCTAAATCTTGCTCATGCTGCCATCAGGGAGAAGTTCCATTATGGATACTGGCCTGGCCCACTGCATTCACATTAACAAAAGAGTGAGAAAAGTCATGTCGAGATGGAAAAAGAGGCTCTGACAATGACATGATGGATTCTGAAGCTCCACCATTTTCTGCTAGGAAGCCCATTCTCACTCATTACTGGTCAGAAAGTTGTATATAAAAAAGAAACTGCAGATGCTGGAAATTTGAAATGCTACTTTTGTGCAAGGTGCCTTGCTGAGTATGTTTACAGGCATACAGTTTGTGGTATATAACTCATCAAGGAAATGCGACCAAATAATTACAGATGTTTCTACAGCAATTATAATATCTGTAGAAGCCATAAATATTGGCAACAGTTTAGAAATATTTTCAGGTCACATGAGCTGAAAGGTAAACATTTCTGCATAATAATGGTTTTCCTCTTAACTTAATTATTATGAAGTGTTCATAGCACTTAGTCAAGCTTTTTAGTACTTATACTTCTCCCAGTCTTCTTAACAATCTACACATCAGGACCTTCATACTTTTTCTCCTTTCAACTGGTCCTTCCTGATTTAAAGCCCTTTATTACACTGTGGCTACCCACAGAATATCCGTATTCTCACCAGACCTACTCTCTGGGGGCTTCTTCTCCATTTTGAGCAGCGTTGAGCCAGAGATTATAAAAGGCAAGAAATTGGAGGAAGAGTCAGCCCCTCAAGTCTGTTCCACATTAAACAAGATCATGGCTAATCTAGTCTTGGCCTGGTTCCAGTTTTTTGTCAACTTTCCATATCTCTTAATTTCAGCATTGAGAAAAGACATTTCTACACAACCTTAAATATAGAGTCATAGAGTTATACAGTCCTCCAAGAGAGAAACAACCTCATCATAGGGTTTGGAGGCTGGCATGCCTCAATGATCCGGAGAGCTATGCTGACTACAGTCAGGGCCTTGTGCTTTGACTCTTGGTAGGGTCACCTATGCTAAACAGGTCAAAGTGTACAGGCCAGGCTAAGAGTGGTTCACCAGTCCTTTAGGGTCTGGGGTTCATCTCAGGGCTAAAAATACTGAATGGTCGAAAATGTTTCAGGAACAGCAATAAATTATTGTTCTATATCTGGGTGCGGTGGTATGGACAGCAGAAATGGAAGATCTTTATTGCTGCCCTAAACACCAGCAGCGTGAAAGGCAGTAAGTAAGAGTTATACAGTACAGAAACCGGCCCATAAACCTTTTCTATCCATGTATCTGTCCAACCACTATTTAAATAATGTTAATATACGTATCTCAACCACTCCCTCTGGCACCTTGTACCACACAAATGCTTCACTCTATGTGTCAAAAAATTAGCCTTCAGGTTCCTATTAAATCTTTCCCCTCTCTTCACTAAACATGCCTTCAAGTCTTGTTTCCCCAACCTGTGAAGAAGGGTGTGTATCTATACCCTCATAATTTGATATGCTATTTTATTGTAGATCAAAAATCTGTCTATCAAACCATCAGTATATTCAATAATTCAACCATCACAGATTTAAAGAATTCCAGCAAGAAATGTGTTGAAAGTGTGACACAGAAAGATCGACTGAGATCTTTGATACAATGATAGCGTCTTGCTTGACACCACTCCATATGACGGTGATCCATTAAGATCTCAGTCTGTATGTCATTGTGTGGAAGATTTAGAATCATAATGAATTTCTAAGGACAGACAGATTTAGTGAGCAATGTTTGAAGCGACTCCCTATATTATTTTTGGATCTGTTGCATTGTAAAAATCATGTCAACACCACCACTTGATAAAGGGAATTAGAAGTCCAGCTCTGGGAGAGTTCATTGACAACTGGGAAAAGGAGGCTGAGAAGGATTTCTGTGATGACTTTCCCTGAGCAGAGAGCCAGAAGACTCATCTGCAATTACTGCAGTTAGAATTGTTTCCTTTCTTGAAGATTATCATGATTAAAACATTGCTGGGATCTTTGGCAAGTTCTCTTCCCAAATGAAGGAAATGAGATCACGAATATGTGCCAGAAGTTGGGAGTTTTCTCCATGCTCATTACCAATGTCTGCAACAGAGAGATTGCAGGTTTTGCCTTCTGACATGAAGAATCTGTGTTAGGACATGGGCACAATAGGACTGCCAAGGTACGTCAGATCAAGAAATCAGCTACTTGGAACAGGAAAATCATATTCGAGGCAAATTAACAAGAATAGAATAGTTCCAATGTCAAGTTTGAACAGAGATGCTCCACGATTTATGAGAGGGCATTTCCGCAATACACTGCCCCATTTGTAAACCCAACCTTGGCATTAGAGTTGGGTAAACCCAAGGAACACACATACATTGTGCTTTACTTAAGTGTTTTCATACATTATCCACAGAGCTGACATTGTAACAACTGAGAAAGCCCCAAAGAAGTTTCCCCTGTAAATATCCAACATACAGTGTATTCTTCTGTTGCCTTTTCTCAGTACTGAGTCATTCACTGGGTTGCAACTCAAGAGCTGCTTCTCAGCCTCCATCATCTCACTGTCAACATTCACATCAGAAATGGAGATACATTGAAAGCCACAGTCCCACTAAATCCACAGACATAAACGACCAGGAACTAAATTCCACACCAGTGCTCTAGAGAAGTAATGCTTTATTGGTTTTCACCACTATGCACTGCTATCGGCTAAATAAGCAAAGGTGGGAATTGGTCCTGGCAAATTCTGTGTTCTGTATAGTTTGGAAAGAAAGACTGTGACCTGATTTTTCTCATCAATCAGCATGACTACTGTTCAAGCTGCAAATCAAACATGTCCTAAACCCTCCAGCATTTTGAATATGTTACTCTGGATTTCCAGCATCTGCAGAATCTCTTGTGTTTATGCCCTGGATCTACTTCATTCAGCATTTCTTTGAAACTTGCAACTGGATCCACAATTTCTTCACTTGCAGACCCCAGTTTGTATGGTTTGGCAACAACATCTCATCCACAACCATCAGCAGCACAGGTGCACCTTATTCCTCTGCTTTACTCAACTTCTACCTTTGATTTTGTACATTAAGTGAGTGAAGTATCCTTGCTTTTGTATTCTAGTCCTTGCGTAATGAATGCTAACATAGCATTTTCCTTCCTTACCACCAATTCAATCTGGAAGTTAATTTTTAGAGAAGCCTGCACAAGGACTCCCACATACAATTTCTGCATTGTCTCCCCTTTTAGAAAATAGTCATTCTACAAATGTGCATGACCATACACTTCCCTGCACTATACTCCATCCAGGAAATTCATGAGGAGGATAGTTCAGGCCCACCCAGACAATCCAGGTACATTGTTCGAACTCATGCATTAATTACAAATGTCTTCGTCACAAGAATGCCAGGCAAGTGTATTTAATGCCAGCAGTGTACTCAGGCACACAGATACTTTCTCCAGTAGGTTGAGGGACTGCAAGTAATGCGGGTAGACTTTATACCAAAATCTGGGCTCTCACTTTGCCAAGAAAGGAAATGTAACACTTACCCACAGGCTGGTATATGTCTAGGGGAAAAAAGGAGATCCAGCCACTCTCCAACCCACCTCCCGTACACACAGGTGCTGTGAGAATCGAGTTAATGCCTCACGCCCACCAACAGTATCAAACCCACAACAAATACCGTTATGAAATACACTTTAAAGAGTTTACTAAAATTAACAAAATAGTAGGCAATACAATATATATATATACACAAGGAAAAAAACAAAAGGCGCCAACTTATCAAAGTTCAGTCTGTTTCGTGCACTCGTTGGAGCTCAATCCACGAACCAATCGACCCATCCGGCCGTCGCACCTGGGACCACCCCGGTGGTCTTACGAGCAGTCCAGCACACGTCCACCTTCCTCAGCGTCTTCCTCGGCCTCTCCCAAAAAAACCCGCGAAAACCCCTCCCCCAAGTTCCCAGCATCACAAGACACAATGACATTCCCCATTGATTAACAAATGAATACAATTACCATATCAGCCATTCTAAAGTGAAACAACGGCTAGAGAAACACTTATCCGACAAAGAAACATTCCTACTTGTAACAAACCAAAGAGGTCATTTTGAGTAACATACCCAGGACATTGTACATTCTCTCCCCACCAGCAAAGGTCATGCCCTCATGGCATTACTAGAGGTCCCCAAAGCTTCTTGCAACACACAAAACCCAACCCAGGTGCAGAAAGCAGTGACATAACTACCCAGAGCAGTAGAAATCACACTCGGTTCTCCCGGTACCACATATGTCAACCGCTCCGGGGGGCGCCTAATCCTCTGAGATCTCCATACCCCTTCTGCCCCACTGGGCTCCCTCGTCACCTGCGAACCCACTGTCTCAGACACCCCAGGTCTACCTGACAGACCCGCACCCCCTTCCTCACAGGGGTCCTCTCTCACCCGAGATCTCTCCGGCTCACGCTCGGGTTCCACCCTCTCTCCCACCAATGTAGGCTGCCTCTCCATCTGACCCTCAAGATCTTCCCTCCTCTCACCCAATTCAGTATGGGAAGGGCCAGGAGCCTCCTCTCCTGGTACTGGAGCGACAGCGAATGGGAACAGGACCCACTCATCTGAGTCGTCCTCCTCTGAATCGGTAGCCATTCCCGGGTGAGGGACCCATCCCCGCTCTTCAGCAGCGGGCTCTTCCCGTTCTCCGCGCCCTCGCAGAGTCCTTGTACTGGGCGTAATCTCCCACTCGGGCTCCTTATCCACCTGCACCGCTTGACCCAGTGGCAGCAGGTGATTCCTATGGAGTACCTTGATTGGCCCTTTTCCATCCTCGGGTTTCTCCCGGTAAACTGGCAGGTTCGGCATCTGGCTCTCTATTACATAGGGGCTGGCCGCCCATCGATCTGCCAACTTGTGCTTACCAGGGAGTCCCAAATTCCGTAAAAGGACCCGGTCGCCCGGTAATAATTGTACAAACTTCACCTTTCGATCATACCGCATCTTATTCCTCTGATTTTGTTTGGTAGCCGCCGCCTCGGCCAACTCGTACGCCCGCTGTAACTCCCTTTTCATGTCGGACACGTACTTTAGATGGGACTTCCCGCGAAATTCACCCACTCCACCTCCAAAACACACATCAATGGGCAACCTTGCTTCCCGCCCGAACATCAGATAATAGGGCGAATACCCTGTAGCGTCATTGCGAGTACAATTGTAACAGTGAACCAGTTGTCCAATATGATGACTCCACCTGCTTTTCTGCCCAATCTCCAGTGTCCCGAGCATATCCAACAGGGTCCTGTTAAATCTCTCTGGCTGAGGATCTCCCTGTGGGTGGTAAGGGGTAGACCTGGATTTCTCAACCCCAAGCATAGTCAGTAATTCATGGATAAGGCGGCTCTCAAAGTCCCGCCCCTGATCACTATGGATTCGCCTGGGAAGGCCGTAATGCACAAAGTACTTCTCCCATAACACCTTCGCCACTGTCGTCGCCTTCTGATCCTTGGTGGGAAATGCCTGAGCATAGCGAGTGTAATGATCGGTGATGACCGAGACATTTGCGGTGTTGCTGGTGTCAGGCTCAATCGACAGGAAATCCATACACACCAAGTCCAGAGGTCCCGCACTCTGCAAGTGCGACAGTGGAGCCGCCAACGCTGGCAGGGTCTTCCTCTGGATGCAACGACGGCATCCCCTACAGTATTCTTCGACGTCCCCCCTCATCCGGGGCCAGTAGAACCGGTCTTTGAGCAATCCATATGTCTTTTCCACCCCCAAGTGTCCAGAATCATCATGTAAGGCCTGGAGTACAGTCTGGCGATACTCCTCCGGCAGGACCAGTTGCCAACAGCGGGGTTGGTCCGGAGGCGTCGTTACCCGGTACAAGATTTTGTTCTTTAACTTCAACCGAGACCACTCCTTCAACAACAGAGGCACGCATGGGTGTTTCACCTGCTCAGCCAACGCCGCATCCCCCTTCTCGACTGCTCTCCACACTGTGCCAATGCCCGGGTCATTTTGCTGAGCAGTTGCCACTTCCCCCGGACTCAGTTCCGGCAACTGTTTAGTCCCCAGTGCGGTCAGGTCACAGTAAACTAGGGGTATGGCGTCGTCAAAAACCCCCAAATGGTCCATGGCTCGTTCCAGCCTCCCTCTTCCCTCGGCCCTCACAGTGATAGCAAACTGACACATCGCCTTCACTCCAGGGGCAGGGACATTCTCCCACTCCTCGTCCCTCTCCTCCTCCCCCGGCTCCCGACGAGACAATGCATCCGCATCGACATTCTTGCTTCCGGGACGGTACCTCAGGCTGAAATCGTATACCGACAAGGCCGCCAGCCACCGATGTCCGGTGGCATCCAGCTTCGCCGAAGTCAAAATATAAGTGAGAGGATTGTTATCCGTTCTCACCTCAAACTTGGCTCCGTACAGGTAATTGCCTAGCTTGTCCACCACCGCCCACTTCAGCGCCAGGAATTCCAACTTGTGAGTGGGATAGTTTCTCTCCAATGGCGACAAGCTTCGGCTGACAAAGGCTACTGGTCTCAATGCTTTGCCATGCTCCTGGTACAGAACAGCCCCGAGACCCTCTCGGCTGGCATCGTGTGCAGCACATATGGCTTCTGGGGATCGGCAAAAGCCAACACCGGGGCCTGGGTCAGTGCCCTTTTCAAAGATCGGAACGCCTCTTCACATTGATCATCCCATCTCGAGCCAAAAGGTTCCGCCAGGTTCCAGTATCCTCCAGCGTCCTGCCTCTGGTTCCCCGTCCTCTTCTTCCCCACTGGGGGATAGCCACACAACAGCTGAGTCAACGGGTGACACACTTTGGCGTAACCTTTCACAAATCGCCGGTAATACCCACAGAACCCCAAAAATGAGCGCAGAGCACCCACTTTCTGGGGTCTCGGCCAGATGGTCACAGCCTCTATCTTGGTTGGATCAGTAGCCACTCCCTCTCGTGAAATGATATGGCCAATGTAGTTAACCGACGACTTGCAGAACTGGCATTTGTCCAGGGAAAGCTTCAACCCTTCTTCATTAAGCCGGCCCAACACCTTCAACAGCCTCTCCTCATGTTCCTCCAAAGTCGATCCAAACACTATCAAATCGTCCAGGTACACCAGCACCTCCAACAGATTCATATCCCCCACAGTTCTCTCCATGAGCCTCTGGAAGGTGGCTGGGGCTCCGGATATGCCTTGGGGCATTCGTTCGAACTGAAAGAACCCCAGCGGGCAGATAAAAGCAGTCTTCTCTTTATCGGCCGCACTCATCGGGATCTGGTAATATCCACTTCTTAAATCCAGCACACTGAACCACTTCGCACCGCTCAGGCAGGCCAGCGCATCCTCGACTCTTGGGACAGTATATTGATCAGAGACAGTTTGCCGATTCAACGTCCTGTAGTCAACACACATGCGCACTCGCCCATTCTTCTTCCGTGCCACCACTATTGGGGACGCATAAGGACTTCGAGACTCAGCTATGATTCCGGCCTCCTTCAACTTGCACAAGTGCTGTCGCACGTCCTCAACATCTGCCGGAGCCAGCCGCCGGGATCTCTCTCGGAACGGGGTGTCCTCCGTCACCCGGATGGTGTGGCGAGTGCTTTTGGAGCAGCCAACATCAAACTCGCCCCGAGAAAAAACAGCTTCCATCTTCAGCATCTTCTCCACTAGCCTACGTTTCCACTCCGGCGACACAGGGGAATCCCCGAAGTTAAAGGCTTCAGCGGTCAGCTCCCTTCGATGGTCCGATCCCTCCCCGTTAGGGGTCCGCACTGGTGCGCTGGACATTACAGTCACCGGGAACAGATGTGCCAGCGGCATTCCCCTCTTAAAGGTGATTTCTCTTGCCGTGGTGTTCCTGACACTTATAGCTATACGCCTCGCATGTACCACCCCTGGTCTCCGCACTTCGGGCCTCACCAGCGCCCCCGCCGGAAATCCTGTCTCCCCTTCAAGATCGTCTGGGGCGTCTACTAACAGGGCTTCTCCCGTCGGCACTCCTGGGAATCTGGGGGTCCCCATCACTAGGGCTACCTCCCCGGGTCAGATCACCTTGGGCCTCGCCTGCGTACACCACACCGTCCCTCGTTTACACTCCGGGTCCAGCCCTTGGGAGGCAACCCCTTCTGCAAACACTGCTCGAAACACTGGATGCACCGAGAGGGTCTCCAGAAAGTCTTCCCCCCCTTTCTCCTTACAAGCTCCCAGGAGCCGTCGCACAACTGGGGAGTTAATCCCCACCAGGAGGGCAGCACCACCAGTTTCCACTGGGTCAGGACACACCAACACCAACGTCTCAATAGCTTCCGACACTCCCACTTCGCTCTCCAAGAACTCCAATCTCACCGATAGGTACCCATCGTACGGGTGGTCACCCTCGCTCACACCCCAAATCTGCAGGGCGTCAAATGGGGTTACAGGCAAATGCTTTAGATATTGATTGTAGAAAGACCGGTACAATAAGGTCACCTGCGATCCCGTATCAAGAACGGCTTTTGCGTAAATTCCCTCTATCCATAGACCCACACTGGCACGGGGTCCTACCAGCCCATCCGTAACAGAGGCGTGGGCACCCGGTGGTCTTCCGGCTGATCTCTGGGAACGTGTTCCTCCAGAGGCTCCAGTCCATTCCCTCACTGAGCCTCTCCTAAGTTTCCCCGACACCTCTCCCTTCTTAGTCGCAGGGGGGCTTGTCCTCCGCGGGACTCCTTGTCTCCCACAATCCCGCCTGAAATGACCCTCTTTCCCACAGTTAAAGCACACACTGCCGGCCGCCCCTCCTCTCCCAGGACGGCTCCTGCTCCCAATCCACTGCACTGATCGCCCCTGAGAGTAGGTACCTCCCCTGTCCCTCCCCTCCAAAGGGGGTTCCCTATTCCCCGGGGGTTTGTCATTCCTCCACGCAGCCACCACTTCCTGTATTGCTGAGGATCGCTCCCGTAGGCCCGTGCCCCTTTTCCGCCCCAACGCTCTCTCTTCCTCTCGCACCTCTCTAATCAGTTGCCCGAAGGATGGAGGGGGACCTTTCCTATAAGCTTGCTGGATAGTCCACGCCACCTTGTCCTCCTCCAGAGAGCCACTGAATAGCTGACTCATCCTCACGCTAGCCACGTCAGTCGCCTTCACTACCCCCCGGCGCCGCAGCCCCGAGAGCATCCCCTCCATCCTAAATATGTACTCGGAGAGCTTTTCCCCTCTCCATTGTTCCAGGCGTTGGAACTCTGCTAAAAGCAGCCAGGGTTCCCCTGACAACCCAAACGCTCCCTCCAAAACTTCTAGGCAGTCCTCCACTGAGGCCCCAGGCTTCTCAGCTTTCAACTCCCGGACGGTTTTGGCTGTTAAACCCCTCAAACTTCCCACCAATCGCTGCCTCTTCTGCTCCTCCGAGCCTGGCCACTCCTCTAACATCAAAGACGTATGCTCGATCCAGGTCTCATAGTCCACCTCCCCATCCGGAGTAGGCTTGGCTCCGGAGAACACCCCCAGCTTCAGCCGTGGCCTCTCGGCCACTCCCACCAGGGAATTAAGTGCGGCTGCCAGCTCCGAGACTTCCACCCTACCTGGGGAGCGGGGCTTAGTCACGACTCCCTCCTCCGATGTCTCCTCAGCCTCATCCTTGTAGAAGTGGAGCCCCCACGGCCCCACCTCCCCCGGTACACTGACCGTCGCCGGCAGTTCCACCGTCCTGACTTCAGCACTCGTACGAACCAACACCCAACTAGACTCTACCTCTTTACCACACCGTCTAGCTACCAATTCTACCTGCCCAATACCCTTCACCGAACTTAAACCCCGCACTATCGCGTCTCCCGAAACTCGAAAATCCACTCCGCTCACTACGCATGCGTACTGTACTGGTACACCTTCAAACTGGCACCAACAAGCAATCTTATCTCTGTCCATCTCCGCTCTGCTGCCTGCGCGATTCCACAGCCCCTGACAATCCAATCCCGGACGAGCACCCCACAAATGTAACACTTACCCACAGGCTAGTATATGTCTAGGGGAAAAAAGGGGATCCAGCCACTCTCCAACCCACCTCCCGTACACACAGGTGCTGTGAGAATCGAGTTAATGCCTCGCGCCCACCAACAGTATCAAACCCACAACAAATACCGTTATGAAATACACTTTAAAGAGTTTACTAAAATTAACAAAATAGTAGGCAATACAATATATATATATATATACACAAGGAAAAAAACAAAAGGCGCCAACTTATCAAAGTTCAGTCTGTTTCGTGCACTCGTTGGAGCTCAATCCACGAACCAATCGACCCATCTGGCCGTCGCACCTGGGACCACCCCGGTGGTCTTACGAGCAGTCCAGCACACGTCCACCTTCCTCAGCGTCTTCCTCGGCCTCTCCCCAAAAAACCCGCGAAAACCCCTCCCCCAATTTCCCAGCATCACAAGACACAATGACATTCCCCGTTGATTAACAAATGAATACAATTACCATATCAGCCATTCTAAAGTGAAACAACGGCTAGAGAAACACTTATCCGACAAAGAAACATTCCTACTTGTAACAAACCAAAGAGGCCATTTTGAGTAACATACCCTGGACATTGTACAGAAAAATAGAGCTAATTAAAACACTACTGAAGCATTGATATAAAATCATGCAGGTATTAAATTAAAAAGGTAGAAAGTTAAATCACTGGTGTCAAAGATTTCAGCCATTGGTTATTCATGACCAGAAAACCATGATCATGTCATGTAACACCTTAAAGTTAGCATGAGACATTACAGCACGAAAGCACAGGCATGAGTGAGATATACACCGAAGGCTGGAATGTCCTATCGGGTGTATAGAAAAGGAAACAGTGTAAATTACATGCTTGTTTAACATGTGCCTTATGACGTCTGGCATGCATCCCACAGAAGGTTACGCTGCTAATGATTACAACCCTCTCATCAGAAAAATCAAACTTCACAAAATAAAGTGAGCATGAATGATTTATGGTTCTGTTTGGACAGTGAATGCAGACATCAGGGAGATTAATCGTACAGGGTGCCACTTCATCAAAAAGGCCTTAAGTGCTTCGTGCTATGAATTACTACCAAGGTGAAGTCTGCATTGTTCTCACTACAGCAAAATTTGGCAACCTTCCCAAACTACAGCACCAAACATGGAAAACAGAGAGATGAATGAGCAGTGAATCTGGTTTAGTTTAGTGAAGGGAATAGTGTTGACCAAGACCTTGGGGCAAGCAATGCTGCAGACTTCTTTTAACTGTGCCATAATGCATAATCAGTGAAAGAGCACCGAGATCTCAGAAGAAAAGTGGGAGCATTTATTAACTACCAAAATGGTTTGTGTGTCTTGGGTGGAAGGAAAAGAATTAAATAAAATTTGAAAACTGAAAACAACCCACCTTTTTTTTCTTGGTTTGAACACAAACAAAATGGCAGAAGGCTTGGAAACAAATCTATTCTCAAGAAGTTTTTTCATTATATAAATATTCTAAAGAGGCTACTTGACTAGGAATTCATACGTTTCCTTGCTTTTTGTTTTTAACTTTCAGACAGTTCCCGGACTTTAGGAAATTAGTAATTAATGGAAGCTGAGACAGGGAGGTGAACAGGAGAACGACAGGGCTCTTCCCCAGTTCTCTTAATGACCCTGTGATTGGTTCCTTCTCCCATGACCCTCAGCTGCAATCCTATACTCTTCAACTTGTAATTTTACCCATGGAACTCCTCATCATAATGATGATCTTCCTGCCTCCCCTAATTTCTCTGGGCCCACCAATATCCTGACCATCAATTACCCATGCAACCCCTCCCCAATGCCACCACAAATCAAGTAAGCAGAAGCAACAGCATCCTTACCTATCCTCCCTAGTCCCAGGCTGATATGAAGATAAGATCAAACAAGGAGAGGCGAATAGATGGGGGAAGAGTTAGTAGGACGCTAATACTGAGGTGAAACAAGCTGAACCTATTCTGTGGCCATACATGGTCATTACCCCAACCAGAAGTCATAGCACTTGGACACAGTTCAACAGATCTGTCACTGCACCAACTCAGGAAACTTTTACAAGGACTTCAAGGAACGGCAAAATGATGGGTGGATTTTCAACAGATAGAGATGATATCTTAACCTGGTAGAGATGGGGGGGGGGGGGGGGCACTCTGAGTCAAAGAATTTACTATGATGGGGCCCTCGTTCATCCGTCTATTAGTAAATCCAAGCTGTAAATCAAAGTAATTGGATCCAATCTCTTCCACTGAGTAAAATATAGGCTCTACATATGTTAATAATATATGTACCAGTGAAAAATTTAATGGGGAAATTACAACACAGCCTAGGTGAATAGCACCAGAAATTCCCAATCCAATATCATACTGGGGTAGGTCATCACAAGTTGAAACACTTGCAAAACAGGCCCAAAATTTACCCATACAAAAAATGCAAAAAGATTCTTCACAAACCTAGTTTATGGACTTGTATCAAATCAGCTCAGTAAATTTCCACATTATCCTGGAGTCACAATTTTTCTCCTTCAACCGAAGTTAATTCAACTCTAGTGGGAACAGACTGTTGACTACAACCATATTTTAACTGTTGAAAACTGGCATCAGGAGTCTAATAATAAACCAGCGACAAGAGAAAGGAGATGATTATGAACTTTAGGGAAACTTGCACCGTGCACATCCCTCAAGCAGAGTCAGTCTCCTGGGAGTGCACATCTCAAATGAACTCCCGTAGACCCAGAGCACACCCTCTGCAGTCGAGAAAACTTGCCACTGCCTCTACTTTCTGAGGAGGCTGAAGGGAGCTGGACCATGCACATCCGTACTCACGTCATGCTCCAGATGTACAGCTGAGTGCATCCTAACATGGATTACATGTGGTACAAAAACCATTCTGTGCAAGGCAGAAGGGCTCAACAACAGGTAGTTCAAACTGCCCAGTTCATCATCAGCACCAGTCTACATGCCACCCAGACAAGGCCAGCAGTACCATGAAGGTCCCACCTACCCTGCTCATGGTCTGCTTGCCCACTCTTATCAGGGAAGGGGGTTATACAGCATCCATACCAGGACCACCAGACTCAAAAACAGTTATAAACACGAGAGATTCTGTACAGGCTGGAAATCCAGAGCAACACACATCCAATACTGGAGGAACTCTGCAGATCAGAAATGAGTAAACAGTCAATGTTTTGGGTCGAGACCTTCTTCAGGACTGGAAAGGAAAGGCGAAGGTGCAAGAATAAGAAGATGGGGGAAGGGGAAAGAGGATAGCTTGAAGGTGATAGGAGAAGGCAGATGAGTAGGAAAAGTAAAGGGCTGGAGAGGAAGGCATCTAATAGGAGAGGAGAGTGAACCAAAGGAAAAATGGAAGGAATAGGGACCTGGCGGCGATAATCGGCAGGTGAGAAGAGGTAAATCACTAGAGTGGGGAATAGAAGAAGAGCAAACAGTTGCTTCCCTAAAACATCAGGCAGATCAACACCTCCACCCATAAACCCACCCCACCACACTCCCACCACCACTTCTTCATCATTTCCTGTCAGAGTTTTCTAATGTATAGATACTCCAGTACCTAGCTTCACCTTATATACATACAATCAATCTATGTATATAAGCTAAGCTTAAGTATCATATTTGTATTTCTCTTTGAATTCTTTGCTGCATTTTTTATTTTTGATTTTGTACTTTTTATGCTGCATCGGATGCAGAGTAACAATGATCTCATTCTTCTTTACACTACGTACTGAAGAATGAGAATAAACAATCTTGAATCTTGACTCTTGCCCATGTTCCTGCTCGCCAGGCCTAATATTTCTCAGAAAGCTTGTGGAATGTGAATGCACGCTCATCAATTCAAATGGATTCACAAGAGATGGCAGATGCTGGAATATGGAGCAACACACCAGATACATGCGTCAGGGTTCTCTTTATCGACTACGGCTCGGCATTCAATACTATCATTTCCTCAAAACTATTTAATAAGCTTCAAGACCTTGGCCTTAGTACCTCCTTGTGCAACCGGATCCCTGATTTCCTCTCTTGCAGACCCCAGTCAGTTCAGATTGGCAACATCTTTTCCACAATCTCCATCAGCACAGGTGCACCACGAGGGTGTGTGCTTAGCCACCATGCTCTACTTGCTTTACACTTATGACTGTGAGGCTAAACAGAGCTCCAATGCTATATTTAAGTTTGTTGATGACACCACTGCTGTTGGCCAAATCAAAGTGATTTGCTGATTAATCACTGTATGGAGGGAGATTTAAAACCTGGCTGAGTGGTGCCACAACAACAAAATCTCATTCAATGTCAACAGGAGGAAACTGGAGGTCTATAAGCTAGTTTTCATTGGGGATCAGAAGTGGAGAGGGTCAGCAACTTTAATTCCTTGATGTTATCATTTCAGAGCATCCGTCCTGGATCCCACATGTAACTATCATTACCAAAAAAGCACAAAAGTACTTCTACTTTCTTAGAAGTTTGCAAAGACTTGGCATATCATCTAAAACCTTGATAAACTTCTATAGGTGGGTGATGGAGAGTATACTGACTGGTTCCAACACAGCCTGATATGGAAACACCAATACCCCTGAACGCAAAAGCCTACAAAAGTATACAGCCAGTCCATCACAAGCAAAGCCTGCTCCAGAATTGAGCAGATCTACATAGAGAGCTGTCACAAGAAAGCAACATCCATCATCTAGGACCCCTACCATCCAGACCATGCTCTCTTCTGGCTGCTGCCATCAGGAAGGTGGTACAGCAGCCTCTGGACCCACACCACCAGATTCAGAAACAGTTATTATCCCTCAGCTATCAGGCTCTTGAACCAGAGGGATAACTTCACTCAACTTCACTTGCCCATCCCTGAAATGTCCGGACAACCTATGGACTCACTTTCAAGGACTCGTTTCATGTTCTTGGCATTTATTGCTTATTTATTTTCTTTCTTTTTTATTAGTTCTGTATTTGCTGTTTATTGTCTTTTGCACATTGGTTGTCCACCCTGTTAGGGTAGTCTTTCATCAATTCTATTGTGTTTCTTGTAGTTACTGAGAATGCCCGCAATAAAATAAATCATGAGTTGTATATTGTGACGTATGCAGTATGAACTTGAATAATAAATTTATTTTGAACTTTAAGCACACAGCAATTCATTGATACTCATACAGTCCAGATGAAGGGGCCTGAGCAAATGTCGACTCCATTCATTTCCAGGTGTTTCCTCCTCTGCTGAGTTCCCCAGCATTTCATATGCTTCTCAACAATGACATTCAATCTTAGCTACCTTCTCAGTTCAGAGACAATAAGGGACAGAGAATAAATTCTATATTGCTGGTGATAGCCACTGTACATGAAATAAACCATGTCAGTTATGCCTCCAGCCTACACTGATATGGATTCTGCTGAGCTATAAGAAGGGTCCTGCATCTCTGAAAACTGTGAAATTAAATATCACAATACCTGTCCATCAGCGTAGAGGCATTGTGATTTATGATATTACATACATCATCACCACTGCCCTACAATTTAAGTTCAAATATATTTTATAGGTATACAAAACTAACATAGACATACAATCTTAATCCTAATGTGAGCTCCATTTGGTAGCTTTGAGCCTCTTCCATGAAAGGTGTAAAGATACCATCTGATAAATGGGTGCATGGTCCCCAAAGTGAGAGAGAAACCTTATACACAATGGTAGTAAACGGTGGTTAAAGTTAGCAGAAGGTTTGATATTCTACAAGCTTCCCATTGGTCCATTATAACTTTGGCAGAAGAAAACTCAAGAGGGTTTGTTATATTTCTGTGGCTTTCAGCAGAAATTATAATGGGCGTGCAAAAGAAACCACTGAAATTTACCTCCACATTCAGTCGCTGGTCCAACATGTATGGCTATGAAGTACTTAGATTCGATTCTTTGCCTGTGGCGTTAACAGCAGAGGCTTTATAACATGGATTGCTCACCTTTGTGAGCTTGCCAGTTCAAGCAAAGCTATTTTAAAAAGTTTATTTTGCAAATGGAAATTCCATAATTAACTTTAAAAGGAAAAATTATGATTCCAAAAATCAAAGATTTCAAATCAGAAGAAAAATTAGTTTGGCTGAACAGGGCCAGACACTATTGAACATGAAGTCCCACAGCTGATCATTCATTGCTAATGAAAATTTGCTAGAGAAACCCAAACTCATTGTTGTTCAAAGGTTGTATTGGAGATAATCTGCTCTGATTAATCACTTGCTGTTTTTAGTTACTTTTGTAAAATTACTTTCATGGGGTCTGGACGTCTGGCCACCAGATCACCCTCAATAATCCTTGAGAAGGTATTGGTAAGCTACCATCTTGAGCTGTTGTACTGTTTCTGATGGAAGTACTACCATGGTGCTGTTGGAAAGGGAGTTCTTGATATTCAGCAATAATAAAGAAATACATCAAGAAAGAACAGTAATAACAAATAATATCTCTACATTACAGAAGAGGAGGTACTGAAGATCTTAAAGCACATAAAGTTGAATAAATTCCCAAGGCCAGATCAAGTATATCCCAGGATACTGTGGAAAACCGGGGAAGAAATTGCAGGAGCTTTGGTATATTTGCATCTTCAAGTTCAAGGTTAATTATCATTGAACTGTACATGAATACCCATGAATATAGCCAAATGAAACAGTGTTTCTCTGGAGCCAAGGTGCAAAACATTGTACCAACAGTCATACACAGCACAAGGCACATATAGCACACAGTAAAACATACACTCATATTAAAAAATATAATATAGCCAAGTCCTTGAGTGACTTGTTCTGTAAATTAATGGTGCATGGCAATAACAAGCAGTTCTTAGCTGTCCACAGACAAACGTATGCACACAGCTTGTCTTTCCACTGATCAAACACTAGAGGGCAGCACTGGTGGGAGGGGCCAGCCCACAACCCAGCATGAATGCTGCGCTACTCTGGCTTCTTCTCTCCTGGACTGCTGTAACAGGCAAGCCTGCGGCTCGAGGCCTACTCCTCGCCACAACCTAGGCCACACAGCTCACCGTTCTCCGTCTTGCCAGTAAACAAGGGAAATGGACTTGCAGCATTTCACATTATCAGTGCACAACAAGTCTTGCAATTGCAAGAGAAACATCCAAGATGATCACTGGCAGTTAGACTGAACACAGCCTTTACAACATCGACTCTAATGCCCTCCGTGCAGGCAGCAACATGGTCCACACCATGTCCAGCTCTCCTAGCTCATCTGCCAGTGGGGCAGACCTGGTTTCGCCTGAAGTTCCCAACGTCCAGCATTGTCCTGTGATCGTAAACCAGACATTTAAAAAAAGACAAAAACACCTTTGGTTGACCCCTGAGAGGCTGCTGCTTCTAAATGTGCTGCCATCTCAGCTTCTTTAAAGTGAGGTATCAGAAAGCTAAAAGGTGGCTAATATTGTGCCTTTATTTAAGAAGGGCTACCAGGGGGAGCCAGGGTGAACCTAATGTCAGTGGTGGCAAAGTTACTTGTTGGGATTCTGAAAGAAAGGTTCTATCTGAATTTGGAAAGGCAAGGGTCAACTAGGGATAATCAGCATGGCATTGTGCGCTGGAAATTAGTCTCACAAGCTTGACGGAGTTTTTTGAAGAGATGATCAAGAGAATTGACAACATTGACAGTGTGGACTTCAGTGAGGCCTTTTTGCAGGTGAGGCACAGTAGGTTGATTGGGAAGGTTATGTCACGTGGAATCCAAAGCCAGCTAGCCAATTTGATTGTAAATTTTCTTGGTGGTTAGAATCAGAGGGCTGTTTTTCAGATTGGAGTTCTGTGGCAAGTTGTGTGCCACAGGGATGGTGAAGATTCCACTGTCTGCCATCTACACGGCAGATAGGTGGAAGATGCTGCCAGGTGAAGTGGTAGATCTGAGAACGTTTAGAAGGTATTTGGACAGGAAGGATTTAGAGGCATATGGGCAAAACATGGGTAAAAGGGACCAGCTCAGGCAGCATGAATGAGTAGGACCAAACAGCCTGTTGTCATGCTGAAAAACCCTATCAGTGTGAGGGTGAGGGGGGGGAGAGAGGGAAAGAGAGGGGGGAGAGAGCAGGGTAGAGAGGGGGTGTGTGGGGGGAAGGGGAGAGAGGGAGAGGGGGAAGAGAGAGAGGGGGAGATGGAGGGGGAGGGAGAGAGGAGGGGGAGTGACAGAGAGAGATATCACAGCAGCTGGCAAATCCACCCGACTGGTCTCCCAAATGCTTGTTTATTTGTTTGGACTGTACAGGAGTTGGGAGTTTGAGACCTGAGGAGGACCTGCAGTGCTTTTGACATTCTTCTTATGCCCCATCCACAACCTGCAGTCAGCTCTGCAGTTGCTGTAAAGAGTCGCTATAAATGGTCTCTGAAAAAGACGCATGGGTCTCTGGAATTTGAGACCATTATCTAAACGTAATGAAAACCCTTGAAAACTCCCACAACTAGATCGCCTGTAAATATAGAACAGATCACCATCAAGGATTACAAGCACACTTCCTGCAAAAATACTTGGTCATAACTAGAACCATCTTCACTCTATAGACAATAGACAATCGACAATAGGTGCAGAAGTAGACCATTCGGCCCTTCGAGCCTGCACCGCCATTTTGAGATCATGGCTGATCATCTACTATCAATACCCGGTTCCTGCCTTGTCCCTAATATGACCATGTAATAGTATTATCAAAATAATGCTCATACTGGTAGATAAAATGTAAGAACTTTCCTCAAACGTCTTTACTAATTTATTCAAATAGATTGCTTGTCCATTAAGGGATCTTCCTGAATTTCATTCCATTGACTTCAACGGAATGAAACTCAGGCCAATTTTACATTGGATGGGTGACCCATTTATAGAGGCTGTCAATATAATTGTGAAGGCATAGTTTTACATTTTTATCAACTATGCTGAATATATGCAAGATTTGGAATTTGTTGGAATAAAATATTTAGGAGCAGCACAGTTGCGTAGTAATTGGCGTAACAATATTACTGTGGCAGTGATCCAGGTTCAATTCCGCCACTGTCTGTAAGAAACCTTTATGTTCTCACTACGAATGTGTGGCTTTCCTCAAGGTGCCCCAGCTTCCTCCCACATTCCAAGGAGGTATGTGTTAGTGGGTTAATTGGCCACATGCGCAGCTGGGCAGTGCAGGCTTGAGGATTGATGGGGCCTGTTACTGTGCTGTATCACTAAATAAATAAAACATAAACAGCTCCAAGCCCCAGATAGTCACGAAGCATCAATGGAGAAAGAAATTCAATACTTTTGGCCTCCTTAATAAGAAAGCTTGTTATTAGTAATGAGAGGAATGTAAAAGAGATTCACTGGGCTACTTTCTGAGATGAGATGATTATCCTATCATCAGCAGCTAAAGAAATTGGACCTACAGTATATTCTTAGGAGTTCAGAAGAATGGGGAATGATCATAGAAACATAGAAAACCTACAGCACAATGCAGATCCTTCAGCCCTCAATGCTGTGCCAAACGTGTACTTACTGAGCTCCATCTACCTATCCAGGAGTCTAGGATATAAGGATTGAATCATGTAAGATTTTGAGCAGCTATGACGGGGTAGGTGTTGAGATGTTTCTACCAGTGACAGAAACTTAAAGAGAAGACATTATTACAAGAGGGCAGTCATTTAAAACTGAGGTGCATAGGATCTTTTCCTCATGGATAGCATTAATTTCTGGAATTCATTAACTGGGAGAATTGGAAATCTTTAAGGAGGCATTAGATAAGTTTTTCAAAGGTCCAGGAATTGAGGACTCTTTGAAACTGGTACAGATGGGACATTGAACCTTGGGCATGGCATCAAGAGGCCAGGCAGCCTACTCTTCACTTGCATTGTAATAATGACCTTTCATCAAAACAGGTAAAAGAGGATATGGTGTGGAATTAGGTGGAACTTTTCGATGTGAGATCACGTACAGCTACTGAAGCCGGGTATTAATGGCTTTGGGAAGACTGGGCAGGACTTTATTCAAGAAAAATATTTGAGGAGGCCTCCCAAGTTTTCCAGCTGGGGAATGGATGTGCAGCATCCATGGTGAAAATTTGAGTCAGAGTGAAGAAATTGGAAATTGTCAAAGTCGAGACAAGCTCAGGAAAAGTTGTAGGTATAAGGTGGAAAATTCTGTAGGGGGTGGAGGAAGGGTCAACGAGGTAAGAAGAACTAAGTACCATGCAGGAAAGAACAAGTTATAACAGTGGATAGTATATGGATCTCGAGAAGGAAGTAGAAATAGGTTTTGTGTAGCTGGGGAAGGGTGAAGCTGGAGGTCACTGTGATATGGTCTCCAATGGTCACACAGTCAGTGATAGTTTGGAATAGAAATGGGAGAATAACGTGTGGGATTTCTTCAGGAAAATTTTCCAATTCAGTTCAACATTTTATCTGATGAGAATTCTTTCTCTCCTCACATTTACTCTCTGACCTGCTGAATGTTTCTTGCATTTACTGTTTTATTTTTAATAATTCAGACAATCTGTTCCTAATTCATGCTTGGAGCAAACATCTCTTTGAAGTTTAAGTTGCCCAGGGGGTTTCTTCTGGAATGATTCTCAGTGAGATGAGCAATTGACATTTTGATTTGCCTGTGTAGTCTATTTCCATCCTTGCAATAAAACTGTTAGCTTTCCCCCACACTTTATGATCTACCATACATAAATCACCTCCAAATAAATATGATGCATTCCCCCATTTTTTTCTGCATTGACGATTGGGTAAATCATGCAAGTGGGAACACATAGAGAGTTAGAAGATTTGTTTTCTCTGGGAATGCAATCTCTCTATTTGAATGACACGTTAAGCATTCTTTCAATCATAGACCTCGTGGTTCACAGTACCTGTGAACTGCAAGAATTTATGAACTGTGTAATGGAGTTATCTGCTCTGACTTTATGTCACATCCATCATCTCCAGCAGGTCAAACATAGAATTTGTTACCTCTTTCAAATGTACTGGGCAAAAAAACAGGGCTGACCATGACTAGTCACCATTGACGTGTACCATAATAAAATTTTCAAATCAATTTAATGAAAATCTTCTCTTTACTTGGGAAGATTCAAAGTAAATGTATGGATATGTAGAAAAACTCAAAGTGCAGCAACCACACAAGAAACTTTATTAAGTAGATCCCAACTATTTAGGGAAAGATATGAGTTGATACACTTTCATTTACCACAACTCACAGCATTTTATTTTATTCCTATTTATGGTTTGGCATAGATAAGAAGATAGCAAAAATGCAATAACAATTAATTCTACACAGTAAACCTCAATTTTCTCAGCCTCTAAATACAGTCAGCTCCGATAGACACTATGGTGCTTGGTATTGCCCTGAAGCTGGTAAGAAGGCAGTGAAATGAAAATTCAGCACAATAATGACTTTCACAGCTACTAGAAATGCAGCGACTGTCACGTATCTAATTGCGTATGTCAGAGTGTACAACTCTGCAGAATTAATAGCAATATAAACACTGAGAAATAGTTGGTACTTTGCCCATAAATTCTTCTGACAGTAAGATACTTCATCCACTAAACTCTTTTTCTTCTTCCTTTGTTCTACTACTGCTGCAGGGCATAAAGAGCATGCTGCAAATAGAATATATTGCTATCGTACACTAATAAAATCAATGGAAACTCTCTGCAGATGGTACCTAATCCTACTTCAAAGTTTACATGACATTACAATGTTTACAAAAATCCATCTGTGCTGGCCCAATTATCAGGAGCACCTTATAGAATGTGCCACAGCCATTTTGCAAAATCAGCTCTTAATCTCACCGTGGCAGGCACAGGAACATCCCCAGAAAACTTGGCCCGCAACAAAGTTAACTGGGGAATAACAAAATCTACTCAGGAGTTGGCTGATATTCAGCATAATAGGTGGAGTTCTGGTCAGTGAAGCATGAAGAAGATTTTGCAGCCTTTGAAAAGACTCAATAGAGATCAACAAAAATGGTTAAAAGGATGAAGGAATCAAAGCAAATACATGAATTTGGCATCTTCTTACAGAAAGCAAGGACTAAGAGGTGATGTGATTGTTGTATATAGGATTCCAAAGGGATTAGATATCATAAATCACAACAAGATATTTCACTTGGTAAAGGATAGTGGAACCAGAAGGCATGACCCATGCTGTAAAATTCATTTAAAGAATCGTTTGGATTAATTTAATATGCTCACAGTTGATCTGACTGTAATTTTGGTCCTGCATTCTTAAGCAATCACTGTTTCAGTCTAAGCTTCCCACCTGCTTCAAGAAAATCACTAACAATGAAAAATAAGGTAATGGGCGTTAATGGCTGTTGCCCAATGGCTCTCACATAATGAAGTGCTTTGAACAGCTGCTCATAGTGTATGTCCATTCCAACCTTCCAGGCAACCTCGAGTCTCTGCAACTAACCAGGTCCATGGCAGATGCCATCTCCCTGGCCCTACGCTCTTGTCTGGAGCATCAGGATAAAAAAGACCTTCACATCAGACTCTTGTTTATTGACTACTGTGTCACCTTCAATAACATACTTCCAAACAAACTCATCTCCAAACTTCTAGACCAAGGACTCAATGCCTCCCTTGCAACTGGATCCCTGCCTTTTAGATCAATCCAGCATAAACAATGAGGATAGGCAGCAGGACATCTGAAATAATTATCTTTAACACTGGTGCCCCACAAGGCTACATCTTCCACCACCTATTTTAATCCATATACACTTACAACTCTGTGACAATATTCTGCTTTAACTCTATCCACAGGATCATAGTTGACATCACTGTAGTGGGTGATGTCAAATAAAGGCAAAACCTACTACAGGAAGGATACAGAGAACCAAGTGGTATGGTGTCAAAGTGTTTCCTCAATGTTAGTTAAACAAAAGAGCTGGTTATTGCCTCAGAAAGTGGAGATTCCCCTGTATGCTTCAGTGGTGCTGAGGATGGGTGAGAGCTTTCTTCATGTGGAACATCACCAGTAGCTGTCCTAGTCCAATCATGTAGGCTATGGCCAAACAACACACTAGCACCTGTACTTCATCAGAAGGCAAAGGAAGTTCAGCACACCTGAATTCTTATACATACACCATAGAAGCATCTTACCCAGTTGCATCACATTTTGGTATATCTGCTCAAGGCCACAAGACATTTCAGAGAGTTGTGGACACAGCTCACTAAAGTCATTCTCCCCACCATGGACTCTGTCTATACTTCTTGCTACTACAGTAAAGCAGTCAACAAACTCAAGACCTTACTCACCCTGAACATTTTTTCTTCTTCCCTCTCCCATCAAACAGAAGATAAGAAAAAACATGGAAATATTGGATGACAAGATTCTAGGGTAGCTTCTATCCTACTATTATGAATCTCCAAGAGACTTCTTGCAAACTAAAGACAAATCCTTGACTTCACAATCTACCTTGATATGGCCTTTGTAGCTTTTCCTTACTTGCGAAGCATTTTTCTATGACTACTTCAATGTATTTATGATTTGAAATGATCCATTTGGATGGCTTGTACATAAAACAAATCCATTACCAAAGGTTGCCTATTTTTTATCTCTAACTTAAATATGTTCAGATTCTCCTTCCTCCATCCATTTGAGGAAAAGAATTCCAAAAACTCAACTCTGAGAGAGAAAAAATATATCTCTTTTACTGTCTTGAAGAGGCAGTCCTTATTTTTAAACATTCATCTCTGTTTCCTATTGTGCTGAATGTAGAACAAGCAAATAATATTTTAAAAATAGTTTCAAAGTTCAAGGTATAAAGTAAATTTTATTATCAAAGTACATATGTGCCACCATATACAACCCTGAAATTAATTCCCCTGTGGGCATACTCATCAAATCTATAGAATAGTAACTGGAACAGGATCAATGAAAGATCAACCAGAGCTCAGAAGACAACAAACTGTGCAAATACAAATAGAAATAAATAGAAATGAATAACAACAGCATGAGATAATGAGATAAAGAGTCCTTAAAGTGAGATCATTGGTTGTGGGAACATTTCAGTGAATGGGCAAGTGAATATAGTTATCCCCTTTTATTCAAGAGCCTGATGGTTGTGAGGTAGTAACTGTTCTTGAATCTGGTGGTATGAGTCCTGAAGCTCTTGTACTTTCTACTTGCTGGCAGCAGTGAGAAAAGGGCATGGCCTGGGTGGTGGGGATCTCTGATGATGGGCACTGCTTTCCTACAACAGTGTTTCCTGTAGATGTGAACAATGGTTGGGAACGCTTTGCCTGTGATGGACTGAGCCAGATCTACAACTAAGGATTCCACTTAAAATTGATCTAAGAAGGCCGATGAATTATGTACTATTGAGGAATGAGCCGAGTTAAACTTTCTGACATAGCAGATGGATGAATTCCTCATAAGACGTACTGAGTTTAAAAAGACCATTTGGGTTGCTGCATCCCTTCTTTTTCCTTCCTAACTTTTGCTCAGTCTGCTCAATGATTTGTTGGTAGCTCATCTTTTTTCATATGAGAAAAATATTACAACACTTTGTAACAAGTGTTGCACTTGCCTCAGTGACTATTCATTTTTTTTCTCCAGACCAGTCTCAGCTCTTAAGAGGTCTAGTCCGTCCCATTGCATATGGTAGCAGGCTTTCAGTGTATACAGACCTACCCCTGCTTTAAGGTGGCAAATGACACTAAGATACCTCTTTAGAAATTCAGGATTCTTAACATTTTCTAAAATTCGGATTGGGGAATTGCATCCTAGACAACCTTCTCAGTTATAGTCTGCTGTGTGAACCGCTCCCTTCTTATTCCTTCATTTCCTCTGCTCTGTGCCCTTTGCTTGCTTCTCCAGCATGCAGCCTGCCAAAGCACCTATGACTCCTGGGAAAGTGAATTGCCCAGAAGCCTGGAAGAGAGATAAATAAAAGTCCCTCCATACCTGACAAGAAGTGAAGAGGTAACCTAGACAGGCAGTTTATTCTCAGTAAGTCCATAAGGTGCCTGTCTAGAATGGCATCCCGATTATGCTTACATCAGTAGTTCATAATTCTGCAGGCTTTTTCAATATGTAACAATTATACTGGACAACAAAGGTATTGCTTCCTGAATGTCATATGGATTTTGATTTCTGATCATCACCATGACAGTTCCCTATCATGCACCATTTCTTCGAAATCAAATGTCTTTGTTACTTCAATTCATAATTCAAGTCAGAGTAATTGATGCCAAGATCAAGGAAAGCATTTATGTTGGTCCACAATCAAATAGATCATCAATGATTGACAACTTGAAGAACCTCTAATGGGACTGGAGAAAATCACATGGAAGGCATTCAAGGATATTGTTGAAAATTTTCCTGGCAACTACAGAGCACCAAGCTACGTGCAGCTGGTTGACAACATGCTTCAGCCACACAAAACTATGAAGTGCAACATGTCACTAAAGATTCATTCTGAACATTCCCATTTAGACTTGGCACTGTCAGTGACGAGCGTGGTGAAAGGTTTCACCAGGATATTACAATCATGGAGAAATGGCATCAGGCTGACTGGAATCCATCATTACTGGCTGATTATTCTTGAGCTCTTAAGTGAGAAGCTTTAGACAGCGAGTACAAACGAAAATCATCAACAAAACATGCTTAGCTTAGTTGAAGTATTGCAAAGCAGCAGCATCGTTCTCCAAATTCCTACGTGATACAAGAAGTCTGAAATTATATTTCTGTTCAGCTCCAATCAGTCTATCATAAACAAATAAAAAATTCTGAGGAAGCAACACTTTCAAAGAAACCTGTTGTCCAGTGTTATCAAAAAGATAAACGATGGCAGATTCTAACAACAAATAGAAGAGATCAGTTAATAATCAATCTGTATGTGATTGGTAAGTGACTTAAATTGTGTGGGTGGGGGTTCCTTCCAAATGTTGAATATGTTCAGAATTAAGAGAGGGTATCAGTTGAAAGACCAAGATCCCAATAGGCAGTAATGATATTCAATAGCACTGCACTCATCAAATTTTAAGCCACCACTTCATTTATAACATTACATAATAAAAAAGGTTGTTTTACCTTAATTGACCTAGAGCAAATCTTATTATTATTAATTTGGAAATCCCAGAGAGAAAAAAGCCTTCTTTCACTCAGTTATGTTAAGACTTGTCTTGCAGTGAAAACGTGGGATACACTTGTACTTCACACACCAAAGACGCTCCAAGTGATTTGTGATCGTCTTTCAAGGCTACCTAACTGCCTCAGTGCATGCCAACCAATAATAAGCTTTTTTTAAAAAAGCACCCCTCTTGGCTTCTCCACAGAAATCTAATACAACGAACAAATCTGAAACAGTAGACCAAGAAAAGGAAAATTTCAAGCATCTGGTTCAGTTTTTAGTTAGGATTTGCATAATCTATTTTTCACTGGCCATTAACATTTCACTGATGTGACAGGTATGGTATCTAACATATAATATGTACTTTCTTGACCATTTGTGTGGATTAGGGTTTAAACATCATATTAGCAACAACAAAAATGAAAAAAACACATTGCGAGATATTACTTTCAGCTGTGAAATACAACTATCTCCCATAATCCTACCCTGGGAAAAATGTCCTCAGCCTTCAAAGGTCTCAGCATTTAGGATAATTTTATGCAAGAAAAATAAACTTCAATATATTTTCCAATTGCCCCAGGCCTTTCTATTTATATGCAAATACTGATGCCAGCTCCTACATGAAGTGAAGACATACTCGCAGACTTGTAATGTTAAAGGTTCGTTCTAGGAGTGCTCTGCTCTCTTCCAAACATCAATTTTAAGATTTTGATCAACTATTTGCATGAATGTAGCACTTTAATTGAACAAAACTTTTATTACTGAGAGGTTGAGAGAGGAGGGCTAAGTGGAATATTCAAAGTCAAAACAAACTATTAGCTTTTGAGGAAACTTCTCAAGAGGGCTAAAGGGAAATTTCAGTGTGGATTTATCTAATTAAGGTGTGTTATATTACCTGTCTACTCACCCCAAGCTTAACAAAATCGAGCTGTTGGTCGATTTCAGATAAGGCCAAGCACCAAAATAGTTGCAACACCCTGGCTTGGGCAATAAATAACTCTAATGAGGCACTATATTATATAACCTTCTGACTATTGAGCCTAAATTAACTCAGAGCCATTGATCCTGGTACTACTGACTGCTGAAAAGGGCCAGTAGTCCAAAGTCTCAAACTATGGCTTTATTGCAGAACAGAGTTTTACAGCCCCAGCCTGATGGAGCCCAGCTTTGGTCATTTATATCAAAATAATTTATTAGTCCTCAGGATTAGAATTCATTTGGATAGAGCAGAGCTTGGTCAGATTTCAGACACAAGTAAACTGAGTGTGCCCGTTCTTGAGGATTTGTGTGCAGGTGAACACATGGCATCCCAAGCCTCCCACGAATTATCTATAATGTAGACCAAGGTTTTAGAGGAATAATTTCAGTATACAGAACATAGAACAGTATGGCACAATACAGCCCACAATATTGTGCCAACCTTTTAGCCTAATTAAAATCAATCTTTTCCCTCTTACACAGCCCGACACCTTCCTTTCATCCACCTGCCTATCTAAGATTCTCTTAAATGTCCGCAGTGTATCTCCCTCTAACACTACCCTTGCCCAATGCACCCACCTGACATCCTTTCCCAGATCTTGTTCCAATCACCTTAAAGTTATGCCCTCTAGTATTCACCATTTCCGCCATGGGAAATAGATGTCGGCTGTCCAATTTATAAATGCCTCTTATCATCTTATAGATATATATCAAGTCACCTTTCATCCGTTCTCACTCCAAAGAGAAAAGCCCTAGCTTGCTGAAGCATTCTCTCATCTGGAGAGCACCGTCAGTACAGCTTCCATGTCCTTCCTGTAAGGAGGTGACCAGAGCTGAACACAACACTCCAAGTGTGGTCTAACCAGAGTTTGGAAGAGCTGCAGCATCATCTTCAGTTCTTGAACTCAACCCCCCAATCTCACCAACTCAACATTTGCCTTCTTAGCCACCCTATCAATGTGTGTGGCAACTTTGAGGGGTCTATGAATGTGAGAACCTAGATCCCTTTGTTCCTGCACACTGCTAAAAAGCCAGCCATTAATTCTGTATTCAATTTTGACCTAGCAAAGTGGATTCCTTCACACTTTTCTGGATTGAATTTCATCTTCCTCTTCCCTGCCCAGCTCTGCATCTTCTCGATATCTCAGTGTAACCTATGTACAAAAACCTTCTACACTATCCACAACAACACCAACCTTGACTATCACCTGGTAGCACTCACATCGACAGCGATGAAATGCTTTGAGAGGTTGGTCATGACTAGACTGAACTCCTGCCTCAGAAAGGACCTGGACCTATTGCAACTTGCCTATCGCCACAATAGGTCAATGGCAAATGCATTCTTAATGGCTCTTCACATGGGCTTAGACCACCTGGACATTACAAACACCTACGTCAGGATGCTGCTCATCAACTATAGCTCAGCATTTAACACCATCATTCCCACAATCCCAATTCAGAAGTTGCAGAACCTGGGTCTCTGCAACTGGATTCTTGACTTCCTAACTGGAAGACCACAATCTGTGTAGACTGGTGATAACATATCCTCCTCGCTGACGATCAACACTGGCGCATCTCAGGAGTGTGTGTTCAGCCCACTGCTCCACTCTCTCTATACCCATAACTGTGTGGCTAGACATAGCTCAAATACCATCTATAAATTTGTTGATGATACAACCATCCATTGGAAGAATCTCAGATGGAGACGAAAGGGTGTACAGGAGTGAGATATGCCAACTAGTGGAGTGGTGTTGCAGCAACAACCTGGCACTCAACGTCAGTAAGATGAAAGAGCTGATTGTGGACTTCAGGAAGGGTAAGATGAAGGAACACATACCAATCCTCATTGGGGGATCGGAAGTGGAGAGAGTGAGCAGTTTCAAGTTCCTGGGTGTCAAGATCTCTGAGGATCTGACCTGGTCCCAACATATTGATGCATATATAAAGATGGCAAGACAGCAACGATACTTCTTTTGGAGTTTGAAAAGATTTGGTATGTCAACAAATACACTCAAAAACTTCTATAGATGTACTGTAGAGAGCATTCTGACAGGCTGCATCACTGTCTGGTATGGGGGGGGGGGGGCGGCTACTGCACAGGACCAAAAGAATCTGCAGAGGGTTGTAAATTTAGTCAGCTCCATCTTGGGTACTAGCCTACAAAGTACCCAGGACATCTTCAGGGACATTTTCGGTGTCTCATAAAGGCAGTGTCCATT
Organism: Hypanus sabinus; assembly: GCF_030144855.1. NCBI lineage: Eukaryota > Metazoa > Chordata > Chondrichthyes > Myliobatiformes > Dasyatidae > Hypanus > Hypanus sabinus. Next base: position 16,406,820 of record NC_082720.1, read on the forward strand.
ATTAAGGACCTCCAGCACCCAGGGCATGCCCTTCTCTCACTGTTACCATCAGCTAGGAGGTACAGAAGCCTGAAGGTACAAACTCAGTGATTCAGAAACAGCTTCTTACCCTCTACCATCCAATTCCTAAATGGATATTGAACCTCACTTTTTTAATATATGTATTATTTCTTTTTTTGGGCACAATTTTTAATCTATTCAATATACATATACTGTAATTGATTTATTTATGTATTATTATTTTATTTTTTTCTTCTTCTTCTAGATTATGTATTGCATTGAACTGCTGCTGCTAAGTTAACAAATTTCATGACACATGCCGGTGATAATAAACCTGATTCTGATTCTTTGTGTCATCAGAAAACTTACTAACCCACTCTTCCACTTTCCTATCCAAGTTATTTATAAAGATCACAAAGTGCAGAAGTCATAGAACAGACCCCTATGGAACACTACTGGTCCCTGATCTCTAGGCAGAATACTTTCCTGCTACTGCTATCTTCTGCTTTCTGTGAGCAGTCCAGTTCTGAATCCACGTTGCCCTGGATCCAATGCCTCCTCACTTTCTGCATGAGTGTACCATGGGGAAACTTGTTGAACACCGTACTAAAGTCCACACACACCACATGCTCTGTTTTTCCTTCATCAATTTCTTTTGTCGCACCTCGAAGAATTCAATCAGGCTTGTGAGACACGACCTGCCCCTCACAAAGCCATGCTGACTACCCCTAATCAGCCTAGGCTTCTCCAAATGCACATAAATCCCATCTTGAAGAATTCTTCTCCAATAGTTTTTTCACCACTGCTGTTAAGACTGACTGGTCTATAATTCCCAGGATCATCCCTTTTACTTTTCTTGAACAAAGGAGTAACACTGACCATCTTCCAATCATCTGGTTCTACTCCTGTGGCCAGTGAGGACTCAAAGAGCATCTCCAAAGACACAACAATCTTTTTCCTCGCTGGGGTATATCCTGTCCAGCACTGGGGACTTGACTATCTTAAAGCTTTTCTCAATTTCTAACACATCCTTCTTTTTAACATCACCATGATCTAACAAATAAGACTGCTTTACGCTGTCCTTGTAAACTTCAAGATCCCTCTCACTGGTGAATCCTGAAGCAAAGTATGCATTAAGGCTAACTTGTAACTCTCTAGAGGCCTGTCTGAGCCTTGCTTCCTAAACATTGTGTACTTTACTCTCCCTCTTGACAAAGATTTTCCACATCTCTTGTCAACGTTCCCCCTACAATCCTTCCCCTGCCTTAATGGGACAAACCTATCCAGAACCCCATTCCCTACAAGTGCTCCCTACACAACCTCCTCATTTCCATCACGCTAAGAACATCTATTCCCAAGTTTCTGCCTAATAGCATCATGTTTTGCCCTCTCCCAATTAAATACCACCCCTTACCATCTGTTTCTCTCCCTGTCTAAGGCTATGCTAAAGGTCAGGGATTTGTGCTCAGTCTCCAAATTGCCCACCCACTGAGACATTTGTCACCTGACCAGCTTCATTACCTAGTACTAGATCTAGTAGAGCATATCCTTTAGTTGGCCTGCTCACATATTGTGGCTGAGGAACAGCCACAAATAGACTGAGGAACAGCTTCTACCCCAGAGCTGTGGCCTCCATCACACCACTCCCACAGAACAATGGCTGATACTGTGAACACACACATATACACACAAGAACTCAAATACTTGCACTAACAACACTTTGTGCATTACTGTGATTTTCTGGTGCTGCTGCAACTTATTTTCTGCTACTTATCTATTTAATACTGTTTTTCTATTACTGTCTTGTTTTTATCTACCACTTTGTTTGATTGCCTGTGAGGAAGCCAAACAAGTTTCATTGTACATCTGTATAATGACAATAAACATCATTCAATTCAATTCAATAGATGGCCTGCACATTTGTTATGCCTAGCTGGCCTGTTCACATATTGAATCCCTCCTGGATACATTTAACAAATTCTGCCCCTCCAAAACCTTTTGCACTAAGGATGTGCAATCAATATTAGGAAAGTTGAAGTCACACTTGACACAACTGCTATTTTTGCACCTATCCAAAATCTGCCTCCCAGTCTGTTCTGCAGAGTCTCTCATGCTCACTTGCTTCTGACTTCCACCGTCACTGACTCAATAGCAAGTACATGAGGCCAAATTGTCTCACAAACCTCCTCAGAAACGGAGGCTCCATTTCCAGTACCTTTAAAGGCCTTTTTAAAAGTAGTTAAATAACAAGTTCCAAATTTCAAGGCTTCAGGCTCAGTCTTGCATGAAAACTTACTGACTAACCATTTCAATTTACAAATCTCAGTCAGACAGTGAAATCCTAGTGAATCATATCCAGAAAAGCCTTAATAAATACATTAATAAAATCTGATCTCTGATCTGTTTCTTAGAGACAAAGAAAAAATGAGATTGATGGATCCCAGCATTGGATTGTACTGCCTGAGGCCTCCCACATTGATTCCTGGAGTAAACTATTTTATAAAATATTTGCTTAATGGGGTTATGTACAATCTCTAAGAACTGAGCCAATCTCAGAGTTCTGGAAGATGGGAACATAATTCTCGTTAAACCTCAAAGTAATCACTACTTGTTTTTTCCCACACCATAGCCATAGACATCAGATTACATGATGGTGTCCTTAAGCAATCTAACTGGCTATATATCAAAAATGAAATTAAATGTCTCATTGATTACTGGTACTTTCAGCTGGCTAGCAAAGACTGAAATGAACAAAATTGAAAATTGTCCCAGTGAGAAAACACTGTACCATAGAGTCAGAAAGTGACTCAATTTTTTATTGTGTTCCAAAGGAAAGAGAGGGAACTTGGGTAACAACTAGCTTGAATAGCAATGGCCTGTGTGTGTGTGTTTCCATGTGTTGCTGGGGCATAGATAAGACTGTCACTCAACTGATATCTCTGTTCCCTTCCATCTTCAATCTGAAGTTTGAATTATTCTACATATAGAGCCTGTGGCTGCTCCAGATGAAGTAGACTAGCGAAGATGCAGAGCACACATGAAGTTATAGCTTGTTACTAATCCTCTTCTCTAGGCTACATGGATTCTGAAGCTTTTAACACTCTAATCCTGGATTACATCTCCTTTGTTCTGCCCTGGCACACCCTCAGGTTGAGATGCTTTCACTCCAGTTTTGAGCATTGGAAGATGTCTGTGTTTCAATTCTTATAATATGACATACCTACTGAACTCCAGCTGACAGAGAGATCAAAGATGCCTGAAGTAATTGGAGATGAGTTCTGTTGCTCAAATCCAGTTTCTTCCAAACTAGCATGCGCACTGCCTGGCATGGCACCGTAGCGTAGTGGTTGGCACAATGCTTTACAGAACAAACACAAGGAAATCTGCAGATGCTGGAAATTCAAACAACAACACACACAAAATGCTGGTGGAACACAGCAGGCCAGGCAGCATCTATAGGGAGAAGCACTGTCGACGTTTTGGTCTGAGATCCTTCGTCAGGGCTAACCGAAAGGAAAGTGTTGTCTGTCTGGAGTTTGCACGTTCTCCCTGTGACCCTCCCGGGTTCTCCACTTTCCTTCTAAACCTCAAAGATGTGGATCGGGCACATAAATTGTTCCCAGTGTGTAGCTGAGTGGTGGAATCCAGTGGGAGATGCTCGGAAAGTGGGGAGAGCAACGTGTGCGATTAATGTAGGGTTACTATAAGTGGACAGCTGATAGTTGCCTTGAACTCTATGCATGAAACCATGAACATTAACTCACTGTTGCTCTTCTCTATCTCTCTCTTACTTACTTATTTTCATCGTAACTTGGGTTGGATTTTTATGTCTTGCACTGTACTGCTGCCACAAAACAACACATTTCACAAGATACGCCAGTGATAGTAAACCTGATTCTGTATCTCTCTATGACAGCGTATTTTATTGGGATGGTTAAGTGCAAGAGTCCTTTAACTTTCCACATGAAGGTTTAGCATATTGAGCTAATTGGTACATACTAGAGACATATGCAGAGACATACAGAAAGTGGGAATACACAGCTACACAAGCACCTAATATTCAACTAAAAGCACATAAACTGAAAATTCTTCCCTTTTTGTGCCCCCTTATAATACTGTGGGTTTGAGGGTCCTTGTGCATTCACCTCCTAGTGTTGTTAAATTGTGGTGGGGGAGGCAGGGTGAGTGTGAAATGCTACAGTGTGTCTGCAGATAGGAGGAGTATTACACTATTGTGCATGTTAAATGCTGCAGTGAGAACTATATATGTTAAGAAGTCTTGGAAATAAGAACGTAGAATGTCAAAGTCAATGATCTGATAAACATTAAGACAAAATCCAGATAGATATAAAAATCCAAATAATAATTACAATTTGAGACATCAGGGTCATGTGGACACAAGCTATTGGTTAGCATTGACCCCCAGGAAGTGCAGTAGTGGTTATCTGCATTATTCTTTGCCAATCTGGGGGAGTACATTTAGCAGCAAATTACTAGTTGCTCTAAGTGGAGATCTAATAGGGATATAAATACATGTGAAGATGTTATCTTCATGATTTAGTACTGAACAGAGTGAAGGGTCCCTCAGCTTACTTATGTTTTCAGAATTCAGTTTAGGAGGAAATCAACCCCAGTCTGAATATACTTGAAGACTTATCTCTCGAGTATATTATTTTATATTGTCTATTAATGAGAAAGCCATAAGCAATGTTTGATATATCGGATGTCATGGTCTATCAGGATAGCTTACATAAGAAGGATCTAATACGTTAACAAACTCAGATTGCAATGTGCTGGACATATACAATTACACTTGTAAATTATGTACTGTCTTAACTTGGGCCATGGCCAAACCCACAGACTGGAGCTCTTTAAAACTCTCAGAATTCAGACTTCTAAAAGACAGAGAGCAGGTCTCTTGTAAGAACACATGCAGTTTGGACAGTGACCCATTAAAAATCTAAATTGATGGAGTTTAGTAATTTGGTTTAGCTGTCTCTTAGGCTTACAGAACTTCAAGAGATATGTATCACTCAGACACAAGGGGTTTCAGTAAAATTTACCATTCATCAGAGCAAGAATGCAGCTGTACCTTTTCCTCCTGTGATATTAATATGTTGTTGCCAGAAAGTTTTTGAGTATGTTACGCATGACCATCCGTCATAAGTGAACTCTAACCTTGGGGGAGAAAAGAGAAGGATTGGGAGGTCACTCAGTGATGCCTGGTCTGTATTCAGGTCTGTACCAGATGTTCATATTCATCTCAAGTTTTAATCAGAATCGTGTAATCACAGTCCAGAGCAGAAATCCACCTTACTTTCTCCTTCCATAATCTACAGGTGGTAAAGTCTGTATTTGAAAAGGACTGGGGTGAAATGCAAAGTTGACAGCAGTCACAAAAATATTTAACATCTGGTCTATAAACTTCAGGAGGAGGTCCACCACAACCTCTCAAATGTCAACATGCACATTCTTCAGTACCCTTTCAGTTTTAATTGTACTTTGATCTGAACTCTCTGATATGAATCTTTGCATATTGGCCAGTTTATCTGAAGAATTTCAAACATTTTGAAGCTACATCTTTCTTCCAAACTTCCCAACTCATTATTATAGCTCACATCAATTCACTGCCCACTCAACAACAACATGAAACATGGCTCTAACGAATCAGCTGGAAAATGCAAAGCCAAGTGCAGTGCCTAATCACATAACTTACAAAGAGTCCGAGTTTGACTTTTGGCCCTCTTTGGGCTTACAGTTGAATGGACCTGTCATAAAGTGTTCCGTTAAAAGCTAAGGACTGGCTGCTGGCCAGTGCAAACAGCAACCTTTGCCACTGAACTAGGTCCACCTGCACAACCCTGTTCCTGCTCATGGCCTCACCACTGGAGTGTTTTCAGCCATGCAGTTTGGATCCTGTTTTTGTTAATTCTGCGATTGATAGATGCACTGCAGTGGAATTAAACTCTCCTTTCCAATTTTTTTTTGCTCTGAGTGTGGTTAGGCCAGAAATCACAGAGGTTTTACCACTCCAAACCAGCCACCCGCAGCCTTTTTAAGTCCCATCCTTGTTTTCTAATTTGCACAAAGCGTCTGAGCTATTTTGATTCAAAGTCAAAGAAGCTAGCAGGCAATCAGATAGAGGTGTTTGAAATAATGAAGCTATGATAATGGGAACAGATGATGTCCAGAGATTTATACCAAATAAAGCATCATGATCTTGAAATTCAGAACATCAAACAAAATAATTTGTTAGTATATTGTACTTAAAATCTTCTGACTAAAGACCCACATAACAATGCAGAGCATGTCAACTATCACATTTCCAGTTTGTTACACAAGAGGGATTACAACCAGCTACCCCTGGTATTCAATGGCATTAATGTCACTTGACACCCCACTAGTAAGATGATTGGGATCACCATTGACCATATCATCATCAACTATACCAACCATATAAATACTGCAGTCACTAGAACAGGTCTGAAGCTGGGTGTACTGTGGTGTACAACTCACCTTCAGACAATCCAAAACCTTTTCACCAGCAACAAGGCACTAGTCAGAAGAATGACAGAATGCTGTCTGATTACCTGAAGGAGTGCTGCTCTAACAGATCTCAAAAAGCCCTACTTCATGTAGAATATAACCAACTATTTGATTGGCATCCTATCCACTGACTTAAATATATATTTTGTCCGTAGCAGTACATGATGGCTGCATCATGGCTCACACATATCTACACCCTGCAGTTATTTAATTGGGCTTCTCTAACAGCACCTCCATGAGCTCTGCTACCAAGAAGGACGAGGCAGTCAGGTGCACAGAAATAGCAGCAGCAGGTTTCCTCGGAGTCATTCCATCCAACTTGGAACTATATCGCTATTCCTTCACTGTCCTTGGATTTATATCCCGAGATGGTCTACCAAACAGCACAGCGGGAGTACTTTCAGTGCATCTGCAGCCACCCACAGCCAGCTTTTCAAATGCCCAGGTCCTGAAAAATGAATAAGTAAAAAAGTAATAACCTTCTGATATGATGTTGGAAATGGAAAACTGTTTTCTGATCTCTAATTTACTGAAATTATCTTCCCGATCTGCATGCCACAGTTCTTGTTGAGACAATGGATTGCGTAGTGGGACAAAGATTCCAAAAGCAGTGAGCAGGGGGCGTTGGGACATTATTCGTGCCATAGTTCCTGAGGAGATGATGGATTTTGCACAAATAAGCACTTGGCCAGGGCGAATCAAAAGAAGTTAGGTTAAAGTGGAGCGGTCATTATGGGAGCAGGTCAGTATTAGAGTGTGTTATGCCTGTGCCCCAACTCTGAGGGGCCGAAGGGTACAAAGTAGCGCCCTCCTTTTTGAGAATCGCAAGATCGCTATTAATTCAGGTCAGGAGACCCAGGAAATGAGAGAAAGACACGTAGAATCCACAGGGGGTTTGGAATGTCCTGGCCCCTCAGCGATACCAAGCCATGGGAAATGGCCATCGTCTCTCGGAGACGGAATTGTGTATTGAGTACTGTGCTATTCATCGAAGCCCTCAAGGAATGAGCAACGTGGGCTGGTTGGGGGATTGCATCCTCCCAACCTGATTGACATCTGAGACCCCATGAGTAAGGATAAAAGAGGGTCTGGGGAACAACCCCTTCAGACACACCAGAAAAAACGCTAGAAATCCCGTAATAGCGACAGCCGGTGGAAAGCCCACGTTCGTCCTTTTCCATCTGCCTCAGCATTGGTGGGCCTTACCACGGAAGAACTGCTTTAGCTAAAACAAAGGAGAAATCAGCCCCAACGACTCTCAGAGGATTGACATCATAAAAGGAATGGGCAAGTTTTAAACTCTCTCTCTTGACTCCAACCAACGGCTGCAGCCTGCGTGAACTTGAGTGACTTTTATATTTCCATCAGACAATACATTATCCCCCTAGACAACGATAGAGCTATTTCTTAGTGATTATTATTATAACCGCGCTTTTAGATTTAGTATTGACGATGTATATTATCTGTATGTTTGCACTGACATTATTTGTGTGTATTTTTATCAATAAATTCTGTTAAAAATAGTACCATCAGACTTCAACGGACCTCTCAATCTTTGCTGGTAAGTGACCCAGTTACAGGGTTCGTAACAAATGGCAGTTCTGGCTTTGGCTCATAGAGGCTCCAGCAAGGAGAGGTGGAAGCTGTAGGTAGATTCTTTTTTTTCATTTAGTTTCTTTCTTATTGCACAGTTAGAGCAGTGAGGATGCCAAGCAGGATAGTGGAGTGCTCCTCTTTCAGGATCTGGGAAGGCAAGGAGACGTCCAGTGTCCCTGATGACCAGACCTGTAAGAAGTACATCCAGCTGCAGCTTCTTTCAGACTATGTTAACGAGCTGGATGAACAGGATGAACTCTGGATCATTTGGGAGGCTGACGGATTGATCAATTGGACATACGGGTAGGTAGTTAGATCCAAGGTGCAAGGCACAGGGAACTGAGTGACTGTCAGGAGGGGGAAAGGAGATAGGCAGCCAGTGCAGAGTACCCCTGTGGTTGTTCCCTCAACGTGACCCTCAGGTTTGGCCAGCTGCATTAATCTAGGGGAAGACAGCTTCCAGCCCAGCCAAACTTGAGAAGTCTTGTTTGGGTGGATGCTACGTGATGTGTTCCCCTGTTACAAATCAGTACCACGAAAAAACAAACAGTACACAATATGCAATTAAACAATTGAGCTTTATAATTCTTAATTTGACTATAGGGTTAGTAAACCAAAAAAAGGGCCCATTTTAATGAAACAGTTTAATGTACATGTTGGAGCTCACGGTTTTCCCCATCTCCATCGATTTCCCCTGGGCGTCGTCGAATCCCGACCCCATTCCAAGTCAGCTCAGTCCTGCAGCTTACAGCTTCCCCATTCTGGCATCTTCTCTCTCCACCTTCTCCCGAACTGAAAGCCCTCGAATCCCTCGCTCTTGGGCACACAAGAAAGAAAACCACTCCCAACATGGGGTGCCGCACATTCCAAACCCCTGTTATCTCTAGTCATAACCCAAACACACTACTGCTACAGAGAACCCTTTACATTAGCAGTGGAACCTTTCCCAGGGCATTACAGGTATATCACTTTGGAGACTGTTGGGGGATGACCTAGCAGAGGAAAGCCACAGCAGGCGTGTCCCTGGCTCTGAGTCTGGCTCCGTTGCTCAGAGAGAAGAGAAGAACTGTAGTAATAGAGGATTAAATGGTTAGGTGAACAGACAAGAAGTTCTGTGGATGAGAACAAGTTTCCTGGATGGTATGTTGCCTCCTGGGTACCAGGGTCAGTGACATCTCAGATCAAGTCCACAGCATTGTTAATTGGGAGGGTGAGCAGCCAGAGGATGTGGTCCACATGAGTACCCATAACATGGGTTGGAAGGGTGATGAGGTCCTGCAAATTGAGTTCACAGAGTTAGGTTCTAAGTTACAGGACAGGACCGCCAGCGTTGGGATCTCAGGATTGTAACCCATGCCACATGCTAGTGAGGCCAGAAATATGAAGATTATACAGTTTAAAATGTGGCTAAGGAGATGGCGCAGGAGGGAGAGCTGCAGATTTTTGGATTATTATGCTTTCTTCTCAGGAAGGTGGGATCTGTACAGAAGGGATGGTTTGCACCTGAACTGGTTGGGGACTAATATATTTGTGAAAAAATTTGCTTGTGCTGCAAGGGGGAGTATAAACTAGAATTGCAGGGGGATGGAAAGCAATGTACCCAAGCAGATAGTGGGGTGGTTGTGAGGAAAAATGTTGTTAAGCCTACATGCAATGTCAGGAATCGAAAGATGGCACATGCTGGAACTAATGTTCTGAATTGCATATATTTCAATGCAAGGAGTACAGTAGGAAAGGCAAATGAGCTTAGGGTATGGATCAGCACATGGAATTATGACATTTTAGCCAGTAGACAGATTTGGTTGCAGGAGGGGCGGTACTGGCAGTTCTTTGTTCCAGGATTCTATTGTTTTAGATGTGATAGAATGGGATGGGTTAAAGGGTTAAAGAGGGATGGGTGGTACTACTAATCAGGGGAAATGTCACGGCAGGATAGAATGGAGAGCTTGTCTACTGAGGCTACATGACTGGAACTGAGAAATAAGAAAAGGATGACCACATTAATGGGATTATATTATAGACCACCAACAGTCTGTGGGATTTAGAAAAGCAAATTTGTAGAGAAATTGCAGTCTGTTGCGAGAAACATAAGGTTTTGATAATAAGTGATTTTAACTTTCCACATAGTCACTAAGACTCACATACTGTAAAAGGGCTGGACGGGATAGAGTTTGTCAAATGGATTCAGAAAAAAAAAATTCCTTAATCGGTAATAGAGGTTCCAGCTACAGAGAGTGTGATAGTAGACCTCCTATTAGGGAATGAGACAGAGCAGGTGACAGAGTTTGAGTAGAAGAACCCTTTACATCTAATGATCATTATATTGTTAATTTTAACTAATTATGGAGAAGGATAGGTCTGCTGTAAATTAGAGAAAGGCCAATTTTGATGGTATCAGAAAGGATCTGGAAAGTGTAGTTGGGACAGGTTGTTTTCTGGCAAAGGTGCATTTGTTAAGTTTAAGGCTTTCAAAAGTGAGATTCTGGGAGTACAGAGTTTGTATGTTCCTGTCAGAATAAAAGTTTTCTAGAGATATTGAGGCCCTAGTTAAGAAAAAGGAGGTGCATAGCAGGTATAGGCAGGAAGGAGCATATGAGGTACTTGAGGAGTATAACAAATGCAAGAAGGGATTAAGAAGGAAATCAGGAGGGCTAGAAGAAGGAATGAGGTTGCTCTAGTAGACAAGGTGAAAGACAATCCCAAGGGCTTCTACAGAAATATTAAAAGCAAGAAGGTAGCAAGGGACAAAATTGGTCCTTTGTAAGATCAAAACAGACATCTATAAATGGAGCTGAAAGAGATGGGGGAGATCTTAAAGTGATTTTTTGCATCTGTATTTACTTGGGAGATGGTCACAGAGTAAAGAGAAGTAAGGAAAAGCAGCATCGAGGTCGTGGACTATATACAAATTACAGAGGAGGAGGTGTTTGCTGTTGAAAGCAAATTAGGGTGGACAAATCCTCAGAACCTGAGAAGGTATTCTGTCAGACCCTGTGAGGGGCTAGTGTAGAAACTACAGGGGCCATAGCAGAGATATGGGAAACTTCTTCGCCACGGGTGAGATGCCAAATGGTTGCAAGATAGCTAATGTTGCTTCATTGTTTAAAGGCTCCAAGACTTTAACAAGGCCTTTGATAAGGTTCTGCATGGGAGATTGTTCAAGAAGGTTCAGTTGCTTGGCATTTAAGATGATGTAGTAAATTGAATTAGACATTGGCTTCACTGGAGAACCAGAGTGTGGTAGTAGATACTTGCTTCTCTGACTGGAGGCCTACGATTAGTTGTGTGCCACAGTGATCAGTGCTGGGTCCACTTTGCTCGTCATCTACGTATATCAATGATCTAGATGATAATGTGATCAACAGGATTAGCAAATTTGCAAATGACACCAAGATTTGGGCTGTCATGGCTTGCAGAGGGACCTGAACCAACTGGAAAACAGGCTGGGAAAATACAGATGGAACTTATGTGTAGAGGACAAACCAAGGTAGGATCTTTATATTTTTTAGTAATTATAATACCTAAATATTTAAAAGAATTAACAATTCTAAATGGAATATCATTATATATATAAAATAGGGGTATTTAATGGAAATGATTCACTTTTATTCAAGTTAAGTTTATATCCTGAAAATTTTCCAATATCTTTTAGTATTTCCAAAAGATTAGGAATTGATTCCCGAGGGTTCAAAATAAAAACCAAAAGATCATCTGCGTAAAGAGAAATCTTATGTATGGTCCCATTCATAGAAATACCATGAATATTCTTAGCTTCACAGAGTGTTATGGCCAAAGGCTCCAGTACGAGATTAAACAATAAAGGGTCTAATGGACATCGCTGTCTAGTACCACGTGAAAGTGAAAAAAAAGAGGACCTGAAATTATTAGTAATAACTGTAACAATAGGATTCTTATAGATCATTTGAATCCACCTATTGAAATTATTACCAAAACCAAATTTTTCTAATACTTTAAACAAATACGACCACTCAACTCTATCAAATGCCTTTTCTGCGTCAAGAGAAATAACGCATTGGAGTTCCTTAGATAATGATGAATATATAATGTTCATCAATCTCCGAACATCAGAGAAAGAGTAACGGCCTTTAATAAAACCTATTTGATCTATAGAGATGATTTTAGTTAAAAATTTTCCAAACTGTTAGTCATCACCTTAGAGAGAATTTTTGCATCCACATTTAATAACGAAATAGGTCTATATGATGAACATTCAGTAGGATCTTTATCTTTCTTAAGGATTAAGGAAATAAAAGCTTCATAAAAAGAGAAAGGTAAACTACCCTTCTCAAAGAATTCATGAAATATTTCCAAAAGGTATGGACAAAGTAATCTTTCTGTAAAATCCTACCGAATAACCAGGAGCTTTGCCTGATTGCATTGACAACATAGCCTTCTGAATTTCATGCTCAGTAATTGGAGCATCAAGTACCTGTTGATCTTCAACAGAAATTTAAGTTGGAACATCCTATTAAGTGCAAGAAAACATTTTAAATGATTAACCGATTCCAACCTGATATAATCTTTGCACAAGAGACACATATCAGGTTATGTGATAAAAATCGATTTTTTAAATTTTGGGAGGATCCTCAGTTTCATGCAAACTCTCAAAGTAAAATTAGAGGTGTTTCTATTTTTATTAATTCTAACATTCCTTTTAATCATCAGGATATTATAGCCAATATTAATGGTAGATTTTTGATTGTTAAAGGAACAATTCATAACAGGAATATGGTTTTGGTTAATATTTATGGGCCAAATGTTGATGATCCCTCATTTTTAAAGCTGTTTTTGCTCTATTACCTGATTTAAATGAACATGTGTTATTAATGAGTGGTGATTTTAATACTTGTTTAAATCCTTTAATGGTAAGTCATCATCCAAACATCAACTCCCTACTTGTTTTGCATCTCTTATTAATCCCCTTTGAATTGATTATGGTTTAATTGAAATTTGGAGGCATATGCATCCTAGTGATAGAGAATATTCTTTTTGTCACATGCTCATAATAAATATTCGAGAATCAACTATTTTATAGTCAACCCTCAACTTCTATTTAATGTTCAGAAATGTGAATATGATGCAATTGTTATCTCTGATCATGCTCCTTTAAACCCAATATTTGAACTGAAAGATGTTGCTTCTACCAGACCACTTTGTCTTTTTCCAGAACATTTGTTAAAAAGTTCAGAATTTGTTGAGTTTATTGAAACTCAGATAAAAGAGTTTTTTTCTCATTAATAATACAAGAAACATCTCATAGTTAGTGATTTGGGTTACATTAAAAACCTATTTACGTGATCAGATTATTTTGTATGTAGCTAAGTTGAAGAAACAGAAAAGAATGGAATAAGAATAAGATCTCTAAATAAATTGAAGACTTAGATAACATCAATGCAACCTCTCCAAATGTTGTTGTGTTTAAAAGAAGAGTGGAATTACAATCACAATATAATTTCTATTAACTTATCCTTTTGAAGAATATTTGCTTAAATTGAGGTCAGTTTTATATTTTTGGGGATAAAAATAGTAAGCCCCAAGCTTCCAAATTAAGGGCAGCTAGAGCTAAAAGAAAAATCTTAAAGATTTGTAAAGAAAATGGAGATATAGCAAGTAACCATGAAGGTATCAATAATATTTTTCAAGATTTTTATTCTGATCTTTATAGATCTCAATTTCCTGCAGATTCCTCCAAAATGAAAGCTTTTTTTACACAAGACTAAATTTCCTCAAATTACTGTTGAAGTTCAACAGGTGCTTGGTGCTTCGGCCTGGATGCAGGCGGATTATTAGTTTGGCATGGACTAGATGAGCCAAAGGGCCTGTTTTTGTACGGTAGTGTTCTATGACTACGACTCTATGGCTCTAATAAAATTCCTTAGATTCTCCTAATGAGTAACTGGAAGCTAACCTTAAAGAGACATGTCAGGTTGATAGAATATTGTTACATTTCTATATGTAACAATGCAGAAAGACATTCTCCAGACATTAACACTCTAAGTGGACAGAATATTTACATAAAAAGTCATGCTGATATGCAGTCAGAAGATTCCAAATGCTTAGTGTGTAAAGTCTAATTAATCACACACCCTGTCTAAACCACACAGTACATTCCACATGGTCAGGCTTCCCCAGACCACTGACAGTGTAAGCTAATTAATATGTGGAACTCATCAATGTATTTTGTAAAGTGTGATGTCAGAGCTGCTCAACCCTCTGGACATAGGAACTACTGAAACCAAGTTTTTTGATATTTAATCTTTATTACTGGTTAATGGTTATCATATCATTATGTTAAACATTTACTTTGATGTCTCAGGTTGTTTTATCACATATCCCCTAAATTCAGAATGTTCACGATCTACCTCATCAAGGTATTCTTGCAGTCTATTGTCTACCACAAATCACTGGAGCTGAAACACTAAATTTTGCATTCTGCTATTAATTTACCTTTGTACTACTGTGATATACTTGTGTTCTGAAATTATCTGAATCGATGGCACACAAAACCGGTTTTTAATGTTTCGCAGCAGATGTGGCAACAATAAACCAATGCGAATTACCTTCACCCATCTACATTTGTGGTCAGTGTAAGAAGACTTCAGGATCAAAGTGAGAAATCAATTTACTATGCCATAATTACAGGAGATCATGGTCCACAAAGAAGGATAAACAATCCTGATGTGTTTTGAACCAGAACATTGAAAATTCATTTCCTCCCAGAGACAATGCTTGACCCATTGAGCTCTATCAACAATTTTTTCTTGATAGAAATGCCTCTAAATTTGTGAAAATTGAAGAATATGCCCTCAATCCGAACTAGGAATGCACATTCCATCCAACCACTACTGCCCCTTTAATCCTTGATTTTGGTTTTTCATATGATATCTCTACCCTCCAATGACATTACTTTCCTTACTTACTTGTAGTCCTTGCTCTTCACAACATCAGAATGAAAATATCAATTCAGGGGTTTCTTTTAACATGGGTGCTGTAAAGACACTGTGGCGGGAAGCTTTAAGTACAGTAAAACAACCGAGCTTGGGAGATCCATTCCCACTACAAGTGACTTAGAAGGAGTCTGGAAAGATTCACACACAAAATACTGGAGGTACTAGGCAGCATCTATGGAAATGAATAAACAGTCAACATTTCATGCAGAGACCATTCTTTAGGATGCCAGAATAAAAAGCTGGGAGGAGGAAAGAAGGCTAGCTGGAAGGTGATAGGTGAAGCCAGGTGAGAGGGTAAGGTCTAGGACTGGAGAAGAAGGAATCTGTTGGGACAGATGAGTGGATCATACTAGAAAGGAAAGGAGGAGGGGGATCAAGGGAATGTGAT